>NC_068917.1:54155261-54783927 GCF_023091745.1 Budorcas taxicolor | reverse complement strand
TACAGGCTCTTCCTGCGCCTTTGTTAAGAATCACCATGGTGAGACTTCTCAGGTGGTGCAGTGGCTAAGAGTCTGCAGTCCCAGTGTAGGGGGCTTGAGTTCGATTCCTGGTCAGGGAACTAGATCCGGCATACCAAACTCAGAGTTCATGTGCCACAACTCAAAGATGCCACAGCAAAGATGGAAGATTCTGTGGGCCACAACTAAGATCTGGCACAGTCAAATATATAAATAAATAAATACTTTAAAAAAATTCATTGTGTCATGGAGGTCTTAAAAACATGTTTGCTTTACACACCTGCTCTACTATTTAAAAAAAAAGTCAAGACAGATATTATACCCATTTAACAAGTGAAAGAAAATGGAGGACCAGCAGCTAAAAGCAGAATACTCAAGACTCTATTACTGCTTTTCTACAATTTGATTTTTATACTAGGTAGGTTTTGTATGTGTGTGCTTATCCTGCTTAGGTTCATTGAGATTCTTGGAATGGTGGGTTAGTTTTCTTCAAATGTGGAAAACTGTCAACCATTATTTCCTCAACTTTGCTTCCTTCTTTCCTTCTGGAACTCAAGATACAGGTATGGATTACACTGCTGAATACTGTCTCACAGCCTACTGAGGCTTTGCTCATGCTTCTTTTCCATCTTAAAGCTTATTGTTCTGGAATCACAAGACAGCTAAATCACACACAGAAAACAGATCCAGGACACTGGGAAAAATTTCACCATCACAAAAATATTGTGCATTATCCAATAAATTATGATTACTTTTTAGGATATTTCTTAGAATTTAAAATTTACAAAATTTAGTGTGCATTTTTTCAGAACTCACCTATTTCATAGAATAAGCTATCCATAATATATTCAGAGGTGTTATTATCTCTTCCTATAGTGAATTATACTGGTTAATAAACAATCACTTATTAAGCACCTGCTTTGTGAAAGACATTGCTCTGGCCCTAGTAGGGAGAGGAACAGAAGGGAGATACTCTGCTAAAGGATTAGACACAATCCCAACTCTCAGTCTGCTTATAACAGGAGCGGGAGATAACGACATGAACACATATGTGAAAAGGTCAGTAACAATGAGACTGCATCTTGTCTTATGACACCCAAACTGATCTCTCTGAAATCACCTCTCTTTATCCCTCGTGACCATCCCTACCCCTCCTCTACCACATCCCATCTCTTTTGTCTGGACAATCTTTTTCAGGATGCTTATTCTGATCCCCTTAGTTCAAGACAACCCAAACCAGTTCTGGGTTCCCTAGACTCTTGTGCATCTCTCTCTGTATTAAGTACCTGATTCAAATAACAAGTATTTGTTGATAATTCACAAGGGATATGTCAAAAAAGTAGCTCTCTGGCCTCATAGAGCTTATATTTTAGTGATTATACCATCTCTCTTAACTACAACAGTTAATGTGAATGCCTTACAAACAAGGCTGTAAGTTCTCTAAAATCAAATCTTATATAGGGTTAAGAGTGCAGTAGCTATTTAGCAAATGTTTGTTTTTTAAAAAATGCTGAATGAAGTAGGTAACAGAGAAAGTAATAAACCATGTAGACCAGGGTTTCTCAACTTCAGTACCACTGATATTTTGGGCAGATAATTGTTTTTTGAAGGATGTTTAGCAATATCTCTGGCCAGAAATCCTAAGATAAAATTTCTTTGGATGGAGGAGGTGAGTATGAGTGGATTTTGTGTGCTGTTAAGCTTTACTGAGTATGATCAGGACTTCATCCTGCAGTCTGGAAACTCTGGTTTATGGAGTAAGCCAATGAATTAATTCACCAACTAACTGTGGATGAGCTACAGGAAGGTAAACCACAGGGGGCAAAGAGGAAAGGTTTGCAAGAGAGATCCAAGGTGGCCACTGTGGATAAGAAAACCAGGAGCAGGTAGTTTACAATTTCCTACAAAGCCGATGACCCAACATTAACATTCACCAGAGGTTTCTAAACTTCACCCCCACCAAAAAAAAAAAAGACTATGAATTTATACTTCTAAAAATCACACTGTAGAGCTGAATACAAGAATTGAATGACATAGTTTTTTTTTTTTAATCCTACAAGATTTGGTTATGAAATCAAACAAATATCTGCATTAAAAGAACACAATTACTTTTTGGTTCCCGACTCTGTTTTCCACTGATCCTGTAACAAATCACCATAAACTTAGTGGCTTAAAATAATACCAATTAATTACCTTACAGTTCTGGAGGTCAGAAGTCTGAAACGGGTCTCAGTGTGCTGAAATCAAGGTGTTGGCTAGTCAGTTTTCTTTCTGGAGGCTCGAGAGGAGAGGAGTCTGTTTCCTCAGCTTTCCCAGTTTCCAGAAGCCATCCACGTCTCTTGCCTCATGGTCCCTTCCTCCATCTTCAAAGCCAGCAGTGTGGCATCTTCAAACCTCACTCCGCCTCTGACACTGCTTCTCCTGCTTCTCTTCTCTTTCACTGTGAAGGACCATGTGACCTTATTAGGCCCACCTGTGTTATCCAGAATACTTTCCTCATCTCAAGGTCACCTAATTAACAACCTTAATTTTCCTCTGCCACAAAGCTCAACATTTTCACAGGTTGGAATTAGGATGTGACACCTTTGGAAGACCATTATTCTGTCCACTACAATCAGAAGAGCCTTTTAAAATTTAATTCATATCTTTGTTTGGTGCCACATTAGGGATTTGGAGGAAAACATCTAAACTGAGTCAAATCTGCAAAATAAAGAGCAGTGCAGGAGTCAAAGCAGCAGTGGGCCCATAGTGTCCAGCTCTGTGCTAAATGTTGGGAGGACTACAAAGGAGTATCAGGCACAGTCTCTACCCACAAAGAGATAACATGCAAACAAGTGTTGCCATGCCCAGGCAGAAGGTAGGGGCATATCCAGTGTGAGACATGCCTCTGAGAGGGGATGGAAAGGAGATGGGATATGATTTCTGAATAGGGTCATGAGAGTAGCCTCATTCATTGTGATGATAGAAATAGAATTCACTCTTGATAGTTCACACAGAAATGTTCATGAAAGGAAGGTGAGGGTGTGGGCAGGGTTTAGGGAATGAACAAAAGGGAGTGTGGCACCTAGATTCCAGCTGCAAGTCAAAAAGGTGAGGTAAGGAAATGCAATGAATAGAACCCAGAGAGACACGATACAGGGAAGCATGGAGGTGGGTTCCTCTGACAAGAGCTGTGGTCGTGGAAGGATGCAGGCACTCAGAGAACATGGTGCCCCAGCAGAGAGGAGTAGGTGGGGTGGCTGGGTGGACCAGTGTGCCTGGAACTGAAGGTTTTCCCAGGATGGGGGACTCTGCTAAAACCGGAAAGTTCCAGGCAAATTGGGATGACTTGGTCACCCTAGGGGTAGAGAGGAACTGCTCTGAGCCCTCTCTCCTCCCACCCTCTCTGCACTCTGAGCCCAGTCACAGGCAATTGCAGCAGCCAGGAAGTGAACACAGCCTGCAGAGGCCCAGCAGAAAAGGGAGAGCCATGGAGCTGGGCAGGTGATGACATCTGAATACAGTCAGCACATAGGTTTTCATTAAAATTTGAAGAAGAGATAGAAGTTGCTAGGGTGAGAGAGAAAGGGATTCTAAATCACCTATAAAAAGCTTCAGTATTTCAGAAAGTTTTTTCTTTCTCCATGTTTATCCACCTCTCCCCAACCCTCAACTCCAAGGCACATTCCTTTCTGCTCCTTACTCTTTACCCCTCCGCCCTCACTCTGATTGCCACGAGTCTCCCACCAAGCTTCCCTGCAGGCCAAGTGTCTGAGGGAGAGCAGTAGCAGCAATTAAGAAGAATTTGCCAGTGGCCCTTCATCCACAGGGCCTGCTATTGCTTCAGAGCTCATCTGATCTAAATCTGCCCCAAATCAAAGTACTTTAAATTTCAGAGCCCAAACATATAGAGCAGCACCCTTAACCAGAGCATCCTCCAGCATTTGATGCCATGACTACCAGTGGAATCTCTTCAGTTCGCACATTTCCAGTATTATTCACCACCCTCAAGCAGGCATGTATCATTTTGAACATAATATTTTTGATGCATTCTATCTGAGTTCTGGATCAAAATGCATCTTGCTGCCTTCCCCTCTCCACACAGCCCGAGTTCACATGTTGATGAGCCTGACTCAGCAGGCAGAGTTAAATCCCCACTCTGCTGAGTCCTGCCTGCCTGCTTGCGGTCAGGTCGCTAAACTTCCCTGTGTCTGTTTCCTCAGATACTATATGGACAAGGAATTGTTCCTGCTTCACAGGTTGTTCTAAGGATTTTTTGAAGTAATTCATATAAAGGATATAAAACAGTGCCATAGCAAACACTCAGTAAATGTTTTATAATTTTTGTTTCTATCCCTGCTCATCTTATATAAAAATGTCCTGAGGATGAGAACTGTCATATATAAAGTTTTCTTATCAGTTACTTGTTCTTATGCATTGAAAAAAGTTTTTAAATTACATTTGACAAAATGCAATCAATTCTTGTTGTTTGTGGTAGTTAGGTTTTATAAAGTTGTCCTGAACACTGAGGTGGCAGAAACTGAAACACTGCTCGTAGGAGAAAGGCAGCGCCAGATTTGTGTGAGCCTCTGGTCACCACACTTTTGTCAATCAATCAACACTTAGCCTTGTTTTATGTGTGTTGCTATTAAAGACACTTTATTTAAGATATGTGCTTCCCACGTGGTGCTAGTGGTAAAGAACACACCTCCTGATGCAGGAGACAAAAGAGACGAGTGTTCGATCCCTGATTGGGAAGATATCCTAGAGTAGGAAATGGCAATCCTGGAGAATCCCAAGGACAGAAGAGCCTGACAGGCTATAGTCCATGGAGTCACAAAGAGTTGGACATGACTGAAGCAACTTAGCATGCACATATTTGAGATATATTATTGATCTGTTACCACTGTATATAAGCATATATATATATACACACACACACACATACACAAGCTTACATATTGGCTATCAGCACTATAACTCATGTCTGAATATATCTGACATGAATATTTTCTCTGTAGGCACATCACAGCCTTCTTGGTCTTAGGAACACTAGACCACACTTCAGCACTTCACATGGGGCTATTTTAATCAGCCAACTCATCAGAAAAAAAAAAAAAGTGGAACTAAATGTATTGTGAAAAAGCCACTTGTTTCCAGTATGAGAGCTGAAACGAGAAGGCAGAGCCTTGCCTTTCTCCCCTCAGTTGTGAACACACGCAATGAGAGACAATTTTTTTGCCTCTCTGCATATGTCTGCGAATGATCACAAAAGCACCATAAGTATCGATTCGGGAGTTACAAGTTAATTTTGGCAAATAGGCAGATTTTTGAATACAGATCTGCAAAAAGAGAGAACTGACTATGTATAATTAATTCAAACTTCCCACATAGCTAAGGGCTTTATGACTGGGGTGGGGGGTTGGTGGCGGAAGAGGATTATTAGTGTCCATGTAAGCATTAACCTGATAAGGTAAAGATGTGTGTTCTGAATTTCTGCATAAGTTAATATTTCCCTCAAATGTATTTAAGTATATTGAATGATATCCAACCTGTCACTGTATTACAGAAACCTTCAAATTCTTTGATATGCTAATATACATTGTAAATGTCTACAAAGCATAGTATTTCTTAAATTTGATCATTTTACCCTCTGGGAAATGCTGCTCTACGGTCTTTCTGACAAAATCATCTAGAATTTAATCCTAGCGCTCAGAAAATTTCTATTTGAATAGAAAAGTAATTTGCAGTGTAAAAGCTGTCGTTCCTATAGCCAAATGACCATTCTCTGGAATATCTCTTAAGGTCAGTGGGTGGATTCATCCTATTTCCAGATCTTAGATGTACTATCCATTTCTCCCTCTGTGTTCTGTTTGATAGAGTTTGATCTCCATGGGCATGCCACTTGCTGGGTGATTTCCTAGAAGAGAGGCTCCTAACACAACATTTGTATTCTTCTTTCTTTTCATGGTTGTACCTTTCCAATTTTAATAAGCAATTAAAACAATTTGTATCAAGAGCAAAGCCTATGCACATCCACTGAAACTTTGCTAGGAGAAAAAAGATTGAGAGCATGATGGCTGAAGATTGATGACTAAGCCATAGCTCTCCAGGCGCCGCCTTGGAACTACTGTCTTAATGATAGACAGTGATTTAACCCATGGAAATGAAAGAGGTTTTCATTAGTTTGCAGTTTATTCCTCATGAGCCCACTGCAAGACAGATTTGCAGCCTATTAGTTTAGGATTGTGTTTAAAACTTTCATGTGTTTCTCAGAGAAAAAAATATGAGTAATTTCTTTCTGGAAGAATTAGCTCTATTTTAAGCCTGAAACCTGGGAAGAAGCCTGTCGTAGACACTGACTTTGTCTTTTTCTTTGTTGGAATCAGGGAAGTAGGACAACTGGTCCAGGGTTTGAAGAATGTACAAAGGTCCTGAGGATCTGTAGGAACCAAATTGAGAGAGAGAGGGAGGGAAAGAGGGTGCACATTCAGATCAGGATGCTGGAAGCAAAGGTCCAGGAGCCACTGGCTTGGGAGCTTATCCGAGTCCCTCCACTTCCTGCCTGGCAGACATGGCCAAGGTACTAAATCTCTCTGTGCCTTGTTTCCTCACTAGAAACATAGGGATTTAGTCTCTACCTCTATTAGTGGAGACTAGATTCAGCTGCCCAAAACAAATGTGAGTTCAAAGGCTTATTCAAATAGTAGTTATTTTTCTAGGGTAACAAAAAGTCAGGAGTAGGCGGTCCAGGGGTGCAACAATGGCTCCAAGAGGCCACCAAACTTTTTCCTTAGCTTTCTGTCATCATCTTTAATGTATGGAACAAATACATAACTTTTATTCTCAAGATCTCAAGATGGTTTCCACACCTACAGATATTCATGTTTTAGGCAGAATGTGAAAGAGGGGAAAACAGAAAGACAAAAAGCAAAAGAGTCTTGTCTTGGTTTGTTCTATCTTATTATTTGATGATGCAAGTCTATTTCAAAATTCTGTCTCATTGGGCAGAACTGCATCATATTTACCATGTAAGGAAGGTTGAGGATTTTACTAATTTAACTGGCCACACTGTCCCCCCAACAAAACTATGGTATTATTTACATGGAAGAAAGGGAGGAAATGGATATTGGCTAAGCAAATAATAGTATCACGGGATAGTTGTAATAATGTTGTATGAATCCAATGAGTTAATACTTATAAAGAACAAAGAACCACAGAGGAATATTGAAAGTATCCAATGTATTGATCACAGACTTGGAGTGGAGCAAAAACTACACATGGGTGCCTTTGAAAGGAAGAATAAACTCACCCCCCTCCCCCCGCCCCGCCATATCCATGTCCTACTGTGACTCCCTGTCCTATACCAAGTGAAACTGTTTTTCTAATATGTTGTTATCTCCTGATTTTCAAATGCTTGCAGAGCATTTATGCAATGGTGACTTTTTGCCCAAGGCTCTTTTGAACAATGTTAAGTCATTATGATCTCTGCCTGGTGAGCTTTTTCAGTCTGTGGACTGTGTTACCAGGTGAGAACACAGGGCAAATGAAACAGAATGGCTCTGATGCAGCCAAACACCTGGATGCAAGAGAACGACATTTCTCAATATCTGAGTGGGTTCTGACAGCCAAATACGGGTTGAGATTTGCAAAACTCTCCACAGGCAAACATTTTATTTAGACATTTCTGTGAATATTTTGGTATAAGGCAACAGAGACTCAGAATCCAATGCCAAATATATTACATTCTTAAAATAACAAACATGCTGGTGGTCGCTGACGTCTGTGATTTCCTTTGGAGCAATATTCCTCTCCTAGATGTCTTAAAAGAAATTTTCAGCTTGCCTCAGAGTTCTACCAGAGGCGTTCTTTCCCTCTTTCCTTCCCCTTTTCTTCACCAAAAACTTACTGAGTGCCTACCCTGAATTTAATAATAGCATCCATGGCAGTGAGACAGAGGCTTAGTAGGCTATAAATCATTAATTAACTCATTCCACAGATACATATCTGCATGTACTATGTACAGTGCTTCACTTTGGGAAGTGGCAGAATGTAATGGTGTGTAAAATAGAGGAACAGGATAAGGTCTGGACCCTGAATTCTACTTGGGAGAGAGATGAATAAACAACACTGTAACAAACTAAGAAAAGTGATATGAACAAACAGGATGCCAAGGTCAACCACAGGCTGGCTGGATTTGGTTTAAGCTAAGAGCACCCAGCCCTGCTGTCTTCCTTTAGAAAAGGGGAATGTTTAACTGGAATGATGCTTAAAAATAACAGGAAAATTAAAAAATCCTTTCCGTTTTAGATTTGTTTGATACAGCATACCCAAAATTGCATATTTATATACTGTCTTGGATGAGATGGTTTGAAGCTCTAAAAGTATGAGCTATAATAATTTGCCTTCAAGTTATTCATAAAAATCTTGGCTTTTCTATCAAGTTTTGCCCTAAGTAAAACACAACTTTTAGTGGGGGAAAAAAAAGATAGGATATGCATGCTATTATTCGTTGCCTGAGGGATCCTTCAATTTTTGTCTTGTCTTACAAAAATAAATGAGATTTCAAAAGTACTCATTTGGGGATAGTGGAACAGTGGTTGGAGAAGTGATGGGGTGTTTTTTTGTTTTTTATTTTGTTTTGAGAAAGAAGTCTTTAAGTTGGGAGAAATCAGGTTTTCCAAGCTGAAAGAGCTTTATGGCACCTGGCATGCAATGTGTAATGTGGGACATAGAAATGATGAAGTCAACTGGGACTAAAGAATCCAGCCTTCTGTACAATTTTTAATGCACCATTTTCAAGTCAAGAGGACTTTGATGTGAATACTGATGAAGCCAAATGAGATCATCTCATATGCTGTTGAACGCATTACTCCGAACATCAGGTTCTGGTGATGAGAAAGGAAGACATAGCAAACAAACTCTACCCAGAATTTAAAATTTTAGCATGACTTTAGGAGCAGTTTTTAGATTCAGCTTTTACTATGTGAACTACTATAGCAAAACACATAAACAAAAAAGAGCTTGTTTTGTGTTCATATAAATGCATATGCTAGTAGGAATTGTGAACCATGTAACATTAAAATATATGCTACAATATGTAACATAAAAGATTCTATAGTGTAAATGAGTTTCAGGAAATACACTTGCATACTGAGGTTTAGCTAGAATTGCTATGACAACCATAACTTTTGCATTTCCTTTTTTTTTGTTTGAATTTGCACCTTAAATGTCACATTACCATAGGTTTTGGCTTTCTCTTTTCTATGTAGTTCAAAAAGAAAAATTACACACCATTGCTCCTGTTAAATCCTCACTTAATGAAGTATACCTCTTGAACATATCACACTTGTTCAGGGATCAAACGTTTGGGTGGGTATGATTACAGCTAAGAAAAAAATAGGGAAAGGAAAGACTACAGTGAAGTCTTAGGGTAGAATTTTCAAAAGATTTATAACACGTATAATATTCAATCAATGTACCAGATTTTCCTATTACAGATTTCATTCTTCTTGGTTATTCACTGGAAGTAGAAAGATATAAGAAAAAGGGGACATGATTTGACTCTTAAGACATGAAATCTATCTATATATGAAACACACTTAAAATTTATTTCTAGATTATTTGGAAAATGCATGTAAAGGAGAATCTTTCATAATAGTTGTTGTTTTGCTTAATCGTATCCCACATTAGCTTTGTAAGGTCTGAGTCACCCTGTGCTTTTATTTAAAATTTTTTAAGGTCTGAGTCACCCTGTGCTTTTATTTTATAGTATTTAGCTGTATTCCCTTGGAACTCAACTATGTGGCATGAAAGTCTATAAATTGTCCCTTCTATCTCTTTATCAGGGTTCATCATTATTTCTGATTCTTCCATAGCTATTTTGAAAATTAACAAATACTAGTTTAGAACTGTAAAAGATATTTAAAGAGCTGTTAGATGTAGTCCTCAATCTTAGGGGTCAAACAATCTTATAGGGGAATTAAGTAAGTATATATATTTACATTCACTTATTAATTTAATAAGCATTTACTAGGTACCTATTCTCTGCCAGGTCTGTCTCTCTCTCTCTCTCTGTCTTTCTCTGTCTCTCTCTCATACACACAAGATAAGCTGGAGATAGTGCATGTATATCTAGACTTTGCTAAAATATGAGGGGAACTGGGGAAACAAAGGTCTGGAAAGGGGCAGTTAGGATATTAGACATTGAGTCCCTCCCTAATCAGTTCACCTAGACATTGGCGTGTGTGAACAGTCTGGAGCTTGCAGGGAAATCCAAGAAGTTGAGCACATGCTGTTGCTGAAGAGATACTGAGAAAGGGGAGCATCACCACCTCTGTATGGAGCATCTGGGGCCGTTCTGTTCAGCAGCCTGCCCAGCATGGGCAGGAAATGACTGCATGTGGAGCAAAGTAGACTGGAGACAGGCTAGGACTGCTGGGCTTCACTGCATCCTTCCAAAACAGTGTCTGATGTGAAAAAAACTTATTGAGAATAATAACTGCTGCTTCAATTTGCCTCCCAATTCTCATCCAGGTTCCTGCTTTGACCAACTCTAACTGGCTACCAAGACAGAAGAGATCTAGCTTCTCACCTAACCAAGCTGACAATAGCACCGTCTAGCACAACAGGTAACACAGAAATAGTTGCTATTTCTCAAAAGTTTAAGGACTTACAGCACATACATACAATGAGATTATAAGAGAAAAAGGTGAAGAAGGGAGTCTAAGTGAAAGGACAGAGGTGTATAGAATTAAGAGGGAAAGATGGAGAGACTCATGGACCTGCAGTTAGGAAAAAAAGGAATAATAGATGAAGAATATAATAATTCATGTAAAATATATGTTGTATCAAACACTGAAGTTACATGAATTAGATGACTTTATTCCTATTTCTATTAAGAGAAAAGGGCAAGAAAGCAAAGTAACTTGCCTAAGATCATATAGCCATCAAACACCAGAGCTAGAGTTTTAACTCAGTTTTCCTGATCAAAGTTTCTCTGCCCTTTCTCCTGTACTGCTGCATTCTGAGTGGCCTCTTGATTAAAGACCTTCCTTATTCAATAAGCACTTTTTAAAGGGTTACTCTGAACAACCTGGTAGTCAGTTCTGCGAGTGGAAAAAACAAGAACATTCTCTACCCTGGGGAACATAGAAACTTGAGGAGGAGATACACACTAAATTAACATGTAAGAAAGTCAATCTCCTTTAAACGCCATGGTAGCAGGACAAAGATGGTTCAGTAGGAGCTTAGGGAAGGAAGAGAACAATTCTGAATACTGGCAAGACAGGGCTTTGCAAGGGCATGGTGGAGTAGCACTTGTCAGAATCAGCTTACCTGGGTCCAAATCTCAATGCCACCACTTAATAGCTGTTTTTTCTTGAATGACTTATTTAGTTTCTTTGCCTCTGTTACTGCAGTTATAAAATGACAGTGATAATAATAAACTCTATCCCTCAGGAGTAATAAATATTAGCTAAATTACAATTTTTAAAGTGCTTAAGTAGTACTTAGTATACCCTAATAGTAAGAACTAGAATTTTTGTTAAGATAATAGCATTTACTATATGATGCAGGGAAACCAAATCTGGTGCTCTGTGACAACCCAGAGGGTTGGGATGGGGTGGGAGGGTGGAGGTAGGGGACATATGCATACCTATGGCTGACTCATGTTACTGTATGGCAGAAACCAACACAATATTGTTAAGTAATTATCCTCCAATTAAAAATAAAATTAAAAAATATTATAGCATCTAGTTTCCATTTACAATAAAGAAATAGAAATGAAGGCAAAGAATAAGAGAATAAAGGATTGTGGGTATGGAGAACTGCAAGGAACAAAGTGTGGAAACCTAGGGTCAAGGCTAAAGATGGAGACACAGAAAGCATGTGGCCAGTGAGCAGCCATGGAAAATCAGCTAAACTGAAAAGTATATGTGTGTGGAGGAATAAAACGGAGGTAGAGAAGTGGAGAGGCAAAGGGGTGAGTGGGCACTTCAAACAATCTATGAAACTAGCATGGTGGAAGTTAGGTTGAGCTAATTAGGACCCAAGGCAAGGAGCCATGATAGGAGAATGGACAAAATTACAACTGGATGAAAAACTCAAAGCATAAAATGATTGGAGGTACTCCTGAGAAATCTGTATGCAGGTCAGGAAGCAACAGTTAGAACTGGACATGGAACAACAGACTGGTTCCAAATAGGAAAAGAAGTACGTCAAGGCTGTATATTGTCACCCTGCTTATTTAACTTCTATGCAGAGTACATCATGAGAAACGCTGGACTGGAAGAAACACAAGCTAGAATCAAGATTGCTG
This sequence comes from Budorcas taxicolor, assembly GCF_023091745.1. NCBI lineage: Eukaryota > Metazoa > Chordata > Mammalia > Artiodactyla > Bovidae > Budorcas > Budorcas taxicolor. The sequence goes on along the minus strand of NC_068917.1, from coordinate 54,771,611 downwards.
GGAGAAATAGCAATAACCTCAGATATGCAGATGACACCACCCTTATGGCAGAAAGTGAAGAGGAACTAAAAAGCCTCTTGATGAAAGTGAAAGAGGAGAATGAAAAAGTTGGCTTAAAGGTCAACATTCAGAAAATGAAGATCATGGCATCCGGTCCCATCACTTCATGGGAAATAGATGGGGAAACAGTGGAAACAGTGTCCGACTTTATTATTTTGGGCTCCAAAATCACTGCAGATGGTGACTGCAGCCATGAAATTAAAAGACGCTTACTCCTTGGAAGAAAAGTTATGACCAATCTAGATAGCATATTCAAAAGCAGAGACATTACTTTGCCGACTAAGGTCCATCTATTCAAGGCTATGGTTTTTCCAGTAGTCATGTATGGATGTGAGAGTTGGACTGTGAAGAAGGCTGAGTGCCAAAGAATTGATGCGTTTGAACTGTGGTGTTGGAGAAGACTCTTGAGAGTCCCTTGGACTGCAAGGAGATCCAACCAGTCCATTCTGAAGGAGATCAGCCCTGGGATTTCTTTGGAAGGAATGATGCTGAAGCTGAAACTCCAGTACTTTGGCCACCTCATGCGAAGAGTTGACTCATTGGAAAAAACTCTGATGCTGGGAGGGATTGAGGGCAGGAGGAGAAGGGGACGACAGAGGATGAGATGGCTGGATGGCATCACGGACTCGATGGACGTGAGTCTGAGTGAAATCTGGGAGATGGTGATGGACAGGGAGGCCTGGTGTGCTGCAATTCATGGGGTTGCAAAGAGTTGGACACGACTGAGCGACTGAACTGAACTGAACTGACAATTCATTAAGGTTGAAACTCATCAGGATTAAGCCCAAGGATTTTTAGGCAGGGCTCTGGCCTGTCACCTTTGACTGTGATGGAGATACTGGCCAGTGGAGGAAAGTTCAGAGACTGCGTGAGGACCTCAAGACATTTGGTTACAGATGCTCTAAAAAATGAGATGGGGATCGAAGAAGCCAGAAGTAGAGTGGTGTGTTAATTTCATCCAGTCAATGAGTGACAGAAAAAGCCAAGGAAAGCAGCACTGAAGTTCATGCATGCGTGCTGAGTTGCTTCAGTCATGTTCAACTGTTTGTGACCCCATGGACAGTAGCTACCAGGCTCCTCTATCCATAGGATTCTCCAAGCAAGAATACTGGAGTCCATTGCCATCCTCTTCTCTAGGGATCTTCCCAACCCAGGGATTGAACCCATGTCTCTTACATCTCTTGCACTGGCAGGTAGGTTCTTTACCACTAGCACGACCTGGGAAGCCCTGAGGGAGAAGACCAGAGATCTTTAAGGACAAAGGAAATTAATTTCCTATAAGGTTATCCTTGATGAGTGATTAGAAAGAGCTTTCTTTGAATGCAAAAGATTTTCAGGGCAAATCAACTTCAAACACCTTTTGTGATGAGAAAATTTTTAAATGAATCACAATGGAAGATAAAAAAAATTATCAAAAGTGAGTAATATGAAAATAATATTTACAAATAATTTGAAGGATGTTATTACAGCAGAACTTAAAAAATTTATAGTCTTAAAAGCTTACATTAGAAAATAAGAAAGGCTGAAAATTAATGAGCCAAGTATTTAACTTATGAAATAACAACAAAGCTAACACCAAAAAAGTAGAATAAAGAAGATAATAAATATAAGGGCATAAATTAATGAAGTAGAGAAGACAGACTAAAGAAGATCAGCACAGCTAATAGATATTTGAAAAGAATAGATTTTTTGGAAAAGTACAGTAAGGCTGACTAACATCTAATAAGAATAATCAAGAAAAAAGAGAATACAAAACAATAATAATAAGAAGAATGAAAGGATCACAATTTCATATGAACACAACAGACGAGAGAGAAAAAAAAAATAAAATTATCAGTTCAGTTCAGTTTAGTTCAGTCGCTCAGTCGTGTCCGACTCTTTGAGATCCCATGAATCACAGCACGCCAGGCCTCCCTGTTCATCACTGTCTCCTGGAGTTCACTCAGACTCACGTCCATCGAGTCTGTGATGCCATCCAGCCATCTCATCCTCGGTCGTCCCCTTCTCCTCCTGCCCCCAATCCCTCCCAGCATCAGCGTTTTTTCCGGTGAGTCAACTCTTCTCATGAGGTGGCCAAAGCACTGGAGTTTCAGCTTCAGCATCATTCCTTCCAAAGAAATCCCAGGGCTGATCTCCTTCAGAGTGGACTGGTTGGATCTCCTTGCAGTCCAAGGGACTCTCAAGAGTCTTCTCCAACACCACAGTTCAAACGCATCAATTCTTTGGCGCTCAGCCTTCTTCACAGTCCAACTCTCACAACCATACATGACCACAGGAAAAACCATAGCCTTGACTAGATGGACCTTAGTTGGCAAAGTAATGTGTCTGCTTTTGAACATGCTATCTAGGTTGATCATAACTGTTCTTCCAAGGAGTAAGCGTCTTTTAATTTTATGGCTGCAATCACCATCTGCAGTGATTTTGGAGCCCAAAAAATAAAGTCTGACACTGTTTCCACTGTTTCCCCATCTATTTCCCATAAAGTGATGGGACCAGATGCCATGATCTTCATTTTCTGAATGTTGAGCTTTAAGCCAACTTTTTCACTCTCCTCTTTCACTTTCATCAAGAGGCTTTTTAGTTCCTCTTCACTTTCTGCCATAAGGGTGGTGTCATCTGCATATCTGAGGTTATTGCTATTTCTCCCAGCAATCTTGATTCTAGCTTGTGTTTCTTCCAGTCCAGCATTTCTCATGATGTACTCTGCATAGAAGTTAAATAAGCAGGGTGACAATATACAGCCTTGACGTACTTCTTTTCCTATTTGGAACCAGTCTGTTGTTCCATGTCCAGTTCTAACTGTTGCTTCCTGACCTGCATACAGACTTCTCACAAGGCAGGTCAGGTGGTCTGATATTCCCATCTCTTTCAGAATTTTCCACCGTTTATTGTGATCCACACAGTCAAAGGCTTTGGCATAGTCAATAAAGCAGAAATAGATGTTTTTCTGGAACTCTCTTGCTTTTTCCATGATCCAGCGGATGTTGGCAATTTGATCTCTGGTTCCTCTGCCTTTTCTAAAACCAGCTTGAACATCAGGGAGTTCACAGTTCACGTATTGCTGAAGCCTGGCTTGGAGAATTTTGAGCATTACTTTACTAGCATGTGAGATGAGTCCAATTGTGTGGTAGTTTGAGCATTCTTTTGCATTGCCTTTCTTTGGGATTGGAATGAAAACTGACCTTTTCCAGTCCTGTGGCCACTGCTGAGTTTTCCAAATTTGCTGGCATATTGAGTGCAGCACTTTCACAGCATCATCTTTCAGGATTTGAAACAGCTCAATTGGAATTCCATCACCTCCACTAGCTTTGTTTGTAGCGATGCTTTCTAAGGCCCACTTTACTTCACATTCCAAGATGTCTGGTTCTAGTTTTGTGATCACATCATCATGACTATCTGGGTCATGAAGATCTTTTTTGTACAGTTCTTCTGTGTATTATTGCCACTCTTCTTAATATCTTCCGCTTCTGTTAGGTCCAGACCATTTCTGTCCTTTATCAAGCCCATCTTGGCATGAAATGTTCCCTTGGTGTCTCTAATTTTCTTGAAGAGATCTCTTGTCTTTCCCAATCTGTTGTTTTCCTCTATTTCTTTGCATTGATCGCTGAAGAAGGCTTTCTTATCTCTTCTTGCTAGTCTTTGGAACTCTGCATTTAGATGCCTATATCTTTCCTTTTCTCCTTTGCTTTTCACCTCTCTTCTCTTCACAGCTATTTGTAAGGCCTCCGCAGACAGCCATTTTGCTTTTTTGCATTTCTTTTCCATGGGGATGGTCTTGATCCCTGTCTCCTGCACAACGTCACAAACTTCATTCCATAGTTCATCAGGCACTCTATTTATCAGATCTAGGCCCTGAAAACTATTTCTCACTTCCACTGTATAATCATAAGGGATTTGATTTAGGTCATACCTGAATGGTCTAGCAGTTTTCCCTACTTTCTTCAATTTAAGTCTGAATTTGGTAATAAGGAGTTCTGATCTGAGCCACAGTCACTTCCTGGTCTTGTGTTTGTTGACTGTATAGAGCTTCTCCATCTTTGGCTGCATAGAATATAGTCAATCTGATTTCGGTGTTGACCATCTGGTGATGTCCATCTGTAGAGTCTTCTCTTGTGTTGTTGGAAGAGGGTGTTTGCTATGACCAGTGCATTTTCTTGGCAAAACTCTATTAGTCTTTGCCCTGCTTCATTCCACATTCCAAGGCCACATTTGCCTGTTACTCTAGGTGTTTCTTGACTTCCTACTTTTGCATTCCAGTCCCCTAGAATGAAAAGGACATCTTTTCTGGGTGTTAGTTCTAAAAGGTCTTGTAGGTCTTCATAAAACCGTTCAACTTCAGCTTCTTCAGCATTACTGGTTGGGGCATAGACTTGGATTACTGTGATATTGAATCGTTTGCCCTGGAGACGAACAGAGATCATTCTGTCACTTTTGAGATTGCATCCAAGTACTGCATTTTGGACTCTTCTGACCATGATGGCTACTCCATTTCTTCTGAGGGATTCCTGCCCTCAGTAGTAGATATAATGGTCATCTGAGTTAAATTCACCCATTCCAGTCCATTTTAGTTCGCTGATTCCTAGAATGTCGACCTTCACTCTTGCCATCTCTTGTTTGACCACATCCAATTTGCCTTGATTCATGGACCTGACATTCCAGGTTCCTATGCAATATTGCTCTTTACAGCATTGGATCTTGCTTCTATCACCAGTCACATCCACAGCGGGGTATTGTTTTTGCTTTGGCTCCATCCCTTCGTTCTTTCTGTAGTTATTTCTCCACTGATCTCCAGTAGCATATTGGGCACCTAATGACCTGGGGAGTTCCTCTTTAGGTATTCTATCATATTGCCTTTTCATACTGTTCATGGGGTTCTCAAGGCAAGAATACTGAAGTGGCTTGCCATTCCCTTCTCCAGTGGACCACCTTCTGTCAGACCTCTCCACCATGACCTGCCCATCTTGGGTTGCCCCGCAGGCATGGCTTGGTTTCATTGAGTTCGACAAGGCTGTGGTCCTAGTGTGATTAGACTGACTAGTTTTTTGTGAGTATGGTTTCAGTGTGTCTGCCCTCTGATGCCCTCTTGCAACACCTACCATCTTACTCGGATTTCTCTTACCTTGGACATGGGGGTATCTCTTCACGGCTGCTCCGGCAAAGCACAACCTGCTCTTTACCTTGGATGAGGGGTATCTCCTTACCGCCCCAGTTCCTGACCTTCAACATGGGATAGCTCCTCTAGGCCTTCCTGCACCTGCACAGCCACCACTCCTCGGGTTGCTCCTCCCGGCTGTGGCCCTAGCCTCAGGCCTGGGTGGCTCCTTCCAGCTGCCGTCCCTAGCCTCGGGCTTGGGGTGGCTCCTCAGGGTCACTGCCTCTGGCCTTGGGTGTGAGGTGGCTCCTCCCAGCTGCTGCCCCTGACCTGGGACGCGGGGTGTCTCCTCCCGGCCGCCACTGGCCTCGGATGTGGGGTAGCTCCTCTTGGACGTCGCCTCTGACCTCGGACACTGGGTGTCTCCTCCCAGCCGCCACTGACCTCGGACACAGGGTAGCTCCTCTCAGCCGTTCCTGCGCCGTCGCAGCCTGTCACTCTAGGCCACTGCCCCTGACCTCGGGTAGCTCCTCTCAGCCGCGCTTAGTGAGCCGGCTCTGGCAGCCGGCCGCGCTTAGTGAGCCATAAGGAATGAAAAAGAAAAGTGAATTTAAGGCTAGATGGCATAATTGTTTACTGAGAAAACCAAAACAGACTGATTAGTAGACTCAATGAGGGAGTTTAGCAAAGTTAATAGATAAAAGATCAGTGTGTAAAAATCAATGATATTCTTAACTTTTACCAGAGTTAGAATATGAACTAAAAAAGGTACAACTTGGAAAAAGAATAGAAAAGCAAAATGTTTATGAAGAAAGAATACAAATATTTCCAAATGCAGAGAAATAAAATTTTAAACTTTGCTAAATTATATTTTTAGTATGTAAGTTGAGAAACATATTCATATGTAGGAAGATTCAATTATCCCAAACTTTTTATAGTCAATGCAATTTGAATCATAAAAGGATTTTTCTTGGAATATGACAACATGATTTTATAATTTGTAAAAATCTCATTTGGATAGCTAAATCAATTTTAAAGAAAAACCAGACTTAGGAACTTATCTTACAAGATTATCAAGACTTTACTAAAAAGTTATAATAATTCATATAGTATTATACTGGTTTAAGGATAGACAAATATACCAATCAGGTATGATAAGTGGGTAAAAGGGTGATATTGAATAACTTGTACTAAGAAAATTGACTATCCATAAAGAGAAACATAAAACAAGCAAACAAAAAAAGAAATTAATTCCCAACTCACACCATGCCCCCAAAATAATTCTGGATGGCTTAAGGATTTTAATTTGAAAGCCAAATGTTAAAGCTTATATTTAGAAGCAAATGTGTGAGCATATATTTGTTACTTTAGGGTAGGAAAGGATTTCATAAATGAGACTTCCAAACTGGAAAACAAATCAATAAACCCAAATAATCCAATAGAAAAATAAATTATGAGTATATGTAGATAGAACCCCTGTGACCCAAGCAGCTGCACCACTTCCACACCTGGCCCTCACAGGGGCAAACCCAAACCCTCCAGGGCAGCCTCAGGAGCTAAACCCCAGCGACGACCCATGGAGGAGGAAATAAAACCACAATTGAAACCCAGGGTCAGTGTGGCTAAGGAAGAAGACACAAAACCTTCCCATTAGTTATACAAGCTGCAGATTAAATCCACATGATCAAATAAGCAGACTCCGTGTCTATGGAATATATAAAAAGACATTGAGAGCTTCCACAAAAGAAAACACATTAGCTCTGATAGCTGTGGACATTGGAGGCAAGAACACATAGGAGTAGGACCAGATTAGAATCTGAGCAGCCCCCACAGCAGGTCCAGAGATCAGTACAGTGTTGGAGGGCATCCTAGAGAGGTAAGGTGGACTGTGATTCTAGCACGCCAAAGGACATTGACAGCAGAGACTCATGAAAAACACTTATTATTCTTATTTCTTGACTTGTTCTGTAGATTGTTTGGATTTTTTCTCTCTTTCTCTCTTTTTTTTCTTTTTCCTCAGTCACACTTTTTGTTCTTGTCATAAATCTCTGCTTCTGTGTTGGGCTTTTGCAGTTCTGTGGAGTTTTCCTTTTTCTTTTTTTCTCTTTTTTTTAATTTCAGTTTTTAACTTTTCAAACCTATTATTATTTTTTCTACATTTATTCTTTTGTTTGCTTTTCCTACTGTTCTTTTCACCTTGCAGTTAATCTTTAATGTATATAAATCTTCTTTATCTACATCTATTTAACTTTGCATATCTATTATTTCTTTCTTTTCTTTTTCTCCTTTCCTTTCAACATATTTGTTAGTGTTGTTTTCATTGCTTTGTTCCCCACTTGGCACTTTTCTTTAGTTTTGTTTTCCAGTTTGTGCTTAAGTTACTTTTGTTCTTAACTGGTAAATATAATTTTTGATTTCCTTTGTTTGCCAGATCAAACTACTATACTTTATTTTTTGGGGGTCTGTTTTCACTTTGCTCATGGATATATATGTATATGTGTATATTTCATTATTTTAATTATCATTTGCCTGATTTTGTAATTGCTGCTCATCTGGGGTTCATCTTTGGTTTCTCGTTTTTGGATATTTACTTTACTCTCCCTTAATGCCATAATAAACCACTTGTGGAATCTTCGTTCCTGACCAGAGATTAAACCTTGAGCCTTTGGAGTGGGAGCAGTGACTCCAAGACCCTAGACTACCAGAGAACTAACGCTAGGGAGTATCAAATAGTGAGAACTCACACAAAGGAAACCACTTGAATACAAGACCCTGCATCACCCAACCACCAGTAGCACCCTGTGTAGAATGCCTCATCTAAACAACAACAACAAAAAAAACAAAAATACAAATCCAATCATCAGCAGACAGGAGTACCATCTCACTCAACCTTGCCCATCAGAGGAAAAACAAATAAACAAAAACTCAGCAAAAACCTAACTCTATACAAAGCTCACACAAACCACTGGACCAACCTTAGGGGGAAGGAAACCAAAAGGAAGAAAGAATTCAACCTTCTTCAAAGGAAAGAATTCAACTTTCCTTGAAGCCTGAGAAAGGAGACCTCAAACACAATAACTTTAAAAAAAAAAAAAAAAGAAAAGGCAGAGAAATACTGAACAAATGAAGGAAAAAACTAGAAACACAGAAGTTCAAATAAATGAAGAGGAAATAGGAAAATTACCTGAAAAAGAGTTCAGAATAATCATAGTAAAGATGATAAAAAACCTTGAAGACAAAATGGAGAAAATGCAAGAGTCAATTAACAAAGACCTAGAAGAATTAAAGAATAAGCACACAGAGACAAACAACACAATTACTGAAATTAAAATACTCTAGAAGGAATCAATAGCAGAATATCTGAAGCAGAAGAACGAATCAGTGAGCTGAAAGATAAAATGGTGGAAATACTTTCTGAATAACAGAATAAAATAAAAAGAATGAAAAGAACTGAGGACAGTCTCAGAGAACTCTGGGACCATATCAAATGCATCAACATTCACATTATAGGGGTCCCAGAAGAAGAAGAGAAAAAGAAAGGGTATGAGAAAATTTTTGAAGAGATTATAGTTGAAAATTTCCCCACCATGGAAAAGAAAATAGTCAATCAAGTCTAAGAGGCACAAACAGTCCCATATAGGATAAACCCAAGGAGAAATACACCAAGACACATACTAATCAAACAAAGACTAAACACAAAGAAAGAATATTAAAAGCAGCAAGGGAGAAGCAACAAGTAACATACAAGGGAAACCCCATATGCTTAACAGTTGATCTTTCAGCAGAAACTCTGCAGGCCAGAAGGGAATGGCAGGAAATATTTAAAGTGCTGAAAGGGAAAAATCTATAACCAAGATTACTAGACCTAGGAAGGATCTCATTCAAAATTGATGGAGAAATAAAAAGCTTTTCAGACAAGGAGAAGGCAATGGTAACCCACTCCAGTACTCTTGCCTGAAAAATCCCATGGATGGAGGAGCCTGGTAGGCTACAGTCCATGGGGTCTGAAAGAGTCAGACACGACTGTGCGCCTTCATTTTCACTTTTCACTTTCATGCATTGGAGAAGGAAATGGAAACCCACTCCAGTATTCTTGCCTGGAGAATCCCAGGGACAGGGGAGCCTGGTGGGCTGCCATCTATGGGGTCGCACAGAGTTGGATATGGCTGAAGTGACTTAGCAGCAGCAACAGCAGCAGACAAGCAAAGGTTAAGAGAATTCATTACCACCAAACCAGCTTTATGACAAATGTTAAATACTTATACAGTTAAGAAATACAAGAGAAGAAAAAGATCTACAAAATCAACCCCAAATAATTAGAAAATTGCAATAGGAACATATATATCAATAATTACTTTAACTGTAAATGGACTAAATGCCCCAATCAAAAGTCACACACTGGCTGAATGGATAAAAAAACAAGATGCATATATGTGCTGTCTACAAGAAAGCTACTTCAGACCTCAAGATACATATAGACTGAAAGTGAGAAGATGGAAAAATATATTCCATGCAAATGGGAAGCAAAAAAAAAGCTGGAATAGCAATCCTCATATCAGACAAATAGACCTTAAAATAAAGAAGATTGCTAGAGATAAGGAAGGACACTACATAATGATCAAAGGATCAATCCAAAAGGAAGACATAGCAATTGTAAATATCTATGCACCCAACATAGGAGCACCTCAATACATAAGACAAACACTAGCAGACATAAAAGGAGAAATTGACAGTAAGACAATAATAGTAGGAGACCTTAACACTCCATTCACACCAATGGAAAAGCCATCAAAACAGTAAATTAATAAGGAAATATAAGTCTTAAATGATACATTAAATGAGATGGCTCTCATTAATATCTTCAGGACAGTCCACCCAAATGCAGAATATACCTTCTTCTCAAGTGCATATGGAACATTCTCCAAGATAGACCACATCTTGGGTCACAAATCAAACCTCAGTAAATTTAAAAAATTGAAATCATATCAAGCTTATTCTCCAGCCACAGTGTTATCAGACTAGATATCAATTACAAGGAAAATACTGTAAGAAACACAGACATATAGAGATTAAATTACAGGTTTCTAAATAACCAACAGGTTACTAAAGAAATCAAAAAGGAAATCAAAAAATTTCTAGAAACAAATGACAATGAAAACACAACAACTCAAAACCTGTGGGATGCAGCAAAAGCAGTCCTAAGAGGGAAGTTTATAGCAATACAATCCTACCTCAAGAAACAAGAAAAAAAAAAAAATCGAATAGACAGCTTAACTTTACATCTAAAACAACTGGAAAAAGAAGAACAAAAGAACCTCAAAACTGGTAGAAGGAAAGAAATCATACAGATCCAAGCAGAAATAAAGAAACAATAGTAAAGACTAATAAAACTAAAAGCAGGTTCTTTGAGAAGATAAACAAATTTGACAAACATTTAGCCAGACTCATCAAGAATAAAAAAGAGAATAATCAAAGCAACAAAATAGAAATGAAAAAGGAGAGGTCATAACAGACAATGCAGAAATATAAAGGATTATAAGAGACTATTATAAACAGCTATATGGCAATAAAATGAATAACCAGGAAGAAATGGACAGATTCTTATCTTCCAAAACTGAACCAGGAAAAAATAGAAATTATGAACAACCCAAGCACTGAATTATAAGCACTGAAATTGAAACTGAGATAAAAAAAAATCTCCCCAAAAACAAAAGCCCAGGACCAGATCGCTTCACAGGAGAATTCTATCAAACATTTGGAGAAGAGATAATACCTATGTTTCTAAAACTCTTTGAAAAAACTACACAGGAAGGAACACTTCCAAACTCATTCTATGAGGCTACCGTCACCCTGATACCAAAACCAGACAAAGACAACACAAAAAAAGAAAACTGTAGGTCAATATCACTGATGAACATAGATGTAAAAATCCTCAACAAACTTTTAGCAAACAGAATTCAGCAACACATCAAAAAGTTCATACACCATGATCAAGTTGGGTTTATTCCTGGAATGCAAGAATTCTTCAATATAGGCAAATTAATCAATGTGATACACCATATTAACAAATTGAAAGATAAAAATCATATGATCATCTCAATAGATGCAGATAAAGCCTTTGACAAAATTCAGCACTCATTTATGATTAAAACTCTTCAAAAAATGGGCATAGAAGGAACCTACCTCAACATAGTAAAGGCCATATATGATAAACCTACAGCAAACATTTTTCTCAATGGTGAAAAATTCAAAGCATTCCCCCTAAGATCAGGAACAAGACAAGGGTGTCCACTTCCACCACTATTCAACAGAGTTCTGGAAGTCCTAGCTACAGCTATCAGAGAAGAAAAAGAAATAAAAGGAATCCAGATCAGAAAAGAAGTAAAGCTCTCACTGTTTGCAGATGACATGATACTGTACATGGAAACCCTAAAGATAGTATAAGAAAATTACTAGAGCTAATCAGTGAATTTAGCAAAGTTGCAGGATACAAAATCATACACAGAAATCACTTGCATTTGTCTATATTAAAAATAAAAAGTCAGAAAGAGAAATTAAGGAATCAATCCCATTCACCATTGCAACAAAAAGAATTAAATATCTAGGAATAAACTTACCTAAGGAGACAAAAGAACTGTACACAGAAAATTATAGGACAATAATGAAAGAAATCAAAGACCACATAAACAGATGGAGAGATATTCCATGTTCCTGGGTAGGAAGAATCAATATTGTGAAAATGACTATGCTACCAAATGCAATCTACAGATTCAATGTGATCCCTATCAAATTACCAATGACATTTTTCACATAACTAGAAAAAATTTCACAATTCATAAACACAAAAGACCCCGAATAGCCAAAGCCATCTTGAGAAAAAAGAATAGAGCTGGAGGAATCAACCTTCCTGACTTCAGACTATACAACAAAGCTACCATCATCAAGACAGTATGGTACTAGTACAAAAACAGAAATATAGACCAATGGAAAAAGATAGAAAGCCCAGAAATAAACCCATGCACCTATGGGTACCTTATTTTTGGCAAAGGAGGTAAGAATATATAATGGGGCAAAGACAGCCTCTTCAACAAATGGTGCTGGGAAAACTGGACAGCTACACGTAACAGAATGAAATTAGAACATGTCTTAACACCATACACAAAGAAAAACTCAAAATGGATTAAAGATCTAAATGTAAGACCAGAAACTGTAAAACTCTTATAGGAAAACATAGGCAGAACACGTGATGATCTAAATCAAAGCAAGATCCTCTATGACCCATCTCCTGCTGCTGCTAAGTCACTTCAGTCATGTCCGACTCTGTGTGACCCCATACATGGCAACCCACCAGGCTCTGCCATCCCTGGGATTCTCCAGGCAAGAACCCTGGAGTGGGTTGCCATTTCCTTCTCTGAGCCATCTCCTACAGTACGGGAAATAAAAATGAAATTAAACAAGTGGGACCTGATTAAACTTAGAAGCTTTTGCACAGCAAAGGAAACTATAAGCAAAGTGAAAAGACAACCCAATCAAAAAGTGTGAAAAAGACTTAAACAGACATTTCTCCAAAGAAGACATACAGATGGCCAACAAACACATGAAAACATGCTCAACATCACTCATTATTCAGTTCAGTTCAGTTTAGTCGCTCAGTCATGTCCGACTCTGCAACCCCATAAATCGCAGCACACCAGGCCAAAAATTCAAACCAAAACTACAATGAGATATCACCTCACACCAGTCAGAACAGCCCTCATCAAAAAGTCTACAAACAGTAAATGCTGATAAATGCTGGAGACGGTGTGGAGAAAAAGGGAACCCTCTTACAGTGTTGGTGGGAATGCAAACTAGTACAGCCACTATGGAGAACAGTGTGGAGATTCCTTAAAAAACTGAGAATAGAACTGCCATATGACCCAGCAATCCCACTGCTGGGCATACACACTGAGGAAACCAGAATTGAAAGAGACATGTGTACCCCAATGTTCATTGCAGCACTGTTTGTAATAGCCAGGACATGGAAGCAACCTAGACGTCTATCAGCAGATGGATGGATAAGAAAGCTGTGGTACATATACACAATGGAGTATTCAGTTCAGTTCAGTCACTCAGTCGTGTCTGACTCTTTGCGACCCCATGAATTGCAGCACGCCAGGCCTCCCTGTCCATCACCATCTCCCGGAGTTCACTCAGACTCACGTCCATCGAGTCTGTGATGCCATCCAGCCATCTCATCCTTGGTCGTCCCATTCTCCTCCTGCCCCCAATCCCTCCCAGCATCAAAGTCTTCTCCAATGAGTCAACTCTTCGCATGACGTGGCCAAAGTACTGGAGTTTCAGCTTTAGCATCATTCCTTCTAAAGAAATCCCTGGGTTGATCTCCTTCAGAATGGACTGGTTGGATCTCCTTGCAGTCCAAGGGACTCTCAAGAGTCTTCTCCAACATCACACTTCAAAAGCATCAATTCTTCGGCGTCCAGCCTTCTCCACAGTCCAACTCTCACATCCATACATGACCACAGGAAAAACCATAGCCTTGACTAGACGGACTTAGTCGGCAAAGTAATGTCTCTGCTTTTGAATATGCTATCTAGGTTTGTCATAACTTTTCTTCCAAGGAGTAAGGGTCTTTTAATTTCATGGCTGCAATCACCATCTGCAGTGATTTTGGAGCCCAAAAAAATAAAGTCTGACACTGTTTCTACTGTTTCCTCATCTATTTCCCATGGAGTGATGGGACTGGATGCCATGATCTTCGTTTTCTGAATGTTGAGCTTTAGGCCAACTTTTTTGCTCTCCTCTTTCACTTTCATCAAGAGGCTTTTTAGTTCCTCTTCACTTTCTGCCATAAGGGTGGTGTCATCTGCATATCTGAGGTTATTGATATTTCTCCCAGCAATCTTGATTCTAGCTTGTGTTTCTTCCAGCCCAGCGTTTCTCATGATGTACTCGGCATAGAAGTTAAATAAGCAGGGTGACAATATACAGCCTTGACGGACTCCTTTTCCTATTTGGAACCAGTCTGTTGTTCCATGTCCAGTTCTAACTGTTGCTTCCTGGCCTGCATACAGATTTCTCAAGAGGCCGGTCAAGTGGTCTGTTATACCCATCTCTTTCAGAATTTTCCACAGCTTATTGTGATCCACACAGTCAAAGGCTTTGGTATAGTCAATAAAGCAGAAATAGATGTTTTTCTGGAACTCTCTTGCTTTTCCCATGATCCAGTGGATGTTGGCAATTTGATCTCTGGTTCCTCTGCCTTTTCTAAAACCAGCTTGAACATCTACTCAGCCATTAAAAAGAATACATTTGAATCAGTTCTAATGAGGTGGATGAAACTGGAGCCTATTATGCAGAGTGAAGTAAGCCAAAGAAAAACACCAATACAGTATACTAAAACATATATATGGAATTTAGAAAGATGGTAACAATAACCCTGTATGCGAGACAGCAAAAGAGACACAGATGTATAGATCAATCTTTTGGACTCTGTGGGAGAGGGAGAGGGTGGGATGATTTGGGAGAATGGAATTGAAAAATGTATAATATCATATGTGAAAGAAATCACCTGTCCAGATTGATGCATGATACAGGATGCTCAGGGCTGGTGCACTGGGCTGACCCAGAGGGATGGTATGGGGAGGGAGGTAGGAGGAGGGTTCAGGATGAGGAACACGTGTACACCCATGGCAGATTCATGTAGATGTATGGCAAAACCAACACAATATTGTAAAGTAAAAAAAAAACAAACAACCAAATGCTGGAAAGGGTGTGGAGAAAGGGAAAACTTTTGCACTGTTGGACGATATGGACAGTCTTTAAAAAATTAGGAATAAAACCAACATAGTTCAGTTGCTCAGTCGGGTCCGACTATTTGCGATCCCATGAATTGCAGCACGCCAGGCCTCCCGGTCCATCACCAACTCCCGGAGTTCACTCAGACTCATGTCCATCGAGTCAGTGATGCCATCCAGCCATCTCATCCTCTGTCGGCCCCTTCTCCTTCTGCCCCCAATCCCTCCCAGCATTAGAGTCTTTGCCAATGAGTCAACTCTTCGCATGAGGTGGCCAAAGTTTCAGCTGTAGCATCATTCTTTCCAAAGAAATCCCAGGGCTGATCTCCTTCAGAATGGACTGGTTGGATCTCCTTGCAGTCCAAGGGACTCTCGAGAGTCTTCTCCAACACCACAGTTCAAAAGCATCAATTCTTCGGCGCTCAGCCTTCTTCACAGTCCAACTCTCACAACCATATATGACCATAGGAAAAACCATAGCCTTGACTAGACGGACCTTAGTCGGCAAAGTAATGTCTCTGCTTTTGAATATGCTATCTAGGTTGGTCATAACTTTTCTTCCAAGGAGTAAGCCTTTTTTAATTTCATGGCTACAGTCACCATCTGCAGTGATTTTGGAGCCCCCCAAAAATAAAGTCTGACACTGTTTCCACTGTTTCCCCATCTATTTCCCATGAAGTGATGGGACCAGATGCCATGATCTTCGTTTTCTGAATGTTGAGCTTTAAGCCAACTTTTTCACTCTCCTCTTTCACTTTCATCAAGAGGCTTTTTAGTTCCTCTTCACTTTCTGCCATAAGGGTGATGTCATCTGCATATCTAAGGTTATTGCTGTTTCTCCCGGCAATCTTGATCCAGCTTGTGTTTCTTCCAGTCGAGCATTTCTCATGATGTACTCTGCATAGAAGTTATATAAGCAGGGTGACAATATACAGCCTTGACGTACACCTTTTTCTATTTGGAATCAGTCTGTTGTTCCATGTCCAGTTCTGTTGCTTCCTGACCTGCATACAGATTTCACAAGAGGCAATTCAGGTGGTCTGGTATGCCCATCTCTTTCAGAATTTTCCACCGTTTATTGTGATCCACACAGTCAAAAGCTTTGGCATAGTCAATAAAGAAGAAATAGATGTTTTCCTGGAACTCTCTTGTTTTTTCCATGATCCAGCGAATTTTGGCAATTTGATCTCTGGTTCCTCTGCCTTTTCTTAAACCTGCTTCAACATCAGGAAGTTCACGATTCATGTATTGCTGAAGCCTGGCTTGGAGAATTTTGAGCATTACTTTACTAGCATGTGAGATGAGTGCAATTAGTGTGGTAGTTTGAGCATTCTTTTGCATTTCCTTTCTTTGGGATTGGAATGAAAACTGACCTTTTCCAGTCCTGTGGCCACTGCTGAGTCTTCCAAATTTGCTGGCATATTGAGTGCAGCACTTTCACAGCATCATCTTTCAGGGTTTGAAACAGCTCAACTGGAATTCCATCACCTCCACTAGCTTTCTTCATAGTGATGCTTTCTAAGGCCCACTTGACTTCACATTCCAGGATGTCTGGCTCTACATGAGTGATCACACCATTGTGATTATCTGGTCGTGAAGATCTTTTTTGTACAGTTCTTCTCTGTATTCTTGCTACCTCTCCTTAATATCTCCTGCTTCTGTTAGGTCCATACCATTTCTGTTCTTTATCGAGCCCATCTTTGCATGAAATGTTCCCTTGGTACCTCTAATTTTCTTGAAGAGATCCCTAGTCTTTCCCATTCGGTTCTTTTCCTCTATTTCTTTGCATTGATCGCTGAAGAAGGCTTTCTTATCTCTTCTTGCTATTCTTTGGAACACTGCGTTTGGATGGTTATATCTTTCCTTTTCTCCTTTGCTTTTCACTTCTCTTCTTTTCACAGCTATTTGTAAAGCCTCTCCAGACAGCCACTTTGCTTCTTTCATTTCTTTTCCATGGGGATTGTCTTGATCCCTGTCTCCTGCACAATGTCATGAACTTCATTCCATAGTTCATCAGGCACTCTATCTATCAGATCTAGGCCCTTAAATCTATTTCTCACTTCCACTGTATAATCATAAGGGATTTGATTTAGGTCATACCTGAAAGGTCTAGTTGTTTTCCCTACTTTCTTCAATTTAAGTATGAATTTGGTAATAAGGAGTTCATGATCTTAGCTACAGTCAGATCCTGGTCTTGTTTTTGTTCACTGTATAGAGCTTCTTTTCATTATAGGGGACTGGAATGCAAAAGTAAGAAGTAAAGAAACACTTGGAGTAACAGGCATATTTGGCCTTGGAATGCAGAATGAAGCAAGGCAAAGACTAATAGAGTTTTGCCAAGAAAATGCACTGGTCATAGCAAACACCCTCTTCCAACAACACAAGAGAAGACTCTACACATGGACATCACCAGGTGGTCAAATCCAAAAACCAACATATGACCCAGCAATCCCCCTCCTAGGTATATACCCTGGGGAAACCACAATTGAAAGAGATACATGTACTCCATTGTTCATTGCAGCACTATTTACAATAGCTAGAACACAGAAGCAACCTAGCTGCCCATCAACAGGTGAATGGATAAAGAAGTGTGGTATATATACAGAATGGAATATATTACTCAGCTACAAAAAGGAACACATTTGAGTCAGTTCTAATGAGGTATATGAACCTAGAATCTATTATACAGAGTGAAGTGAATCAGAGAGAGAAAAATAAATATCGTATTCTAGCACATAGATATGGAATCTAGAAAAATGGTACTGAAGAATTTACTTACAGGGCAACAATGGAGAAACAGACACAGAACATAGACTCATGGACATGGGGAGAGGGGAGGAGAGGGTGAGATGTATGTAAAGAGTAACATGGAAACTTACATTACCACATGTAAAATAGGTAGCCAATGGGACTTCACTGTATGGCTCAGGAAACTCAAACAGGGGCTCTGTATCAACCTAGAGGGGTGGGGTGGGGAGGAAGATGGGAGGGAGGTTCAAAAGGGATGGGATATATGTATACCTATGGCTGATTTATGTTGAGGTTTGACAGAAAACAGCAAAATTCTGTAAAGCGATGATCCTTCAATAAAAATAAATTAATTAAAAAAAGAACTCTTACACATTTATTTCAATAGATAATGAATAGAAAATTTACAATAACTAAGACAACTGGAGACAAATCAAATATAGACAGTAGAAAACAATGTTTTAGTATATCATTTACACAATGTAATGATATATGACAATAGGAAAGAATGAAATGAAATCTTTCACAGTGACAGAATAAGGAGTTTGGTGGACCATATCCTTGGCAAAATAACAAAATAGCAATTTTACTATTGAAAGTTTAAATATATAAAAATTTTAAGTCCTTGGACATTGTCTTAGGACATAAAACAAGTGAGGAAATATTCATTCAACAAAAGCAACTAAATCTTGGTAAGAATCCAGCAACATATAAAAAGGATCATACACCATTATCAGATGAGCTTTACCCCAGGAATGTAAGGTTGGCTTAATGTACAAAAATTAATCAATGTAATAAACCATATTATCAGATGAAAGGAAAAAATAACACAGAAGTGAGAAAAGCATTTGTGAAAATCCAGACTAGGAATAGAAAGGAACTTCCTTAACCTGATCAATACCATGAAGATCATATATGAAAATTACAACTAATATCACAATTAATAGTGAAAAACTGAGTGTGTTCCCTCTAAAATGAGGAACAAGACAAGGACATCCATTCTTACCACTTTTATCTGACACTGTATAGTATCAGAAGTTCTAATAAGAACAATTAATCAACTAAAAGAAATAAAACTTTCAGATTGGAAAGGAAGGAGTGAAATTCACTCTATCTGTAGGTGACATGACTTTTTTTTCCCACTGCATTTAGAAAATCCTAGGGAATCCACTAAAACTGTAATTAGAAATCTTTGTGCTTCAAATGATATCAAGAAGTAAAAAGAAAAGCCCACAGAATGGGAGCAAACATACCAAACCATGTGTCTGGTGAGAGACTTGTATATGTAACTTTTAGAAGTAAATAATAAACAGACAAATAATTTAGTTAAAGTGGGCAACAGGGACTTCCCTGGCTTTCCAGTGGTTTTCCAGTGGTTGAATTTGACTTCCAATGCAGGAGGTATGGGTTGGATCCCTGGTTGGGGAGCTAAGATCCCACATGCATCAGAGCCAAAACAGAAGCAATATTGTAACAAATTCAATAAAGATTTGAAAATGGTTCACACCAAAAAAAATTTTTTTAATCTTTTGAAAAGTAATTTGAATAAATATTTTTCCAAAGAAGATATTAAAATGGTCTAATAAGCACATAAAAAGATATTCAACATCATGTCATCAGGGAAATGTGAATCAAAACTACAATGAGATATCACTTTACATCCACTAGAATGGCTACACTAATAACATAAAAAAGCAAAATAGGTATTGGTAAGTATATGGAGAAACTGGGACCTTCTGTGCATTGCTGGTGGAGATGGTCTTTTACTTCTGACTTTTATTTATACTGATGGAAAGACTGATGTTCTTCTGATTATTGTATTTGTACAGATAATGGGCGTTTTACTTGTGATAGCTATTGTGTGTCTTCCCTTTTATATTTTATAGTTTTTGTTATGATTTGGATTTGGCTTTATGGATCTCCTGTAGCTTTCCATCTAAAACTTATGTTCTTCTTTGAGCTAGCTTTCTTTCAGTTATAATATTATCTCTTCACTTGTGCCTCTCCAGTTTTTTCATTTTGGAAACTCAGATATATGTTAAAGCTTGTTATTACTCTATACTCTTCCATAATTTCCATATCTTTATCTCTTCTGACTTCTTTGTTCAATGCCTTGTTTATATTTTTAATTTTCTTTTTTTTATTAATATTTATTTTTACTTTATTTCACTTTACAATTCTGTATTGGTTTTGCCATACATTGACATGAATCAGCCACAGGTGTATATGAATTCCCAATCCTGAACCCCCTTCCCACTTCCCACCCCATATCATCTCTCTGGATCATCCCTGTGCACCAGCCCCAAGCATTCTGTATCCTGTATCAAACATAGACTGGAGATTCATTTCTTACCTGATAGTATACATGTTTCAATGCCATTCTCCCAAATCATCCCACCCTCTCCCTCTCCCAGAGTCTAAAAGTCCATTCTATACATCTGTGTCTCTTTTGCTGTCTCACATAGAGGGTTATCATTACCATCTTTCTAAATTCCATATATATGTGTTAGTATACTGTATTGGTGTTTTACTTTCTGGCTTACTTCACTCTGTATAATCGGCTCCAGTTTCATCCAGCTCATTAGAACTGATTCAAATGTATTCTTTTTGATGGCTGAGTAATACTCCATTGTGTATATGTACCACTGCTTTCTTATCCATTCATCTGCTGATGGACATCTAGGTTGCTTCCATCTCCTGGCTATTATAAACAGTGCTGTGATGAACATTGGGGTACACTTGTCTCTTTCAATTCTGGTTTCCTCGGTGTCTATGCCCAGCAGTGGGATTGCTGGGTCATAAGGCAGTTCTATTTGCAATTTTTAAAGGAATCTCCACACTGTTCTCCATAGTGGCTGTACTAGTTTGCATTCCCACCAACAGTGTAAGAGGGATCCCTTTTCTCCACACCCTCTCCAGCATTTATTGCTTGTAGACTTTTGGATTGCTGCCATTCTGACTGGTGTGAAATGGTACCTCATTATGCTTTTGATTTGCATTTCTCTGATAATAAGTGATGATGAGCATCTTTTCATGTGTTGTTAGCCATCCGTATGTCTTCTTTGGAAAAATGTCTATTTAGTTCTTTGGCCCATTTTTTGATTGGGTCGTTTATTTTTCTGGACTTGAGCTGCATAAGTTGCTTGTATGTTTTTTAGGTAGTTCTTTGTCAGTTTCTTCATTTGCTATTATTTTCTCCCATTCAGAAGGCTGTCTTTTCACCTTGCTTATAGTTTCCTTTGTTGTGCAGAAGCTTTTAATTTTAATTAGATCCATTTGTTTATTTTTGCTTTTATTTCCAGTATTCTGGGAAGTGGATCGTATAGGATCCTGCTGTGATTTATGTCGGAGAGTGTTTCGCCTATGTTCTCCTCTAGGAGTTTTATACTTTCTGGTGTTACATGTAGATCTTTAATCCATTTTGAGTTTATTTTTGTGTACGGTGTTAGAAAGTGATTGTTTCATTCTTTTACAAGTGGTTGACCAGTTTTCCCAGCACCACTTGTTAAAGAGATTGTCTTTACTCCATTGTATATTCTTGCCTCCTTTGTCAAAGATAAGGTGTCCCATAGGTGTGTGGATTTATCTCTGGGCTTTCTATTTTGTTCCATTGATTTATACTTCTGTCTTTGTGCCAGTACCATACTGTCTTGATGACTGTGGCTTTGTAGTCGAGCCTGAAGTCAGGCAGATTGATTCCCCCAGTTCCATTCTTCTTTCTCAAGATTGCTTTGGCTATTGAGATTTTTTGTATTTCCATACAAATTGCGAAATTAGCTCTGTGGAAAATACTGCTGGTAGCTTGATAGGGATTGCATTGAATCTGTAGATTGCTTTGGGTAGTACACTCATGTTCACTATATTGATTCTTCCAGTCCATGAACCTGGTATATTTCTCCATCTATTAGTGTTCTCTTTGATTTCTTTCATCAATGTTTTATAATTTTCTATATATAGGTCTTTAGTTTTTTTAGGTAGGTATATTCCCAAGTATTTTATTCTTTTCACTGTGATGGTGAATGGAATTGTTTCCTTAATTTCTTTTTTTACTTTCTCATTATTAGAGTATAGGAATGCAAGGGATTTCTGTGTGTTGATTTTATATCCTGCAACTTTACTATATTCATTGATTAGTTCTAGTAATTTCTGGTGGAGTCTTTAGGGATTTCTATGTAGACGATCATGTCATCTGCAAACAGTGAGAATTTTACTTCTTCTTTTCCAATTTGGATTCCTTTTATTTCTTTTTCTGCTCTGATTGCTGTGGCCAAAACTTCCAGAACTATGTTGAGCAGCAGCGGTGAAAGTGGGCACCCTTGTCTTGTTCCTGACTTTAGGGGAAATGCTTTCAATTTTCACCATTGAGGATAATGTTTACTGTGGGCTTGTCATATATAGCTTTTATTATGTTGAGATATGTTCCTTCTATTCCTGCTTTCTGGAGAGTTTTTATCATAAATGGATGCTGAATTTTGTCAAAGGCTTTCTCTGCATCTATTGAAATAATCATATGGCTTTTATTTTTCAATTTGTTAATGTGGTGAATTACACTGATTGATTTGTGGATATTGAAGAATCCTTGCATCCCTGGGATAAAGCCCACTTGGTCATGGTGTATGATCTTTTTAATGTGTTGTTGGATTCTGATTGCTAGAATTTTGTGAAGGATTTTTGCATCTATGTTCATCAGTGATATTGGCCTGTAGTTTTCTTTTTTTGTGGCATCTTTGTCAGGTTTTGGTACTAGGGTGATGGTGGCCTCATAGAATGAGTTTGGAAGTTTACCTTCCTCTGCAACTTTCTGGAAGAGTTTGAATAGGATAGGTGTTAGCTCTTCTCTAAATTTTTGGTAGAATTCAGCTGTGAAGCCATCTGGACCTGGGCTTTTGTTTGCTGGAAGATTTGTGATTACAGTTTCAATTTCCGTGCTTGTGATGGGTCTGTTAAAATTTTCTACTTCTTCCTGTTTCAGCTTTGGAAAGTCGTACTTTTCTAAGAATTTGTCCATTTCTTCCACATTGTCCATTTTATTGGCATATAATTGCTGATAGAGTCTCTTATGATCCTTTGTATTTCTGTGTTGTCTGTTGTGATCTCTCCATTTTCATGTCTAATTTTATTGATTTAATTTTTCTCCCTTTGTTTCTTGATGAGTCTGGCTAATGGTTTGTCAATTTCGTTTATCCTTTCAAAGAACCAGCTTTTGGCTTTGTTGATTTTTGCTATGGTCTCTTTTGTTTCTTTTGCATTTATTTCTGCCCTAATTTTTATGATTTCTTTCCTTCTACTAACTCTGGGGTTCTCCATTTCTTCCTTTTCTAGTTGCTTTAGGTGTAGAGTTAGATCATTTATTTGACTCTTTTCTTGTTTCTTGAGGTATGGCTGTATTGCTATGAACTTCTCTCTTAGCACTGCTTTTATAGTGTCCCACAGGTTTTGGGTTGTTGTGTTTTCATTTTCATTCGTTTCTATGCATATTTTGATTTCTTTTTTGATTTCTTCTGTGATTTGTTGGTTATTCAGAAGCGTGTTGTTCAGCCTCCATATGTTGGAATTTTTAATAGCTTTTCTCCTGTAATTGAGATCTAATCTTAATGCATTATGGTCAGAAAAGATGCTTGGAATGATTTCAACTTTTTTGAATTCATCAAGGTTAGATTTATGGCCCAGGATGTGATCTATCCTGCAGAAGGTTCCGTGAGCACTTGAGAAAAAGGTGAAATTCATTGTTTTAGGGTGAAATGTCCTGTAGATATCAATTAGGTCCAAGTGGTCTATTGTATCATTTAAAGTTTGCGTTTCTTTGTTAATTTTCTGTTTAGTTGATCTGTCCATAGATGTGAGTGGGGTATTAAAGTCTCCCACTATTATTGTGTTATTTTTAATTTCCCCTTTCATACTTGTTAGCATTTGTCTTACATGTTGCTGTGCTCCTTTGTTGGGTGCATATATATTTATAATTGTTATATCTTCTTCTTGGATTGATCCTTTAATCATTATGTAGTGGCCTTCTTTGTCTCTTTTCACAGCCTTTGTTTTAAAGTCTATTTTATCGGATATGAGTATTGCTACTCCTGCTTTCTTTTGGTCTCTATTTGTGTGGAATATCTTTTTCCAGCCCTTCGCTTTCAGTCTGTATGTTTCCCTTGTTTTGAGGTGGGTCTCTTTTAGGCAGCATATATAGGGGTCTTGTTTTTGTATCCATTCAGCCAGTCTTTGCCTTATGAATGCCACAACACTTTTACGTTTAAGGTAATTATTGATAAGTATGATCCTGTTGCCATTTACTTTATTGTTTTGAGTTCGGGTTTATACGCCCTTTTTGTGTTTCCTATCTGGAGAATATCCTTTAGCAATTGTTGGAGAGCTGGTTTGGTGGTGCTGAATTCTGTCAGCTTTTGCTTGTCTGGAAAGCTTTTGATTTCTCCTTCATATCTGAATGAGATCCTTGCTGGGTACAGTAATGTGGGCTGTAGGTTATTTTCTTTTATCACTTTAAGTATGTCTTGCCATTCCCTCCTGACCTGAAGTGTTTCTATTGAAAGATCTGCAGTTATCCTTATGGGAATCCCCTTGTGTGTTATTTGTTGTTTTTCCCTTGCTGCTTTTAATATTTGTTCTTTGTGTTTGATCTTTGTCAATTTGATTAATATGTGTCTTGGGGTGTTTTACCTTGGGTTTATCCTGTTTGGAACTCTCAGGGTTTCTTGGACTTGGGTGATTATTTCCTTCCCCATTTTAGGGAAGTTTTCAACTATTATCTCCTCAAGTATTTTCTCATTGTCTTTCTTTTTGTCTTCTTCTTCTGGGACTCCTATCATTTGAATGTTGGAGCATTTCATATTGTCCTGGAGGTCTCTTAGATTGTCCTCATTTCTTTTAATTCATTTTTCTTTTTTCCTCTCTGATTTATTTATTTCTACCATTCTATCTTCTATTTCACTAATCCTATCTTCTGCTTCCGATATTCTACTATTTTTTGCCTCCGGAGTGTTTCTGATCTCATTTGTTGTATTATTCATTATATATTGACTCTTTTTTATTTCTTCTAGGTCCTTGTTAAACCTTTCTTGCATCTTCTCAGTCCTTGTTTCCAGACTATTTATCTGTGATTCCATTTTGATTTCAAGATTTTGGATCATTTTCACTATCATTATTCGGAATTCTTTCTCAGGTAGATTCCCTATCTCTTCCTCTTTTGTTTGGTTTGGTGGGCATTTCTCCTGTTCCTTTACCTGCTGGGTATTCCTCTGTCTCTTCATCTTGGTTTTATTGCTGCATTTGGGTGGCCTTTCTGTATTCTGGGAATTTGTGGAGTTCTCTTTATTGTGGAGTTTCCTCACTGTGAGTGGGGTTGTATCAGTGGCTTGTCAAGGTTTCTTGGTTAGCGAAGCTTGTGTCGGAGTTCTGGTGGGTGGAGCTGGATTTTTTCTCTCTGGAGTGCAATGAAGTGTCCAGTAATGAGTTATGAGACATCTATGGTTTTGGAGTAACTTGAGCTGCCTGTATATTGAAGCTCAGGGGTGTGTTCCTGTGTTGCTGGAGAATTTGCGTGGTATGTCTTGCTCTGGAACTTGTTGGCCCTTGGGTGGTACTTGGTTTCAGTGTAGGTATCGAGGCATTTCATGTGCTCCTATCTATTAATGTTCCCTGGATTCAGGAGTTCTCTGATGTTCTCAGGATTTGGACTTAAGCCTCCTGCTTCTGGTTTTCAGTTTTATTTTTACAGTAGCCTCAAGACTTCTCCGTCTCTACAGCACCGATGATAAAACATCTAGGTTAAAGATGAAAAGTTTCTCCACATTGAGGGACACCCAGAGAGGCTCACTGAGTTACATGGAGAAGAGAAGAGGGAGGGGGGAGTTAGAGGTGATTGGAATGAGATTAGGTGGGATCAAAAGAGGAGAGAGCAAGCTAGCCAGTAATCACTTCCTTATGTGCGCTCCTCAGTCTGGACTGCTCAGAGGTGTTCACAGAGTTATACAGGGAAGAGGAGAGGGAGGAAGTAGACAGAGGTGGCCAGGAGGATAAAAGAGGGAAATGAAAGGAGAGACAGATCCAGCCAGTAACCAGTTCCCTAAGTGTTCTCCATCGTCTGGAACACACAGAGATTCACAGAGTTGGGTAGAGAAGAGAAGGGGGAGGGAGGACACAGAGACAACCTGGTGGAGAAAAAGGAGAGTCCAAAGGAGGAGAAAGTGGTCAAGCCAGTAATCTGACTTTCAGGTGAAATTGGGTACTGAAGATTGGGTTTTTAAATGTACAAGATTGACAACAAATACCAAAAAGCAAAGATTAAAAATCTAGAGTTGAGGTTGGATTTTCAAAAATGCAATATTAAAGAAAAGAAGAAGAACAAGAAGGAAAAAAAAACACAAAGTCACGAGAATTATTAAAAATAAAACAACAACCACAAAAACAGCAAAAAAATATATATATGGCATTTGCTTTAAAAATAGGTCTTTTTTTTGAAAAGTGATAGTAGGTTATAAAAATTAAAATTAAACGAGAAATAGAGGACTTAAAAATTTTTTTAAGTTAAAAAAAAGAAGAAAAAGAAAAGAAGAAAAAACTGTCAAACAACAACATCAAAAAAAAAAAGAGAATGGTCATAAGAATAGTAAAGATATTTCTGGGACTTTCTCTGGTGTTGTGGGCACTGTGGGGTCACTTCCAAAGCTATCCCCTCTGTTTAGCTTCTTCTGTTTGCTGGTCTCTTCAGTGTCTGATTTCTGCCCTGACACAATGGGGGCGGTGGTGGACACTTTTTATTTTAGGCTCACTTGTTCAGTCGCACTCTGGGGAGGGAGGCAAACAAATAACACTGGCGTGTGCTCGCAGTGTCTCAGCCCCACTGGCCATGCCCCTTCACATGGCACACACCACTCAGACTCTACGTTACTCCACCGGGAACCGTCTGAGGCCGGCCCTAGGCTGCATGCACCTCTCTGGTCTAAGCTGCCCAGGCTTGCCTCTCAGGTAGCCCTCAGAGGTGCAGATTCGGTTGGGCCTGCATTTTGTGCCCTTCCCAGGACCGAGTAGCTCAGGTGTTTGGCGAGTGCAGTCACTGCGACTTATCGCCTTTCCCTGCTGCTCAGTTTTCTGGGTGTACCACTGGCGCCCCTTGCCAGGCAGATGGTGACTGTCCAGAACCCCAAGAAGTCTTAGTTAGCAAAGAAGCCTGCTTGTAGTTTAGTAGGTAAATCTCTCCGGGGCTATGATTGCCCTCTTCCAGCCCTCACAGCTCTGGCTGCCTGTCACCGGCGGGGAATGGTCTGCAGCCGATTATTTCTGTTCCATCCTTTGTTCTGTGTGCAGTCCTGGCAGTGTCTTATGTTAGAGCTTTTTGTGTGGCAGCTATCCCACAGTCTGGTATGCTAGCCCAAGTTAGTTTGCTCTGGTTACAATTGGGGCATTCTGGCCCGATTCTTAAAAAGCACTGCAGCCTGTGCCTCCCTGCCCAGCCCCCACTTGCTAGTGGTGGATGCAGGCGTCTGCACTGCTTCTCTGCTGGGGGAGTTACCATTGGGCTCGTAATCTGTTGGTTTTAATTATTTATTTTTCTTCCCTGTTATGTTGCCCTCTGTGCTTCCAAGTCTCGCCACAGACTCAGCAGTGAGAGTGTTTCCTGGTGTTTGGAAACTTCTCTCTTTTTAAGACTCCCTTCCCGGGACTGGACTCCCTTCCCAGGATGAGCTCCCTCCCTACCTCCTTTGTCTCTTTTTTCATCTTTTATATTTTTCTTACCTGTTTTTGAAGACAATGATCTGCTTTTCTGGGTGCCTGATGTCCTCTGCCAGCATTCAGAAGTTGTTTTGTAGAACTCAGCGTTGAAATGTTCTTTTGATGAATTTGTGAGGGAGAAAGTGGTCTCCCCGCCCTATTCCTCTGCCATCTTAGGATTGCCTCTATTTTTTTTAATTTTCAAAGCCCATGGTCTTCATTTAGAGATGTTCTAGTTATAAAAAATTTACCATAAAATTT
The DNA here is from genome assembly GCF_023091745.1 of Budorcas taxicolor. Lineage (NCBI taxonomy): Eukaryota > Metazoa > Chordata > Mammalia > Artiodactyla > Bovidae > Budorcas > Budorcas taxicolor. The sequence goes on along the minus strand of NC_068917.1, from coordinate 54,743,933 downwards.
CTACTTCTCTCTCTTTGAATATTCTATATATAAACACATATAAACTTTCTTTTTAATTTTTAAATTGAAGTATGGTTGATTTACAATGTTATATTGGTTTCAGGTATTCAATACCATGATTAATTTTTTATAGATTATACTTCATTTAAAATTATTATCAAACATTGGCTACATTCTCTATGCTAATTAAAGGCCACATAGTTTTTGGAAAACTGTGCTTTTATTTTCATTTGTCTCAACATGTTTTTTGATCTCCTCTTTAATTTTTCATCAACCCATTTGTTCTTTAGTAGCATGTTGTTTAGTCTCCATGTATTTGTTTTTTCCCCCATTTTTCTTCCTGTAGTTGATTTCTAGTTTCATCCTGTGGTAGCCAGAAAAAAATGCTTCATATAATTTGTATCCTCTTAAATTTGTTGAGACTTATTTTGTAGCCCAGCATGGGATCTATCCCAGAGAATGTTTCATGTGCACTTGGATGTGTTTTCTGCTGTTTTTGGAAGAAAAGTCATATAATAGACATGTATTAACCTAACTGGTCTAGTATATAATTTAAGACTACTCTTACTGATTTTCTGTCTGGATGATCTGTCCATTGGTATAAGTGAAGTGTTAAAGTCTTCTACTGTTCTTTTATTATTATCAGTTTCTCCCTTCCTGTCTGTTAATATTTGCTTTTTATATTAAGGTCTGCCTATGTTAGGTGCATCTACGTTAATGGGTACTATAGCCTCTTCTTATATTGATCCTTTTATCATTATCATTATATAATACTCTTTTTCCTTTTGTTATAATCCCCTATGGTTATACAGTGGAGCTGACAAATAGATTCAAGGGACTAGATCTGGTAGACAGAGTGGCTGAAAAACTATGGATGAAAGTTAATAACACTATACAGGAGGTAGTGACCCACATCATCCCAAAGAAAAAGAAATGCAAGAAGGCAAAGTGGTTGTCTGAGAAGGCTTTATAAATAGCTGAGGAAAGAAGAAAAGTAAAGGCAAGGGAGAAAGGGGAAGATATACACAACTGAATGTAGGGTTCCAGAGAATAGCAAGGAGAAATAAGAAGGTCTTATTAAATAAACAATGCAAAGAAATAGAGGAGAACAAGAGAGTGAGTAAAGCTAGAGATCTCTTCAAGAAAATTGGAGATATCAAGGAACATTTCATGCAAGGATGGGCATGATAAAGGACAGAAACCATAAGGACCCAACAGAAGCAGAATAAATTAAGAAGTAACAAGAAAACATAGAAGAACTATACAAAAAAGGTCTTAATGACACAGATAACCACAATTGTGTGATCACTCATTTAGAGCCAGACATCCTGGAGTGTGAAGTTAAATGGGCCTTAGGAAGCATTAGTACAAACAAAGTTAGTGGAGGTGATGGAATTCCAGCTGAGCTATTTCAAATCTTAAAAGACAATGCTGTTAAAGTGCTGCCCTTGATATGTCAGCAAATTGGAAAACTCAGCAGTGGCTGCAGGACTGAAAGAGGCCAGTTTTCATTCCAATCCCAAAGAGGAGCAATGCCAAAGAATGTTCAAACAACTGTACAATTGCGCTTATTTCACATGCTAGAAGGTAATGCTCAAAATCTTCAAGCTAGGCTTCAGCAGATCATAAACCAAGAACTTCCAGATGTATTTCCAGAGAATAACATGGATTTTGAAGAGGCAGAGGAAGTGGGGATCAAATTGCCAACATTCACTGGATCATGGAGAAAGTGATGGAGTTCCAGAAAAGCATCTACTTCTGCTTCATTGACTACCCTAAAGTCTTTGACTTTGTGGATCACAACAAACTATGGAAAATTCTTAAATAGATAAGAATACCAGGTCACCTTACCTGCCTCCTGAGAAACCTGTATGCTGGTCAAGAAGCAGTTCGATACAGGATACAGGATGCTTGGTGCTGGTGCACGGGGATTATCCAGAGAGATGATAGGGAGTGGGAGGTGGGAGGGGGGTTCAGGATTGGGAACTCATGTACACCCATGGGGGATTCATGTCAATGTATGGCAAAACCAATACAGTATTGTAAAGTAAAATAAAGTAAAAAAAAAAAAAAAAAAAAAGAAGAAGAAGAAGAAGAAGAAGCAACAGGTAGAACTGGACCTGAAACAATGGACTGGTTCCAAGTTGAGAAAGGGATACAACAAAGCTATATATTGTCACCCTGTTTATTTAACATATATAAGAGTACATCATGTAAAATGCCAAGCTGGATGAAACACAAGCTGGAATCAAGATTGCAGGAGAAATATCTACAACCTCAGATATGAAGATGATACCACTCTAATGGCCAAAAGTGAACAGAAACTAAAGAACCTCTTGATGAGTGTGAAAGAGGAGAGTGAAAAAGCTAGCTTAAAACTCAACATTCAAAAAACGAAGATCATGGCATCCAGTCCCATCACTTCATGGCAAATAGAAGGGGAAAAAGTGGAAGCAGTGACAGATTGCGATGGTGACTGCAGCCATGAAATGAAAAGACTCTTGCTCCTTGGAAGAAAAACTATGACAAAACTAGATAGCATATTAAAAAGCAGAGACATCACTTTGCCATAGAGTCAAAACTATGGTTTTTCCAGTAGTCATGTACACCTGTGAGAGGTGGACCATAAAGAAGGGTGAGTGCCAAAAAACTGATGCCACTGAATTGTGGTGCTGGAGAAGACTCTTGAGAGTCCCTTGGGCTTTAAGGAGATCAAACCAGTCAATCCTAAAGGAAATCAACCCTGCATATTCACTGGAGGGGCTCATGCTGAAGCTGAAGCTCCAATACTGTGCCCATCTGATACAGAGTCAACTCATTGGAAATGACTCTGGTGCCAGGAAAGATTAAAGGCAAAAAGAATAGGTGATAGCAGAGGATGAGATGGTTAGACAGCACCACTGACTCAATGAACATGAATTTGAGCAAGCTTGGGGAGATAGTGGAGGACAGAGGAGCCTGGCATGCTGCAGTCCATGGGGTCACATAGAGTTGGATATGACTTAGCAACTGGACAACAATAGACTTTGTATTAATATTAAACTATTCGCCTGATGCATTACTTCCACTTTCTTGTCATTTCCATTTGCATGAAATAGATTTTCTATCCCCTAACTTTCAGTCTTTATGTGTCATTAGCTCTTAAGTGAGTCTCTGGTAAGCAACCTATAGTTGTGTCTTTTTTTTTTTAATCCAGTTATCCACCCTATGTCTGTTGACTGGAACATTCAGTCCATTAACATTGAAAGCCATAAATAAATATAGATTTTTTTTAAAGTTCAGCATGAAGGAATGATAACTATATTAACACTGATGATTAATCATGCTGAGTGAGGAAGAGATAGTTTTTCACCATGTCTTGCTGTAAGGGAGAAGAGAGAAATGAGATTATAGTTAAAGGGGAATATGAGTCAAATAAGTTAAAGAAAGCTTTCATTTTTTAATGGGGAGGTATTGTAGCTTGTTTGCATATTGATGAGCATATGTAGAAGAGAGGGAGAAACTGATGATGCAGGAGATATGGGGCCTAATTGCTATAGGGGATTGGAATCCACTGCACTTTCCACACAAACAGAAGCAGAATATTTGGGGACAGGTGCAGCTAGGCTGGGAGATGCATCAGGGGAAGCATTATAGAAACTCTGTGCTCATGAATTCTGTTTTCTTAGTGAAATGGGAACCAAATCTTTGGCAGAGAAGACACAGTGAGATGAGGTGTCCAGAGTTAGAGGAGTCTGACTGGACATAGCACATTTGTCTAAGAGAGTGAGCGTGAATGGACTAGTGAAATGTAGTAAAACTGCGAGAGGTAAAAGCCCTCTTGAAGCTGGTGGATATAAAGTGAGACAGATTGGCATGATTGTGTGCTTTTCATCAGCTACATTTAGTTACCTAAGTGATTTAATCAGGGCAGTATTTTGTCTTATTAGTAAAATATGGTGTAGCAGTGAGGATAAGCTACTTGGAAGAATACAGGATGAAAAACTGAGAGTACTGGCTACTGAAATTTTCACCGGTGTCTGTGCTGCCCACAATGGTAGCCACTAGCACATGTGGTTATTTAAATTAATTAAAATTAAATGAAAGTAAAACTTCAGTTCCTCAGTTGCACTAGTCACATTTCAAATGCTTAACAGTACTTGTACCTAATGGTTACCATATGAGCTAAGGCAGAGATAGAACATTTACTGAAGAACAGTCTATTGGTTTGATTTACACAGATATTGATATCAATATCACCAATGATCATGACAAGATGAATTTTGGAAAAAGTGACAGTGAGCCAGCTTGTAACATCTTCAAGGAATGAGTACTAATGAGGATATCTGCCCTAACTCTAGTGGCCCTGACAGGTGGTAAAGAGGAAACAGCTACTCTGGGGACAGATGACAGGAAACAAGGGGCAGAGGAGAGAATCAGGTCTCAGACTAAAAAGATACAAGAATCATTCAGAAAAGAGCTGAATATATTGGGACTGGCAGACAGTGTAAGGGTTTGTGAAGGTGGGTAGAATAGGAGATTGGATCAGAGCAAGGAATGTACAGGCGGAGATGAGGATCAAGGTAAAGAAAGATGACCTCGAAGTGTTGAGCTTCTGTTCAAAGTGACTCAGGTGAAAAATGGAGTAAGGTTATTTCTTACAGTCTCTTAGGCAGGTTGTGTTCCTGAGATTGTCTGTACTGGCAGGGAGGGGCAAGTAGGGTTCTAGTCAATAGTGGTATCAGGGCGGGCAGAAGGGAGGCTTCCTAGGAGCCACTGATATGTATGTGTTTGTATATATGTTAGTTTTAAGATCTAGATAATACTTGTGAAATTAGTTCTATACATTATATATCTTTTCATAATTATCTTCTGTTTCCCCATTTCATTTTAAAACAGCTTTAAAATACTATGAAATATTTTAAATATGGATATTGCTCAGCCCTTTTATGATTTTCCAAGTCCTGGAGTACTTATTACTGCTTCATCTCAGTTTCTTAAAGTAAGACATATATTTTTCCAAGATGCGGATGTGGACAGCTTATTTCCTGGGATTTTTAATACCTGAGAATGTCTTTCTATTACCTTTGTATAAGGATGGCATTTTTAAATTATATAATTATTGGGCCATAGTATTTCTCCTAGAACTCCAAGTGTTGTTCCATGATTTGTGTGGAATGTAATGTTACAGAAAAGAATTCTGTGGTAAATTGATTACTGCTTCTTTGTTAGAAATGTTTTCTTTTATTTGGTCTGTGTACCAGTAAGATACTGTGTCTCTTTTCCTGTCTGTATCTAGAAGTAGGTTTCTTAATTAGTTTTGCCTAGAGTGAGCTTGTTCAATATATAGTTGCTCCCTCAGTACAAGAAAGCATTTTCTGCTAGTACCTTCATTCCAGGCTCTAAGCTCTTCATTTCTTTACAGTAGCCCTTCCTTCCCCCTCAGTTTCAATTTCTGTGGTTTCAGTTACCTGTGGCCAGGAGCAGTCTGAAAATATTAAATAGAAAATTCCAGATATACACAATTCATCACTTTTAACTTGTGCATCATTTTCAGTATTGTGATGAAACCTCATGCCATCCCACTTCATCCTGCCAAAAACATGGAATTATCACTTTGCTCTGCCTATCTGGTGTGTTAGTCACTTAGTGGCTGACTTGGCTATCAGATCAACTATCTCAGCATCTCAGTGCTTGTGTCCAATCACCCTTATTTTACTTAATAACAGTCCCAAAGTGCAAGAATAGTGATGCTGCTCATTAAAATATGCCAAAGAGAAGCCACAAAGTGGCTTCAGTGGAGGTTAGCCTGATCTTGAATTCTGAGTTTATTATTCTTCTGATTTTTTAACTAAACATTTTATTTTAGAACAGTTTTATATTTACAGAAAAAAATGTGAAGATAGTACAGAGAGTTCCCACATAGCCCTGTGCTATTTTCTTTAAGATGCAGCAATTTGGATTCTCTTTACCTAGTCTAGTTTTTCTTTTAATAGAGTTTATACCTGTTCAGTTCAGTTCAGTTCAGTCACTCAGTTGTGTCCGACTCTTTGTGACCCCATGAATCGCAGCACGCCAGGCCTCCCTGTTCATCACCATCTCCTGGAGTTCACTCAGACTCACGTCCATCGAGTCTGTGATGCCATCCAGCCATCTCATCCTCTGTCGTCCCCTTCTCCTCCTGCCCCCAATCCCTCCCAGCAGCAGAGTCTTTTCCAATGAGTTAACTTCTCTCATGAGGTGGCCAAAGTACTGGAGTTTCAGCTTTAGCATCATTCCTTCCAAAGAAATCCCAGGGCTGATCTCCTTCAGAATGGACTGGTTGGATCTCCTTGCAGTCCAAGGGACTCTCAAGAGTCTTCTACAACACCACAGTTCAAAAGCATCAATTCTTTGGCGCTCAGCCTTCTTCATAGTCCAACTCTCACATCCATACATGACCACAGGAAAAACCATAGCCTTGACTAGACGGACCTTAGTTGGCAAAGTAATGTCTCTGTTTTTGAATATGCTTTCTAGGTTGGTCATAACTTTTCTTCCAAGGAGTAAGCGTCTTTTAATTTCATGGCTGCAGTCACCATCTGCAGTGATTTTGGAGCCCCCAAAAATAAAGTCTGACACTGTTTCCACTGTTTCCCCATCTATTTCCCATGAAGTGATGGGACCGGATGCCATGATCTTTGTTTTCTGAATGTTGAGTTTTAAGACAACTTTTTCACTCTCCTCTTTCACTTTCATCAAGAGGCTTTTTAGTTCCTCTTCACTTTCTGCCATAAGGGTGGTGTCATCTGCATATCTGAGGTTACTGATATTTCTCCCAGCAATCTTGGTTCCAGCTTGCGTTTCTTCTAGTCCAGAGTTTCTCAAGATGTACTCTGCATATAATTTAAATAAGCAGGGTGACAATATACAGCCTTGCCGTACTCCTTTTCCTATTTGGAACCAGTCTGTTGTTCCATGTCCAGTTCTAACTGTTGCTTCCTAACCTGCATACAGATTTCTCAGGAGGCAGGTCAAGTGGTCTGGTATTCCCATTTCTTTCAGAATTTTCCACCGTTTATTGTGATCCACACAGTCAAAGGCTTTGGCATAGTCAATAAAGCAGAAATAGATGTTTTTCTGGAACTCTCTTGTTTTTTCCATGATCCAGCGGATGTTCGCAATTTGATCTCTGGTTCCTCTGCCTTTTCTAAAACCAGCTTGAACGTCAGGGAGTTCACGGTTCACGTATTGCTGAAGCCTGGCTTGGAGAATTTTGAGCATTACTTTACTAGCATGTGAAATGAGTGCAATTGTGCAGTAGTTTGAGCATTCTTTGGCATTGCCTTTCTTTGGAATTGGAATGAAAACTGACCTTTTCCAGTCCTGTGGCCACTGCTGAGTTTTCCAAATTTGCTGGCATATTGAGTGCAGCGCTTTCACAGCACCATCTTTCAGGATTTGAAACAGCTCAATTGGAATTCCATCACCTCCACTAACTTTGTCCATAGTGATTCTTTCTAAGGCCCACTTGACTTCACATTCCAAGATGTCTGGTTCTAGATTAGTGATCACATCATCATGACTATCTGGGTCGTGAAGATCTTTTTTGTATAGTTCTTCCATGTATTCTTGCCACCTCTTCTTAATATCTTCTGCTTCTGTTAGGTCCAGACCATTTCTGTCCTTTATTGAGCCCATCCTTGCATGAAATGTTCCCTTGGTATCTCTAATTTTCTTGAAGAGATCTCTAGTCTTTCCCAATCCGTTGTTTTCCTTTCTTTCTTTCCATTAATCGCTGAAGAAGGCTTTTTTTTATCTTCTTGATATTCTTTGGAACTCTGCATTCGGGTGCTTATATCTTTCCTTTTCCCCTTGGCTTTTCACCTCTCTTCTCTTCACAGCTATTTGTAAGGCCTCCCCAGACAGCCATTTTGCTTTTTTACATTTCTTTTCCATGGGGATGGTCTTGATCCCTGTCTCCTGCACAATGTCACGAACTTCATTCCATAGTTCTTCAGGCACTCTATCTATCAGACCTAGGCCCTTAAATCTATTTCTCACTTTCACTGTATAATAAGGGATTTGATTTAGGTCATACCTGAATGGTCTAGCGGTTTCCCCTACTTTCTTCAATTTGAATCTGAATTTGGTAATAAGGAGTTCATGATCTGAGCCACAGTCAGCTCCTGGTCTTGTTTTTGTTGACTGTATAGAGCTTCTCCATCTTTGGCTGCAAAGAATATAATCAATCTGATTTTGGTGTTGACCATCTGGTCATGTCCATGTGTAGAGTCTTCTCTTGTGTTATTGGAAGAGGGTGTTTGCTATGACCAGTGCATTATCTTGGCAAAACTCTATTAGTCTTTGCCCTGCTTCATTCTGCATTCCAAGGCCAAATTTGCCTGTTACTCCAGGTGTTTCTTGACTTCCTACTTTTGCATTCCAGTCCCCTAGAATGAAAAGGACATCTTTTTTGGGTGTTAGTTCTAAAAGGTCTTGTAAGTCTTCATAAAACTGTTCAACTTCAGCTTCTTCAGCATTACTGGTTGGGGCATAAACTTGGATGACTGTGATATTGAATCGTTTGCCCTGGAGATGAACAGAGATCATTCTGTCATTTTTGAGATTGCATCCAAGTACTGCATTTCGGACTCTTTTGTTGACCATGATGGCTACTCCAATTCTTCTGAGGGATTCCTGCCCTCAGTAGTAGATATAATGGTCATCTGAGTTAAATTCACCCATTCCAGTCCATTTTAGTTCACTGACTCCTAAAATGTCGATGTTCACCCTTGCCATCTCTTGTTTGACCACTTCCAATTTGCCTTGATTCACGGACCTGACATTCCAGGTTCCTATGCAATATTGCTCTTTACAGCATCGGATCTTGCTTCTATCACCAGTCACATCCACAGCGGGGTATTGTTTTTGCTTTGGCTCCATCCCTTCATTCTTTCTATATTTATCTCTCCTCTGATCTCCAGTAGCATATTGGGCACCTAATGACCTGGGGAGTTCCTTTTTTGGTATCCTATCATATTGCCTTTTCATACTGTTCATGGGGTTCTCAAGGCAAGAATACTGAAGTGGCTTGCCATTCCCTTCTCCAGTGGACCACCTTCTGTCAGACCTCTCCACCATGACCCACCCATCTTGGGTTGCCCCGCAGGCATGGCTTGATTTCATTGAGTTAGATAAGGGTGTGGTCCTAGTGTGATTAGATTGACTGGTTTTCTGTGAGTATGGTTTCAGTGTGTCTGCCCCCTGATGCCCTCTTGCAACACCTACCATCTTACTTGGATTTCTCTTACCTTGGATGTGGGGGTATCTCTTCATGGCTGCTCCAGCAAAGCATAGCCACTGCTCCTTACCTTGGATGAGGGGTATCTCCTTACCACCACCATTCCTGACCTTCAATGTGGGATAGCTCCTCTGGGCCCTCCTGGGTCTGCGTAGCCACCACTCCTTGGGTTGCTCCTCCGGGCTGCAGGCCCTGGCCTCGGGCATGGGTGGCTCCTCCCAGCTGCCGCTCCTGGCCTCGGGCTCGGGGTGGCTCCTCAGGGTCACCACCCCTGGCCTCAGTGGGAGATGGCTTCTCCCAGCCACCCCTGACCTCGGACACAGGGTAGCTCCTCTCGGCCGCTGCCCCTGACCTCGGACACAGGGTAGTTCCTCTCGGCCTTTCCTGTGCCATCGCAGCCTGTCACTCTAGGCTGCTGCCCCTGACCTCGGACATGGGTAGCTCCTCTCTGCCGTCCTTATATTAGTATTTTACAAAGGATGCTAGACAATTTACCAAAGTTTTCATCTGTGTCTTTCAGTAAATTTTTTTTAGAGTATGTTTTTTTTCTGAGCCCTCTGGATGACGACTTTTTCTTTTAAACATGGTAATGGCAAGAGTAGACTTTTATTTTTGAAACTTGCTCTTTAGAGTTTATAGTTTGCATTTTAATATTGTTAGTAATTTGAGAACTAAGATATTTTTCTTCTAAACAGCTATCAATTGGGAAAACGAATTAGCACTATTAATGTCTTATAATAAATGATCACAGACTGGGTGACTTAAAACAGCACAAATTAATTATCTCACAGTTCTGAAGGCCAGCCGTCTGAAATCAGGACCACTGGGCTGGGAGCAAGGTGCTGGCAGGGTTGTGCTCCCTCTGGAGGCTCTGGGAGAGAACAGTCCTTGCCTCGTCCAACCCATTCTTTGCCTTGTGGTGGCGTCATGCCAGTTCTCTGCTTCTGTCTTCTCATCTCCTTTTCCTGTGTGTGTGTGTGTGTGTGTGATGTCTCCTTCTGCCTCCTTCTTGTAAGGAAACATGTCATTACATTTAGGATCTGCAGGATAACCCCCCATCTCAAGATACTTAACAATCATATCAGCAAAGATCCTTTTTCTTATAACATAAAATTCAGAGGTTCCAGGATGCAGGACCTGATATCTTTGGGGGGGGGGGGGGGCTTTATTCTACTTACCACAGGTGTAATCTACTATGACTCAGCAATTATGTATACACATACATACACACTCATTTTTTTTTCTACCAGACGACATGTTTAAAAAAAAGTTCATAGTAGCATGATGTGTAATGGTCAGAAACTAGAACAACCCAAATATCTATCAATGGTAGAGTGGATGGATAGGCAGTGATACAGTCATCCAATGGAATACTTTACATCAGTGAAAATGATAAACTACATGCATAAATGCATAAACTACATGCAACAACACAATGACTCTTGCACATATAATGGGGATGAAAGAAAGCTGATAGAAAAGAGTAAGTCCTAGAAGAGTCTACTTATGCAATGCTAAAAATGCACAAGATGGTACTTTCCTAGTGGTCCAGTGCTTAAGAAGCTACCTGCCAATGTAGGCAGCACAGGATCAAGCCCTGGTCCAGGAAGATTCCTGATGCCATGGGGGTAATGAAGCCCATGCACAACTTCTGAGGCCTGCATGCTAGTCTAAGCTCTGCAACAAGAGAAGCCACCTCAAAGAGAAGCCTACACACTGTAACTGGAGAGTAACCTCTACTCACCACACCTAGAGAAAGCCTTTACATAGCAATGCAGACCCAGTGCTGCCAAAAATAAAATAAAGTTTTTAAAATATGGGCAAAATTAATCTTTGTGTTAGAAATTAGTATAGTAGTTATCTTGAAAAGGGTGATGACTATAAGAAGGTGAAAGAGGGCTTTTGGGATGTTAGTAGGATTTTCTGATCTGAATTCTGAGTGAGAATATATTGGGCTGTCTACTTATGATTTGTGAACATTACCAGAAAAGGATAATTTAGTGAAAAGCAAGTGAACAATTTTCTCAAGGCCATGCAGAATCTCCAGAAGACAGAAGAGGAAGGGGTCTGAACTTCAGGTCAAAGTCAAGGTTTCAAAGTTTGAGATGATAAGAATTTACAGACTGGTAGGTGACGTTGATGATATTAAGAGGAATGTCAGCTCCCTCACATTCTTGTATAAATGAATATTGTATAAATGAATCAGTTGATAGAGAGATGAGACAGATGTATCTCTGGCTAAAGTAGACATCTGGTCTGAATTCAAGGCATTGGGTTCATTAAGCCAAGTCATTTACTATCAAAAACTATACTGTTCAGTATGTGCCTATCAATCATTTGAAACATTTCTGGTCCAAACTGAGACATTCTGTACATCATATTTCAGACATGGTACCAAAAAGAATATCATTTCTTAAAGTCCTGATCATACTTTGAAATAACCTCTGAACTATTGGGTTAAATAAAATCTATTATTAAAGCCCATCTGTTTCTTCTTAAAATGTGGCTACTAGAAAATTTTAAATTTAATTATATATCTTTAATTATATTATGGGACTAGCATTTTTGACTTGCATTCTATTTTTATTGGACAGTAGTGATGTAGATCTGGAGAAGGCAATGGCACCCCACTCCAGTACTCTTGCCTGGAAAATCCCATGGATGGAGGAGCCTGGTAGGCTGCAGTCCATGGAGTTGCTAAGAGTCAGACACGACTGACCGGCTTCACTCTCACTTTTCACTTTCATGCATTGGAGAAGAAAATGGCAACCCACTCTAGTGTTCTTGCCTGGAGAATCCCAGGGATGGGGGAGCCTGGTGGGCTGCCACCTCTGGGATCGCACAGAGTCGGACACGACTGAAGCAACTTAGCAGTAGCAGCAGCAGCGATCTAGATCATGATAAATCTGATAGGCAGTTACTAGGCATGCAAGCTATCAGTTACTTACTTTTCTTGCACATGTAGGATTTGGACAGGGGCTGATTGAGTTTGACCTCATGATGGAAGGGCTGAAGTTATAACTGAACTATTATAAATGAACTATTATTTCTGAGTTTTCTTATCTATGGGAAACCTAATTGTTCTAAACAACGAGTTCAAAACTAAGGCACCACTTCTCATCTGGTGGTTATATAATCTCTTAACAGACCCAGTGTCTAGTACCATGTAAGCAGTTTTTTGGGAGATGGTGATATGACAGATGCCAACAAAGGTCTAGTCAAGGCTATGGTTTTTCCAGTGGTCATGTATGGATGTGAGACTATAAAGAAAGCTGAGCACCAAAGAATTGATGCTTTTGAACTGTGGCATTGGAGAAGACTCTTTAGAGTCCCTTGGACTGCAAAGAGATCCAATCAGTCCATCCTACAGGAGATCAGTCCTGAGTGTTCATTGGAAGGATGGATGTTGAAGCTGAAACTCCAGCACTCTGGCCACCTAAAATGAAGAGCTGACTCATTTGAAAAGACCCTGATGATGGGAAAGATTGAAGGTGGGAGGAGAAGGGGATGACAGAGGACGAGATGGTTGTATGGCATCACTGACTCAATGGACATGAGTTTGAGTGGACTCCGTGAGTTGGTGATAGACTGGGAGGCCTGCTGCAGTCCATGGGGTTTCAAAGAGGCGGACATGACTGAGTGACTGAACTGAACTGATACAACAGAATGGGCAGAGAATAGTCATTGGAGCCCGACATTCCTGAACTCAAGCAGGAAGTCTGCGACTTACAGGCTGGGTGACTTCAGTCCAATGACATAACTTCTCTGGACCTCAAGTCCCACAGTTATATAGAGGGCTTAGCAATATTCACTTGGTAGGGCAAGTGTTAGAGCTGAAATAATGCATAAAGTATACAGGGTATAAATGACTCAAAATGTGGTAGCTGCTGTTGGTGTTATTCTTGAGTTCATTATAAAGTATGAGGAAAATGCAATAAACATACACTTTGATGAGAAAAATTCTAAAGGCATTTCTTTGCAGATTCTTGGTATAGTTCAGGCCAGTCTTGGGCCATTTCAAACCTTTGGTTTCTCTAGCAAATAATGAGGATAGGCTCATACACATAGAAAGCCAATCCACAGGGAGTCACTTCTTTCTCATTGTGTACGCTGAGCTTCGAGGATGTAACGCCAGGATCACAAAGCATTACTCTGCATTCAAAACACTCAGTGATGGCAACCCACTCCTTCTAGACCCAGATGCTAGCGGCCATCAATCACTCTCGCAGGCACCTATCAGCGTGTCATCACCGTGTCAGAGATCTGTTTTGGCAGGCTCGCTGCAGGGTACACGTAATCAGCAGAGACGCCACACTTAACTGTGATTGATGCCCATCTTCTGACAATTTCTCCTGCCAGACCCCTCCATCATTCCATGGTAATGTTTTCCTGAGTGCTAAATAATTTCTCTGAATTATCACAGACGCTTTATAGATTGACTTGCAGAGATGTCTTTTTGTCACAGTCACATTTGGAAGGATTTTTATCTTGTATGTTCCCCACCCCCTCAGCCTTTTTTTTAACCTCTGATGATTCGTCCCTTGTTTCTATCACTTTCTTCAGTTATCACAGTAGGACATTTTTTGGAGGTAAATAACAAGGATATTGTGATCGGTCTAGTTGCACAGATGTCTGAAATCCATTTCAAGTCCTTCATTTGGCTGGCAGCATGACCTTGAAAATCTAATTATTACTATGACTTTGTTTAAACTATGCTTTTGTTATTATGATGTCTCTTTTCTTAGAGGTTATGATTCTTAAGAATATGAGAGGTCAGACGAATCCAAATAAGTGTTCTGCACCCCCGTTTATAATCTGCCATTGGATGTTAGCCAGAGAGGTGTTCCATATTGGCACCTGGGTGAGGTGACCTCATTGCTCCCTGTCCTCCTCCTTCTTCTTCTTCCTCCATCAAGCCCTAGTTATAACCCAGATGCATAAATGTCATGAAATCGTTAGTAGATGACAGATTCAGGTGGGCCAAGAATCTCCTCTCTTACAAGACACCTGTAACTGAAAGCTAAAGATATGCCAAATGAAACATTTACTTGATCCTCTTTAATGAAAATGAACAGCACTTTCATTTGATGATATCCAAAGATTCACTGCAGAAAAATATATTTAAAATTCCAAATGTAATGTATGAGTATAAAATTTTGAGGCAGGTCCTATCTCCAAATGCAGCCACACTGAAGGTTAAGGATTCAATGTATGAATTGTGGGGAACACAATCGAGTCCTCCACAACAATCCTCCCAAAATTATGTTCTTGAGAAGTATAAAAGATAAATCTGTTTTCCTTCCAGAATTGGAGCCTAAAGGGGTAATGAGCCTGGAGGCTACAGGGTACTCAGAACCTCCATAGAACACTAAACAGAAGTAAGTAAAAGTTAAATGAGGTCACGAGAGTGGGGCTTTATGAAGAGGAAGGAACAGCAGGAATGCTCATGCATGGCGGAAAGGCCACATGAGGACACAGAAAGAATGTAGTCCTCGACAAGCCACAGAGACCCCAGGAGAAACCAACCTTGCTGATACCCTGACCTTGGACTTTTGGACTCCAGAAATGTGAGAAAATATGTTTTTGTTGCTGAAGTCACCAGTCGGCAGCATTTTGTTATAGAAGCCCAAGAATACCTTGGCAGGTAGTATTGCTTCCTCATTTTCTGTCCATGCTACCATTCCACACCCCGCAGTGGCCTTTGCACTGCTCTGGGAATGGTTAGTAGTCCTACTAGTAAGGAAGTCACACCATCACGGAGCAAGAATGTACTTCTTCCATGAAGCAACTATCAAACTTTAAACTCAGTTATCCTGTGTGTCCTTTTCCTTATCTTTAAGGTGGTGTATGTATGAGGGGTGGGGGTGGGGAGCAGTGGTTGTTGAGAATTCTTGCACATCTTGTGGGAAGAAGAAGAGAGGAGATACTGTACTTTCTCCCAAAGCTGTTTTACCTCCCCAGCCATTCTGCACACTGACTGGGTTGTTGACTGTGGTTGTGGTGGGAGTGCTCTTTCTGGTGAAATGACATCTCCTGATAAAACCTGTGAAATGATCTCTCATTGCCAAAACCTTAGGAATTATCTCGAATTATCATGAGGTGTTCAGTCATCTTTGTTTTCAGCTATAGGATTGAGTCATTTTCTAAAACAATAAGGATGTTCTTTCTCCTCTACTACCATATCACCCTACTTTACAAAATTCCTAGCATTTTCCTAGAAACATAGTAATAATTCTATCAAAATTATTGAGGGTGGTTTTAGTATAAAACACATATGATAGAAATTATCTCTGTTGTCTGGTTCATCATTAATCAAAGCAACAATTCAGGGTCTTTTGATAGCCAGATAAAGCATCTCAGGTAATATAATTCAGTGACTGAGCTGAGCAAATCTCTCTCTTGACCATTTGGTAAAGATTTCTTGTCATCTGATTAGGAAACAGGTTGTTTTCATAGCACTGACTGGTTCCATATCACTGTTCACTCCTCGGCCCTGGACCAATTATTTTGCTCCCAGTCACCTCAGGAATTTTCAAGATGTCAATTTTTCCTTGAACAGAAGCCACAATAATGATTTCAGAAAAGATGGAGTTAAGAAATGGAAGTGAGGGTAAGAAAACCGCTTTTGTCCTCATCAAAATGCTAAGCTCAGACACAGCTAGTTCCATACTATGCTGCCCAAACCAGGCCAAAACCTTTAGCGAACTTGACTGAAAACTGGGGTATAGCCAGAGGGGATTACATTTCATAGATGCTCAAGCTCAAATACTAGATATAACTGATCTCATAGCCACAAGGGCCCAACTCCTTACCTTATGATCCCCTGGATGTGTCACGGTCTAGCTCTGAGCCTGCTTCCACATGGAGAAAGCCTGCCATACTCCCTGGAACAGAGGGGGTGGGTTGGAGAGAGAGAGAGAGAAAAGAGAACATGAGCCATGCCTGCTCCCTGTGGCATCCCAGGCCACAGACACCTGCTCCAGCTCTGCTTCCCAGAGTCTTCACTTTGTATCCCACATCCCTCACCTTCTGAGATGATTGGCTTTTGCAATGCTCGACACTTTCATTGAAAAAAAAAAAAAAAGCATTTCCTGTCGTCGGTAGTTACTCTTGGCTTTGCCCTACAACCTTGTTCAGGGTTTTATGTCAGTCACAAATAACTACTATGAGTATTTTCATCAATATCTAGGAAATTCAGTCCATGGCTGCAACCAACAACCTTAACGTGGTTCTTGCTGGGTGTCAGCAATCAAATCTTCCACCAGCATGAGACGAGATCATGTCCCAGAACTTTCTATCATTTTCTGGTTTCTAATTCTATTTGTGTGTGGATAACTGCTTGAATGAGAAAATCAGATACCTACACCCATGTTTAAAAGCAATTTTTTAGAGGCAGTGAAATCTACAATTTTGGAAAAAATAATCCTAAAAGAAGTGCTATCTAGAGATCAAACTTACCACAAATAAGATAAATTTGATATTTTAATGGATTTGATTCTTTGCTTTTTTTCTTTGCTTTCATTTTTACCACCAAAAGTCAATAGAAATAGACTTTCAGAAAGAAATATTTGTCCTCAAGAGCAAATCCAAGCCCCTAACTTCTTGAAAATTTGAGATTACATTTTTTTATTTAGGTTTCAAAACTCCAATTCATAAAAGTACAATTTTTTAAAATGCCCTTATCTTTAGAAGTCCCTACAAAAAGAAAGCTTCCCAAATGTAAGAACACAGTCCTAAGATGCAGACAGTAGATCAGCCTCCACTTCCACAGCAAACCCCTAGGGGAGAGAGTCTTCCATTGGTAGCCTCTATAGAAGCAAGATCCCTGTAGCTAGAGACGGATTCTTCTGCCACCTTCAATCTTCAAACCTAAGAGAAGTGGCCAGCATAGAATGATCCAGCCCCTTCCTCCTAAATGTAATAAAACTATAATTGCTAACCCTGTAAACCAGTCTTGCACAGAGAAATACAATCTAGTACAGGAAATATTACTCTAACCACACCACCATCACTTTAAAAAATAACTTAAACTCCAAAGACTGAGATGTTTTAATGAAATGAGGCGAGGCAAGCCTTTTTTTCCAAGACTGTTCAGCCCAGCATCAAGCTCCGAGTCTGACAGTACTGAGCTACATGACTCTCCAGGGACCTCAATGCCAGACTGAGCCTCCTAGTGGGCCTTACCAACTCCCAAGGCTCAGGCCCTGGGTATAAAAGCCCCATTACTCCAAATCTGCATAATCACATTTTTTTTCCCTTAAACCCTTGGCCTCAGGGACTACCTTGCAAAAGGAAATGCCAATTTACCATTAAACATTTAATAAAGAAAAGACAACAAAGAAAATCTCCTTTTAATCACACTGCATGTTTGAGACAGCTTTCATGATGAAAATTGCTAAACCGAAACCACAGAGAATTTTTCTTTGTGGAAAAGTTCTTAAAATTTTTCTTTCTGGAAACAAGGGATTTGTCTACTTCTCCCCAGGAAGCATAAATTTGCACTCTTCACCAGGCACTGGGCAAGGCTCTGGGGCTACAGTTAGGGAAGAGCCTTGCTCTCTGCAAGCAATGTACATTTCTTTGGAGGAAACACACTGGAGCTTCCACCAGTATCAGGCAGAATAAAACATACATCAAATATAAAGCATAGGCAAAATACTATGGGTACTCAGAAGCAATAATGATAACGACGATGATGCTACAGGTGATGATAAAATATCAATAATAGAACACTTCCATTTTTAAAGGACAGGTACTCTGCAAAGCAATTTATATACCCTGTAGTAGAGTCTTCATGATACTTCTATGTGATGGGTTCTATTATTACCTCCATTTCACAAATATGGAAACTGAGGCATGCAGAGGAAGGAATGCCTCGGTGGGTTTCAAGCAGACAGAACGTTCTCATTGAGGATGTTAGTGAAGCCATAGCCTCGGAGGATGAATGGGGATTTAAATAGATGGAGTAGGAAGAAGGGAGAGACAGAAGGATGTTCAGACCAAGGAAAGAAAGTATAAGAGATAAAGAACCAAGCTAAACAAAGTAAAGGGACGGTTGTGCTGAACATGGAAGGAGGGCAGTGCTAAAAATGAAATAGAGTGTTTAAAACAGTTGCAACAGTACCACACACCTAACAGACCCTCAACAAATTTGATGTTGTGAAGTGAGGTAATGACTATTTCTCAGCACCAGCCTCACTTTCACTTCTACTGGGCTATATTGATATTTGCTTCTTGCTCATGCTTCAGACACTTATTATTATTTTTTATTCTTTAACCTGTATTATAACTCCTTTCTCCTATAAACTGAAGGGCAATGCAATCACAGCTGAGCAATGGGCTGGGATACCAAACAAAAGTTTTAAATGTGAAATAGGAAAAAAAAAAAAAACCCTACCTTGTCAACACATCAGCATTAAATGAAAGTTGCCACTTGATAACAGGAAAAGAATGTGGAGGGTAAATGAAAGCCATAAACTATTGCTCCAGTGCCAGGAGAAATAAACCAGATGTTCTCTGGTAAAAGCCTACTTCACGCCAGTACTTTCTCTATGGTATCTCTCCAAACTCTACCAGCAAGGCACTATTATCCGTATTTTACAGATGAGAATACTGATACTGACAGATGTGAAATCTGGCCTGAAATCACTGCAGTTAGCAATGGCAGATTCCACTTTCAAAACCTTGTCTATCTGACTCTCAATCCTGTGTTCTTTCCACTATGATGCATTGTATCCACGAGAACTAAGAGTCAATCAGGATATTATTTTTATCTCAATCTTTCTCTCCCCGGCCCCAACCTATATGTTATATAATATGACATATTTGATAAATGTTTTTTTGAACTTACTCAATACCATGAATAGATATTGAGTCAGTTAAGCTTTAGGATCCCAGAGCAAGTTTTCATGCATAAGAACTTGAGAAACAATCATGAATAAAACAAAGCTATAAGAATGGCTCTATTCATCACTGTGTTGGTATATTAAATAAAAAATATGAAAACAATGGTAAACACTACTCAAATAATTAAATAATTTTAGTATTTTAAAAGACTGTCCTTAAGTTAAAATGGTTAATCTTTCAAAAAGCTGGAAAAGCTGTTTGAGAGAGTTGGGAAAAGAACCACATCAAAGCTGTGAAAAACAGAATTTCGTGACTGCATGCAAGCCTGTCTCTGACCATCTTCTAAACACTGCCTTTATGAGCTGTTGCTCCTCCTGCAGATTCCAGTGATTAGCCAAAATGTTATTTTCATAAGATAGAGAAAATTGAGACTTTATCTAAATAGAAAGCTTTGCCACTGTCTGATTTAAAATTTCACTCAAAATCACCTAGAATTGGTTTAACTTTGTAACTGGAAAAGTAGCAAGAGTGTGATGCTATTGATTAAACCATACACATAGAAATAATAAATTTGCACCCTTCATCTGATACTAATCAAGCCTATGTCAGTGTAGGGCTGTATAAATTTCAAAGCAGTTATATATATTTATCTTGGCATTGAATTTGGTCAACATTCCTCTGGAGTAAATAGCATAGGAAAAAGAATCAGCATTTTATGTTAAGAAAACTGGAGGCCTGGAGACATTAAATAGCTTTCTTACAGGCTCAGAGTTTGGGGAAAGTTAGTGAGGACTGGACTTCTTGTCTCAGTAACTCCTAGCCTGATGTTTGTTCTACTGCTCTAGCATCTCATGACACAAGCGAAGGCACTATGGATACCGTGTCCCTTGTTGGGCTCCCAGGTGGCGCTAGTAGTAAAGAACCTGTTTGCCAAAGCAGAAGGGACATAAGACATGCAGGTTCGATCCCTGGGTCAGGAAGATCCCCTGGAGGAGGGCATGGCAATCCACTCCAGTATCTTTGTCTGGAGAATCCCATGGACAAGGGAGCCTGGTGAGCTACAGCCCATAGGGTCACAGAGTCGGACACGACTGAGAGACTTTCACTTTCACTGTGAGGATTCTATAGCAACAGAGATGGGATCTGAGACTCTGATGCCTTAAAAAGTGCCAGGGCATTCCCGATCAGAAAATCTGGGCAACTATCCATTTGGTAAAAATCCCAGCTGAGAGCAATATACTGCAAAATACTTTTCTTTGGAAATTCAAGCTCATATTAATTGCAGTTAAAATTTCTTTAATATTCCTAGAGATAATTTTAACAATGGAATCAAAATATGAGTTACTTCAGTTCATGGTTCATTAAAATGTTATTTATGAATAATGTTTTTAAGAACAACACAGTATGATCACAACTGCAATAGGTATAGAAACAAAGCAAGTATTATTTCGGGTGAATGGATTAATATTTTATGTAAAGTGAATATGCATACAATTAAAAATAGAGTTATCTTTAAATACCATCAAGAAAGAGAAAAAGTAAAAAGAAAAGATAACTACAGAACTGTAAATTCTTCTAGAACTACACTTAGAAACTCAGTTTCCATCCTAGGCACCTCTTGACTTGATTCTATTGTTGACTGCCTAGATGCTTATTTGATAATGATGTAAGTAGGAGAGCCATGAACTGTGTATAAAGGCTTCTCACAATTCATTTATTCATTCATTCAACAAATATTTGTTGAACTCTGATCACATAGTAGGTACTGTGCTAGAAGCTAGTTTTACAAGGTGATGCAAACTCAGGATCTTTTCTCCCAGGATTTATAATCTATTGGGAGTTGAAGAAGAGTAAAGTGATAACTATAAATAAAGGAGCTATGAGTACACAGGAAAGGAAATTACTCAAATCTGAGTGCCAGATTTCAACTACCATTTAAACTGAGAAGCAAAGATGAATAGAAGTTGGTCAGGTGAAGAGTGGTGGGGGAATGCTCCAGGTAGAGGAAATATTTGTGTAACATCCTATAAGTGAAACAGAGCCTGAATCACACATGGAACTGAAAGAAATTTAGTGTACAAACAGCAGGTTGTCAGGGGGAGAGTGGGATGAAAAAAGCCTTAAAAGATAAGCAATGCCAGATCATCCGAATTCTGGACATTAAAGTATTATAAGCAGTATAGAGAGATATGATTAGGTTCGTGTGTTTGAGATGCATCATACTGGCTATAATATGAAGAATGATTGAAAGAAGGAATGTCTAGAGTTTTATTAGAAAGCTTTTTTCATAGTTGAAATGAGATATGGACTAGACTAGAACAGTAGCAGGTGGGATGGAGAGAGGTAGGTTTATTCAATAGAAACACCTGACTTGGTGAGTGATTACACATAGGAGTAAGGGGAAAGAAAGCTCCAAGGAAAATGTTAAAGTTTCTGACTTGAGGAACTGAGTACGTGATTATTGCATTTCCTATTTTTTGAGTAGGAAACATAGAAGAAAAGCATATTTTAGGAAGTTGAAGTGATTTTGAGGAGCTCAAGTTATATCCAAGTAGAATATAAAACAGGTAGCTTTATATATATATATATCTGAGTCTCTGAGCTGGGACCATGCATTTAACAGGCATCACCAGAATTCTATGCTGCAACTAATAAGAGATGTTTCATCTTTTTAAAAAACTGCAGAATCAAATGAAAGATGCTGTAGTAGCAGCATAGTTTTTACATCTGAAAACAGGCCATCCCAGTCTCAGATTTAACTCATCATCTAGAAAGGGGAAGTTTCATTTGAATAGCTAGATGTAATCACAAGGCCCATGCTGATGCAAGAAGAGTTGGTCCTGAGTGTATTGTTTGGATCTCTCCTGGTCCCATTTACCAGGGCACTCTGGGTGTGTCTCTAGGGAAAGAGCTGCATAGGAGTTTGAAATGGCATTATTGGTTATTAACAGCTGAAAAATGAAACAGGCCTACATGTGCATTAGGCTCCTGAGACTAACTATAATGTTAGGAAAAGTAAAGACAATCATCAAATTACAAGAGAAGAGGAAAAAATAAGAGAACTACAAAACAACCAGAAAACAGTTAACAAAATGGCAATAGGTACATCAGTTCAGATCAGTTGCTCAGCCATGTCCGACTCCTTGCAGCCCCGTGAACCGCAGCACACCAGGCCTCCCTGTCCATCACCAACTCCTAGAGTTTACCCAAACTCACATCCACTGAGTCAGTGATGCCATCCAACCATCTCATCCTGTCATCCCCTTCTCCTCCCACTTTCAATCTTTCCCAGCATCAGGGTCTTTTCAAATGAGTCAGCTCTTCACATCAGGTGGCCAAAGTATTGGAGTTTCAGCTTCAACATCAGTCCTTCCAATAAACACTCAAGACTGATCTTCTTTAGGATGAACTGGTTGGATCTCCTTGCAGTCCAAGGGACTCTCAAGAGTCTTCTCCAACACCACAGTTCAAAAGCATCAATTCTTTGGTGCTCAGCTTTCTTTATAGTCCAACTCACACGTTCATACATGACTACTGGAAATAGGTACATACTCATCAGTAGTTATTTTAAGTGAAAAAGCATGCTTCAACTCAAAAGACATAGAATGGCTGAATGGATTTAAAAATGTATATACGATGCTGCAAGAGATTCACTTCACATCTAAAGTTAAGAAGTTGACAATGAAAAATGGAAAAATGTACTCCATTCAAGTGGGAAAAAAGGAAAGCTGTGATAGCAATACTTAGACAAAATAGACTAAAACAATAACTGTAACAAGATACAAAAAAAGGACGTTATATAATGATGAAAGAATTGATCCAACAAAAAGTACAATCATACAAATATATGCACCCAACATAGGAGCATCTAAATACATAAAGCAAATGTTAACAAGCATAAAGGGAGAAACTGACAGTAATACAATACTAGTAGGAGACTTTAGCATCCCACTTACATCAATGAATGCTTCATCCAGACTGAAAACCAATAACAAAATGCTGGTCTTAAATGACACATTAAAGCAGACGAACTCTCTCTCTCTCTCTCTCTCTCTCTCTCTCTCTCTCTCTCTCTCTCTCTCTGTCTCTCTGTGTGTGTGTGTGTGTATATATATATATGTAAGTGGGGGGAGATGGAGACAGACAAAATATTCCACTTTAAAACAGTAGAATACACATTCATTTCAAGTGCACATGGAATATTCTCCAGGATAGATCATATACTGCATCACAAAATAAACCTTGGTAAACTTCAATTAAAATCATGCCAAGCATCTTTTCTGACCACAATGCTATGAGACTACAAATCAACTACAAGGAAAAAAAAACTGAAAAAAAAAAAACCAAAAAAACAAAAAAACCACAAACGTGGAGTCTAGACAGTATGCTACTAAATAACTAATGAGTCACTGAAGAAAGCAAAGAAATAATAAAAAAATACTTGGAAGACAAATGAAAATGAAAACACAACAATCCAAAATCTATGGGACACAGCAAATACTATTATCAGTTCAGTTCAGTTCTGTCGCTCAGTCGTGTCTGACTCTTTGCGACCCCATGAATCGCAGCCTCCCTGTCCATCACCAACCCCCGGAGTTCACTCAGACTCACGTCCATCGAGTCCGTGATGCTATCCAGCCATCTCATCTTCTGTCATCCCCTTCTCCTCCTGCCCCCAATCCCTCCCAGCATCAGAGTCTTTTCCAATGAGTCAACTCTTCGCATGAGGTGGCCAAAGTACTGGAGTTTCAGCTTTGGAGTTTCTTCCAAAGAAATCCTAGGGCTGATCTCCTTCAGAATGGACTGGTTGGATCTCCTTTGCAGTCCAAGGGACTCTCAAGAGTCTTCTCCAACACCACAGTTCAAAAGCATCAATTCTTCGGCACTCAGCCTTCTTCACAGTCCAACTCTCACATCCATACATGACTACTGGAAAAACCATAGCCTTGACTAGACGGACCTTAGTTGGCAAAGTAATATCTCTGCTTTTGAATATGCTATCTAGGTTGGTCATAACTTTTCTTCCAAGGAGTAAGGGTCTTTTAATTTCATGGCTGCAATCACCATCTGCAGTGATTTTGGAGCCCCCCAAAATAAAGTCTGACACTGTTTCCACTGTTTCCCCATCTATTTCCTATGAAGTGATGGGACCGGATGCCATGATCTTCGTTTAGAGGGAATTTTATAGCAGTACAAGTCCACCTCAGGAAATAAGAAAAAGTGCAAATAAATAACCAAATATAGAGCTTCCTTGGTGGCTCAGTGGTAAAGAATCTGGCTGCTAAGGCAGGAGATGCAGGTTCGATCCATGGGCCAGGAAGATTCCCTGGAGAAGGAAATTGCAACCCACTCCAGTATTCTTGCCCGGAAAATCCCAGAGGAGCCTGGCAGGCTGCAGTCCACGGAGTGGCAAAAAGAGTCAGACAGAACTTAGCAACTAAACAACAACAAACCAAACTGACACCTAACAGAACTAGTAAAAGAAGAGCACGCAAAACCCCAAACTGGTAGAAGGAAAGACATGATAAAGATCAGAGCAGAAATAAACAAGACAGAGACTAAGAAAACAATATAACAGATCAATAAAACTAAGAACTAGCTCTTTGAAAAGATAAATGAAAGTAATAAACTTTTTGCTAGGGCCATCAAAAAAAAAGAGAGAGGGCCTAAAACAATAAAACCAAAAATGAAAGAGATGTTATAACTGACATCACACACACAAAAAAAGCAAAGGATCATAACAGATTACTACAAATAATTAAACACCAATATATTGGACAGCCTAGCAGAAATCCATAAATTTCTCAATGCATACAATCTCCCAAGACTGAATCAGGAAGAAACAGAAAATATGAACAGATCAATTGAATCAGCCATCAAAAAATTCTCAATCAACAAAATTTCAGGCCAAAGGCTTCACAAGTGAATTCTACCAAACTTTTATAGAAGAATTATTACCTATCCTTCTCAAACTATTTCAAAAAATTAAAGAAGGAATGCTTCCAAACTCATTCTACAAGGCCAGCATCATTCTGATACCAAAGCCAAACAAGGACACCTTAAAAAAGAATATTACAGGCCAGGTTCACTGATGAACATAGGCATACACATCCTCAACATAATATTAGCAAATCAAATTCAACAATACTTTAAAAGGATCACACACTGTGATCAAGTGGAATTTATTCTAGTGCTGCAGGAATGGTTCAACATCCACGAAGAAATCAATGTGATACGCCACATTAACACACTGAAGAATAAAAACCACCATTATGATCCTGCACCACCTATATCCTGGCTTCAGTGTCTACTTTCCGGTGGACTCAAACTGGGCAGAACCTGGGAAGTCTTTAGCATGTACTCGAATTTTATATTTTCCTTTATGAAAATTACCTGGGAGGCATATACTCTGTGGTGCCAATAAGAAATATAATAATAATAATAATGGCTAATATATACCAAGCACTGAGTCAGATGCCTTACACAGATTTGGTCCCAAGACAAACCATATGAGATAAGAGCTATCATTACCTCTGTTTTACTACTCCTTACTTCTTGGTATAAAGATTTCCAAGGAGGAAAGGAACCATCCTAGATTTTTATTCATTCGTTTTTATTCATTCCAGCCAAATTTTACCCTGTATCTTAGGAAAATGTGTAAGATTAGCACCCACTTAAGAAAGTGAAGAAGTCTGGGGGAGCTTGGGAATAGTCAGTTAGGTAGGAGGCAAACCCCTTGCTTGACAGTTGGTTGAATGAGTGGCCAAGCCTGCACAGAAGGAAGGAATACCAGGTTATGGTTGGCTATCCTGGCCTGCATTAAAAGCAACACTCCTCCCAGGGAGTCTGCGTTTAACATATAAATAAGTAATCCAAATGTAAATTGCAATCCCTACAGTGCCTTCATCCTTTTTTTTCCATTTGTGATATAAAAAGCATCTACAAACATATGCTCCTGCTGGATTTTTCTCTGTGGCCTGCTCCAAAAAGACACTTCAAAAACAACTGCCCACAGTCTTTTTCAGAGCCTGCATCTCTGGTGTGTACCACTTGCAAAGGACAGAAATACTCCATGCGTGGTTAAAGGCGGTGCCAAGAGAAAGCATGGAAGATTTAT
Source organism: Budorcas taxicolor (assembly GCF_023091745.1). Classification (NCBI taxonomy): domain Eukaryota; kingdom Metazoa; phylum Chordata; class Mammalia; order Artiodactyla; family Bovidae; genus Budorcas; species Budorcas taxicolor. Next base: position 54,717,708 of record NC_068917.1, on the reverse strand, counting down.
TTTTTAGCTGATTAGGTTACGTATTGATGAGGGACACGATTGAAGTGACTTAGCAGCAGCAGCAACAGTTCAAAAAAGAAGCTCACAGCTCTTCACATTAGAGGTGTCCCCTTCCGCTCAGTGTTGAATTAAACTGAACTATAGCCACAAGGGAGGAGTGTAACAGGTCACTTTTAACAAGAGTGTCCTGAAGAGGGACCACTGTGCTTCCCCCCACACCACCTCCTGGCTCTTGGGCTATAGCCATTTTAATTAATGTTAATTATAATGCTGCGGCACTTTAAATGTCAATTTCAGTCTGTGACTTAAAGAAAAGCAAAATGATAAAACCCGACATTAAAGCAGTCAGAACAACTTTTAATTTGGTTAAGGAGCAAGCTCTCTCTTTGAAGTTCTAAATCTCTGCAATTGCTACTACAGCAGGAAACAAGCAAACGAATGAATAAAAATCTAGGATGGTTCCTTTCCTCCTTGGAAATCTTTATACCAAGAAGTAAGGAGTAGCATTTTGGATACAGTTGAGGTACTGGGTTATAAAATGAGTCCTTTTGGGGGGCTTTTTTTGTGAATTCAATATCAAAATCTAAACAGACAGCAATATTATGATCTGAATACAAAAGAGTTTATGCCAGTTAGAGCTGCAGCATAAGGTTTCTGAATGTGTGAATGACATTCCAGCAGCTTCCTGCCTCTCAAGTCTTCTGAATATGAACTCTTAAAGCCTAGGAAGAATTTCCCAGATAACTAAACCATGTTTGCATATTTGAGAAGGAAAATGCTAATAACTGAACTGAACTGAATTGAGAGTTAATTATTAAGTCTAACTGGTAGCAGTAAATGATTATATTACAATGTTTTTCAAAGATTAATGTATGACTTCACAGCTTTTTTTGTAGTGGACTCAAATAACCTTTAAAAATATGGTAATCACAGTTCTCTTCCTGAAGACACCTGCATTCCTGAGAAGAAAGCATTTCCTCTCCCGTTTTTTTCTGTTGTGATCAGTAGGGCACTCAATGAAAAAAAGGAAAAAATATGCTTGGATTTATGGGGGACAAAATTTAAAATTCACTCAGATATACTTTGTTGTTTCCTTATCATCTTCTTTATTCAGAATTGGAAACAGATGCTGGACTTCCTGTGGTCCAGTGGCTGGGAGTTTGCCTGCCAATGCAGGGGACATGGGTTTGATCACTGGTCTGGGAAGAGTCCATGTGCTGTGGAACAACTAAGCCTGTGTGCAGCAACTACTGAGCCTGCACTCCAGAGCCCATGATCCACAACAAGAGAAGCCTCTGCAATGGGAAGCCTCAGCACTTCAACTAGAGAGTAGCCTCCGCTTGCCACAACTACAGGAAGGCCACGAGCAGCAGTGCAGAACCAGGGCAGCCAAAATAAATGAATTAATTGAAAAAAAGAAACAGATGTTGTCAGGGTTGGCCAGGGTCAGTGGTGTGTGAGATGAGTAGGGAAGTTGGTAGGGTGCAAAATTTAAGGAGGTTCTCCCTTTCAGAATCATGCAATGCTTGACACAACCACAGGGACCCGCCTCACTTCAGCACAGCTCAGTGAAACCAGAATGGAGCTTTCGCTCTGGCCTGTGACCACTAGCACACTGTACTGCACTTCATCTTTCATCTATTTATTCACTCAATAAATATTTATTGAGCATCTGATATGTAGTAGGTACTACTCTTGGTGTTCGACAAACAAAATCAACAAAATTTCCTGCACTCACATTCCCAGAAAGGAACACAAACAACAAAAAACAAACATAATAAATAAGACAATGTCAGAACGGGCTAAGTACTCTGGCTAAATAAAAAGAGAAAGGATAAGGGAAACCAGGAGTGTCAGAAAGGGCTACAGTTTTGGATGGAGGTTTCTATATTTATGAGGATCAGTGGACATGGGCCTCCCAGGTGGCTCAGTGGTAAAGAATCCACCTACCAATGCAAGAGACCTGGGTTTGAACCCTGGGTTGGGAAGATCCCCTGGAGAAGCAAACGGCAACCCACTCCAGTATTCTTGCCTGGGAAATCCCATGGACAGAGGAGCCTGGCGGATCACAAAGAATCAGACATGACTGAGCAAGTAAACAACAACTGGACATCAGCGAGAACACATTTAAGCCATTACTTGAGGTACATGTGGAGTAAGCCAGGCAGATATTGTGTGGGAAGGCATTCCGAACATCAGGAACAGTCTGTGCAAAGGCCCTGAACAGGAATGTGCCTAATGTGTTTAAAAAACAGCAAACAGGTAAGGAAATGTAGTCAGAGAGGTGAGAGAGTACAAGGGGACTTACTGTACATTGTAAGGACCATGGATTAAATCCTGGAAGAAATAAGGAGTCACTTTGAAATTTCAAAATAATCTGTGCCAAGTTTAGTAGGACTACTCTGGCCGTCTTGCTGGTAGCAACCTTAGCAAGGAGCAAATGTGAAAGCAGGGAGACAAGTTAGGCTACCATAATACACTAAGCCAAAGATGATGGTAGACTGGCTCACCCTGGTGATGGAAAGTGGTTGTATTCTTGAATCTCTTTTAAAGGTAGCCACCAGAATTCCTGATGATTTGGATACAGGGTGAGATAGAGGTGAGATAGGGGTGAGATAGAAGTAACTTTAAGATATTTGGTCTGAGTGAATGGAAAGAGGGCATTTCCATTTTCTGAGATGAGAATGAATACAGATGTGGGCAATTTTAGGATAAGGACCCCAATTTTGATTTTTGAAAAATGTGAGATGGTGTAAGACTTCTAATTGAAGATCCTGAGGGCTTCCCTTGTGGCTCATCTGGTAAAGAATCTGCCTCCAATGTGGGAGACCTGGGTTTGATCCCTGGGTTGGGAAGATCCCCTGAAGGGAAAGGCTACCCACTCCAGTATTCTGGCCTGGAGAATTCCATGGACTATATAATCCATGGGGTTGCAAAGAGTCAGACACGACTGAGCAACTTTCACTTTCACTTTCAGAAGGTGACTAAATATATGAGTCTAGAGGCAGGGGAGAATCCAGGTTGAATATACATATTTGGACATCAACATAAAGAAGTTATATGAAATTATTATAGATAAGATCACCAAAAGGAGACAGAAAAGATCTAAGGATTAAAGCTTGGAGCATTCCAATAGCAAGAGATGAAGACGAGGAGGAACCCACACAAAGAAAACCAAGGAAATGTGCTATGAAAGAGTCAAGTGATCAGATACCAAGTGTTTCTAATGATCAAATTAGATGAAGACCAAGAGTCCCTTAGACAGCGGTCCCCAACATTTTTGGCACCAGTGACCAGTTTTGTAGAAGATAGTTTTCCCACAAATCAGGGAGGTGGTGGTTTTAGGATGATTCAGTTTGAGGACCCCTGCCTTAGGACATTAAATGATATGGAGACCATCAGTGACTTTTGGTAAGAACAGTTTGAGTGGAGTCAGGTGAGAGGTAAAAGCCAGATGGGAGTGGAATTAAGAAAGAAACAAGAATGGGAAATAACAATTGACAAAATTTTAAAGGAGATTTGAGTGAAAGGAAAGTTATAGAAATGGTACTATGGCTTTTAGCCAAAGCAAGGTCACAACATAGTTTAAAATAAGATCAGAGAAGTAAAGCCTGGAAAAAATTGTAGTGTGTTTCTGTGCTGATGGGAACTGGCTCTTGCCAATGGGCTTACTCTGCATTGGCACTCTGCTATTAACATCCTGTCTTACCAGGAATAACTTTATCTACACAGCAAATAGTTTAATGCTTTATACAGAATAAAAGAATTTGGGATTATTTAATAGTAAAAGAGGGTTTCTCAGGTGGCTCAGTGGGTAAAGAATATGCCTGCAACTCAGGAGACACAGGGGATAAGGGTTGAGTCCCTGGGAAAAATGGCAATCTGCTCCAGTATTCTTGCCTGGAGAATCCCATGAACAAAGGAGCCTGGCGGGCCACAGTGCACAGAGTAGGACACAACTGAGGAGACAGAGCACGCACAATAGTAAAAGAACCCCGTGGACACAATCCAAGTTTCAAATTAAAAAGCAACCCCCTTGGATGAGGAAAGTTGGGTGGATATAGGTCAACAATTCAAAGAACTCTGAAGAAGTAGATGAGGTAAAGATATCAGCCAACAAAGCAGTAATTGTATGTTAATCATACAGAAGTAATAAATATCCGTGTTAGAAATTCATCACCATAGGGATTATACCATAAAGGTCCCTAATTCAGTTATTGCTTCAATATTTAGGAAACATGTTTGCTAAAGTAATCATGTGTTTCAAAAGAAGCTTCTAACAAGCAAACACAGTAGGCCTAAACTCATGACTACCACAACTGTACACAAAATATATCTCAGGTTTCTAATCTTGTAAGGGTGGTGAGAAATTCAGTTTCAGGCCTTCCTAGGCTCCCAATCCCATTCAGGTTGGGCTAAATTCCCTGGGTGGGGGCTTACATAGTCCAGATCTTTCAGGGAGACCCTATTAGCTTTAGATTCATGGTGAAAGTGTTAGTTAGCCGTGTCTGACTCTTTGTGGCCCCATGGACCACCAGACTCCTCTGTCCTTGGAATTATCCAGGCAAGAATACTGGAGTAGGTAGTCATTCCCTCTCCAGAGGATCGTCCCAACCTAGGGATCAAACCTGGATCTCCTGCGTTGGAAGCAGATCCTTTACCGTCTGAGTCACCAGGGAAGCCCCTAAATTTATGGTGGTCCTTATGATGTGCTCACGTAGAAAAGTCAACATGGTTGAACCCTTTAAGATGTGTATTCAAGGGCATTTTTGAGGAGGCTAGGCAACGGCACTCCCACTCCAGTACTCTTGCCTGGAAAATCCCATGGACGGAGGAGCCTGGTGGGCTGCAGTCCATGGGGTCGCTAAGAGTTGGGCACAACTGAACGATTTCACTTTCACTTTTCACTTTCATGCATTGGAGAAGGAAATGGCAACCCACTCCAGTATTCTTACCTGGAGAATCCCAGGGACCGAGGAGCCTAGTAGGCTGCTGTCTCTGGGGTCGCACAGAGTCGGACACGACTGAAGCGACTTAGCAGCAGCAGCAGCAGAAGCTCATATAACTAACATTTCTTCCCACTTATATGCATTAAGCTGTTTGTTTTCCTCAGATCAGTCCTCTTTTCTAGGCAGAAAAGTAGCATGGTAGGGAAAGTAGGTGTGGGTCCCTGGAAACATACTCTTTTCTGGTGTTGGACTGACAGTTTCTGCCTCTACTACCCAAACTAAAACACTTCTCCATCTCCCTTATATCTGTTTATGTAAGTTGTACTGCAGAAACAAACTCTTAAGAGACTTATATAAAGGTTTATTTAAACCTTACACAAAGGTTTATTTCTGCTCATATTCATGTCAGCTGCAAACTGGAGATGACTCTAATTCATAACTTCTTCATTAGTGGATTCAGGTTGTTGGAGCTGCCCTTAACTGCCCTCATGGGAAGAAAGCAAGACCATATTATGAAATGATCCTTAGGTTTCTCTTTGGGAGTGGCATATATCAACTCTGCTCAAAATATATCATCCAAAACACATCACATGGCCAAGCTGATAGGCAGGGAAGTAAACTACTCACTGGGAGAAACATGGAAGAACTAGGAACAATAACACCAACTACCAAGCTCTAGATCCTGGGGCATTTTAGAGAAACAAAATGTCAAGTTTCTTCCCTGGAGGTAAAGTAGCAATGATAAAATCAAACCAATTAGCATTTTATTTCTTATTAACTCAGTTTGCTGTGTTGGCAAGCACATGTGGTTACACAGAGTTGCTAGAGGAAATTTGGGATAGTGGGGGTCTATCAATTCTATAATATTATCAATCAGGCTCTGACCAAGCATTTAATACATATTAATTCATCTAACCCTTAGAAGAAACCCATGAGGCAGATACTATTTTTTACTTTCTCTCCTCATTTGTACAGATAAAGGAATTTAGGCATAAAAATACAGTCACTTAAGAAAAAACAAGTGATATATTGTGGCTGGAGGATTAGGTGTTTCGCTCCAGGTTCTGAGCTCTTAACTATGTCCTAAAAATATATTGAGAATTAGACCCAGTCACAGTACTTAGGGTGCCCTAGTAAGAGAATCAGTGGCAATTATCCAGTGTCATTTTATATAATATCCTTCTATAAAAGTCTGGAAAAGGATTTTTTTCCCTCTGTGTTTCCTTTGAAACATAAGTCTTGCTGTGCCATTTTCAGATTAAAGCCCAATTAAAGGGGGAAAAAAAAATGCTTAAGCTGTTGCTCTTTCAATAGGGAAGTTACAGTCATAATCATGTACTCTTAGGAACCAGTTATCTTTCCAGATGTTCAGCTGTGACCTTTCATTCATCTATAGGGATTCCAAGTCCACAGTCCAGGCCCTGACATGTCTTGCTGTATGCCAAGAATTACTCACAAAGTTTTAAGGCTGTACATGCAAATCTCACCACAGAAGTTTCTGCCATTTCCCCACTTCCTTCCTGCTTCCCTTCTTTTTCCTACACCTGATAAGAGTAAGAGAGGTGCCTGGCTAAATGAATGAGTTTATAAAAGCAACAACTCCAGCCCGTGTTGTTACCAGGACTCTACCTCCCTCTGTCTCCTTTCATTGTACTTGGGGGAGGGTACATTATTCAGGATGAAATGCCACACCTGCCATTGCTGTGTTTTTCCCTTTACTTCACACATAAGCAAATATGCAAATCCCAACACAAGCATACAAAGACACGTAAGTATGCATACAGGTATGTATAAGCATTCCCCCTGACCTCATGTTTTCTAGAAGTTTCACTTGCTGGATGTTAAGGGCCAAGTTGCTGGACCTACTGCTAGGTAGGACTACCTCAAGAAATAGCATTCGAAACACATGGAGATGACTGACAAGTCTATAATCCCATGTCTTCCTTCTTAAGGAATTTAAAATTTGAATACTTAAAAAAAATTGGCCAGTTTTAATTTTCTTTAGAAAATACTTAGCATAAACTAGAAAAATGCTTTCTTCATTCCTCCACACCACAAATCCTAGCAACTTCTACACAGAGACCATCAGGATCTTCTCTTTTTGTTAAGCACTCCAAATTCTATCATTAGGAAATACAGTATTCTGTAATTAAAATATCCTACAACGAAAGGATTGTAAAGAATTGTTTCAGCTCCATATGGAAAAACAAAACAAAACAAAACTGAATAGCCAACTATCAACTGTAAATGTTCAAAAGCTTAAATGTGAGTGGCAAAACTTTAAGCTTTTAGGAAGAAAAACAAAAGTATATCCCAATGACCTGGGAGGTAGATAATCTGACTGCTTCAGAAACAAAAAGCACAAACTATCTAGGAAAAGACTGCTCAGCTTGACTTATTAAAATTAAGAACATTCCTCACTGAATGATTCCATTAAGGAAGCCAAAAGATAAGTTCCAAATTGGGGAACACATTTGCAATATCCAGATTAACATACAAAGTAAAAGGATTGTATGTTAAAAAGGATTAACATACAAAGTAAACAAAGAAGAGAACTTACTTTGATAAATTCACCGTGGGAGCCCTCTGTGCACCAGTGACACGAGGGCCTAAGTCACAGGATGACAAAGAAGTGAAGGGTGGAAAAGGATTCTAGCAAGAAGAGAGAATTCAAAGAGCACTGTGGCTGGAAAACACAGGAGAGAGGCTGGAAGAGGTAGGCCAAGATTAGAACCAGCAGGACAGTAGAAAAAAGACACCAATTGAGGGTTTAATTGAGCGCACCTAGCGGCTAGGTGAAACACGCATGCGTGGCTTAGATGACAGTGGTGGGGATTGGGGAATGCCTGTAGGCTAGTGGAGGAGCTCTTATAGGCGCTCAGAGAGGCAGCTACAGGGTCCTGGTTAGAAGCGTGAACTCTGGAGCCAGATCACCTGGGTTCCTATCCTGGAACTGTGCCTTATAAACTCTGATCCTGAGCAAATTGCTTAGTTGTCTTTGTCTCAGTCTCCCAATATATGAAATGGGTAATAGTGCCTGTTGTGTGCTCTGTGCTTACTCGTGTCCAACTCTTTGTGAACCCACTGGCTGAAGCCTATCTGGCTCCTCTGTCCATGGAATTCTCCAGGCAAGAACACTGGAGTGGTTTGCCATTTCCTCCTCCATGGAATCTTCCCCACTCAAGGACTGAACCTGCCTCTGTGGCATCTCCAGCATTGGCAGGCAGATTCTTTACCACTAGCACCACCTGGGAAGTCCAATAGTGCCCATTAGGTGTTCTTAATCTTTTCTATGCCTTGAACCCCTAGCAGTCTGATTAAGTCTATGGATCCCTTCTCAAAAAAAAAAATAAATAAATAAATTATTTTTTAACACATAAAATAAAATACAACAGGATTCCAAAAGATGTGATACATTTTTCAATAGTTATATTTTAAAAGATATAGTTGTTATATGTACTTGTATATATCTTATTAGAAAATAAGAACTATTAAGTGGTGTGCTGTGCTCTGCTTAGTCACTCAGTGGTGTCCGACTCTTGCGACTCCATAGACTGCAGCCCGCCAGGCTCCTCTGTCCACGGGATTCTCCAGGCAAGAATACTGGAGTGGGTTGCCATTTCCTTCTCCATTAAGTGGTGTAAGAACTATCATAGTTTTGAAGTTGTGATGAGTGTAAATATTTTAAGATATCTATAACAATTATTGTAATGTGACACAAAAAATAATTTTTACAGGTCATAAAATGACAGGTATTGCCAATTCTACTGTGTGGTTTGTTACCTACACTCTCAGTTGAAGGATGTATTAAATTTCAGTTAAAGGCTACTGAAATTAAAATATATATACATCTTTAGATATCTATCTATATCTGTGTCTATCTAGATCTATCTATCTATGGCCAAGTTGAATTCTCTGAATTCTAACCACTAACTCTTTGGTCCCCCCATGATTTCTAGGATAAAAAGTCCTTGTCTTACTCTGTCCTGGCTGTCTAACAGAATTCCTTATACTGGGTCCCCATAAACAACAGAAATATATTTTTTAAAAGAGTTTCAAGTTTTCCAAAAGTAGAATGAAGGATCATAAGCTCTCTGCTGGGATAAAATGTATTTCTTGATTTGCTTATAGTTCTTTATTTCATAAATATGAAAAAGTTCCTCTGCTGTTGCTGCTGCTAAGTCACTTCAGTCGTGTCTGACCCTCTGTGACCCCATAGAGGGCAGCCCACCAGTCTCCCCCATCCCTGGGATTCTCCAGGCAAGAACACTGGAGTGGGTTGCCATTTCCTTCTCCAAAAGTTCCTCTAATCTGTGATAAAAGCAAATAATGACACTGATAGTAACCGAATGCATCAAAGCTTCTCTCCTCAAAGTCTGTCCTTTCAGAAACACTGGATTCTTTCAAGCTGTCAGTTGGTGTTTTGGGTTGGTTTCTTAGCAGCACCAGTAAGGGGTGGGGATGGAGAAGGAAATGGCAACCCACTCCAGTGTTCTTGCCTGGAGAGTCCCATTGATGGGGGAGACTGGTGGGGTGCCGTCTGTGGGGTCACAGAGAGTTGGACATGACTAAAGTGACTTAGCAACAGCAGCAGCAGCAAGCGGTGGGGAAATGAGATTAGAAAAGATTGAAAGTCAAGAAATTCAAGTGTTATAAAGCAGGTGGGCACCTGGAGCTTGGTCCCACTGGGGCACTCTGAGAGATACTAGAGAACATGGTTTCCACTCAGAAGCTGTTTCACCCAGGGAGCAAGAAGACTATGGTTCTCATTCATCAGTGATTAAGGGCTGCTCCCAAGGGCTTTAAATCCCTAGCACTTCCAGCTTTCCTCTCACCTATGGATCAAGCGAAAGCACTTAGCTGCTTGTAGTTTTGGGCCCATACTAGAATTTTTGTGTTTTGAGGGGACATGGGCAGGGCATCAATAATGTCACTGCAATTAGTGAAACATTATAAATAGACATCTGGTTAAATCATTTCGAAGTATATAAAAATGACAGCTAGGTTGCTTAGCTGCACATCTTTTCATGTCCTTTCAAGTATTTATATAGTAAATCTAAGAAAAGATTCAATTAGTCCAATAGACTTTACTCAAGAATTATTATTTTCACAAGTAATGACTTTTCCCTGTTGTCACTATCTGTTCTTTATACCTAAACATAAAACATGATTTAAAGTGAAAAGAAAGCCACACTCACGTATTTGGAGATTGAAATTCTCACCTCTCAAAAGAAGAAATCATAATGGAAATTTGAAATTTTAGAAGTAAGTAACAATGAAAACACTGCATATTAATATTCATGGAATGTAGCAATATGTAGGAAATTTACAGCATATAATAAATATATGTATACTTGAAAACATAAATTTTGAAAACTGAAAAATAAGATAAGGCTCCAACTCAAAAATAAGTTAAAAAAATAATAAAATGGTTATTTTTCTTCCTTGTATTGTACATGAATTATGAAATAGTCACATCCCAGGAAAACTGATGTGATAATTCTGATGCTTAGTGTATCCTAGCTGTTGCCCACATGGTCTTTGCCCTTAGGCCATGTTCAACTGAAGGTATTAAGCATTACTCACTATAATAACATTTGCTTAGTATTTGGCTGGTTGATGTTTTCCATCCTTTTGTTTTTTCTTTTTGTCATCTTACGTTTTTAGATGACTTCTCTAAATAGAATAAAGCAGTACTTGTTTAAAAAGCAAGCTGAGACTCCATCTTTGAATTGGTGAGTTTAGCCCATTGGCATTTACTGTGATTAGTGGTATACTTGAATTTATTTCTTCCATATTACTTTGTATTTTCTTTGAATGATGTTTTTTCTTAGGTTTCTCTACCTGTTTTCTCTTGGTTTGAATTTTCCTCTTTTCCATCTATACCTGCTCATTGAGGAGTTAGAAAGCTTGTAAATGTTTATGAATTTTGTTAGTTTTTCTCGGAAATGTGTGGTCTTTCTGGGAAAAGCACTAGCTAGATTGTGTCCACAAAGCTTTATGGAAGACAAACTTCTTTTGATCTGTCATTGCTATGATGGCAGTTCTGCAGGGATGAAAGTAGGAAACAATTTAAAGATACAGATGTCAACCACAGAAGGTTATGAAACTATAAAAGTAATATTTAGAAACAATGAGAATAATATCTGATGATTAGTTATTTTGAGTAGAGGTAAATGGACTTGTTGAAAAAACATTTTATTAATGACTTTTTCTTGGATTTCTGCATTTTTAATTTATTGCCTTACAATAGATAACTCTACAGTTGATTTGAATATTGGCATAGAAGACAGAGTCTGTCAAAACTTTGGCCAAATAAATTCTTTGAGACTTGCATGCATTCCACCTGATAAGATGTGTCTTTTGCTTGTTCTACAAATGGCATCGATCATTGAATATTGTATTATATTGAACATTGCCAACAACCATTTTCTTTTCTTTCCTTCTGAACTCCTATTAGATAATGTTTCATCTTCTCACCATATCTTCAATGGTGCTTAGACTCTCCTTTTATTTGTCTCATTTCTTCAGATCTCTGAGCTACTGTCTGGAAAATTGCTCAGATTTCTCTTTAATCATGCCAGTTCTCTCTGCCACCAGGTCTGATCTGCTAATTAGCTTATAGATTGAGGTTTTAATTTAAATTGTTATATTTTTCATTTTTATAAATTCAAGTTTTATTTTTCTTTTCTTGACATCTGCCTATTATTTCTTTCAGTGTCATGTTATTTTCCTATGGGTTCTATTTCTGACATTATTTCAGATATGTGTCTTATGCATATATGCATGTGTACATGAGTGTGTGTGTGTGTATATATATATATATATATATATATATATATATATGTATATATGTATGTATATGGGGCTATCCAGGTGGCTCAGTGGTAAAGAATCCACCTGACAATACAGGAGACGCATGTTCAATCCCTGAGTTGGGAAGATTCCCTGGAGAAGGAAATGGCAACCCACTCCAGTATTCTTGGCTAGGAAATCCTACGGACAGAGGAGCTGGGCAGGCTACAGCCCATGAGATCACAAAGAGTTGGACACAACTTAGCAACTAAACAACAACAACAACGTGTGTGTGTAAAAAATATTGTTCGATTATCCCATTTGGGGAGCCATTAAACTGCTATTTGTTGTGCTTGATAACTGACACAAGTGGAGTTTTTCAAATATGTTTTGTAATTTTGAATGAGAATTAAATTTCAACAAGGTTCCTTTCCCAAATACAAATCCTTCGTCTTTGCTTGTAGCTATATGTTTCTTATGTGTGTGATATGTGCATGAGCATACATGTGTATGTATGATTTCCTGCTAAGTGCCTCAAGGATATCACTTTGAAAATAATTCATCCAGCTCTCCAAGTAGTTGTTACATGAGAGTTTCTGAATAGTTTAGTTTGCTAAGTTACCAGAATTAGAAGTCAAATTAGACTATTGTCTGCATTTTTCAGTTCAACTCCCTTAGTATCAACAGTCTGTATTTCATGACAGGCATCACTTGGAGCCCTTCAATTCTTTTTCTTGGCCAGTAAAAATAGTTGGTTATAACACAGTGGTTTAAAAAAAAACAAGCTGTGGAGTTAGATTGTCCCAAGTTGGACTTATTCTTTTGTTCAATAGCTTGATAATTTTGGCTGGGTTACTTAATCTCCCTGATCCTTGGCCTCTTTGTGTGAAGCAAAAAGAAGGACAAAAGATATACCTGTTTGAACAGTAAAAATAATATGTATGTAAAGCACTTAGCATAAAGCTTGGCACATAGTATAAATTAAAGAAATGTTAGTTCTCCTTCTCAACCAGAGATGACTTTGTGAGCTATCTTAAGCATCTGTAAAGTGATGAGTCATCTTTGTTGCATTATGAGCTAGAGTATATTTCAATTCAATCCAATTCAGCTAAAACTGATTGAGTAGCTATTCTATATCATATATTATGCAAAGTTCCAATTCAGGGTTTTCTACTGACTGGCAGGTTATGCCACCTCCTATGGCCAGAATTTCCTTACAGTAAAGATGATCTTTCAGGCATGATTTGAATCATTTTCTGATTCAATGTATTATCACAAAAGTGTAATATTCACATTCTACTTAGAATGGTCGCAACTATTTCATAAAGAGATTTAGGAAGACATAAAAAGCCATGCCTTTTCTTTTTGGGTGAGTTCCAAAGACTCAGCTTTGGACAGAATTGGTGTTGAGAACACAGAGGAAGGCTGGGGGGCAACTATGCAACTGAGCAATAGCAGAGCGTCCAGTGCAATCTGACAGGGACATTTCACAAATCCATTCAATGATTCTCATCCATCCTTCATCTCCAGGGAGGTGTACTTCTTGTCTGTTTTTGCTTTTCAAGAAGGTATCACTCAGATTTTTATAAAAAGAATGAGATACATTTGAATCGTCATGACTGAACGCGCTTGGATCAACTGGCACTTCACTGTAATGGGAGTTAATTCAAAATACACATTCATCACCTTTATCACTTTGCTCAAGAGAATTGCAAAGCTACAAAATGTGCTGGCAAAGTCCTGACCCAAAGAAACAACTGTTCTGCCTCCACTGAATTATTTGCTGATGTTTTATGTATGGAACACAGACATATAATTCTACTTTCAATATCTCTCAGACTGAAATATGTATTATTTGATTTTAATATAGCAAACTTAATCTATAGGCTTCTGACAAGAGGACAACCCTCCCCATCCCCCACTGGGCATAGTTGTCTTTGGTTTCTTTGAACCATTTGTGTTATTTTTATACTTGTATGTCTGCACGGCAGACTAGTATTTGCTTTCATTCTACTCCCCCCAAATTTTAATTGTTTTTTTAAAGTCTTTCAAGGGAGGAAGTAATAATAATACAGATAATCAAAACATGAAACAAAGTTCAATTTCACTATCATTCTTCAAGACTGCTTCCTATGTAATGTGTACCAAGAGGGACTAATTCCATAGGTAAACTCAGAAACTATATTGTATATTAGACACATCAAAACAACATTAGTTTGCAAATCACTCCAGAACCTTAATACAGAACACAGACCTTTCAGTGACTTCTTAGAAGAGTATGATTTTTGTCTATTCAGATTAAAATATTTCCCCAGTTAGTTGTCAGAGAGAATTAATTTATAATGAGTATTATATAAAGAAAGGTAAATACTTCCTTAGAGAAGACTATTTCATGTATTTGTAACCAGAGCTCAACAATTCAAGGTCTTTGCTAGTGCATCAGATTTATAATAAAAGGCAAATGACAGTCTTCCGGTTCCTAGTATTTTTCAGCTATGATTAGAAACATATTTCTGTGCAGGACTCTTTTAACTCTGCTAGCACTTGTGTTCCTTTCTAAATCAGGGCTACACACAAATTGCATTTTTCTGTGTGAGTTTTCTGTACTGTATTTAGCAGTGACCAAACTAAACTAGTGCAAATCCTCAGTCAGCTACATGAATGAATCAAAATAGGCAGGTTTGCCATCAACCCTAGGGTCACATGGTCCCATTCCAAATTTCTGTTCACCTACTGGGCTGCCATCTATGGGGTCACACAGAGTTGGACACGACTGAAGTGACTTAGCAGCAGCAGCAGCAAGGGTGTGTATATGTGTTGGGGTGAGAAGACAGGAAACGGAAGTATTTCAGGCAGATATAATGACAAATACAAAGTTTTGGATGCAAAGGAACTAATGGTGTATTTTAAAAACTGAAAGACTTTTAACTAGAGTAAGGCAAAACACAATTTGTTAAAGGGGTAAAGCAACGCTGGGGAGAAATAAATTTGTGCTAGTCTCTGGAGAGGTTATGTATCTCTAATTTTAGCAAATGGCTATTTACTTCTGCTGAGGATTGAAGGATATCTATTCTCAGTTACCTTTTCGCGATCATTTCCTCTGGGGATTATGGAGCATTCATTTTCCAGAAAAGCTGATGAGAACCTGTAATGTTTCCTCTATCCTATTGCTGCTCCAGTGTACCCTGGCTGGGGCTTCCCTCCATCTGAAAGCCAGCAGTATCCCTCCATCCATGATGAACAGTGCAGAGACACCCATTTTCCATGGGTTCCAAAATGTAGGCCTTAGGGCCTAGCATCCCAGCATGTATGTATATCTGAGGTCCTGCTATCTACTACGGCCAAAAGTATAAGCAGAGTCCTGGTCCCACCACTCATGATTTTCCAGGCAAGAGTGCTGGAGTGGGGTGCCATTGCCTTCTCCCATGAAACCCACAACTCACCTGTATTCCTGGTTTCACAGGAACAAAGAATTGGTTCTCCCTCTAGGACTGGGTCACATGACTTTTTTTATCAAAGTATGCTTTTCTATCCTTCTTAGGCCTTGTAAACAAAGGCATTCATTAGTGCTACTATGGAAAAACAAAGGAATTATAAATCCTCACTATTCCATTGGGGCTTCCCCAATGGCTCAGCAGGTAAAGAATCCACCTGCAGTGCAGAAGACACAGGAGATGCCGGTTTGATCCCTGGGTCAGGAAGAGCCCCTGGAAGAGGGAAATGGCAACCAACCCATTCCAGTATTCTTCCTGAAAAATCTCATGGACAGAGGAGTCTGGAAGGCTATAGTCTAAAGGCTCACAAAGAGTCAGACATGACGGAGAGACTAAGCACAAGCACATTACTAGGACAAGGAGTCCAGGAGACAGAGGCTTGGTTGTCCTTCCAGGATACAAGTGGAAAGAATGTTTAGTTTTTCATTCTTTGAGCCTCCTACAGTAGACTTAACATAAGACAATAAAGTGATATCTAAATGAATTTTCGTGCTACATAAACCAGTTAAAGAGTTTGAACTTTATCTCTAGGGCTATTCTCAATAGTTTATTGTCAAATGAAATGAGAGGAAGGAGCAAAAATCTTGACACTAGACCATCCTTTCCAGGGTCATAAATAAGGGCTTGCAGAAAACTCCATTTGGAAGGTAAAGGATGGTCCAGAGAAATGACAAATGGAAACCAGAGCAAGAAGCCTACATCAGGACCCAAAGGAGAAGCAGGATCCAACAGAGGAGGATGGAGCACAGAAAGAAGGGATAAGAGGAAAGGCAACAAAAGGGCATGCAGACAAGAAGGAGGGAAGAACAAGGAGAGTTCCAACCGTTTAAACTGTTGAAGATACTAGACAAGTTATTTAGGAATAGGCAGGCATTACCTTTTTAACCTTAGGAAAGACAGAATCACACCACTTCAGTGCTCTACCCCAAGGTGGGCAAGAGCTGGCAGCTCTTTCTGTACTTTCTGCTTCAATCCAAGGATGTTTCTCAGCTCCAGGAGAGACGCTGAACCTGCCTATGTCAAGTGGGGATAATAAACTTACACCATAGAGTATTCATTAAAAATAAGAAATAAGGCACGAAAGCAATCTAAATGTCCACTGATTGGTGAATGGATAAAGAAGATGTGGGACATAAATACAATGGAATATTACTCGGTTGTAAAAAAGAATGAAATAATGCCGTTTGCTGTAACATGGATGGATCTAGAGATTATCATACTAAGTGATAAAAGGCAGAAAGAGAAAGACAAATACCATATGACATCACTTATGTGTGGAATCTAAAATATGATACAAATGAGCTTATATACAAAACAAAAATAACTAGCAAACATAGAAAACAAACTTACAGTTATCAAAGGGGAAAAGGGGCAGGAGATAAACTAGGAGTTTGGGATTAGCATATGCACACTACTCTACATAAAACAGGTAACAACAAGGTCTTACTGTAGAGCACAGGGAGCTACATTCAGTGTTTTATAATAAACTATAATGGAAAAGAATATGAAAAAGAATATATAGATGTATAACTGAATCAGAAACTGACACAACATTGTAAATCAACTATACTTCAACAAAAAAGAGACACTGTGTCTAAAACGCCTAGTAGGCATTTAATAAACGAAAGATACTCTTACTTTGCTATCTCAGCAACTCTCAAAACCCTGAATACATATATACACAACCACTCCAATTGCCACATAAAGCACAATTGCCTTTTTCTTGTTTTCTTTGTTGTTTTACTAATATGCTTTTCACTTAAATAGATTGGTCTGTAATACATTTCTTCATGTTAAATACACCTTCTACCATCTTCCACTATGAAGGGTAGGTGTTTCCATACTCCAAGGTAAGGTGTAAGAAAAATTTGCATCCAGATAAAACGAGAGCATCCAGCTCCACATTCCTCACTGGCATGATAAATGATTTTGGGATTTTAAACTTTTCCATGAATGAGTCATTAGTATACCTAAAAACCGAGTGAACTGAATTTACTTCCCTTGACACTCAATTCAGCGATCTCCTGTGTGCTTTCTTTTGACCATTTGTGTTTCTCAGGGAATAAGAGTTTTCTTCTTGGAGATAATCCCAGTGGAATTAACCAATGAATCATAGAACCAAATTAGGGGAGGGCTGTGTTTCCAATACCTGCCTCTTTGTGGGTGTCACATGATCTCAATGTGTGTGTGGGCACAAAGTGGTGTCCCAGTGAGCTTCCAGGGGACTCTGGCACTTTTAAAAGGCAACTGAACTTTTCTTGCCTTTGTCAATTGCATATTGAAAAAGAAGTATTTACTTGGAAGTCCTTCATGCGATCAGTAAATGAATGTTAGTTATAGACCCAGAAGTCCTTACAGGAACAATCAGTGACACCACCCCTGACCAGCCTTCTGTAGGTACCCATGGACATTTTCACCTCTTTCTCAGCACTCTCAAAGTTGCAACTTTTTTTAATAAAAAAAATTTTGTTTTCATTTTTTTCTGTGAAACATACCATATAAAAAGAATATACGATAAAAATACATTTGAAAGGCTAATAATAAGGTGAACATCCATGAAGTTCACCACTCTGGATGAAGCAAAAGAGCATCGTCATGATCACTAGAGTCTCCTGTGTGTCCCCTTCTGAATGGATTTTCCTCCCTGTCCCTAACAGATGTGACCATTGCCTTCAATTTATTATTAATCATCCTTGCTTTATTCTTTCAAACAGTTGTATAAGGTTCTAAAGGGAGAAGAAAAAATTTAAATTTTAAACAATTTTTTAAAATTTTAAGAATTAAAAAAAATTTTGTTTATTTTGACAGCGCTGGGTCTTCGTTGTTGTATGCAGGCTTTTCTCTAGTTGTGGCAAGCAGGGGTTACTCTCTAGTTGAGGTGTGTGGGCTTTTCATTGCAGTGGCTTCTCTTGTTGTAAAGCACAGGCTCTAGGGTGAGCAGGCTTCAACAGTTGTGACACGTGGGCTCAGTGGTTGCAGCTCCTGGGCTCTAGAGCACAGGCTCAATAACTGTGGTGCATGAGTTCAGTTACTCCACAGCATGTAGGATCTTTCTAGATCAGGGATGGAACCTGTGTCTCCTGCATTGGCAGACAGATTCCTCACCACTGAGCCACCAGGGAAGCCTGGGAAAATTATTTATTATAACGAAATGTCTCATGTGATTATGGACACTGGCAAGTCACACAATCCACAGGCTGAGTCGGCGACCTGGAGACCCAGGAGAGGCTTGGTGGAGTTCTAGCCCAAGGCTGAAGGCCAGTGGTGTAGTTCCTGCCTAAAGGCCAGTAGGTTTGAGACCCAATGTTCCAGTTTGGGTCTAAAGGCAGGATAAAAGCTAATATCCCAGTTCAAACATCATCACACAGATAGAATTTCCTCTTGCTAGAGAGAGAGTCAGAGAAGGCAATGGCACCCCACTCCAGTACTCTTGCCTGGAAAATCCCATGGATGGAGGAGCCTGGAAGGCTGCAGTCCATGGGGTCACTGAGGGTCGCACACGACTGAGCAACTTCACTTTCACTTTTCACTTTCATGCATTGGAGAAGGAGATGGCAACCCACTCCAGTGTTCTTGCCTGGAGAATCCCAGGGATGGGGGAGCCTGGTGGGCTGCTCTCTATGGGGTCACAGAGAGTTGGACACAACCGAAGTGACTTAGCAGCAGAGAGAGAGTTGGGGCTTCCTAGGTGGTGCTAGTGGTAAAGAACCCACCTGCTAAAGCCAGAGAGAGGCAAGTTCAATCCCTGGGTTGGGAAGATCCCCTGGAGGAGGGCAAGGCAACCCACTCCAGTATTCTTGCCTAGAGGATCCCATGGACAGATAAGCCTGGAAGGCTACAGTTCATAGGGTTGCAAAGAGCTGGACACAACTAAAGTGACAGCATGCATGCTGAGGAAGAGTTAGTCTTTTTTGTTCTACTCAGGCCTTCAACTGATTAGATGAGGTCCACACACATTAGGAAGAGAAATCTGCTTTACTGATTCAAAGTTTAATCTCATCCAAGAACACCCTCGCTGAGACATCCAGAATAATATTTGAACAAAAATCTGGGCATCCTGTGGCCCAGTCATATTGACACATAAAATCAGCCACCATAATGAATATGAACTTCCCTGGTGGCTCAGACGGTAAAGCGTCTGCCTACAATGCAGGAGACCCAGGTCCAATCCCTAGGTTGGGAAGATCAACTAGAGAAGGAAATGGCAACCCACTACAGTATTCTTGCCTGGAAA
Source organism: Budorcas taxicolor (assembly GCF_023091745.1). Taxonomy (NCBI): domain Eukaryota; kingdom Metazoa; phylum Chordata; class Mammalia; order Artiodactyla; family Bovidae; genus Budorcas; species Budorcas taxicolor. Next base: position 54,698,236 of record NC_068917.1, on the reverse strand, counting down.
ATCCCATGGATGGAGGAGCCTGGCAGGCTACAGTCCATGGGGTTGCAAAGAGTCTAATATACCACCTATGAATGTATACCTAAACAATAAGTCTCTGATTTTGTATCATTTAAAACTTTACATAATTGGAATCATTCTGCCTGCATTTTTCTGTGATTTATTTCATTAAACATCATGTTTGTGATGGGTGACTCATGCTTATTCCTGTGTTTTTCCTCCACTACTTTATATTCTACTGTCTGACAAATAACATTTATCCTTTCTGTTCTTGATGGATATTTGAATTGTTTCAGGTTTTTTTTAAATAATTCTAAAAGTAGCTTCTAGGACTATGCTTATGCATGTTTCCTTTGGCTTTTTTGGTTGTGCTTTCAAATCTACTCTGTGCCTCTAGTAGTTAAGCTATATGCCAGTGGTTAAGATATATTAATAGCACAGGCCCAAGAAGTCTGTGACTTAAGGGAGAAGTATATTTTTCTCCCAAAGCAGTCTGAGCATAAGCAATTCTGGGCTGTTATGATCATTATTATGCCTATCCGCCATGCCAATGTATACTTCTCACTACACATAATGCAACCTTTCCTCCCTAGATAACAATCTGTCCCTGAAATCCCCTGCAGAAGTGCAGAATTGCTGGGAGAGGCCCTAGTCACTCCATCAGGCCTGCCTCTGTAGGACCCAGCCACTTACAATGAAGGCTGTTTATATGCTCACCCTTGTCTGCCTCCTACATGGTTGTGGAGTATGAACAGAATACTGGCAATAAAAACTCCTCACTGAAAAAAGGGGACTTTAGCAACACCCAGGAATCATTCCTTCACAGGAAAATTTCAATGCTACTGGCATGTGAAGATTTGCTGTCCTGACAGTGGGGGAAAACTCTTGCTTAGCCCATGTTGCAGTGTCATTTCAGATCTGGCAGGAATCCCTTTGTCCTCTGGATTTGCCATTAGAAGGAGTTTTCCTGCCCCTTACCTGTCCTGTGGCACATTGAAGAGGCTGTGAGAAGGTGCACCTCTTTTGTGAGGCAATGATATTCACATTACAGGCATTTCCAGCCTCTCCAGACTTGGGGGCTTGAGAACTACTTTAAGAGGTCAACAAGGACAGATCTTTTAAGTTAGGCTTGAAACTTCCTTAGGCTTCTTAGGCTTGCTTCTGGTCAGTTCCACGTTGGAATGGCCATAGCCTAAGACCATATGTAAAACCGAAATCTTCAAGCAGTGCACTGGGCATACTATGTAGCCACAAATAGGTCACAAATACATCCAGGATATTGTTCCCTTTGGGCTCTACTTGGGATGACCAGAGCATGCAGCTTGGTCACCACCGGCTATAAGTAGCCTCACTGATGTACCCCTATGGTCTACATAAATATTAAAGTATATTTTGAGTGCTTGAGTGAACAAGGTTGAAAAGCACTAATCTCAGCAGTTTTTCACTTCTGGAGTTTTATTAATGATCTCCATGCTCTGCCAATCCTATTCTGCTTCAACTTATTGGCAGCTACCTTGAAGTCATTCAAAATAAAGGAGTTGAGAAGGAAGGCTGTGTCAGCATGTGAAAGACCTGCCAAAGTATCAGAGGAGACAGATTTACCAAGTGATTTGTGCAGGCCTCAAGATTTCCAGCTTGCCCTGTCTGCATTCTCAGAGCCTGTAGGGTGTCTTCCAAGCAAATGTCACCCAGATTCTGTTCCTGTAGCTCCATCTCCAGGGACTAACTTTGTATTTGTTGTGATGTAGCTATTGAATCAACGACCCAGAAAAACTGTGCTTAAGATAAAGAGGGGTCTACTTCCCTCTTATACAGCAGTTAGGATATAAGCCATGCAAGCATTTACAGTATCCAGGACCCACACTCCTTTTGCTTTGTTGCTCTTCCCCCTCAACACATGACCTCCATCTCCTGGTCCATCTCTAGCTCTTACCTTCGTATTTCCAGTCTAGCCAATTTCTTTAAAAAGGCATGATCCACACAGTATACTTGTCACTTTCATATTTTTTCCTTTAGCAAGAACTTGGTCACAGAACTATACCTGGGTGTCAGGGGAGTTGGGAAATATAGTCTTTCGATGTGAAGTACATTTTTTTTAAAAAGGGAAATAACCCCAGATATTAGAGGAAAGTAGCTCTCTGCTATAATCCTTATGATTTTTCTCTCCTGACTAGCATTTACAAATCTTAAAAATCTTCTATTAAGCTAGTGGAGTTGTCAATATCTTTTTGGGTTCTGTTAAGTTTTGCTTTATATATAGATAGAGTGCCTGATGACATTGTACAGGAGACAGGGATCAAGACCATCCCCATGGAAGAGAAATGCAAAAAAGCAAAATGGCGGTCTGAGGAGGCCTTACAAATAGCTGTGAAAAGAAGAGAAGTGAAAAGCAAATGAGAAAAGGAAGGATACAAGCATCAGAATGTAGAGTTCCAAAGAATAGTAAGAAGAGATAAGAAAGCTTTCCTCAGTGATCAGTGCAAAGAAATAGAGGAAAACAACAGAATGGGAAAGACTAGAGATATCTTCAAGAAAATTAGAGATACCAAGGGAATATTTCATGCAAAGATAGGCTCGATAAAGGACAGAAATAGTATGGACCTAACAGAAGCAGAAGATATTAAGAAGAGGTGGCAAGAATACACAGAAGAACTATACAAAAAAGATCTTCGCCACCCAGATAATCACGATGGTGTGATCACTCATCTAGAGCCAGACATCCTGGAATGTGAAGTCAAGTGGGCCTTAGAAAGCATCACTATGAACAAAGCTAGTGGAGGTGATGGAATTCCAGTGGAGCTATTTCAAATCCTGAAAGATGATGCTGTGAAAGTGCTGCACTTAAGATGCCAGCAAATTTGGAAAACTCAGCAGTGGCCACAGGACTGGCAAAGGTCAGTGTTCATTCCAATCCCAAAGAAAGGCAATGCCAAAGAAGGTTCAAACTACCGCACAATTGCACTCATCTCACATGCTAGTAAAGTAAAGCTCAAAATTCTCCAAGCCAGGCTGCAGCAATACATGAACCGTGAACTCCCTGATGTTCAAGCTGGTTTTAGAAAAGGCAGAGGCACCAGAGATCAAATTGGCAACATCCACTGGATCATGGAAAAAGCAAGAGAGTTCCAGAAAAACATCTATTTCTGCTTTATTGACTATGCCAAAGCCTTTGACTGTGTGGATCACAATAAACTGTGGAAAATTCTGAAAGAGATGGGAATACCAGACCACCTGAATTGCCTCTTGAGAAACCTATATGCAGGTCAGGAAGCAACAGTTAGAACTGGACATGGAACAACAGACTAGTTCCAAAGAGGAAGAGGAGTGTGTCAAGGCTGTATATTGTCACCCTGCTTATTTAACTTCTATGCAGGCTACATCATGAGAAATGCTGGGCTGGAAGAATCATAAGCTGGAATCAAGATTGCCGGGAGAAATATCAATAACCTCAGATATGCAGATGACACCACCCTTATGGCAGAAAGTGAAGAGGAACTAAAAAGCTTCTTGATGAAAGTGAAAGAGGAGAGTGAAAAAGTTGGCTTAAAGCTCAACATTCAGAAAACGAAGATCATGGCATCCGGTCCCATTATGGGAAATAGACGGGAAAACAGTGGAAACAGTGTCCGACTTTATTATTTTGGGCTCCAAAATCACTGCAGATAGTGACTGCAGCCATGAAATTAAAAGACGCTTACTCCCTGGTAGAAAAGTTATGACCAACCTAGATAGTATATTGAAAAGCAGAGACATTACTTTGCCAACAAAGGTCTGTATAGTCAAGGCTATGGTTTTTCCTGGGGTCATGTATGGATGTGAGAGTTGGACTGTGAAGAAAAGCTGAGTGCTGAAGAATTGATGCTTTTGAACTGTGGTATTGGAGAAGACTCTTGAGAGTCCCTTGGACTGCAAGGAGATCCAACCAGTCCATTCTGAAGGAGATCAGCCCTGGGATTTCTTTGGAAGGAATGATGCTAAAGCTGAAACTCCAGTACTTTGGCCACTTCATGTGAAGAGTTGATTCATTGGAAAAGACTCTGATGCTGGGAGGGATTGGTGGCAGGAGGAGAAGGGGACGGCAGAGGATGAGATGGCTGGATGGCATCACAGACTCGATGGACATGAGTCTGAGTGAACTCCGGGAGTTGGTGATGGACAGGGAGGCCTGGCGTGCTGCGATTGATGGGGTCGCAAAGAGTCGGACACGACTGAGTGACTGAACTGGATTGAACCGAACTGAAGCTATAGTACAGGTACAGACAAAGTAAGAAATATATCTTCTGATGAAATTACCACTTACTAATAGGCATTGATCTTCTTTCTCTCTTATAATAACTTGTCAAATTCTATTTTGTCTAAAATAAACTTTTTTACCCCCTCCCCACTTCTTGTGGTTTACATTTGCTTTATATATATATTTTTGTCATTTACTTTCAATCATTTTAAGTTCCTTTATTTCTGAAATATGTCTCACAAACAGTATATAACAGTGTTTTATTGATAATCAACTTCTTTATTACAGTAATTTATTCATCTCCTGCTCTATGAGCATTTGCATTGTTTCGAGCTTTTTGCTGTTACAAATAGAGCTGCAATTTTTAGCCACTTGCTGATATCAACTTGTGACTTTTTTGGCAGATTGTTGGGACAGATCCTTAGAAACAGGACCCATGTGTACCAGGGTGGATGTATATGCGATTTTACTAGTCTCCTCCATGGAAGTAGGAGCATTTTGTAAGACTCGTCAGTAGTCAATGAGAATGTCTTCCTCTGCAACCTCCCAGCAATAGAAAACAAGACACTGTGGTATTTTTACCAATTTGGTAGCTGCAAAGTATTATCTCAGTGTATTTTTATTATGACTGAAGTTTATCATCTTGCTCTATGTTAAATAGTCATTTGCATTCATTTCCCCTATGAACTATCAGGAACACCTTAAATTACAATTTTGGCCTTAAACTCTTTGGTCTTCACATTTAAATTCAAGCCTCAATATCAGGTGATTGAAGGCTGTAGTAATGGAGTCTCAGAGGAACCTGTTTTCCTTTTATTTCATTCTGCTCTGCCCAGAGATGAGGGTGAGACTGAAATGAACTCATCTGAGGGATGGAGTTTGGCTGCCTCACTACCGTATCATTACTCCCTCGGGTGTGCCCTCAGTAGGGTTTCTGACCTGATCTCTCTTCTGTAGCTCCTGGTTTGCTTCCTCTCACTCATAGCTTGCTGTAAACAAGCCTTGAGGACCCCACGGATATGGACTTTGATGTCCATTTTATGTTATTTTGAAGCAATTTCTATTTTTATATCAAACCAATTGCTTCTTCCCCTCTATATCTGCCACTCAGCTATGGTTTTCTAAAGAATGTTTAAAAAACAAATTTATCCATCATTTTCATAGCTCCTGAGTTGTATTCTCACAAATATGAATGTTTGATTGACATATATTCCCTCTATTAGGTGATCAAGTTCACCAAGACTGGAACCGTGGCGTCTCTGTTCACCACTGCTCTCCCAGAGTCCAACACAGGGCTGGACTAGTGGATGCTCCACAACAATTTCTGAATGAATATGAGCATCATAGAAACCTTGGAGAGGAGTGGAACAGTGGAGACACTAGGGGTGGTGTCTAGAGTGAATTCAAATGCTGGGAACACAGCTCAGACAGGTCAGCAGCTCAGGAGAGGGGTGTTTGTGCCAGGAAACAATACTAAACTGAAGCAGTGGCTGATGCAGCAATTTGCAAGCAACAGAGATTGATTGAAAAAGTGAGTTAGCCATGCTTATTGACTGGAAATAAAATAATGAAGTTATTCCCATTGCCTATTTACTTACAAACTAGAGACAACGTGACAAGGAAGGAAAGCTGAATCAAGCATTGTTAAGGGACTAAAGAAGAAGACATTGAAAGAGCCACCTCACGAGTGACTGAACGAGAGGAAATCAGAGAGGCCAAAGGCTTCTTCCTGCCAACGTGGTACAGTGAGGACTGGACTTATATTCCCCCAAAACACATTCTTAAAGAAATAGGCAACCAGAAAATAAATGATTTTTTTTTTCAGGCAGTTGACAACAAACAGTACAGGGCAATGGCCTTTGAGAAAGGAGACACAATAGGAAGAGGTCTGCTCTCACCCCACTTACTGCTTGCAGAGAGTTCCCAGGCCTCATCATGGGAAAGGGAAACCCAGGCAAGTCCTCCAGGTCTCCCTGAGTTTGGGAGACGGAGATGGGAGCTTTTGAAGGCCCAGGCAGCTAGAGCAGAGAGGAGAAGTACACAGAGCAGAAGCTCCAGAGATCTGCACACTAACCACCTCTTAAACGTGTGGAGAAACTAGCCGAGGCCAGGGAGTGAACTACCAGAAAAGGAGCAGGCGGAGACAGCACCAGGGCTCACACAGACAGGCCTGGGATAGTTCCTATTGCCGCCCACAAGCAGGCAAACCCTGAAGCCCATGAGGGCTGGGCAAAGGACTCAACAGGCTGTCAGTTTCATCTTGGGGCAAAGTTAACACTACAATAAGGCTCCTCTAATCCCACTTTTACAAAGTAAAAAGAAGGCCTTAAAAAGATCCTAGAATTTCCAAGTAACCTACCTGGATCCCAGCACAAAGTTCACTGAAAGAATACCAAGCACCAAACAAGGAAAAATTTAAGGCATCTGGCATCCAATCAAAAATTATCAGACATAAAAGAAGCAGAAAAATATGATGCACAATGAATAGGAAAATCAACTTATTAAAAACGACCCCTAAGTAACAAAGACAATGGGATTAGGACCAAGTATATTAAAATAATTATGACTGTTACTTATATGTTGACAACAATAGAGAAAAACATAAGCACAGTAAGGAGAGCTATGGAAGATATTTTTAAAAAGACCCAGATTGAACTTCTAGGTGTGAACAACACGAATCTGAGATGAAAAATATACAGGATGGAATTAAAATACACTAGGTACTGAAGAAGAAAATATCAGTGATTTTAAAGATATAGGAATAGAAACTGTCCAAAATGAAACACAGAGAAGAAAATGTCTGAAAAATAATAAACACCACTCATAGGACAACTTTATGTATACCCAATACATGTGTAATTTTGACAGAACTTCTCTATATCTTGATTTTGGTTGTGGTTATATGATTTTATGTGTTCACAAAACTTTCCAACTGTACACTAAAATTAGGGTGACTTTATGAAATGTAAATGATAATTTAAAATAAAACGGGCAGAGAGAAGTGACCAGTAGCAAGGAACTGGACCCAGCTGGACTGGCAACAGAATCTCGGGAGAGTTTGCAGTTGGTATGTCCTCATTCATGTTCAGGGTTTACCTTTCACTACCTCAAGGGCAGAAAGACCAAAGTTCCCTATACTGGCTCTGCCTGTTTTTACAGTACAAACTTAGATACATCACGTAACCTCTTTCAGTTTAGATCAGTTGCTCAGTCATGTCTGACTTTTTGCGACCCCATGGACTGCAGGACGCCAGGCCTCCCTGTCCATCACCAGTTCCCAGAGTTTATCCAAACTCACATCCATTGAGTCAGTGATGCCATACAACCATCTCATCCTCTGTCGTCCCCTTCTCCTCCTGCCCTCAATCTTTCCCAGCATCAGAGTCTTTCCAAACGAGTCAGCTCTTCACATCAGGTGGCCAAAGTAGTGGAGTTTCAGCTTCAGCATCAGTCCTTCCAATCAACACTCAGGACTGATCTCCTTTAGGATGGACTGGTTGGATCTCCTTGCAGTCTAAGGGACTCTCAAGAGTCTTCTCCAACACCACAGTTCAAAAGCATCAATTCTTTGGCACTCAGCTTTCTTTATAGTCCAACTCTCATATTCATACACAACTACTGGAAAAACCATAGCCTTGAGTAGATGAAATTTTGTTGGCAAAGTAATGTCTCTGCTTTTGAATATGCTGTCTAGGTTGATCATAACTTTCCTTCCAAGGAGTAAGCGTCTTTTAATTTCATGGCTGCAATCACCATCTGCAGTGATTTTGGAGCCCCCAAAAAATAAAGTCTGCCACCGTTTCCACTGATTCCCCATCTATTTGCCATGAAGTGATGGGACTAGATGCCAGGATCTTTGTTTTCTGAATTTTGAGTTTTAAGCTAACTTTTTCACTCTCCTCTTTCACTTTCATCAAGAGGCTCTTTAGTTCTTCTTCGTTTTCTGCCATAAAGGTGGTGTCATCTGCATATCTGAGGTTATTGATATTTGTCCCAGAAATCTTGATTCCAGCTTGTGCTTCCTCCAGCCCAGCATTTCTCATGATGTACTCTGTATATAAGTTAAATAAGCAGGGTGACAATATACAGCCTTGACGTACTCCTTTTCCTACTTGGAACCAGTCTGTTGTTCCATGTCCAGTTCTAACTGAAATCATACAGATTTCTCAGGAGGCAGGTCAGGTGGTCTGGTATTCCCATATCTTTCCGAATTTTCTACAGTTTATTAACCTCTTTGGGACTCATTTTACTCATCTTGAAAATGGGGATAACACTGATTCACTCACTCATGCATTTAGTCCTGCAGTGAACAATACTTATTGAGTGCTGACCACATGCCAGCCACTGTGGACTGGACAAAGGAATACAATGTTTGCCTTCAAGGTGCTTCATCACAAAAATCACAGAATAAATGAGAACAACAGAAATATTCAGAAGTCATCTGGTCTCACGTCAGGAAACTGATGTCCAGAAAATAACTTACTGGAGGGTTTTGAGTTCACTGGTAGCAGAGTTGTGAATACACCCCAAGTCTCCTTATGTAAAAATGCAGACCTATTGTTACAAATATGGCTGAGGATAGAAATTTCCCCTAAAAAGGGGTATTTCCTCTTTAATCTTGTGGTGGAAACTTAAATCAGTGGATACTTGCAGAAACCAGGCTTCTTCAATCTTGATGATGATAATGATAACAATGATTTTACTTGAATTGGGTTTTCAAACCAATTTAACCAGTCATGTACATCTTTTAAAAGTAGGACTGTACATTAACGTTGGGATGTTTTGTTTTCCTTAAAGAATGTCTTGCTGTATTGTTACTGAAATTCACCCTTTAAGGGAGCAACAGCCACTGAAGTATCTGCTTCTTCTAGTAGCAGGGGCCTCACTTTTGAGTGGTTGCAGCCCTTGCCCAGCTAACCTCTTTTGTTTATATCACCTTCTTGGCCTTTAAGAAATTATATATATGGGCTTCCCAAGTGGTAAGCCCACCTGGTAAAGAACCCACCTGCCAATGCAGGAGATGTAAGGAGATGTGGGTTTGATCCCGGGGTCAGGAAGATCCCCTGGAGTAAGAAATGCCAACCCACTCCAGTATTCTTGCCTGGAGATCCCATGGACAGAGGAACCTGGTGAGCTACAGCCCATAGGGTCACAAAGAGTCAGACATGATTGAAGTAACTGCATGCATGTACGTGTATATATATCTTAAATTTTATAAAATTACTTCCTAGTGACTGGTTTCAGTTATCACCCAGCACAGTTTATACTCAATCTTCCAGCGGTTTTGCAAGGCACCCATAGACACAGAGTATCAGTAATTCAGGCCCCAAGCCAGGCCATAATAATATTCAGTGGTCAAGGAGTCTCACAGCAACTAGAGGCCTCTGTGACCACAGTCCATAGATACAGGATGTGAATCTTTATATATATTAATAAATAAATGCTAAGGGTATTGTTCTATTTTTTCAATTTTTAAATTAATTTTCAAAACTTGGATTTTACTTGCACTTCCCAATTCAGGAGCTCATATTGCAAGAGGTAATTTCTTGTGCCCTTTGCTGAAAGGCCTCCTCTTTGTGGCTTTGACTTGGAGTTCACTCTAGTTCCATAAATCTGCATTACAGGGCAGCCCATAAACACAGAAAGATACCACTAAGTCAAAGTGACTCTCAAGAACTAAGCTCTGCCTTTATTGGCACTAGGGAAGTGTTTAAACATTGTAAAAAATATATCTGTCCCTGTTCTCTGAAGTGTTTTGTGAAAGGATAAATTGAATTGTGCATTCAAGTTGATGTGCCTTGTCTGGATAGCTAGCTGCACTCAGTGAGCTTCAAACCCCATCATTGCAACCAAATCAATTTTTCCCCATGCAAAAACATGTCCCCACAGCCTATGGGGTGAATTTATTTCTGGAAAAGTGACAGCTGAAGTGTCAGAGCAAGCTGAATGCCCAAGGTTGCATTTTCATAGCTGCAACCCACAGGGTTGGGATGCAAATCCAAGTCCAGTGTCTAGCCCTGGCCACAGACTCGACTGGCAGTCTTGGGTTGGCATGATGCCTTGGGTGAAGTGCAGAGGAAGTGCTTGTTGCACTGCCTTCAATTGTGTACTGGCTTGAATAGTGCCCTCCCAAATTCACAGCCACCTGGGAACCTGGATGTGATGAGTAAAGTTAAAATGAAGTCATCCTGGATTTATGTGTGTGCCTGTGTGCGTGTTCAGTTGTTCAGTCATGTCTGACTCTGCAACCCCATAGACTATAGCCCAGAAGGCTCCTCTGTCCATGGGATTCCACAGACAAGGATATTGGAGTGGGTTGCCATTTCCTTCTCTGAGAATCTTCCTGGCCCAGGGATCTAACCTGAGTCTCCTGCATCTCCTCATTGGCAGGCGGATTCTTTACTACCCTACTACTTGGAAAGCTCATACTCGATTGTGATGGACGCTAAATCCAATGACAGCTGATGAACCACACAGGTTTGCACTTCATGAGTTCCCTTATACATGGATTTCTTTCACGAAACACACACTACAATACTACACAATCTGTTGTAGGTTGAATCAATGCAGAATCATGGATATAGAGGGTTGACTGTAAAGTTATATGTGGATTTTCACCTGCACAGGTCTGTGCTCCTAGCCCCCACATTGCTCAAGGGTCAGCTGTAGTGGTGTCCTTATAACAGGAGACACACGGACATACAAAGGAGACACAACAGAGGAGAGAAGGCCACGTGCAGGTGGAGGCATGGTAAGCAGCCACAAGCCAGGGAACGCCAAGGATTGCGGGCACCGACCAGAAGCTGGGAAGAGGTAGGAAGGTTTCTTCCCCAAAGCCTTCAGAGGGAGCACGGCCCTGCTAGCACTGTGATTTTAGATTTCTAGCCTCCAGCACTTTGGAAGACAAAGTTTCTATTGTTGAAATCACCCAGTTTGTAATGACTTTTAAGGCCAACCTAGGAAACTAATACGAATAGAAATGAAGGCTGCAGTCTGAAAGAGAAGAGTTGCAACACTGGGCTGGAGACAAGTTCAGGAGAAAATCAGGCCCTTAGAGCTGATGGGCTCATGACAGAGAGAATGAGGTAGAATCAAGAAAGATTTAGCAACACTCATTAGGACTGTGGGATTCCCAGGTGGTACAGTGAGAAAGAATCTGCCTGCAAATGCAGGAGACGCAGAGATGTGGGTTCAGTCTCTGGGTTAGAAGATCCCCTGGGAAATGGCAACCCACTCCAGTATTCTTGCCTGGAAAATTCCATAGATAGAGAAGCCAGGCAGGATATAATCCATGGGCTCACAAAAAGTTGGACATGACTGAGCAACTGAGCACATCAGGATTGTAACATACAGCACAGAATAAATGACATAATATTATTCAAAAGCCAAAAACTGAAGATCAAGTATCTGAGATCATGATTTTCTTTTTATCACCATGGTGGTCTAAATTTGTGGATAGGATAATATCTCAGCCCTTATAGCCCATAAATCTATAAACCCACTTTATACAGCTGATAAGGAGAGAGAAAGAAAGGGAGAGATTAGGAGGAGAAAGAATGGAGAAAGGAGAGAGTGGCAGGGACATGTTTTCAGGGAATGATATGAATTATATTTAATGTGAGTCACACGCTTCAGTCCCAGAGAAAAGTCACAGTTAAAAGAACATAGTCCTTGTAATCAGAAGCAATTTAAAAATAACTCGTCTATTATGTATCTCTTGAACACCAACAGATACATATATATATAACACCTGTGCTGCTAAGTCACTTCAGTCGTGTCCGACTCTGTGCGATCCCATAAACAGCAACCCACCAGGCTCCCTCGTCCCTGGGATTCTCCAGGCAAGAACACTGGAATGGGTTGCCATTGCCTTCTCCAATGCATGAAAGTGAAAAGTGAAAGTGAAGTCGCTCAGTTGTGTCCAACCCTCAGCGACCCCATGGACTGCAGCCCACCAGGCTCCTCCGTCCATGGGATTTTCCAGGCAAGAGCACTGGAGTGGGGTGCCATTGCCTTCTCCAATAACACCTGTAATACTTGTTTAAAGCTCCTATGTCTTTTTCCCCGCTCTGAACACTGCCTTCACATGCCACAGTTGCTTTTCTCACTTGAGGTTCCTCCCAAGCCCTTCCCAATCTTCCAACTCTATGCCTCTTTCCATGCTCCTCTTTTCCCCTTTCTTCAGATTCCCAACTAGGACAATTTCAGAATCAGTTTATCACATCAGGACCTTTGCTGGGGTAGGAGGTTGAGGGTGCTGTGGGGAAGTGAACAGATTGAGCAGGTCAAGCCATCATCCTCTTGAGTAAGCAATGCCTTGAGGTAAGACTGGGATATCCAAAAATGAATAATTTTTACCACTCAATACAGGGTTGTGGGGGGAGGTGGCAGGCAGATTACGTTTTGAAATTTTAGCCTATACTTTTTGCTGCCATATTCTGCTACTCTAATTCTTTTTTCCCCACATTCCCCAGTTCAGGGTAGAGTTGTCTTAGCAGAAATACGAGGAGAAATAAATATACAATGCTCAGCTTTTGAGCTTCAAAATATAGGTTATAAATTGTGATGGAGACATTAGCTTAAAAGAAAAGGTTTTAATCTTTGCCACTAGAAAAGTAGATATTCAAATGCATGACATAATAGTGTGTCTAATCCTGTCTCCAAGGTGATAAAGGTCTGGACTTGATGGGATGGGGGTGGGAGAGTCAAAAGCAAAGCAAAGGAGTAGGACACTGGGGACTGTGTCTCGGTGCTCCTCCACCTAGGACTTGTCCTGTGTAGCCTTGGGGCCTGGGGTCAGGTCCCTGTAGCTAACTTTGCCTACAGGAGCTGTTCTAGCGAGCGGGCACAGACTCATACAGTGGTGGCATCCTGTGACAAATGACAAGCTTCCTCTGCTAGTCTTCCCACTTTCTGCCTCAAGGCTATATGCAATGATGTAAGAGAACCAGAATTATAGGGAAATTAAACCTCCAGGGTTAATGTTCGCCCACTCGGGTGGGAATGTGGCAGGGGCGAAGAGGCAGGGCCAGAGAAGGGACCCTGAGGGTTTCTCTTTCAATTTTGCACCTTGAGCATTTCACTTGCCCCAACCTTATTCTGGCCATACTTAGCTCTGTCTCTAGATCCCCGTCTTTTTATATCTAACAGTAGGAAAGGTGCTCCAGTGTCATCAGCTTCAAGGCACCATGCTTTCTCTCATTTCCCTGACATTCTGCCCACACCTATGGAAATAAGTCACCTTCAGCATTATTTTGGTGGGACAGTCTGCCCCCATGAATGGCCCTGTGTTCCTATCATTTTTTAAAAGTGCTATTCAAATGATGAGCTTTCTCAGCATCTTGTCTTGATCAGCTGAGATGCACTACTTCTGTCCTTCATGAAAGGCTGATGCTTGTATTGTCTCTAAGTTCTGTCTTGAAGAATTCATGTCCTATTGTAGGACAGACAATCATAAAAATGACTAAGCACAGCATGAGTTCAGCAAATTAAGGAATGTTCAATCTTCCCAAATCAAGGTTGTTGTTGTTTTCTCTACCACAGAGTAGAAACTTCTGTTTTAATCTTAGGCAAATACTTTTAAAAGCAAGCTATATTTGATTAGGGGGAGAAAAAGGAAGAAAAGAATTAACATTAGCCACTGTGGGATCCATTTTCTGTACTTGCTCTTATTAGTAAGCAGTCCAAGTAATTCCTTCCAAGGATGATTGATTTTAATTTTATTCATAAAGTTTGAGCTTTTATTATGATTCCTTATGAGGCTTTTTTTTAATGGAGAAATAGTACTGTAAAGTTCATAGTCCCTAAATGAGACATCACTCCAAATATGAAAGAAGATTAAACTTGACAAGCTTCTCCCCAAAAGTGGTTTGTTCTTGTTTTCATACAGATGTAAAAATTATGTTTTGGGAATCGCGCACAAACATCAATAGAGCAAGTTCCATGATGTGATGATTAGAATAAAGTTAAGAATTCTTTTCGCTTTCAATCTTAAATATACTGTGAGCAATTTAGAAGTGCCAGATTAGCTTATATGCATTTTGACTCTCACTGGAAAAAGAAACCTAAATAATGAACAGATTATAAACTGAAGTAGGTAAACATGATAACACTTAATTGAAAAGGAGACAGTCTCTCTGGGCGGCCACTAATCTTGTGACAGTACCAGGCAGGTCCTCCAGTTCCTGGAGGTAATACAGGACAAGGAAGGAGCCCAGATCCTCTGAGCCTATATTTCTTCTACTTCTCCTTCTTAAGCTTCTTAATAATTGCCTTCCTCAGTTTTCCATAGTTGGCTGTAGCAGTAAATGAATTCGTTAACTTTGATCAGGAATATATCTGAACCCTAGCCTTTCAAGTAGTAGGAACAGAAATTGTCTTGCAATATCCTGCAAATCAGACTGTAAGCTACTCTGGGGCTGAATCTCTAAGTGCTGACAACCATCCTCAGAGGGAGTAAGACCAGCATGAGCGGTGGGGAGTGAGAGCCTGGCAACATGATGCTCTGGGTTCCTGAATCATTAATGACACAAACCCCAACCCTGGACATTTTGAGAGCTAACAATTCTCCTATTGACCTAAGCCATTTTCGTCACTTTTCTGTAACTTCCAAGTGGTAGAATCCTGACTATCTCAAAGGAGATTTTAGTTGGAAATTAGCTTATTCACTCAATGGTAGAGCTATGTCTCAAGTATGCCTGCTTCTTCCAAGTACACCATTGAGGCTATTGGGCTCAATGTCAGGCCCTATTTTCAGAGAGCTTTTTTCTATGGGTACAATAGTAAAGTAGTCCCCAAAATCTGACATGAAGGTATTCCTTGAGACTAAGATATAAACTCAAAACACACTGGGCCAGCATAGAAAAGAGTTTATATTTGAGATTATTTTCAATGTTGAATTGAAGTTAACCCAACTGTAAAGGCAAAAGCAGAAAAACAGAGATGGAAGGAGAGGTAGGGATTGGAAGTGCATTCTTTAATGTACATCAAAATCCCTGATGATCTTATTAAAATACACAATCTGATTCAGTGGGTATGGGGTAGGGCCCAAGATTTTGCATTTCTAACAAGCTTCTAACAAAGGATAGAAATGGTAGGGACCTAACAGAAGCAGAAGATATTAAGAAAAAGAAGCAAGAATACACAGAAGAACTATACAAAAAGATCCTAATGACCCGGATAATCACAATGGTGGGATCACCCACCTAGAGCCAGACGTACTGGAGTCTGAAGGCAAGTGGGCCTTAGGAAGCATCACTACAAATAAAGCTAGTGGAGATGATAAAATTCCAGCTGAGCTATTTCAAAACCTAAAAGATGATGCTGTGAAAGTGCTGCACTCAATATGCCAGCAAATTTAGAAAACTCAGCAGTGGCCACAGGACTGGAAAAGGTCAGTTCTCATTCCAATTCCAAAGAAAGGCAATGCCAAAGAATGCTCAGACTACCACATAATTGTACTCATCTCACAGGCTTGCAAAGTAATGCTCAAAATTTTCCAAACCAGGCTTCAACAGTACGTGAACCAAAAACTTCCAGATGTTCAATCTGGATTTAGAAAAGGCAAATTGCCAACATCCATTGGATCATAGAAAAACCAAAGAGTTCCAGAAAAACATCTACTTCTGCTTTATTGTCTATACCAAAGCTTTTGACTGTGTCAATCACAACAAACTGTGGAAAATTCTTAAAGAGATGGGAGTACCAGACTACCTTACCTGCCTCCTGAGAAATCTGTATGCAGGTCAAGAAGAAACAGTTAGAAACAGACATGGAACAACAGACTGGTTCCAAACTGAGAAAGGAGTATGTCAAGCCTGTATACTGTCACCCAGCTTATTTCACTTATATGCAGAGTTGCCGCTGCTACTGCTGCTGCTAAGTCGCTTCAGTCGTGTCCAACTCTGTGTGACCCCACAGACGGTAGCCCACCAGGCTCCACCGTCCCTGGGATTCTCCAGGCAAGAACACTGGAGTGGATTTCCATTTCCTTCTCCAATGCATGAAAGTGAAAGTGAAGTCGCTCAGTCGTGTCCGACTCTTAGCGACCCCATGGACTGCAGCCTACCAGGCTCCTCCATCCATGGGATTTTCCAGGAAAGAGTACTGGAGTGAGTTGCCATTGCCTTCTCTCATATGCAGAGTACATCATACAAAATCCTGGGCTGAATGAAGCACAAGCTGGATTCAAGATTTCTGGGAGAAATATCAATAACCTCAGATATGCAGATGACACCACCCTTATGGCAGAAAGCAAAGAGGAACTAAAGAGCCTTCTGATGAAGATGAAAGAGGAAAGTGAAAAAGCTGACTTAAAACTGAACATTCAAAAAACTAAGATTACAGGATCCAGTCCCATCACTTCATGGCAAATAGAGGGGGAACAATGGAAACAGTGACAGACTTTATTTTCTTGGGCTCCAAAATCACTGCAGATGACGAATGCAGCCATGAAATTAAAAGATGCTTGTTCTTTGGAAGAAAAGCTATGACCAACCTAGACAGCATATTAAAAAGCTGAGACAAACCTTTGCCAACAAATGTCTGTCTAGTCAAAGCTATGATTTTTCTGGTAGTCATGTATGTATGCGAGAGTTGGATCATAAAGAAAGCTGAGAACTGAAGAACTGGTGTTGGAGAAGACTGTTGAGAGTCCCTTACACAGCAAGGAGATCCAACCACGCAAGTGTAAAGGAAATCAGTTCTGAATATTCATTGGAACGACAAATGTTGAAGCTGAAGCTCTAATACTTTGGCCACCTGATGCGAAGAGCTGACTCATTTGAAAAGACCATGATGATGCTGGGAAAGATTGAGGGCAGAAGGAGAAGGGGATGACAGAGGATGAGATGGTTGGATGGCATCACCGATTCGATGGAAATGAGTTTGAGCAAGCTCAGGGAGTTGGTGATAGACAGGGAAGCCTGGCATGCTACCATCCATGGGGTTGCAAAGAGCTAGACATGACTGAGTGACTGAACTGAACTGAACAAGCTTCCAGGCAACACCCATGCTGCTGGTCCCTAAACCATACTTTGAGTGGTGAGTTGCTTCAGCATGATTCAAAAAATAATAATAGTCTAAAGAACAGACTAACAATGATGACAACAAAAGTAATAATCCTTCATTGATGTTATTATCATATCTAAAGAAAGAATATATCAATCAGAAGGATAGGGAGGAAAGTCAGCAGGAATAATATAGAGACAAAAGAGACTCAGAAAAGGAAAAAAGTCAGAATAGTAATGTCTAAAAAAGTACAGCATCTTGGCAAGAAGAGATCCACTTTGTAGTTAATCCCTGTTGTGAATATAGATGTTCAGTTCAGTTCTGGGCTCTAAATTTCTAGTGACATTAAACTTTTTCATTCCATATTTGTGAAGCAACCTTTTGAATTTTATTTGCCTCTTTGTATGACTTTTCTATAGGAAGAAAATAGACTCTCCAGGTTAAGATGAATAATCTACTCCTCATGCGAGTTATGTTGTTCCTTGTAAAATATTAAGTTTTCATTATGTTATAAATAGGACTTCCATGGTGGCTCAGATGGTAAAGAATCTGCCTGCAATGCAGGAGATCTGGGTTTGATCCCTGGTTTGGGAAGATCCCCTGGAGGAGGGCATGGCAACCCATTCCAGTGTTCTTGCCTGGAGAAACCCATGGACAGAGGAGCCTAGTGGGCTACAGTTCATGAGGTTGCAAAGAGTGTGACATAACTGAGTGACTAAACCACAGTGCATGTTATAAAAGCCTCCGTGAGTTTAGTTTGTGTGACTCAGCATCACTACATCCAGTTGTATTTTCAGCATTGATGAGCTGGAGTTTTTGATTCTCCAACTGAATAAAATAAACAAAACTGAGGGTGTTTAAATTATCACATTGAAATGCCACCACTTGAGGTCTATTGGCAAGAATATCCACTCCCCACCCACATCAGAGATTGTCAGGTACTTTTTTGAAATTTAACACATCCCATAAGATAGTGGGTCAGAGTATTGATCTTTAATTTGTTAACTGGTGTCATTCTGTGATTTTCTTTTCTTTTAATATAATTATTGGTTGTTGTTATTTTTTTTAAATCATCAAGTAGATCTTGATATTGGAAATAGCCCTTATCTGTCTTCTCTATTCTCTCTTGATGGCTTGGAGTGCAGGGGAGGAAGGGAGGTCACTGCTTTATCTGCATTTGCTTTTCTTTAGTTTCAGGACATTGTCTTATTCACTATCCCACTGTACTTTATCCCCCAGTTATTATTTTCATTCTTCCTTTTCTATTCTCAACAAAACAGGAGTGTTGTTTGAAAACATTTCTATATAATTGGTTATGTGTATTATATTAGGAGGCCAGTCAAATTCACCTTTTCCATTAATAAACCTCATATCAGCATGTCACACACAATTAGGAACTGTTAAACATGGATGTGTTCGCTGTTTGAAAAGCAGACACACTTTGGCTGACAGTGGTCTCTGAGCTTCTTGGTTTTGTGTCCACACTAATATTGTTCTTTAAACTGAGCTGCCTTGGTGGCATCTTGTCAAATGATTCACCAAGGAATACAAAAGGGGATGGGATGGCCTTCAAATCACTCTTATGTTAGTTGACTATTTAATCTTCTATGCAACCACAAAACCAAATTAGTTTAGACACCAATGATATGTTCCTCTATTAATTTATGAAAATAAGAGGAGCAAAAATTGGGAAGATGGGTGGAAAAGATAATGGTTTGTTATAGGGTCTCTCAGGAGAAAATAAGAAAGGATCAGCAATTTATTTTCAGTTTTGTAGGATTATTGGTTTTTGACTTTGATGTGGTTCAACAGTTTAATTTCAGGTATACAAACCTGCCATCTTGTGAAAATGTAACTCAGCTTTCATCATATGCACACCATTGAGGCATCTGCTGTTGACTTCGTTCCTCCCCAAACACTAGAGAAGCTAAACATGAGTTATCTGAATTTTCTGTGTCTCTTAGGAACTAAGCCAAGTTTGTATAAAACATTTCAGACATCTGAATTTTTGTCCACAAACCAAAATTTTGGGCTGCATTTTAAATGTCATTCTTTCTTATTCCACATCTAGTCATTTCATTTTTTTCTATATGCATGCATAATCCATTTAAAAATAAGATTTCTTCTGGTTTATGGCATTCTTAATTTGACAGAATATTAATTGTTAAACCTTACTGTCTACTAACTGTATCTTTAAAAAGAACAAAGAAAAATATTTCATTAAATGACTAAATACATTTTTCATGCTTGTTAAGTTCTTACTAGATCAGACCTTCTTCACTGGAAGGTCTTAAAGAGGTATTATAGTAACTGAATTTCCATTCCAACACCTCAGGTGATTGATAAGTGCCCAAACCAATGACTCTGAATGGAGGGATTTGGAAACACCAGTTTCGATTCCTCAAGGATGGCAAAGTTCAGAATAAAAATCTCCAGCAACAAAGCAGGGAGTTTCCTCCTATAAACTTCCTGTGGATTCTTCCTACTTTAGGTAAAGAGTTAACCTAACGTTAAGACATATGCCAACTCTTGATTACTAAAATCTTTAATTGGTTTTTATCCCTCAGTCCTGTCCTTGGGTGTCCTCTTTGTGTCTACTGCTCATGTACCTCAAGGCCTGTTTCCTTTACACCTCATGTCCACTTGCTCAGTGCAACCCTCCTTAGCCCTGAAGTGGTAGAGTCCCTAAAGGAAGCTAAGATTTCTATTTTGTTCCTGATCCTGCAGAGCAAAGTGACACTGTGGTCTGTCCTGCTTACATGGTCACAAGTGAGAAGTGAACAAAAGCCTCTCTGATCTTGGATTTCCCCTGGATTTATCTCTACTACCTCCCTGCTATAGAACTGAGGCCAACATGTCTCCCAACCTGTTTCACTACCTCCAATTTTTCCTTCCCATAATTCATTGAGACTGGTAGGAGCTAGAAATGTCCCTTTACCTTACCTTATACCTGGAATTTTCTGGGTTCGATCCCTGGGTTGGGAAGATCCCCTGGAGGAGGGCATGGCAACCCACTCCAGTATTCTTGCTTGGGGAATCCCCATGAACAGAGGAGCCTGGCAAGCTACAGTCCATAGGGCCACAAAGAGTCGAATATGACTGAGTGGCTAAGCACATAGCTTATAAAAGGGCTCTATGATTAAGCCAGCCTCAGGTGCTAATGAGAACATAAAGGAATTTAGAAAATCCAACTGGTCATCTTGCAAAGCTCACAAAAAATATTCTAATTTTCTAGCAAAAGAGGAATCCACTTTTCTTATACATCACTAAAGCTGACTGTTTTGACTGGTGTAGCGACCCCAGGGCAATTTAACTTGGGTGGACAAATACACTTGGAAACTTAAAAGAATGTTATCCTATTATATTAATATCCTTGAAGCCAAGCTCAGTGCCTCACCGCATGTTTGTTGAGTGACTATATGACAGTGAACCATTAGCCATTGTGAGCATGGCACTGGAGATACGAATTGCTAGAACCCACATCTCTTCAAGACCTTGGGATCTATTTGGGGAAACAGCTGATAAAATGCCACCTGAACTAGGCAATAGGTGTTTCTTAAAATTAATATTCATATGAATTTCCTGGGGTTCTTTCAGACTGCAGCATATGATTCAGCAGATCTGGAGCGGGGCCAGAGAATCTGCACTTCTAACAAAGCTTCCATAGTGACGCTGTGAGCATGTGGACCTCGTCTGGGGAAACAGTTAAAGAGGGGGAGGGAAAGAAAGGCTTCACAGGGAAAGAGAGAATCAAGCTAAGACCTAAACAGTAAATACAACAGAAAGAAGCAGAGGACACACAGAGAGAAGGGAGGAGAGGGAGAGAGACAGCATCAGAGACAGAGAAGCAGAAAGATAGACAGAAGAGAATGAAAAAGGCAGCCTAGATAGGAGTGACATTGTGAACAACTGTTGGCTGGCAGGACTACCTCCAACATGCCTAAGGGTTGGTGAACAGATTAATGGAGAAGAGGGTTGGTGATGGGACTAGGAGAGAGGGCAGGAAAACAGGTAGAAATCAGATTCCACACAACTCGTGAACGGGTTGAAAGTCACAAGCTGACTCTGCCAGCCGTGTCATTGTCAGACTGAAGGCCATCAGTAGGTTTGGAGGCCTTAACAATATTTGGACAATATTGACCTGATACAGACAGAACCCATACTGGGAAACCTTGTTATTAACGACCTCCTCCTTGGCCAAGCTAAGGAAATAGGTTTCCATCAGTCCCATTAAAAAAAAAAAAAAAAAAAGGAAACAAGGTTGTTATGTTTCTTTGACATTGACCAGCCTTTCCCACTCCCAGGTGACCACAGGGCTTCAGGAAATTAACTGCATCTTGAAGTCATGGTGATAGCCAGCCCCATAAATCCATTCCTGGTGCTTCTATGCTATCTCTTCATCTTAAACACAGAGAAGACAGACAGGAGGGGAGGGAGAAGCGAGGCTGGAGTAGAGTTCTCTGTAGGGAAGTAACTATACAGTGCTGAACTCGAAAATCTAAATTCAGTCCATTTTGATCAAAACGCAGGAAGTACAAGTCATTTTTCCTACCCAGTCTTTCCTACTAATAAATGGCAGGCAGCTGGTCATGGGGCTCTAGGAGGGAGTTAGGTAGTTTTATTTTTATCTTAGCACATAAGGGGAAAACAGCCAACCTGTTTATACTGGAGGGGCTATGCTTGCAAAGTCCTGGAGACTGCTGCCCTGCCTTGGTGGCTTTGCCACCTCCCACACATGTAGATAGGATGACAGAGGTCTTCACCTGCTCCTGGCTTTATCACTCATGAGGACTGGAGGGCATGCCATTTCTTTCGTAAAGCTGAAAAATCAATATTACTTACTAGCAGGATATTTAGTTGCCAAGATTTGCTGTCTAACACAATGCTTGTTACTGATCTGTTGAAAAATCTGAATATCCAAGAGTTTCTCGGAGAAGGCAATGGCAACCCACTCCAGTACTCTTGCCTGGTAAATCCCATGGACAGAGGAGCCTGGTAGGCTGTAGTCCATCGCGTCGCTAGGAGTCTCACATGACTGAGCAACTTCACTTTCACTTTCATGCATTGGAGAAGGAAATGGCAACCCACTCCAGTGTTCTTGCCTGGAGAATCCCAGGGATGGGGGAGCCTGGTGGGCTGCCATCTCTGGGGTCGCAAACAGAGTTGGACACGACTGAAGCGACTTAGCAGCAGCAGCAGCAGCAGAGTTTCTCTCTTCTACTTTTATGACCCTTTCTTGCTTTTCCAAGACCCTTCCCAGACTCATTCTCTTTTGCTCTCCTCCTACCCTTCTCTTACTGCTTTTCCAATGTTATAGAGAAAATAAATCCAGATGTGCTGCTACCTCCAGGTGGATAATTTGGTTTGCAATCTAGGCTTTGCCTTTACCAGCTTTAGATCTTGTGCTCTGATGTTAGAGCTGTGTTTTGCAGTTCTTAGGAAGCACACATGGTTCATGGGTCCCCTCCACCACCACACCCACTGTCAATACCACTCAGAAGAGGGTATCCTTGGCAAGTCAGATCCTTCCCTCACCCATATACTGGACAGCACTGTTATTTGGGACAGTTCAAAAGAAGCAGTGATGGGCAGAGAAGGTGTATACTCCTCAAATTGGTACCTAAAAGTAGGCAGGAGCAGCAACTGCCCACGCAATGCAATCAAGGCTCCTCAGAGGGCTTCCAAATGCCTCCCTTAGTGGCCTGACCTCCAAAGAGCAGAGAGAAGAGAATAAGACCTGTTTCTGGGAGGCCAACATGTTTCCTGAGAAAGGATGCTATGGTAACTATACATATGCATTGCTAAAACAGTTTGTCAAAATAGCTAACATGTGACATAAGGATTATAAAGGAACAGGACACAGGATATGTAAATTTTGTCAGTGAATAAAGCTGGACAACCAGGAAGCAGCACGGGAGCTGCCAGTGTCTGTACAAAGGTGGCAAATGGAAGGTCAGAAGAAGCCTTGCAGGAGTCAACTACTTTCATGCAGGAGACAGATTCCTCCCTTTTCACTAACTACTGATATGTAGTTACAAGATCCTGGTGCTCCATCTAGAGCCTTTCTAATCTCATTTTGATTAGTCCAATACACTTTGAAGTTAAAAGGGGCTACTTCTATTTGCTGCTCCCCTCCTATGTCCCTTACTTCCTGCTGCTTCTGCTGGTCATTTCTGGATTTGTTTGTCCATCATGGGGCTTGAGCAGGAGACTTAAAGCACTAGACATGAAAGGGAGAGCAAGGGACAGATGATCAAATATTCGCAGCGACAAAGACAACCAGACATGAAGAGCAGAGGTGTTGGGGGCAGAGGACACAGAAGGCAGCAGAGAAATAAACATTCATAGTGTAATGGTGAAAAGG
This sequence comes from Budorcas taxicolor, assembly GCF_023091745.1. Lineage (NCBI taxonomy): Eukaryota > Metazoa > Chordata > Mammalia > Artiodactyla > Bovidae > Budorcas > Budorcas taxicolor. The sequence continues at coordinate 54,674,633 of NC_068917.1, read as the reverse complement.
TCCATGTTGGAGTCAGGCAAACTTGGAATTAACAGTCATTTAGTTTTTTAACTTTATAGTTTGAGTGAGCCCCCAGAAATACTGAGGTCTAAAATCCTACAACCTTCTCTCATACCCTTAAACAGCTGGTAATCATAACAATGTCCACATTTGGATATCTCATATTGTAAGAAAGTTCATTCTTATGCATCCATTGTGTAAACATACCTAATATGATGCACATGTGGTTAAAAACCTGGATTAAAACTCAACATTCAAAAAACTAAGATCCTGGCATCCAGTTCCATCACTTCATGGCAAATAGATGGGAAAACACTGGAAACAGTGACAGACTTTATTTTGGGGGGGGGGGCTCCAAAGTCACTGCAGATAGTGACTGCAGCCATGAAATTAAAAGACGCTTGCTACTTGGAAGAAACGCTATGCCCAACCTAGACAGTATATTAAAAAGCAGAGACATTATTTTGCCAACAAAGGTCCATCTAGTCAAGGCTATGGTTTTTCCAGTAGTCACATATGGATGAGAGAGTGGAACCATAAAGATGGCTGAGCGCTGGAGAATTGATGCTTTTGAACTGTGGTGTTGGAGAAGACTATTGAGAGTCCATTGGACTGTGAGGAGATCAAACCAGTCAGTCCTAAAGGAAATCAACCCTGAATTTTCATCAGAAGGACTGATGTTGAAGGTGAAGCTCCAATACTTTGGCCACCTGATGCAAAGAGTCAACTCATTAGAAAAGACCCTGATGTTGGGAAAGATTGAAGGCAGGAGGAGAAGGGGACAACAGAGAATGAGATGGTTGGGTGGCATCACAGATTCAATGGACACAAGTTCGAGCAAGCTCTGGGAGATGGTGAAAGATGGGGAAGCCTGGTGTGCTGCAGTCCATGGGGTCGCAAAGAGTCGGACACAACTGAGCAACTGAACAACAGAATGTCATGCACACATGGTTTTAATTTTGCATCTAATATTAAATTTAAAATCCCAAAATAAATCACAGTATATCAGGATGTTTTTCTAACTCAAAGTGTGGGTCTGTAGTTACTAAATAAAGACACTCACTTTATCTTTCTTATGCTGATGTCCAAGAGTGTTGTTAAGGTTTATATTTAGAACCTTTTAAATCAGAATGCAAAGACAGGAAAACTCTCTCGAGACCACTTTATCACCTCAAAATATTAGCTATTTATTCAACTCCGTTTTCCTCAAATAAAATTAAAAATGTATAGATAACATTAAATTCTTTTAGTCCCATGTTTACAAAATTCTGCTCTGGGGGATACTTCGCAAAGACTTCATAAATAAACTTTATAGATCTGGGGCAAATATCTAAAACAAAGTAGAATTACATGTATCCTGCTATTAAATAATCTTTCAAAATTATTACTACATGAATATTTTTCTCTGGTTTTCTAGGCATTTTACTATAGTGCTCTCAATTTTTAGAAAGTTTCAACATGTATTTTCCTTTTAAAACCAGCAGCTGGTTTATGAAAAAGGAGGAAATCAGCCGTGAGACAGAAGGAAATTCTGCTATTTGTGACAACATGGATGGACCTTGGGGGCATTAGTAAATGAGATTATTAATAAATCCTTAAATTTTACTTATTATCAGAGTTGCAGCTCTGTATTTGTTAGTAGTCTTTTCAGCAATAGTAGTATACATCCTTAACTTCTCACAGTCTACATAAAGTTAACATTGTAATACTTTACTTAATACATAGAAACTTTGAAATCACATAGGCAATTTTGGCAAACTTGGTGCTATAATTGATATATATATTAAAGTTAAATGCATTTTGAAATTACAGGATAATGCTCTGCTATTTTGTTTTAAATAGTCCATTTGTTTTTTAAAATTAAATACAAACAATATTTTACATTTACCAAGATATTTACCATTTCTTTATTGCTGTTGTTCAGTCCCTAAGTCAGGTCCAACTCTTTGTGACCCCATGGGCTGTAGCCTGCCAGGCTCCTTTGTCTATGGGAATTTCCCAAGCAACAATACTGGAGTGTGTTGCCATTTCTTTCTCCAGGGGATTTTCCTGACTCAGGGATTGATCCTGCATCTCCTGCATTGGGAGGTGGATTCTTTACCACTGAGCTACCTGGGAAGCCCTCTGATATTCTTTACTCCTTCTCAACGATATACATTTCCTTATATCATTGCCCTTCAGACTAAAGTAATTCTCTTAGCATCTTATATTGAAGTTCTGTTGGCAATGAATTCTCTTAGATTTGTGAGGTACCAGTTTTTGTCTCTTGCCAATATTTTTGTAAAATGTCATAAAAAATCAATGTGTATTTCATGACAATGTCAACTTGCTTAAGGGTCTATAAATGTTTTATATCATCTTTTGGATTTATCTCATTGTTAACTGGTAACAAATAGTTCTTGAAGGCTTCTGCAGGTTGCTCACTGTAATAGCTGGTTTCATAAGCATACACTTTACTGGCTTTATTTCCTTCCCTGTTTCGCTTCTCTACCTCTCTACTGGTGTGTTTTGGGATCATCTCCCAAATAAACTACTTGAGCTCAAATGCTTCCTCCAGTCTGCTTCTGGAAGAATCCAATCTAAGACACAAGGAAATCCAGCTAAAGTATCAAATATAACACTAATTGGAGGGGTTAGTACTGTCAATAAACAAATTAAAATGTTCTCTTTTACTCAATGAAAAAGAAACTCATAAACTTTAGATGTTAAACCACTGACTAGAATCTTTGAAGTTGAAAGATGAAACTAAAAACAAATGTGACTCAGACCCATAATTTCATTCCAAAGTAGAGAAAAATCTGATTTCAGAATTCTGATTATATGCTGCTACCATCCATCTGGTAAAAGAATGCCATTTTCTTTGTGAGTCATGTGATTTGATGATTTCCTTCGTAATGTCACAGTAAGCCATCAAAACAATAACTGTTTTTCCCTTTTGGCTTAAATAATGGCTTATAATTGGACATGAAATGTTTCTACATCAGTTAAAATAAACACAGTCCCTTTCTTTTTGTCCTAAGATGACCTCCTTTATCCTAATGCTTGACTACAATCCTACAGTTGGGAACAGAATGAGTGTAAGGACCAGAATGCACAAATATCATTTGGATTTGAGCTTTTAAAGGTAGAATGCCCAGGATGAGTTATTGGTATAGAAAATATCTTCTTTTTCATTAATGGTGTATATGAAATAGGGAAACTCAGCAAGATTTTAGCATTATGTAATGAAGGTATATAGCTTTTGAGTTTCATTCCTGACACTTCCAGCTTGAATTCTAATCTTGCCAGTTACTACATATATGATATATGTAAGGTTCTGTAATGAATTTAGTGATTATATCTCTCAGAAATATTGAAATTTAAATAACCTAATTAAAAGACGCTTACTCCTTGGAAGGAAAGTTATGACCAACCTAGATAGCATATTCAAAAGCAGAGACATTACTTTACCAACAAAGGCCCATCTAGTCAAGGCTATGGTTTTTCCAGTGGTCATGTATGGATATGAGAGTTGGACTGTGAAGAAAGGTGAGCGCCGAAGAATTGATGCTTTTGAATTGTGGTGTTGGAGAAGATTCTTGAGAGTCCCTTGGGCTGCAAGGTGATCCAACCAGTCCATCCCAAAGGAGATCAGTCTTGGGTGTTCATTGGAAGGACTGGTACTGAAGCTGAAACTCCAATACTTTGGCTACCTCGTGCAAAGAGTTGACTCATTGGAAAAGACTCTGATGCTGGGAGGGATTGGAGGCAGGAGGAGAAGGGCACAACAGAGGATGAGATGGCTGGATGGCATCACCGACTCGATGGACATGAGTTTGGGTAAACTCCAGGAGTTGGTGATGGACAGGGAAGCCTGGTGTGCTGCGATTCATGGGGTCACAAATAGTCGGACACAGCTGAGTGACTGAACTGAACTGAACTGAATGATGTATTTGAAAATATCTAGCTCAGTTGAAGAGAGAAAGAAATTTAAAAAAAGATTATAGTTGTCTGATTTCTGTAAGTGTGGGAAAATAGCATGTGAAAGAAAACATATCATGTGATATTGGGAGTTAAGGAATATTCCAGTAAAGGCAATAATTGTCTAGTGTTGTTTATCATTGTTCTACCAGATAAAATTTGCCAGTCCAATTCCCTCTTCTCTGTCAACAGAAAGGGAGCTAGCTTAAATGGAGTACAGTGCATTGAACAGATGCCTCTCTGGCTTTCTTTGATTGTGCTCTGTGGAATGAAATGAAGCTCCAAAAAAAGAAAATCAAAGTCAAGTCTGCTGCATATGAAGCCACAAGGACACTCAATGTAACCATATCATAAATCATCAAAGAGAAATGCCAGGGAAGATCTATGCTTCTAGGACAGCTTGCTTCATTTAATATATCTAATGCTGCCATAATAGCGACTCTTTAGTTCCCTTTTCTTTTTGTTCAATGGTAATTGTCCTTCTGCTGGACCGTTCATCTCTCTCAGATTTGTCTCCTGCCTAGGAGATGTGTACAACTGGTTGTGAGTTATGGATTCTTAGCCTGGAAAACCTTGTTTCAGTTTGGTACTGTTCAGAGTTGAAGTGAAGAGCAACCAAAACCACAGAGGGAAAAAATGACCCTTGGAAAATGTGGCTGAATAAAAGAGGGATGTTTGATAAAAATTCCTTCACTTTCTGCTGTATTTCTTTAACAAAGAACAAATAATGAAAGAAACTAGTTTTGAGAATAATTAGGAGTATGGCAATAGTGATATAAAATGTCACAAGGATGCCAATTTAAGATCCCAAATGTGGTGTGTCACAGTCTTTTACAAACATAAATGGGTCATGATGAAATTTTTATAGTGCAGTTTGAAGACCGTGAGTTAAAATGATCAAGTATATCTTCACTTGAAATCAGTGTCCTAAAAACAGTATGAGGCAGCAGTCTCAGGCAGCAAAGATGGTGAAGAATCTGCCTGCAATGTGGGAGACCCAGGTTCAGTCACTGGGTTGGGAAGATTTCCTGGAGAAGGGAATGACTATTCACTCCAGTATTTTTGCCTAGAGAATTCCATGGACAGAGGAGAGTGGTGAGCTGCAGTCCATGCAATATACAACCTACAAAAGTTCCTTAGGATTTGACAGATCCACTAGGACTACTCATAGTCATGAAACCACGAAGTACCAAAAGTTTAAAAGCTTTCGTCCTTCTCAAGTATGTAGCTACATCTCCCACTAGAGAGCTATTCATGCACAAAAGAGATGAATAGATTTAGCTGAGAATTTGAAAGCAAAAATTGATCAAAATACAAAGGCTCAGCCTAAAAGAAAATTATGAGTGAGTAAAAATAGAATAAGTAGCATTAGTATTCAGATTTTACCTCACACACTACTTATGAATCCTTTAGAAATAAACACAAAAAGAAACATTCCAATAACACAAGAGATCCCACATAAGCCTACAAAAGGAAAAAACTAAAAGTTGAGAACAGAAAGCATTAGAAGAGGGTAGGGTAAGCACCCAGGGTAGCTGGTTAGAAGCAGCTGGCATAATAAATACATATTATATATATTTCTTGATGAGGTGCATAGTCCAACATTTTTCTTGATTTGTAGTCACAAAAGCAAGATAGATTTCCTTATTTTCATTCACAGCAGTATGCAATACAAAGATAAAACCCAACTTTTAAGGGACTAGAACACATTCAGCCTAACCAAAGCATTCACTTTATCTTCCAAAGGACCAAGACAACAACAGCAGAAAGCAAAGCAATGCTCTGAGGATATTAAGCAACCAAGTTCCCTTTAAAATTCATATAGCAGCTCCTGAAATTTTTACTGTTTAAATGATTCCATCTAAATTCTCTTTTCCTGTCTGGTTGAGTCCATTTAAATTGATCGCCAGTGGAGTTAATCATCACGTCAGAACCTGCACTTTGAAAGGGGTGTGACTTTAACATGATTTAATGCTTATTCTTGACCTCTTCTTTCTTCCTTTTAAAGGGCACAGCTGGTAGGTGCAAAGCTGGTGAGAATTCTTTCTGTCCCTTGAAGAGTAAGCAGAGCAATGAGCCTTGTTCCCAGTAGCTCGCAGCCAGTCTTTCCTGACCTGCTATAGGATGCTGGGGGGACCAAAACCAACAAACCTGGAAATCCTTGCTCAGGTGGCAGGGGTGAAGTTTGCCCTTCAGCCTTGTGTGAAACTAAAATCTCTTTAGTACATTCACTCGCATGTATCACCTTCACGCCCCAAGTTTTCATTTGCTTTCTTGTGCTGACAATACAGCAAGTTCAACTCTACATAGAATATCCCATCTTACAGGTTACATTTTTGGCACATCCTAGATTAGTGACATTTACATAGAAGTAAGATTTTAGAGAAGCTCAATTTATGGCAGGAAGCAAAGCCCATGCCTGAGTGGTCTGCTGTTTAATTCACAGTCTCCAGTTAGTACTGAAGCCTCAGTTGCATTCTCACAAAGATCTGCAAAGAAGTTGACTGTTCCCTGTAACAGTCATGGGAATGTAATGCATTATAAAGGCCTTCCTTCCAGTCTCCAGTCCCATGTTGCTCTATAATTCAGGGAAACTAGATGAATTATAGCATATTTTTATATGCTAGGTAAAAATGCAACATACTTAGCTATGACAGGTGATTTCCACCAGACAGAAAATTTGGCTCAGCACTTAAGCGTTTTCACCCCACACTTAGTCATTGAGTTTACCAGGAGTCTTCTTGCTGAGTGTTCAGAAAAAAAAAGAGCTGAAAGCCTAATACCAATCACTGGTCATGTCCCTCCACCCCAAGTGCTAATCCAGACAATTAAAAGAAAGATGACAATCTTCTTTGATGAAAGATGACAATTAAAAGAAAGATACACCAGTCTCTACCACATAAGGGACTACATGATTGAGGAGGTTATAATAAGAATAGTAAACCATCCAACATGGAAAAAAAAAAAGACAACATAAGATTATGGCCTCAGAGGATTAGCAGAGAGGAAGACTGAGACTAGTCAAGAAAACCTGGGGAAGTTCAAACAGTTTGTATAGATTTCGGTCCAAGTTTTGGTTAGACCAGGTCTTAGCTATGTCATTTGAAATAAATTGCTTAATTTCTCTAAGGCTAAATGTCTTAATCTTAAAATTAGGGTGATAATACCTACTGCATAGTGTGCACAGAGCAATAAAATAGAGGAATAAAATGATGATGCATAAATGTTAGCTAGGATGACATAAATGTTCCCAGAGCAGGGGTAATTAAGACCTAAACAGAAGCCACATGTTAATCTAATGGGGTTAAGGGATACAACCCTGAGCGATGACCTTAAAGATGTGTTCAGTTCAGTTCAGTCACTCAGTCGTGTCCGACTCTTTGTGACAAAATGTGTAGTGACAATTACAAAATGTGTAAAACATTTCTAAATGTGTTTAGACATGTTTAAACACACGCCTATTAACAGTAAGCCTCAGATATTCAGCTCAAGAGTTTGGGTTTGGAGTATAGACTAACCAAGATTCACAGTCATGTAGAAAATATAAAAGAAGAAATGATGGTTAGGCTGGAGATGATGACTAATAGTAACCTTAATGACACTGACTATGTACCAGGCACTGTTCTAAGTGCACTAAGCATTATCTCAGTTAATGATACTACAGAGGAAGTGCAAGGAAAGCTGAGAGGCAAAGGGAGGAAGGCAGTAGTGAGAAGATAAGAAGCCTGAATATCATGGTGGCTATAGAGAGAGATGGAGAAATATGGTAGACACTTGGAATGAGGACAAATGAGAGAAAAGGGTCACAGTAGTTGACACCAGAAGGCTAGAGCATATGATTCCTCAATTAAGATGAAAAGTGATGAATGGCAGTTGTAAGAGGAATTTCCACTGACAATTCCCCTTTCTTGCAAACCTTGATCTAGTTGTTCAGCTCCCTCTCCCCTCTAGCAGTTCACACCTTTTGTGTGACTGTTGGATGGAATCCAGTCGAGCCTTTTACATTTCTTGACAATGTGCACATGCTTCAAGACCCTTTGTTGTTTTTTCAGTTGTTGCTTTCCTCCGCTCATCCTTAAAACTGACACAGTTGCTCTTTTGATTTTTCAATTTGCACCACATCTTCAGGTACTACTCCTACAAAGTACAGGTGAAAACTCCAAAGAGGCAAAAATGCTACAGAATCCATATGCAACTTATGGAATAAACCATTAAATAAAGATCATTCTCAACTTCCCAGAAGGAGAAATAATGAAAAATTGATACTACAGTTTAGAAAGAGAGTGGGAAAAAAAGTTTCTGAGATGAGAGACATTCTGGGCTTCTCAATCCACAATAATTCCCTTATAGAAAAGTCATAAAACACTCAAATTAGAGGTTTGTTCCTAGATATGTGTCAGGCCCTTTCTAAGTGACAAGACGGGTCCTAATTTTAATGAACGTTGTGACACACCCATCAATTATCTTTGAATGCGAATGTGACCATGTGAGGGTAGAAAAGCTGAAGAGTAGGTAATTGCAGTCAGCGCATCCCTGCACATCTGTCAACAGTTGTCAAGAATCTAAATGACCCACACTAGATAAAATTAATTTTGTGTCTAAAAAGAACCTCACCTGCATATTCAAAACACCTTTGGCTTAAAACCATGCAGAAAAGAATTACACAGCAACCCACAGTAAAATATTGTGCTCAAGTACAGTAATGAGGAAAGCAGGGCAGGGAACAACTTGGAATTCAGAGCTAAAGAAGTTAAAACTATCAATGGAAGCTAAGGTTGTCATGGAAACCTAATATAATTGAGGAGCCAGGAAAGCCACTGCTTAGCTATATCACACTGAAAGGTACAGATGCTATTCAGAACAATTGGAATTGACTGAGAAGATAACTCTCAGAAACCAGTAAATGAGTTAGTGATGGGTCTAAAAATGACAAAAAAAGGATTGGAATGATGAAGGTACAGAACAGAGAATTCAGATGGTCCCAAGTAGAAAACAAGAAAATCCCTTCAGGCACATGTAGAGTTGAATAGGAAAAGAAGAAATGAGAAAAATGTAATTAGGATTGGCATGATATTCTAATAAAATTAAGGATGACATTGAAGTTGCATAGTAAAGGAGGAAAATTGGAAAGCAAGGACATTCTTTCATTATAGTATTAATCGTACTACCATGTATGAATTACTAATATATGATCTTTCTGTAGACTATGAGTTTCTTGAGAGTCTGCATTTGTTTTTCATTACTTCTCCAGCTCTCCACTCTTAGGGGCCCAGCACAGTGTAGGCACTCAACCAAGGTTTGTTGAACAGTAATAATTGCTACTATTTGTGTTAAAGTGAACTGTTATACAGCTACTGTAAAAGCTGTATTAGTTTGCTATGGCTGCCATAACAGAATTGCACAGACTGGGTGGCTCTGACAACAGAAACCTATTTCCTCACAGTTCTGGAGCTTGAAGTCGAGGAGCAAGGTGTTAACAGATTTGCTTCATCCTGGGGGCTCTCTCCTTGGCTGACAGATGGCTGTTTTCTCGTTGTGTCTGCATGGCCCTTTCCTTGGTGTCTCTTCCTCTTCGTATAAGAACACTAGTCATATCGGATTAAGGTCCCACCACAAGAGCCCTATCTGAACTTATTAACCTCTTTTTATCTCCAAACATGGTTACACTCTGAGGTACAGGGGGTTAGAACTTTCACATATGAATTTTAGGTTGAATTCACTCCACAACACAGTATACTTGACTCTTAAAAACATGAGTTTGAACTCTCGGGTCCACTTATGCACAGATGTTCTTCAATAAGTACCACGTGACTACACCAGTAGAGGTTTGTTGAATCCATGGATGCAGAATCACAAATATGTTAATTGAACATCATGGAATTTGGTATCCAAGGCATGTCTGGAACTAATCCCCTGAGGATGCTACAAGATGACTGTATATAGCTCATTTTGTTCAATCATCATCCACTATTAGTATTGCTATTTTGCAGAAGAGGCAATTTGAATCTCAGAAAGATTGTATAATTCATTAGTGGTCATACAGCTAGCAAAGAGCCAACTGAGGATTTAAACATAGGTTTACTGACTTCAAAGTCCACATTCTTTACTATGTACTCCAACGAAAGAATAAAATGGAAGTTAAAGGTGAATTGGGAAAGTTAAACTAATACGTGTAGTTCTATCATCATCATTAGGCTTAGAATATAAAGGTCACCTAGTAATACTGTATGACTCTTCAGTCTCATAAATGAGGAGACCAAGCTTCAGGGAGGGGAAGCTTGGCCCTTAAAGATTCATTTTGTGTCTAAAATTTCCAGTTTTGCTTCATAAGAATCACTCCCTCAGTCAACATCAGGTAAATTCTTCAAGTCTCCAGGTAAAAGACTAGAGACAAGGGCTTCTGAGAAAATAAACAAAGAATACACTGAAGCCAGCCTCACGCAGTACAAAGCATGACATGGAAATCTGTACAAAGACTGGATTATCTTTTATCTGTAGGAACTAATGGTACTAAAAACATATTTTGTTGTGGTTTTTGCTTTCTTTGAAAAGTTTTTAAAACCAAAGCTGATCTTTTTCTATTAAACTCTGCTGATTTCTTCCTGTTCATTTAAATAGGATATCTCTAGAACTATGTGGCAAATTTGCCCTATGTTTTCCTGAAAAGAAAAAAAAAAGAAAATGACTTTAAACATTCCAATCAGTCCACTTGATTCTCCTACTAAGGAAGTGGTAATTTATTTTTCCAATTTTAGAGACTTAGGAGAATCCCAGAAAATCAGCCACTCTTCAGGTCTCTCCCATTTGATGAGGACTAATGAGGATATCATTAATAAATTGATGCAGAGAGAAAAGGTGGCAGCTGACAAGTTCTATTTCAGCCTCTAACTGTTACTCACTCTCCATTACCTTTGTAAAAATTTTCAACTATAACAAGCCCATTTGTGGAATCCTCCTCGTGAGGGACAAGAGGTCTTTAAGAAGAAGATTCATCCTGCAGGCTCACAGGCAACTAAAATTAACAGATTGACTGGGAGGTCCACCATATTGGGAAATGCTATATGTAATCCCATAGTCCTCTGCATTGCCCTTGACTCAGATCTTACCAATGAACAGGATATGTTCCAGGGTTTTGTGTGCTGCTTGTGGGGGCTCTTTACTTTCTGCAGCCCCACTATTCCTCCCCTCCCCAACCCGCTAGACTATTTCATGAGCTCTAGAGTTTGCTTCCTGAAGCAGAACGAGGAAGACTGAAGAATTTTCCTCAAATTAATGGCTCTACAGCTAGATGGAACTGATTTAACCCTTTGGGGATGGATATAACCCCTCTCCCAGCAACAGAGTTTGAAAAACTGGTAAATTCTAGCCATTCCTAAAAAGTGGTTTTGCCGCCTCACGATTCATAGCACACGGTGCTCAAAGAAATGCAGTGAGGCCCTGTTATAAGGTATCCTGCCATGGAGGAGGTTATGTAGAGATAAGGCCACACAAGGCAAGACTTGGAACACTTGGAGAATCCTGATTTGGGATGGATGGAAGCAAGAGGGAGGTGCCCAAAGGGAAGTAGGGAAGCTATCAAGGTAAATCTGTAAACTTCAGCATTTACTGAGCACTAGCTATATTCCAGCTATTGTGCTGCACTTTGGGCTTAGTGGAAGCATAAACAATTCCCTGGTGGCTCAGCTGGTAAAGAAACTGCCTGCAATGTGGGGACCGGGGTTTGATCCCTGGTTTGGGAAGATGCCCTGGAAAAGGGAAAGGCTACTCACTCCAGTATTCTGGCCTGGAGACTTCCACGGGTTGTATAGTCCACGGAGTCTCAAAGAGTCAGATACAACTGAGCGACTTTCATACACACACAAACAATTCACAGTCCCTCCCTGGGAGATGCTCAGGACTGAAATCAAAGTTTTTTTTTTTGTTTGTTTGTTTTGTTTTGTTTTCTTCTCAGATGAAATTTCAATCATGAAGAGAGTAGCATTTATTATAAACTTAGAAAATCCATAATCAATCTTTGATATAACTAGTACAATCATGCAATCGGCTTTTCTCTACTTCATAGTCTTTCAAATGATATTGGTCATCTTAGATATTTAGAATTCCTAGCAAATAATTCTCAGTTAATGAGTTACATGAGAAATTTATCTACTTATCTACTATCTATTATCATGTAAGTGTTTCTATACATTATATAGAAGCCAAAATTTTTTAAAAGATCATACTTTGTTTTGAGCATTCAGATTTCATGGTTAAGGAATAAAGGGTGGAAATCAGGGAGTTTTTTACCTTTCCCATTTTGTAAGAGAACGAGAGGACTGCGCACACTGCCAGAGAGAAGTTCTGGGGCACAGAGAGCCTTTTCCTTTCCTTTCTGCAAGTTCAACCCTGGCTTCAGTAGCGCTCAAACCCTGCCTATGACAGATAGAGCTGGAGCAGTTAAATAATTACTGTGTCTGCAAGCTTTATAGAGAAAAGGCAAAATGCTAGGCATCAACAGACATCAAACCAGAATTAAAAACTGCTTTCACTGAAATTATAAGGTTCATCCTGTTTCTTGTCATCTCATCCCAGCTGAGAGGAGAGACTCTAACTAACCTCAGAGAAAAAGCAAAATGAATGACACTCATGGTGGCCAGGCCTAGCCAGAGTGTCTTGAGAACAAGCAAAGAAGCCACTTGGTGGAGAAATTAAAGCTCCTCTTTACATCCTATAAAGAGGAACTATTAATGTTTTCTTGTCTTACTGACACACTTGTTCTCTTCTCAAGAGTTCATTTCAGTCCTTACAGCTACTGTCATCATTTTTGTTCTTTGCCAAGAAAGCTAGGTAGTTTAAAAGTAATTTCAGACTGAAGTTAAAGATCTGTCTTATCCCCAGTTTTTCTTCACTTGTGTCCTATTTTCTCTCTAGGAAGGTGTAAGTGATGAACACAACAATAAAGAATTATTATAGTTATTATAATAGTTATATAGTTATTGTTATTATATAGTTATTATTATAGTTTATTATAGTTAGGCTTTTATTTTAAATGAATATCAATTTTAAAAGACTGGACTTACATATCAAAAGTGTGAAAATTGGACTGCTGGTATTAGAATCATCTGGGGATTATTATTTTTATAACAGCTTTATTGAGAAATAATTCACTTTTCATGTGCTTAAAGTGTGCAATTCAATGACTCTTACCATATTCACAGTTACACAACCATCAACACAATCAATTGTGGAGGTTTCCATCATTCCCAGAACAAACCATACCCCCATTAGGAGTGACTCTCTTTTTCCCTCCAGGCTCCTCAGCCCTAGGTGACAACCAATCTACTTTCTGTCTCTATGGATTTGCTTATTTGGTGTATTTTATATAAATGGTATTATAAAATATGTGGCCTTTTGTGACCCAGTTCTTTCTTTTATCAAGATGTTTTCAAGGTTTATCTTCATTGTAGCATGTATCAGCACTGCATTTCTTTTTACAACTGAACTGTGCTTCACATTAAAAAAACAAAATCCATTTATCAGTTGACAGACATTTGGATTGTTTTCACGTTGGGACTATTATGAATAATGCTGCCATAAACATTTGTGCACAATGTTTTTTATAGACATGTGTTTTCAGTTCTCTTGGTACACATCTAGGAATGGAATTGCTGGCTCATCTGGCAAGTCTATGTCAACACTTGAGGAACTTCCAGACTGTTTCCAAAGTGGCTACACCATTTTCCATCCCACCAGCAGTGTGTGAAGATTCTAATTCCTACTCATCCTTGCCAACACTTGTTTTTATCTATCTTTTTGAATACAGCCAACTTAGTGGGTGTGAATTGGTATCTCATTGTGATTTTGATGTGTACTTCCCTGATGGTTGGGATTATTATTAAAATACGTATTCCTGGCTTATGACCTGACCCTGAATTAGAATCAATGAGTATGCATTTTATGGAGACTCGTATATCCATTATCTGTTCCTGTGTAACAAATATTTATTCTCTCTCACAGTTCTTGCAGGTCAGATATTCAGGAGAAGCTTAGTTGAGTATTTCTGGTTTGTTATCACATAACGTTCTATTAGATATCAGTCAGGACTGCAGAAATGTGAAGACTTGACTTGAACAGGAAGATCCACTTTCTGGTCTGCTTTGGGGGCATACAGTTTGTGCAGTCTTACAAGCACCGTGCTCAGAAGGGTTTCACACACTTGATTAAATTGCTGTTGCCATCTTGATATTCTTATATAACTTGTCATTTTGAACTTGTGCTTTGTAAGTAAAGTCTGATGAAACAGGGAGCATGTGTGAGCAGAGGAGATACGTACAACATGTGTGTCTGTGTTCCTTGGGTCTCCATTTGTATTTGATGATTACATATCAACATAGCATTCTGGGGAACCTATCATGAATGAGTTCAGTGAGATTCAAAGTCAGTAAAAGGTAGGCATTTATATTAAGGACTGTGTAAATGGAGGTGCTAAGAGTCCAGAGAGGCCATACTTTTTGTTAGAACCAGAATTTGCTATGAACATAGTAAAGACTGACTGTGACCTTGGAGGTGAAGAAGGAGAAGAGAAGAGGGATAAAGCTATAGAGATGACCAAAGTCCTACAGTGCATCACAGACCCCCCCCCCCCCCATATTCCCATTCAAACTCCTAGGAAAGTTACCAAACCCACTAGATGCAGGAGTGAATCTTTTTGTATGTGAAAATCAATATAAGGTTTTAATTTGGAGTATAGATGGATATGGGAGAAGGGAGACACAGCACAGATGGGTACAGATATAAGGGTTATAATAGTCATGTATGGATGTGAGAGTTGAACCATAAAGAAGGCAGAGCATGAAAGAGTTGATGCTTTCAAACTGTGGTGCTGGAGAAGACTCTTGAGAGTCCCTTGGACTATCAGTTCAGTTCAGTCGCTCAGTCGTGTCCGACTCTTTGCGACCCCATGAATCGCAGCACGCCAGGCCTCCCTGTCCATCACCAACTCCCGGAGTTCACTCAGACTCACGACCATTGAGTCAGTGATGCCCCAGCCATCTCATCCTCTGTCGTCCCCTTCTCCTCCTGCCCCCAATCCCTCCCAGCATCAGAGTCTTTTCCAATGAGTCAACTCTTCGCATGAGGTGGCCAAAGTACTGGAGTTTCAGCTTTAGCATCATTCCTTCCAAAGAAATCCCAGGGCTGATCTCCTTCAGAATGGACTGGTTGGATTTCCTTGCAGTCCAAGGGACTCTCAAGAGTTTTCTCCAACACCACAGTCCGAAAGCATCAAATCTTTGGCACTCAGCTTTCTTCACAGTCCAACTCTCACATCCATATATGACCACTGGAAAAACCATAGCCTTGACTAGACAGACCTTTGTTGTCAAAGTAATGTCTCTGTTTTTCAATATGCTATCTAGGTTGGTCATAACTTTTCTTCCAAGGAGTAAGCATCTTTTAATTTCATGGCTGCAATCACCATCTGCAGTGATTTTGGAGCCCAAAAAATAAAGTCTGTCACTGTTTATACTGTTTCCCCATCTATTTCCCATGAAGTGATGGGACCAGATGCCATGATCTTCATTTTCTGAATGTTGAGCTTTAAGCCAACTTTTTCACTCTCCCCTTTCACTTTCGTCAAGAGGCTTTTTAGTTCCTCTTCACTTTCTGCCATAAGGGTGGTGTCATCTGCACCTTGTACTATAAGGAGATCAAACCAGTCAATCCTAAAAGAAACCAACCCTGAGTATTCACTGGAAGGACTGATGGTGAAGCTGAAGCTCCAGTACTTTGGCCACCTGACATGATGAGCTGACTCATTAGAAAAGAACTTGATTTAGGGAAAGACTGAGGGCAAGAGGAGAAGGGAGTGACAAGATGGTTGAATGGCATCATTGCCTCAGTGGACACGAGTTTGAGCAAACTTTGGGAGATAGTGAAGTACAGGGAAGCATGGCGTGCTGCAGTCCATGGAGTCACAAACAGTCAGATCCAACTTAGCAACTGAACAACACCATAAAGGATAGAGGGGATCAAAAAGCATTTTAATTTTTTAGGACTAACTGAAATCATGAAGGAAGACTTTGGACTGTCACTGGTCATAGAATGGGGGGATTTGAGTTTGAGTCAACTCTGAGATCTTCCAGGGTCATGGAAACCTCAGTTTACATCTGAATTTTATTTATAAATTCTGCACACTGGACAGAATGTATAGCTTCTTGATTCCAAAGGAGTCATGCGTACTTATCATTGATCTCATATATTTAAACATCCTTGTGATTACAAATATTTGAGACATATCTTTGAATCTTTAGGAGGCATAAAGAAGTAATGCTCACTTTCTAGATACAAAGAACTAGACTATCCCATATTCTGAATTAAGTGAGTCCCATTGCTTGGTTATTCCCAAGATCTCAAGTTGTTTGGGAGCAGGTTTGGGCTAAAGACCACAATGCTGAGCCTAATTGAAACCCGTGGATCCCTCCCACAACCATAGTGTCAGCTATGGTTGACACAAGAGACAGGAGGAAGAAGGAAGGCCTTGCTGGGCTGTGGGAGAGCTGCTGGGGACTTACAACCACATGAAACATTGGTATCCGAGGAATGTGAGGCACAGGGGAAGAGGAAATGGGATGTTCTGGTCTCTAGGTACAATTGCTGCTGAGTCTTGGCATGGCTTGCCCGGCAGCCCATCGTCATTCACTAATTAGTAGAACGTCCTCCTTGTTATACTGCCTCCATTGAAAGCCCATTGAAGGAGCAAATCTGCTTGTCAAAGCACTGGCTTCAATGGTGCTGTGGCTCTTCAACCCACATGGCCTTCATGCCTGAAAAATGCTGAGTGCAGCACGATGCTGCACACAACCAGGCCAGCAAGCACCAGACTAGTGAGACAAAGGACCTCGCCTCTGCTCAGTTGAGCCTTATTGACAAGACCTTGCTTTGCTGTTTGAAATGACCAGTAGAAAGATGATAGACCACAGCTCTGAATCAGAAGCTTTTCTTCTTGGACACAAATTGAAAGAGTAAATTGCTCAGGAAGAAAACTAATTTTGTGATTTATTTTACATTTAAAAATCAGTGGACTGTGTTAGGAAGGGATGTTTAGTGTTATTTTAACCTGTATGACTACCTGTTTTTAATATGACTGCATATGTGCTTTGACCTGCAGCCCCATATAACTCAACATGCACTTTGGCTTCTAAATTCATCTACCCAATTGTTTACTCAGCCCTTCAGTTTGGAGACTTAAAGAACATCTCAAGCTAAACACAACTAAAACCAAACTCTTAATTTCCCATAGACTCCTGTCCCACTCATCCGGCCAAACCTGTCTTCATCTCATTAAATGTCACCTCCATTCATTCTGTTGCTCAGGCCAACACTTATGATCAATCCGTGTACCCTGTTCTTGATCAACCTTTGTCTAGAAGGATCCCTGCCAAAATAGTCACATACCTTGCTCCTTCAGGTCACCAGTGTCTCGTAGCCATATTTCTTTTGGATTTATCTCCTAAAATAAAGGAAATAAAAGCAAAAATAAATGAGTGGGACCTACTTAAACTTAAAAGCTTTTGCACAGCAAAAGGAAGCATTGACAAAATAAAAATCAACCTACTGAATTGGAGAAAATATTTGCAAATGATGTGACCAATATGGGGTTAATATCAAACATACATAACAGCTCATACAACTCAACATTACAAGGACAAAAACCTGATTTAAAAAATGGACAGAAGACCTGAACAGATATTTTTCTGAAGAGGAAATACAGATGTAATAGGCACATGAAAAGGTGCTCAACATCACTAGTCATCAGGGAAATGCAAATCAAAACAACAATGTGATATTACCTGATACCTGCCAGAATGGCTAGCATCAAAATGAACACAAATAACAAGTTTGAGAAAGGGCATGGAGAAAAGGGAACCTCTGTATGCTGTTGGTGGGAATGTAAATTGGTGCAACCACTGTGGAGAACAGTATGGAGGTTTCTCAAAAGAACTAAAAATAGAGTTGCTATGTGTGTATGTTGTTCAAGTGTTCAGTTGCTCAGTTGTGTCCAACTCTTTGCAACCCCATGGACTATACCCGCCTCTGTCCATGGAATTCTCCAGGCAAGAATACTGGAGTGGGTAGCCATTCATTTCTCCAGGGGATCTTCCCAACCCTGGGATCAAACCCGGGTCTCCCACATTTCAGGCAGATTCTTTACAATCTGAGCCACCAGGGAAGCCCCTATGAACTGCTGAATGATCCAGCAATTCCACTCCTAGGTATATGTCTGAAAAGAACAAAAACTATTTGGAGAGATACTTGTACCCCAATGTTCATACAGATACATCCTATCTTTTTACTCTTGGGTTTTTAAGATTCATCCATTTTGTTGCATAACGTTTCATTGTGTGAATATGACCTAATTCCATTGTCCCATAGACAGGCACTTGGTATGGTTCCAGTTTATCTTATTACAGACTGTGCTGCAATGAACACACTTTTATTTCTATTATGGTTCAGTTCAGTTCAGTCGCTCAGTCGTGTCTGACTCTCTGTAACCCCATGAATCGCAGCATGCCAAGCCTCTCTGTCCATCACCATCTCCCGGAGTTCACTCAGACTCATGTCCATCGAGTCCATGATGCCATCCAGCCATCTCATCCTCTGTCGTCCCCTTCTCCTCCTGCCCCCAATCCCTCTAAACATCAGAGTCTTTTCCAATGAGTCAACTCTTCGCATGAGGTGGCCAAAGTACTGGAGTTTCAGCTTTAGCATCATTCCTTCCAAAGAAATCCCAGGGCTGATCTCCTTCAGAATGGACTGGTTGGATCTCCTTGTAGTCCAAGGGACTCTCAAGAGTCTTCTCCAACACCACACTTCAAAAGCATCAATTCTTCGGCACTCAGCCTTCTTCACAGTCCAACTCTCACATCCATACATGACCACTGGAAAAACCATAGCCTTGACTAGATGGACCTTTGTTGGCAAACTAATGTCTCTGCTTTTCAATATGCTATCTAGGTTGGTCATAACTTTTCTTCCAAGGAGCAAGCGTCTTTTAATTTCATGGCTGCAGTCACCATCTGCAGTGATTTTGGAGCCCCCCAAAATAATGTCTGACACTGTTTCCACTGTTTCCCCATCTATTTCCCATGAAGTGATGGGACCAGATGCCATGATCTTAGTTTTCTGAATGTTGAGCTTTAAGCCAACTTTTTCATTCTCCACTTTCACTTTCATCAAGAGGCTTTTCAGTTCCTCTTCACTTTCTGCTATAAGGGCGGTGTCATCTGCATATCTGAGGTTATTGATATTTCTCCTGGCCATCTTGATTCCAGCTTGTGCTTCTTCCAGCCCAGCATTTCTCATGATGCACTCTGCATATAAGTTTAATAAGCTGGGTGACAATATACAGCCTTGATGTACTCCTTTTCCTTCTTGGAACCAGTCTGTTGTTCCATGTCCAGTTCTAACTGTTGCTTCCTGACCTGCATATAGGTTTCCCAAGAGGCAGGTCAGGTGGTCTGGTATTCCCATCTCTTTCAGAATTTTCCGCAGTTTATTGTGATCCACGCAGTCAGAGGCTTTGGCATAGTCTATTATGGTGCACATGTGCAAGAGTTTCTCTGAGAATATAACTAGAAGTAGAATTGTTGGATTTCAGGTCCTGTAAACATTTATTTTATAAGATAATGATACATTGTTTTATAAAGAATTGTTGCTTGTTTGCACTCTATTAGCATACATAAGGGGCTTTCCTGGTGGCTCAGTGGTAAAGAATCCTCCTGCAATGCAGGAGACTCAGGAGAAGTGGGTTGGATTCCTGGGCTGGGAAGATCCTCTGGAGAAGGAAATAGAAACCCACTCCAGTATTCTTGCTGGGGAAATCCTATGGATAGAGGAGCCTGGTGGCCTACAGCCCAGGGGCTACAAAGAGTTGGACACAACTGAGCACACAAGAAGTAGTATATACATATCTGTTTAGTTATATTCTTGTCAACACGTGGTATTTCAGACTTTAAATAGATGGAAAATAATACTTGACTGGGGTCTCAACTCACATTTTCCTGGTTGCTAATGAGGCTAGGTACCTTCTCAAATGTTTGTTGGCCATTCAGGTTTCTTCTGTGTGTGTGTGCTTAGTCAGTCATGTCCGACTCTTTGCAACCCTATGGACTGTAGCCCGCCAGGCTCCTCTGTCCATGGGGATTCTCAAGGCAACAATACTAGAGTGGGTTGTCCGACCTCCTCCAGGCAATCTTCTGAACCCAGGGATTAACCCAGGTCTCCCGTATTGCAGGCAGATTCTTTACCAGCTGAGCTACCAGGGAAGCCCCAGGTTTCTTCTCGGAAATACCTATTCATACTGTTTATCCTTTTATCTATTTAGTTCTTTTTCTTTATTTTTTAACACATGGATCTTATATACTTGTTATATTTGTTGCAAATATGTTCTCACCTTTTTTTTGGGAAGGGATGGTTAGTTTTTTCACTTTTTATATTGTACTATATGAAAGACAGAAATTCTTAATTTTAATATAAGCAAACATTAATCTTTTCTTTGATGTTTCATGCCTCTTGATTGAAGAAATTTTTTCCTTATTTCACTGTCAAAAAGATATTCTTCTGTCATGTCTTCTAAATGCTCTAAAATTTTGCCTTTCACATATAAGCCTTTAATTCATGATTATGGTAGGGACATAATTTAATTTTTTCCCACATAGATAACTAATTGTCTGAGCAACACTATAAAACAGTAACTCTGTAATGTATCATGTATTGATAAATGTATGTGCCTATTTTGTTGACTTTCCTCTTCTGTTTTTAACAGAGACCATACCAACACCACACTGTCATAGTTAGTAAAGCTTTATAATGAGCATTGATGTGGGTGGGACATATCCTACTATCCCATTGTCTGTTCTTAGCATTTTGTTCTTTCATATATGTTTCAGAAGCAACTTTTCGAATGTCTCTAAAAATTCTATCGAGGTTGTTTTGTTTTTTTACTGGAATGCATTTTTATAGATCATATTGGGAAGAATTAAAATCTTTAGGATATTGGATCTTCCTATATGTATACCTGATAAATTTCACAATTTAAGTATTCTTTAACATTTCTCCATAAAGTTTTATAATATCTCCAACCAGGTTCTGCACAATTTTTGTTAGATTTACTTCCAAGGCTCTTATATTTTTATTGCCATTTTTAATATCATGCAGTTTTAAAAATAACAAAGTTTAGCT
Source organism: Budorcas taxicolor (assembly GCF_023091745.1). NCBI lineage: Eukaryota > Metazoa > Chordata > Mammalia > Artiodactyla > Bovidae > Budorcas > Budorcas taxicolor. The sequence continues at coordinate 54,653,453 of NC_068917.1, read as the reverse complement.
AGTATTTTAAAATGAAATTAATGTTGGTATATTGATTTAATCTATGTTCAATTTGCTTTATTCTCTTATTTATTCTAATAAATAACATAAATCAGCAATCTTCAAATAATGAACATTTTATTACTCCCTTGCTAATCTCCATGCCTTTAGTTTGTGTGTGTGTGTGTGTGTGTGTGTGTGTGTGTGTGTGTGTCTTATGGAATTGACAAGAGCCTTCAATAAAAGTTGACTGTATGCAGTAAAGTGAACACCTTATCTTAATTTTATCATTAAAGAGAATACTTTCAATAGTTTTCCATTAAGAATAAAGTTTTCTCTAGATATTTTAAAATAATATTTATCATGATAAAATCTTTTCTTCTATTCATAGATTACTAAATTATTTTTAATTTGAATGGGTGTTGTATTTTATCAAATGATTTTCCTGTTTAAATGGAATTGGTATATGGCTTTTTAAAAATTCATTAATATAATGAATTACATTTATAATTTTCCAATGTGGAACCACTCTTGGCATCCCTGAGATAAACTTAGTTATATCTGTGATGTAATTGCTTCTGTATATGCTGCTGATTTTGGATTGATAGTATTTTGATAGGCTTTTTATTTCTATGTTCACACAGAAAAGTAATATGGTTATCAACAATGTACTAGGCTGTGTTTTTCAGTTAGAATGTATTGTTGGTTCACTACAGCATATTTATGGTGATAAATACTTAATAGCCACTTAGCAGATACTTTTGATATTGATGATGAATGTACAAGAGTTGACAGAGTGCATTTCTATGTTAAGAAACTGCCTGTCTGAGAGTTAACAAAGTGTATTTCTATGTTAGGAAATGTCCATTTAAGACTAGAGTTTAGAAGATAAAGAAAGTCTCTGATTACAGAGTCCATCACAGACACTGTAACACAGCAAGTCCACAGATCTCCAAATGATACTGAAATGGCCAACAGAGAATAAAAATATTTTCAAAGCAGGATAATATTTCTAAGCTTCTGAAGTATAAAAGTGAAAATTATTTTGGGGAATGAGATGTCTTTGTTCACAGCATAGAATTTCTTGACTTTAAATAGACTAGGCTGTCTCTCCAAGAATACATTTCACTGAGAGTCCCTAACGCTGCAATGGAAATTCAAAGGGACAAGGTAATTGACTGTTCCTACAATTCAGTGTGTCACTTGTTACTATAATAATTACACTCACTGTCCTCTTTATATACCTTGCCTTTCACCTTGCTTCAAACATCAGAATTTATGTTTGTTTCTCAAATTGATTTTATACATGAACTACAACAGGAATCATCTCATTTGAAGACCTTGGTTATAGTGCTTACTATCACACCAGTCTTTCTTCATCTTTCTTTGATTTAATCATTATTTCAGAACTCCATATTATTGTTCTGTTATCAGTTTTTGTACTGTGTTATGATATTCCTTTATGACTTGCTTTCATATACCAAAAGACATGCAATGAATCAAAAATCAATACTATAAAATGATAAAGCAAAATAGATAAGCAACCAAAAAACAAATAAAACATGTAAGGTAGAAAAATAAATACACATCTACTGATGGCATGGTAATATATTCTAAGCACTCAGGTTATTTCACAAGCAATGCTGACCTGGGGTTTAAGAAATGGCAAGAAAAATCAAAAGAACAATTGGGTCATGAAATTGTATCTCCTAAAAGGAGAGAATTTCTCTTACTAGTGGCCTCCCAATGTATTATTTTTATCCTTCAGCTTATATGAGAATTATAGAGGCTAACAAGAGGATTGCTTTGTTATGATAAAAATAGAAGGAGAGTTGTATGGCAGGAACGTGTCTTAGGCTGTTACTTAGATGAAGTAGCCTAAACCTGGAGATGCCACTGAACACAGAACATGGTGAAAGTCATTTAAATTCTAGTACTGAAACAAAGGCTAAGAAACAAAGGGCAAAACATCAAACGAGAGGTAACATAAGGGTCGATTTTGTTCATTTCTGAGGCATACCATGTGACGGGACATGCCACCTTGCAGCATCTGTCCTGATGGACTGTCATAGGTAATTTCTTTTAAAGAATCTTGCCCCCAAGTATGTGATTCACTAGATGGCAACTCCAGTCCAGAATGCTAATAATCCACATTCCATCACTGACATGTTTTATTAGTCATTTATTCAACACACTCACTTCTATCTGACCGGAGGAGAGAGTCATGACAGCTATTCCAAAGAGTTGCAGGTTAAAAAAAAAATTATCTTAAAATATTGAAGACAGTTTGAGGCATCTACTATAAAGCTCCCCAAATGATCATTCACTTTAAAGAATCAAGCAATGTCGAAGTAACTTCTTTTACTTTCTGCCCTTCCAGGAAAGCTTTCAAGTATTAAAACTACATGGATAACTCATGACACAGAGAAAAGGAAAGGACTTTCAAAGGACTTCCCTGGTAGCTGAGCTGGTAAAGAATCTACCTGCAATGCAGGAGACCCCAGTTCAATTCCTGGGTCAGGAAGATTCCTTGCAGAAAGGCTAGGCTACTCACTCCAGTTATTCTTGGACTTCACTTGTGGCTCAGCTGGTAAAGAATCTGCCTGCAATGTGGGAGACCTGGGTTTGATCCATGGGTTGGGAAGATCCCCTGGAGAAGGGAAAGACTACCCACTCCAGTATTCTGGCCTGGAGAAGGAGAATTCCATGGACTGTATAGTCCATGGGGTTGCAAAGAGTTGGTCAGGACTGAATGACTTCCATTTCACACATTCAAATTAACATTGGCCTTCTACCTCTGCAATAAGCCATAGAATTTTAAGGTGAGACTTTATCATTTTTTTCTGTATCTTATACAATTCCCTTGGATTGTAAAGAAATATCAGAGATGATAAAACAGGGAAAAGCATTTGACCTAGAAAGAATACTGAAAAGTCCACCTTTATAATACATCACCTGTTAGGCCATTAATATTCTAGTGGAGAGCACTGAGGACATTTGCAAAGACAAGGGATAAGAGCTCCATCTGTACTTCTAATACTATGAGATCAGGTAAGTTATTTTCCTCTGATCATAGGTGCTACTCCTAGCCAGATGGGGAGTGAGGAAAAATCCTGAATTACCTGTGTTAAAATCTGAAGTTACTAAATTACTTCAGAATGAGTTGTTCATTTTTCCCATAATCAGATATAATGAAGTTTAAAATGGAGATTATGTTGAGTTACAGAAAATAAAGAACATTTTCTTTCCTACACATGGGTAAGAAGCCATTACACTTTTCTTTTGACTTGTATATTAGTTATTTATTGCTGAGTAACAAGTGACCCTCATAAGCAGCTTTACCATCTGAGCCACCAGGGAAGCCCCCGAAAGTGGAAGCTTAAAACAACTCTAAACATTTATTTTACATAGTTCTTGTGGTTCAAGAATTCCAGAGTAGCTTAGCGGGCCCTGGGTGGTTCTGGATCAGGGTGTCTCACGGCTGCTGTAAATATGATGATTAGAAGAGTAATCATCTGAAGGATGGACTGAAACTGGAGGGTCTGATTCCAAGATGGCTCATTCAATCACTGGCAAGTTGGAGCTGGCTGCTGGCACGAAGCAGCAATTCCTCACCATGTGTAATTTTATATAAAGTTGCTGGAGTGTTTTCATGACACAGTGGTTGACTTCCTTCCAAGAAAATAATTCCAAAGAATACAAGGTGGGAGCCATATGTCTTTCACTGTCTACTATCAGAAGTCACATGCCATCATTTACACAATACCATATTAGTTAGAAGTGGTCAACCCTATTTAACAGAGGAGGCAAGGATCACTGGGGGACTGTGTAGAGGATGGCTACCACAATGTGCAAACTAGAAATACATCTTGCTTAGAAGGCTTTCCAGCAGTAACTATAAACCTGGAAATGATATTTCAAAGAATATACATTCAGATAAGCAAACCCAGCCAAACAGTCTGAGAACTCAGTTTTGTATTATTTTCTTGTTGGCACAACATTGTCTGATAAAATTAGCAGGATTTTCCATAATATATAGTTTCTTTTTTCTGCTCCATGGTGTAGTGCAAATGGCATGTTATCAGCCCTTGTATGTGCTAAGTCGTTTCAGTCATGTCAAAGTCTTTGAGACTCTATGGGCTATAGTCCACCAGGCGTTACTGCCCATGGGATTCTCCAGACAAGAATATTGGAGTGGGTTGTCATTTCCTTCTCCAGGGGATCTTCCCAATCTAGGGATCGAATCTATGTTCCCTGCATTGGCAGGCAGGCTCTTTACCACTAAGCTACCAGGGAAGCCTGTACACAATGCTAAAGCACAAATTCCTTGTTAAAAGTCATACAGCATGTTAGAGAGGAGTAAGGCTCCAGCTGTAGTTATTTCATACACATGAAGCATTTTGTCTATATCTCTTTGTTCCTACAAATAGAAGCAATAAAATAAGAGGGTTGGAAATAAATGTCTGAGTAAATGCAATAGTTGTAACTGGTTGGCAGTATTATACAATACAGACTTCTTTTCCCAAGTAAAATAAGTGGTAAAAGGAAGGTAAGGAAAGAGGAGTAAAACAGAGAGACCTCCAACGGGGTCTTCTAACTTACTCCCTTAATTCTACAAATAAGAAAATTAAGGCCCAGTAAATTTAATTCACTTATCCAAAACCACAAAGGAGATTAACCAGTTAAATATTCAGTGGCCATTTCACGGGCCTGACCTCTTTTCTCTTAATTTTGGATTTATACAACATCGCATAATGGGCCAAAAGAATTAAGTTGAGTCGAATCAGTTACTGATTATCACCTTGACAAAAACCAAAAGTAATTTCTTCATAGATTTCAACTAACCACAATTCTTAAGAAACAGAAATTTAGCTAAGCAACTTTGCATTGTGAAGACAATGCAAATCACCTGAAGAAATCTTTCTCTCTAGCTCTAAAACTTTAACTCAAGGTATTATTTTAAATTAAAGAAACATTTTATCGCTCTTCAGAAGACACTGCCACAGAAAGAAATATTTCTGTTTCTTTTTTAAAATACCTTTATTTTTGATATTTGTTGTTCAGTGGCTTGGTTGTGTCTCACTCTTTGCGACCCTATGGACTGGAGCATGCCAGGCTTTCCTGTCCTTCAGGAGCTTGCTCAAACTTGCGTCCATTGAGTCGATGATGCCATCCAACCATCTCATCCTCTGTCATCCCCTTTTCCTCCTGCCTTCAATCTTTCCCAGCATCAAGGCCTTTTCTAATGAGTTGACTCTTTGCATCATTTTTAATATAATTTTGGATATAAAGGATACTTCTGTCATGTAGGAAGCACTAATCATAGAAAATAATTTCATATCATGCCAAAAATTCTGATTAGATAAAACTGTTATCCCTTAGCTGAATGTCTCTTTAGCTGGCATTTCACAAGTGTTTCAGGAATTGTTTTCCAACCTACAGTGTGACTCATTGCCTCCTTTCAATTCTACATTGTCTGCTCCTCTTTAGTGTGCAAAACTTTCTGATTGTAGTAATTTTATTTTCATGCTGCATTACCCTAAAACATTCTTCCAAACAAACAATTGCTGTCAAAAGGCATAAGATGCACTGTTTGTCTTGGATGCTAGTGAATGAAAATAACTCATAATAGTTTATGGCTTCATTTAGAAATGTCACTGCCTCATATGGAAACTTATTTAGCATATGCTAAATGGCAGCTCTTAGTTATTAGGACAAGGTAGAAAAGGTCCTTGGACTAATTGATTAGAAAATGTGAAAATATTTTCTGTGATGAAGCATACTAATGATGCACAGACACTTGATTTCTCTATAAAATTAAACATTTACTGAGCACGTATCACTGACTGGTACTTATCATTGATCATGGACAAAGCTGTTGTAGTGGGTTCAAGGTGGAATTTGGGTTTTAGGGCTTAAATCCTGTTTCTCACTTCTTTTATTCTCCAGATTATATGCTAAAAGTATTAAGCGCAGAACACAGGAGTGAGAAAGGTCAAATATCTTAGAAAATACTCAATAATCAAGACCCCTCTAGAAAAGGCTCTGTAGCAGGGCTAAGACCAAGAGGTTTAAGTAAGTCTCAGTCTCTTAACACCTAGTAACTTCCACCACATTGGAAAGTCAATTCAAAACACACTCACCAGTGCCAGTAATAAGGAAACAAGAAAGAAGTTTAAAAAAAAATCATGTAGTTATCACCAGTGCATACTGTTGAGCTGCCTAGGCTCCCCAGACCCCATTATCTGGGCTGTCAAACTGATAGGAAGCTGTTAGATGAGACGAAAGAGAGCAAATGAAAGAGGCCTTGGCTTCCTCTGGGGAGAAAGGGTCCTGGTAGAGCCTGCCTCTGCAAGGTGGGTCAAGAGTTCTGCCCAAGTGGCCCTCCTGTGTGAGAACAGAAGGCCCAAGGGAAGAATGCAGGAAGCAGAAGTGTGAGCTAAGGGTCTGCTCTGAGAAAACTGCCATTGTGAACAGAAGATGCTTGTCTGCTCTCAATGTGACGATCCCACCCGTTAGTGAACTGTGACCAAATGAAAGTCAGGCTTGGACAAAAAGAGGAAATCCTTCTCTCAGGTAAGGAAATCTGGTTGCAACCACTAACATTTCCTTCTAGAGTCCTCTAACTGGGGAAAAGATGCATGGGCAGGAATCGTTTTCCTTTGTGCAGAGGCTAAGCCCAGGGGAGAAGGACTTTCCATTCCTATTAGGTTATCAACATGCCCCTCAGGGACTTTGGAAACAGAAAGCTTCTGTTCAAGGCAAAGGCTGTCACCTTCACCACCTCCTAGCTGGATAAATGTCGGCAGTTCTTTATCACCTAGAGATCTCAATTCCCTCAGAAAAAAATGTGGGAGTCATACCCCATTAGCTGTGATAAAGGCCTTCTCCCTGTTGGTTTACCCAAGGAATTTTCTGGGCCAATCCTGAGTAGCTCGAGGAATCTCTTAGAGGTCTCTTATCCCCGGAAGGAAGAGGCAGGATGCAGAGAAAAAAGTGTAGAATAAGTCTTAGAGCATAAAGTCTGTGTGCCTGGGGTAAGCTATTGAGCTCAGAGGCCCATTGAAAAACATTTCTTTCTAAATCTTCCTGTGATATCCCAAGACTGGCTTCTACCCTGCTCTCATAAGCACGTTCCAGTTTTCCCAGGTTGAAACCTCTATAACTGCAGTGTGACTCCTTCCCTGGCTCAACAGAAGAACCTATTTTTCCATTGCAGTAGTTGATTGGATCTTACTGCAAAGAAAACATTGCCAGCTGGCTTGACATAACAGTGTTGTCTGCCAGGAAATGTTAGGATCATCTCTTGAGTGTCAGCCCCAAGTTGACCACAGCCCTGGTTTAGTGTCATGTGTACTATGGGTTAGCTTCTTTGTGGCCAGCTGCACACCTGGGTTAGCCCTGTTGGCTCTGGCCCACATGTTTCCAACTTCCTCTCCAATTTCTACTAGTGTGCTACTGAAGTTATAGCACACGTCCTGTCTAAGACTATAGCTCTTCAATCCTGAGAGGCCCATGGAGTGATAGGCATTTACACCGTAAACAACCCAACAGCAGTCAGAGGTGGACAGCAGTGCTTTTCATTTGACAATGCTCTCTGCTTGAGTGTAGTATGGTTAAAAAATGTGTGAGGCTATTTTGGGGACCAGAAATATCCCTGCTCCATCTAAACAGTAGGTCTAGGTCTGTTCAGGCTTCCCTAGCAAAGAAGTTTGTTTGTTTATTTTTTTTTGTAACCAGTTCAGTTCAGTTGCTTAGTCATGTTGGACTCTTTGCGACCCCATGAATTGCAGCACGCCAGCCACCCCCTGTCCATCACCAACTCCCAGAGTCTAAGCAAACCCATGTCCATCAAGTCAATGATGCCATCCAGCCATCTCATCCTCTGTCGCCCCCTTCTTCTCCATCAGGGTCTTTTGCAATGAGTCAACTCTTCGCATGAGGTGGCCAAAGTATTGGAGTTTCAGCTTCAACATCAGTCCCTCCAATGAACACCCAGGACTGATCTCCTTTAGGGTCTCCTTTAGGATGGATCTTCTTGCAGTCCAAGGGACTCTCAAGAGTCTTCTCCAACACCACAGTGCAAAATCATCAATTCTTTGGAGCTCAGCTTTCTTCATAGTCCAACTCTCGCATCCACACGTGACTACTGGAAAAACCACTGCCTTGACTAGATGGACTTTGGTGGCAAGTAATGTCTCTGCTTTTGAATATGCTATCTAGGTTGGTCATAACTTTTCTTCCAGGGAGTAAGCGTCTTTTAATTTCATGGCTGCAATCACCATCTGCAGTGATTTTGGAGCCCAAAAAGATAAAGTCTGACACTGTCTCCACTGTTTCCCCATCTATTTCCCATGAAGTGATGGGATCAGATGCCATATATTTCTGTTGCTTCACAAATAGTATCATATTGTAACTATTGTGTTTAAGTCTATTTCTGAATTTTTCTGCAAGTTTCTTAAGGTTCAGGACCCTACTATATTAATTATCATTGTATTGTCAGCATCAAGCATTATGCCTGGGCCTTCAATAAATGTATTGTATGACTGAGTACATAGATGGATGGATGGATGGGTGGATGGTTGAATAAATGAATGAATCCGACAACTGAACTGGGGTATCATGGCATATAAATGTAAAAGATCATTACATGTCCTTCCCAAAGTATCATGCGTACTCAGAAGACCTCCAACAAACTCCAATTTGTAAGGTGAGGTGTCAGTTCTACATCACAGGGTTTTTTTCCCTGCATGTTTTACTTCTCTGCAACAATGAGGCATCTCCTAAGCCCTGTTGGATAGGCAGAGTCAGGATATGGTTGTCACAGTGTGTTGTTACAATACATCCAAAGTAGTAAGGTGGGTATCAGTGGTTTTGAAGGAATTTGTGGAAAAGATGAAGGATGGTTTTAAAGAACTATGACGTCACCAACGCTCCTGACACCATAGAAGATAACAGTGAGACAGGCTGGGACCTGGGACCTGGAACCCTTTGCTACAGTTTGTGTACCTGGAAAAACATTTCCTCAAGCAACAGAATACAAAGAAGCTATCAGGGGCTAGGGTTTCCCTTGTAGCTCAGATGGTAAAGTATCTGCCTGCAATGCAGGAGACCTGGATTTGATCCCTGGGTCGGGAAGATCCCCTGGAGAAGGAAATGGCAACCCACTCCAGTAGTCTTGCCTGGAGAGTTTCATGGACAGAGAAGCCTGGAGGGCTATAGTCCATGGGGTCGCAAAGAGTCAGACACGACTGAGTGACTAACACACACACATATCAGGGACTAAACACAAATGCACGCATGAGCAGTTAGGGCAAATTATGAACAACATGATGCAAAAAGGCCAAAAGTCTAACTGCCGCTTCTGATATGTTGGGAGCGAAACAGGGTACTGTACATGATCCCTGCATGCAGCATCACCAAGGGGGTGGGAAGACCACCCAAGCCACCGCTCCACCCAACCCACAGACTCACCCCTACACTTACCCCTTTCAAGGAAAAACTCGCCACTGCTTAGAGAGTGAGCAAGGGTACCTGTCATTTGTTTTCACACCGTGTTGCAGTTTCAATCCTAATAAAGCCTTGCCTGAATCTCTCATCTGACCTCTTATCAATTTCTATTGATTAAAGAGTCTAAGACCCAGGTCAGTAGCAATAGTATGTGGAAAATCACAGTATCTACTGCTTTGAGTGAAAAAGTTTGTAGAAGAGACAACATTGAAATGTGAAGAAGTTTTTGGAATATCTCAACCAATTTAATTTGTTTGTTTTTCTTTTAAAAAAAAAAAAAGCCTCAGTTCTATATTATAATAATCTATGTCTAAATAACTCTAAAACAGCTCATTCAATAAGAAGGAAATAAAAACTCTAAGTGAGACAAAAATGTTATGTAAATTTAATTGATAGTATTTTTTCTTTCTTCAGCAATCTGTAAAATAACAGTGGTTCTTGCAGTCAGTGACATTATATTCCATAAAATATGGGATATAAAATGAGTGATTTTTTCCCTCTTTTGGGAAACAAATGGGATTAGCAAATTGTAACTGTTTCCTCTTTTACTAAAGTAAAAGCACACGGAGATCTGCATGTACCTTTCTCAGAAAGATAAATTTTACACTGTTGCAATAAACAGAACACATGATGCTTACAAATTCCCCTAGAGAAGTGTTTCTAGTCACACTAAGATTTTGTTACTGTTGAATGTTGCCCAGGGAAGCCACATTAAAAAGAGTCAATATGCTTTTGACAGCACTGCCAATCAATTTCGCCTTCCACATTCCCAACCCCAGAAAGATATAAGCATATAAAATATAAGCATATAAGCCTCTGTTCTTACTTACCCTCACTTTGAAGCAAACATGAGTTTGCTGACAAATAATCCTCTCTTCCCTCAAAAGAAGGTTGTTGGCTCACATCTTAGACAATCAAAAATAAAAGGAAAATAACGGTACCGAAGAAAGAATCTTGTGAGCACAGAGATAAACCATTAAAGAGAAGTAGGTAACTCTCTGGATAGTCAGAGGGTCTCTGCTAAGGTTCTCCATGTCCTGAACTTTCTATTTTGTTGCTTATTTTAAAGAACCAAAATTAGATCTCATCCAAGTGGACACCAAGCCTGATATTTTGGCAAAGGCCAAAAATACACATGCTGCTGCTGCTGCTAAGTCGCTTCAGTCGTGTCCGACTCTGTGCGACCCCATAGACGGCAGCCCACCAGGCTCCTCCGTCCCTGGGATTCTCCAGGCAAGACTACTGGAGTGGGCTGCCATTGCCTTTTCCGAAAATACACATAAAAGTGCCCATATTAGGTCTACCATCTCTACATTTTCTTCATTGTTCCCACCCAAGTGAGCCCATCTCTCCATGGCTTCTAAATTCTTCTCATCCTCCACTTCCCCATCAAACAGTAAGAAGCAGTACCAGTGGAGGTATAAATGATAGCCTTTGACCTCACTCCATGGATGGTACATTTGAGAGCATCAGTCCTAGATGTTATAAGGCAGCACACAGCCCAGTTCCAGCCCAACCAACCAGAGGAAAGATGACTAGAAGAATAAATAAAAACTTCCCTCCCATATGGATGTGCCCCAGTGCGCAATTATAGCAGAGTCTGTAATTCCCAGCAGTGTCATTTAAGTTCTTGCTTTTTCAAACTCTCATGGTAGATTGTAAAAATGCTGATTTACCACCTTTCTTGGCGAGTTTTCTCTGGAAATGCTGACCTTACTCCACTCAACACTTAATAAAAAACTGATGTCCAAAGGGTTATAGGTTCATCTCTAAATTCCATATTTATTCCAAGAAGAAAAAAAAAATATGTTGTTTTGGGGGTTCAAAAAAAAGAAAGCAAGAAAGAGAAAATATTTGATATTCCAGGAGTGGCAAGTCCCAAAGCTTCACAACTCTCTCCATCAGCATTCTTCAAAAAACCTGTAGTCCCTGAAGCACTGGTGGCTTTTGCCCAGGTCCCTAGTACTCTCCATAACCACATAAACATGCAACTTCATGAGTTTAGAGTGAAGAAGCTACACAAACCTCTTAAAAATTTTTTTAACTGCCATATCTCTTTAGAAACATGCCATGTTCCATGGGAGGAGGCTGGACAGCCCCCTGGGCAGGTTACTCACAGAGAGCAGCTGCTGAGAGCCAAGGGGAGGCCATGTGGAGGCCGTGAGGTAGTGTCTCGTCTGAAGGAAATGAAATACTGCATGCGGAGGGCTTATTAAAAACTTCATGCTTGAAAAATCCCTAGTAAAGTCAAGTCCTGGAAGCGGACAGTTTCCCTTTTGCTGGTCATGTTAACTTTATAGTTGGAAATGTGAATGCAATTTTGACATTTGTATGGACTTGGGAAAAACAAAAAAAAAGATAGTGGAGCATGCAGCCAGTTTTTATTGAAAAAACATGATAGAGAACAAAACTTCTCCAGTCAGCACTTTGCCAGTGACTAAGGTGCAGGCTTCTCTTCTGGGGCTCTGCACACCACCTCGTCACAGCTACAGTAAATAACAAAGCAAAACAGTACAGTGACCGTGGAGGCCACAGCCCGACTCTAAAAATTCGGCCAGGATATTTCAGGACATTGTATTCCAAGCAGCAGCAAGACAGCTCCTTGTGTTCTCCAAATTTAACTTGTAAAAACTCAAATGCCTTTATTTTTTAAAAGCAAATTTGATGCTTAAAGCTTTTAAATGGTAATTTATGCACATGGTACAAAATTCAAAAGCTGCAAAAGGTTTGTGCTGAAATGTAGATCTCGCCAACATTCTCTTCACTCTACTCCCCCTCCTAGAGGCAGTTCTTGTTACCTTTTTCTTGCAGACTCTTCCAGAATCCTAAGGCATATTCAAGCATATCCTATATAAACCTTTTATTTTGCTTCTTATATGGCCTTTTTTTTTTTTTGGTTCACCCAAAAAGGTTAAATTAAAATAAGATAATGCATTTGATGAAATGAATAATTTTTACAAAACTTGATGAAATGGTTATTTTACTAGATTCAACCAGACATTTAAAAAGTAGTAGCATGTTATTAAATGACTCCCCAAACTAAAAGCAATTTAAGAAACAATGTATGTATCCAATATTCACAACAGATGAATTCCAATAGGAAACTTTCTCCTGTTCCTTTTACTGTTTATGGGATTGTATCTTTCATCAAGGGAAGTTTCCCTCTTACTCCAGTTTATTATGATCTTTAAACATTCTCACTGATGCTCATTTATCTCAGCCATTCCTTAAAATTCTAAAAATAATTTTTCAAGGTTTTCTAGATGGAGATGACAAAAGCCATGATTTTTAAAATTAGCCAACAGAAATCAAATGCCTTACTGCTGGCCACAGATGGTCGATCACTGGCAAGAATGAGAGAAGTAGTTTACACTGTAGGAAGACACTGGCTGAGATTTAAGCGGATTCTGATCTTTCTCTCTAACCATATTAGCATCCATATCTCTATCAAGTCTTAAAATCGCTCAAAAATCCTATTTCCTTTTTCTTCTATAAATGAAGGGAAATCACAATTAGAGATTTCCTGCCCAAACATTGTATTTCTCTATGACACTTTCCAGTGTTTTGTCCTTATGTATCTAGTCCTTAAAGTCCCAAATTGATCAGTGTAACAAAATTCCTTTTCTCAAATTAAAATGAAAATGAAGAGCACCAAAAACCAAATCAAACTGAAATTTACTAGGTGTTATGGCCTGAATATCGGTGTCCCTCTAAAGAGTCCTGTGTTTAAGTCCTAACCTCCAACTACTACTACTACTACTACTAAGTCACTTCAGTCGTGTCCGACTCTGTATGACCCCATAGATGGCAGCCCACCAGGTTCCCCCGTCCCTGGGATTCTCCAAGCAAGAACACTGGAGTGGGTTGCCATTTCCTTCTCTAATGCATGAAAGTGAAAAGTGAAAGTGAAGTCACTCAGTCATGTCCGACTCTTAGCGACCCCATGGACTGCAGCCTACCAGGCTCCTCCATCTATGGGATTTTCCAGGCAAGAGTACTGGAGTGGGGTGCCATTGCCTTCTCTGCCTAACCTCCAAAGATGATGGTATTTGGAGCAGATGCCTTTGGGAGGTTTAGATGAGGTCGTGAATGTGGGACCCCCAAGATGGGATTCGGTTCAGTTCAGGTACCCCTTAAAAGAAGAATTCTCTTTTAACAGAGAATGCTGCTGTTTAAGCCACTCAGTCTATTGTACTTTGTTAAGGCAATAAAAAATGTATACAAATCAAAAATTTGTATTTTGAAACATCAATAACCTCAAATATGCAGATGAAACCACTCTTATGGCAGAAAGCAAAGAGGAACTAAAGAGCGTCTTGATGAAAATGAAAGAGGAGAGTGAAAAAGTTGCTTTAAAACTCAACATTCAAAAAACTAAGATCATGGCATCTGGTCCCATCACTTCATGGCAAATAGATAGGGAAATAATGAAAACAGTGACAGACTTTATTTTCTTGGGCTCCAAAATCACTGCAGATGGTGATTGCAGCCATGAAATTAAAAGACACTTGCTCCTTGGAAGAAAAGCTATGACAAACATAGACAGCATATTAAAAAGTAGAGACATTACTTTGCCAACAAAGGTTTGTATGGTCAAAGCTATGGTTTTTCCAGTAGTCATGTACGTATGTGAGAGCTGGACCATAAAGATGGCTGAGCACTGAAGAATTGATGCTTTTGAATGGAAGTGTTGGAGAAGACTCTGAGAGTCCTTTGGACTGTAAGGAGATCAAACTAGTCAATCCTAAAGGAAGTCAGTCCTGAATATTCATTGTAAGGTCAGATGCTGAAGTTGAAACTTCGCATCAGGTGATGTGAAGAACTGACTCACTGGAAAAAACCTGCTGCTGGGAAAGAATGAAGGCAAGAGAAGGGGATGACAGAAGATAAAATGGTTGGATGGCATCAGCAATTTGCTGGACATGAGTTTGAACAAGCTCTGGGAGTTGGTGATGGACAGGGAAGCCTGGCCTGCTGCATTCCATGGGGTCGCAAAAAGTCGGACATGACTGAGCAACTAAACTGATGGCAATCCAATTTAATACATTTCCTAACTCTTGACAGCAAATAGTTTGGCCCCTCAAAGATATGGGTTTAACTGATGTTGTCTTCTTTGTTTCATTCAGTCATATAAACCCTTTCAGCATTAGTCCCTTAGAAGTATATGTTCCATCCTGCATACACATGGCAGGCCCCTATTCTCCTGTGCTTCCCACTGGGCATATTTCCAGCCCCTGGATACTACCCCTGAACTCTTTGGAAACAGAACTGGAGTAGGCCAGTGACATCTGTCCAGCTTTTGCTTACCAACCAGCCTGAATTGAACTGGGCTGTATGTGAGAACCTAAGATAGAAAGGGTAGTGGGCTGCAGTGACAGAAACTAAGAGACATGTGAAACATTCTTTCCAGGGGTGAGGCCGAGATCAGGAACCTCAAAATTGGCCTTCTTAAGGAAAGAATTAAGAGGTGGAAATCAAGTAGCAGGCTGCATATATTTTGTTCTTCTAATTGTTACATTGAATATGTGTTTTACTCAACACATTTATGTTAAGGGCAAATTATGTGTTGAGCATTGTTCTAGGTGCCAGAAATACAACAGTAAAGAGATTTCCCTACTAAAAAAAAAAAACCTTTGTCCTCAAAGAACCCACATTCTTGCATTATGTCTCCTACTTCTGCTCTATCACCTAATTAGTGTCTCAACTAACTCTTTATTTTTTAAAAAAATTTATTATCTATTTATTTTTGGCTGCACTGGGTATTCCTTGCTCCTTGAGGACTTTCTCTAGTTGTGGCTAGCATGGTCTACTCTCTAGTACAGTGCACAGGCTTTTCATTGTTCAACTAACTCCTTATTTTTAACTCAGTTCAGTTCAGTCACTCAGTTGTGTTCGACTCTTTGCGACCCCATGAACTGCAGCATGCCAGGCCTTCCTGTCCATCACCAACTCCTGGAGTTCACTCAGACTCATCCATCGAGTCAGTGATGCCATCTAGCCTAATGGTGCCCAATTCTTTTATAGCTGAACTTATATTTTGCATATTATCAGGATTTTTAATGTTTCCATTCTTCTTTTCAAACATAAATAGGTTGATTCTAAAAGTCAAAAATCTATTAATAGATTTACATTATCATAACTATGTACATGTGAATGACTGCAAAGACAAGTAATAAGCTAGACTTATATATTTTTTCTAAAAGGTCTAATGACATAACCCTGAGCAATTTAAAGGAGAATATTTATATCCTAATAACTCAAATCAAACAAATTTCCCACTCTTATGACAAATCAATTAAATGCTAAAAATCATGGCATCCCACATCCAAAAAAATCATGACACATTTTACTTTATTTTATAATATCTGACCTAGAATTTCCTACTTAGATTTTTGTTTTTTCTAAAGTTAGTAATTGCTTTCTCTTTTCTTATTCATAGAAGAATAACTCACCTTCACGTTATCCTCAGGATTATCTAGACTATCAGTCATGCTGTTCAGTGTATGGAGTTCACTTTTTCCCCCAGGGAAAATTCTGGGGGAATTCTGAGGGAATTCTGGGGGAAAAAGTGAATTCCCACATCTCTGCATTCTCCTGCTCCACACAGAAGTACTGATGCTTAAGCCCATTGTATAGCTTTTATCCTCATTTTTTCTTGGATCTACTGTTTCTTGGATCTTATCTATTCCTCTTTATTTTTCACCCCTGTCTTCTTAGAGGATATCCCAAAATAGCTTACTAAGAAAGGCTATTAGGGGATAATGGGACATGTATACCTTAAAAAAAGTCTTTATTTTTACTCTCATATTCAGTGGACAATTTGACCAAGTGTAGAATTGTAGGATAAATAAAGAATTAAAAAGGCGAGCTACGACTAGGAGGAAATATTTGCAACACACATACCTGACAAAAGCCAGGATTTAGAATTTATAAAGAATTTCTAAAAGTCAATAAGAAAAATTAAACAACCCAATTTTTAAAAATGGGCCAATACCTGCATAGGAACTTTGCAAAAGAAAATAGAGGCGCGAACAAGATGGCAGCTAGGTGGACATGGAGTAAATCTCTCCGTGGATACATCAGGACTACACCTTCAGACACAGAAGTGCATGCAGAACACCAGCTGAGAGCAGACAGGAGTACCTGACCAGCGGAAAAGAATATACAGACCCACGCAAAACTCAGTAGGAGGAAGGAAGTAGGGGGAAAAACTGGAGCGATCACCACATGGGGCAACTGTCTGAGTCAGAGGAGAAACATTTAAGGCTGAAAGTGAAACAGCTGATCTGTGGCAGCCTAAATGGAATGAGAATCAGATGTCCTTGCCGCAGCCATATGTACCCCAGACTGCAGCAGCTGGGAGCTGGAGTTTAGGGATTGTGGAGCAATCCCCTGGCGAGGGCTGCAGTTGACCTCAGAGAGACAGATTGAGGGGATGTGAGGGAGGAGATTGTGGTGGGAAAAGCAAGGCAATACTGCTGAGTCATGTGTAGGGTGTAGAGCCATCACCATAGCCTCTCCCCATCCCCTACCCCACACAGGCCAGCATTGGCAGCTGAACAATAGGCCCATCAAACGCCTGAGGCACTGAACAACAGAGTAGGACCCCAGTCGGGGCAGCCCCTCTATGTGCCTAAGGAGCCAAACAGAAAAGGATCAAAGGCAAGGGAGCCCTCTAAGAGTTTGAATGGGCAGAGCTACGGAGAAAGACTGGCCAAAGAGGCATTCTGACTGCCAGCTACAAGAGGCTCAAAAAAAGACTCTGATAGGGCAATAACTCCTGCGGTGGAGGCAGTCCATGTCCCTGCACACTTGGTGCCGCCAGGGTCCCCGCAAGCCAAGCAGCTGCACCACCTTCATGCTCAACTCTCACTGGGGCAGAGCTGCCACAGGCAAAAAAGTCTTCCGTCTGTGCGTGCAGGGTCTCTTTGGTAGTGTCTCTGTAGACTGTGGCCTGCCAGGCTTCTCTATCAGGGAGGCGGGTTCTCCAGGCAAGAATACTGGAGCATATTGGCCAATACTGGTTGCCATACCCTTCTAGAGCACTGTATTTCCTGCTGCCCTAGCTGCCAACTCCCCTGAGTACCTGGTGCTGCCAGAACTCTGTGACCTAGGCAGCTGCACCACCTCCACACCTGGCCCTCACAGGGGCAAACCCAAGTCCTCCAGGGCAGCTTCAGGAACAAACCCCAGTGGATGGCCCACATGCAGAGGTGGAAATAAAACCACAGTTGAACCCCAGGGGCAGTGTGGCTAAGGAAGAAGACCCAAAACCTTCCCAGCAGCTGTACAAGCAGCAGATTAAATCCACATGATCAACTAGGCAGACTCTGTGTCTATGGAATATATAAAAGGTCACTGAGAGTTCCCACAAAAGAAAACACACTAGTTGTGATAGCTGTGGACATTGGAGGCAAGAACACACAGGGGTAGGACCAGATTAGAATCCGAACTGCCCCCACAGCAGGTCCAGAGATCAGCATGGTATTATGTGGCATCTTAGGGAGGTGAGGTTAACCGTGGTTCTCAGCAAGGGAAAGGACTCTGACAGCAATGACTCAAGAAAAGCAATTATTTTTGTTTTGACTTGTTCTGTAGATTCTTTTTGGATTTTTTTTTTCTTTTTCTCTCCCCTCTGTTTTAGTTGTCGATTTTATTTATACTATGAAATCTAATTAAGCTTTTGACCTTTTTCTCTTTTTTTTCTCAGTCACATTTTTTATTGTTATAAACCCCTGCCTCTATGTTGGGCTTTTGCAGTTCTGGGGAGTTTTCCTTTCTCTTATTTTAATTTTTTAAACCTATTATTATTTTTCTACATTTATTTCTTTGCTTGCTTTTCCTATTCTTCTTTTCCCCTTGCAGTTAATCTTTAACATATATAAATCTTCTTTATCTACCTCTATTTAACTTTGCATATCTATTCTTTCTTTCTTTTCTCTCCTTCCTTTTGTCTCAACATATTTGTTAGTTTTAATTTCATTGCTTTATTCCCCACTTGGCACTTTGCTTTAGTTTTGTTTTCCAGTTTGTGTTTTAGTTAGTTTAGTTCTGGTAGATAAGTTTTTGGTGTCCTTTGTTTGCTGGGTCAATCTATTGTACTTTATCTTGCTAGACTGTTTTCATGTTGTTTATGGGTGTATATGTATGTGTATATGCAGGCACACTTTTTACAGTTGTTATAAACCTCTGCCTCTATGTTGGGACTTTGCAGTTCTGTGGAGTTTTCTCTTTTTTCCTGTTTTCTTTCTTCTTCTGTTTCCTTTCTTTTCTCTTTTTTATAATTTTAATTTTTTTTAAACCTACAATATTTTTTCTACACTTATTCCTTTTTTTGCCTTTCCTACTGTTCTTTTCCCCTTGCAGCAAATCTTTAATGTATATAAATCTCCATCTACCTCTCTTTAACTTTGCATATTTATTCTTTCTTTCTTTTCTTTATTTCCATTCCTCTCAACATATTTGTTAGTTTTATTTTAATTGCTTTATTCCCCAATTGGCATCTTGCTTTAGTTTTGTTTTCCAGTTTGTGTTTTAGTTAGTTTTGACTGGTAGATAGAGTTTTTGGTGTCCTTTGTTCACTGGGTCACTCTATTATACTTTACTTTGGCTGGACTGTTTGCACTTTGCTTATGGGGGTATATGTATATGTGTATATTCAGTCACACTTTTTATTGCTGTTATAAACCTCTGCATCTCTGTTGGGCTTTTGCAGTTCTGTGGAGTTTTTGTTTTTGTTCCTTTTTTCTTTTTTCTTCTACTTTTTCTTTTTTCTTTTTCAAAATTTTAAAATCTATTATATTTTTTCTACATTTATTCTTTTCTTTGCCTTTCCTACTGCTCTTTTGCCCTTGCAGTTAATCTTTAAGAAGATATAAATCTTCTTCATTTACCTCTATTTAACTCTGCATATCTATTCTTTCTTTTTCTTTCTTTCCTTTCCCCTCGACATATTTGTTAGTTTTGTTTTCATTGCTTTATTCCCCACTTGGCACTTTGCTTTAGTTTTGTTTTCTAGTTTGTGCTTTAGTTAGTTTTGCTCTTAACTGGTAAATGTAATTTTTTATTTCCTTTGTTAGCCTGGCCAACCTATTGTAATTTATTTTTGTTGGGCTGCTTTGACTTTGTTCATGGGTATATATGTACACATGTATAGTCCATTATTTTGATTATTATTTGCCTGATTTTGTACAGCCATTTGTCTGGGGTTTATCTTTGGTTTCTCATTTTTGGATATTTGTTTTAATCTCACTTAACACCATAACAAACCATTTGTGGAATCTTCATTCCTGACCAGGGATCAAGCCCTAAGCCTTTGGAATGGGAGCACTGACTCGAAGACCCTAGACAACCAGAGAACTAACCCTAGGGAGTATCAAATAGTGAGAACTCACACAAAGGAAACCACTAGAATAGAAGACATGGCATCACCCAACCACTAGTAGCACCCTGTGCAGGAAGCCTCATCTAAACAACCAACAAAACAAAAATACAAACCCAATCATCAGCAGACAGGATTATCACCTCACTCAGCCTTGCCCATCAGAGAAAAAACAAACAAACAAAAACTCAGCACAAATCTCACACTATATGAAGCTTACACAAACCACTGGACAAACCATAGGAGGGCAGAAATCAAAAGGAAGAAAGAATTCAACATTGAAGCCTGGGAAAAGTGAACCTCAAACACAATAAGTTAAAAAAAAATAATAAAAAGGCATAGAAATACTACACAAATGAAGGAACAAACTAGAAACAAAGAAGTCCAAATAAATGAAAATAGCCAAACTACCTGTAAAAGAATTTAGAATAATGATAGAAAAGATGATCAAAAATCTTGGAAACAAAACAGAGTAAATGCAAAAATCAATTAACAAAGTCCTAGAAGAATTAAAGAATAAGCATACAGACAAACACCACAATTAGTGACATTAAAAACACTCTAGAAGGAATCAGTAGCAGAATATCTGAAACAGAAGAACAGATCAGTGAGCTGGAAGATAAAATGGTGGAAATAACTTCTGAAGAGCAGAATAAAGTAAAAAGAATGAAAAGAATTGAGGATTGTCTCAGAGACCTCTGGGACAATATCAAACACACCAACATTTGTTTTGTTTTGTTTTGTTTTTTTAGGTGAGAAACTTTTATCATATTTAGAATAAAAATATCCCTTAAAATATTTACATTTTACAGTAAAAAGGATAGCAAAACACAAGATCATGTACAAGCTTAAGTATTCAAGTTTCTGAAAAGCCAAAAAGAAAAGGAAAATAATGGACTACCACAAAGCTGTAGCACAATAATAAACGCCTTCAGTGAGTGCAGATTAAAAGCAATACATGTACTCCTTGGGCTTCTGATTCTTGGTCAAAAACTGCCAAATGAAATGATTAATATAATCTGATTACGAAGTTGCTTGGCTTTTTGTTGCTCCTTTAGAGTTTCTTTAAAAACAGTGCAATTTAAAACAAAGTTACAGAGTACACATTACTCTCAAATTAGTCATTACAGAAAGGACATTCACTAGAGGTGGTAACTATATTCCACAGTTAACCATATTTACCAATTAAGGAATAAAACTAAAATTTCTGAGCCTTTATTGCATATTAATCAAACAAATCTTTGAATATACAGCGATGTAAATTTTTAAAAATATTAAATTCCTGTAACTAGGGCTGTTGGTATGAAAAAGGGATGATGAGCAACTGGCACAGAGCACTCTGCACCAACACACACAATTTATTCTTCTGCAAACCACCAATATTAAAAATTCAAAAGATGGCACGATCCTAGCAGGCAGTCATGAAGTTTCAAAGACACGACATCGAACAGTTATTAAATGCACCCCTGCAGCCGCCTGCCGGCTTTACCTCTTGCTCTTAGCTCTCTCAGCGTGGTCCCTGTCTTTGTGGTACCTGTCTCTGTCCTTCTCTCCCTCTCTATGCTTACTCTTCTCCCGCTCCTTGTCCTTCTCCTGGTCCTCGCCCTTCGGCTTGTCGGGCTTCCTGTCTGCACTCCTGCTCTCCCTGCTCGCCCTGCTGTCCACCCTGCGCTCCCCATGAGGCAGCCGCGCCCGCTCTTTATCCTTATGCCCCTCGTCCCTGCCCTTCCTCTCTGTCCTTGTCCTGGGCTCTGTCTCTGCGCCTGTGCCTTTCGGGTTCCTGCTCCCACTCCTTCTCATGGCGCTCTCTTCTCAGGTGGTGTGAGTCACTGTAAAACCTCTGACGATCCCCCTTACCCCTGTTAAATGGTCTATCCAGTTGCTGCTGGTCTTGCCTACCCCAAGGGTCACTATGGCGCCGTTCCGGCCTCCGAATGTCTTTAACTTGGTAAAAATTCTGTGGGCCCAAATACCTTGACACTTGTGAGAGGGGACCCATCATATGCTGGGGCTGGCCGGTCAGATGGACAACAGGTGGCCAGGGAACCAAGGGATTTGGGGCAAAGCCAAAGCCTGGAGGGGGAAGTAATGGGGGTGGCAAATGTGGAGGAAATCCAAACATGCTTTGTGGGGGGAAATTAGGAGGTCCTGGAAATGGAAACCCAGGTGGGCAAGACTTGAGATGCTGAAGGCTGGGCTGCTGCGGCCTTATGGGTGAAAAGTTTGCACTTGTTCTGGGGCTGGTGCTTCTGGAAGTGAAACTGATGCTTTTAGAAGGAAATTCGGATTGGGATGTATTTCCAACCTCAAAATGAGATGCTGTTGCTGCTGATCCTCTTCGAAATGGGTGTACAGTTTCAATATTTTGCATTAAAATTTCCTGTAAGGGTTTTGCTTGTTCCACTTGAGAAAACTGTATGTTTTCTACTGATGGTGAGTCTTGTACAGCCCCTGAATCATCACTCTGCTGAACACAGGGGCTTTTCTCTACAGAAGGCATCTTCTCCTCCACGCTGCTCTGCTCAGCTAAGTGCGATGGGCCAGGCAGCGGCGGCTTCTCTCCCTGACGGCAGCCTTCTCCTTCTCTGTTTTCAGGAGCAGTCACCTGCTGACTTCTTCCAGCTGCTTGCCGAGGATCCCTTTTCAGGTTGATAAACTGTGGGGCCCTTGTCGTGTTAGTAACAGCATTTTCACTGCAACTCACGTTACCATCTATGTTTCCTCTCCCTACATTAGACCTACAGGGAGGACTAGTATTTGAAGTCCTGTTATCTTGCAAATTATTCTCTTGATCTTGCAGCAGCTGTTTTAACACTCTCTCTTTACTCTCCACAGTGTCCTCTTGTTTTGACTGAATTGATAAATTTGTTAGGAATGCTTCTGTAGAAACATCTGGTGGTTTGCCTCTGAGACTAAGCCCTGTCAAAGGCCCAGCAGAAACTGAAGAGACCCCCCAGTGCAGACGTCTCTTCTCCTCCTACTGCATTATCTGTCAATTCTGAAGGGTTATCTCCTTTAACTTTCACTTCCTTGGCTTCACCACCAGTTGCTTCTCCTGTATCTATCGTCCCTGCTTTTGGATTAGCTTGCTCATTTATAAATGGAATTTCCTTAAGAGTGTTTTGTTCTGTCCCTAACTGAGCTTGTTCGTATGTTTGACCAGTGGTGCCCAAGAGGCTCTGAAGGATATCATCCACAGGAAGAGGTTTATTTGCCAATTCCAGAGTAGAAGGTTGATTTTCCCAGCCAATCAAGACCCCAGGAAGGAATCTTAAAGGTTTTGGTGGTTCCTGTTTGGTGATTTCCAATAAAGGTTCAACGACTGTTGGCAGGTCTTCCTGAAGAGTTTGCTGAGGCTTATTTCTCTGTTTGTGCAATACGGTTGTAAAAGAATTAAAAAAGTCACTTTTTTCCTCTGCTGCCCCCTCTGTGGACACTTCTGTCTTACTTTTCTTGTCAGGTGACAAACACACCAACATTTGAATTATAGGTGTCCCAGAAGAAGAAAAGGAAAAGAAAGGGTATGAGACATTTTTTGAAGAGATTATAGTTGAAGATTTCCCCAACATGGAAAAGGAAATAGTCAATCAAGTCCAAGAGGCACAGAGTCCCATACAGGATAAACCCAAGGAGAAACACACCAAGACACACACTAATCAAACTAACAAAGACTAAACACAAAGAAAGAATATTAAAAGCAACAAGGGAGAAGCAACAAGTAACATACAAAGGAAACCCCATATGTTTAACAGCTGATCCTTCAGCAGACACTCTGCAGCCCAGAAGGGAATGACAGGATATATTTAAAGTACTTAAAGGGAAAATCTACAACCAAGATTACTGGGCCCAGAAAGGATCTCATTCAAAATTGATGGAGAAATGAAAAGCTTTTCAGACAAACAAATGTTAAGAGAATTCAGTACCACCAAACCAGCTTTACAGCAAATGTTAAATACTTATACAGTCAAGAAATACAAGAGAAGAAAAAGATCTACAAAATCAACCCCAAACAATTAAGAAAATGGCAATAGGAACATATACATCAATAATTACTTTAAATGTAAATGAATTAAATGCTTCAACCAAAAGACACAGACTGGCTGAATGGATACAAAAACAAGACCCATATATATGCTGTCTACAAGAAACCCACTTCAGACCTAAACACAAATATTGAAACTGAGAGGATGGAAAAATATATTCCATGCAAATGGGAAGCAATAGACTGCTGGAGTAGCAATCCTCATATCACACAAAATAGACCTTAAAATGAAGAAAATTACAAGCAATAAGGAAGGACACTACATAATGATAAAGGGATCAATCCAAGAGGAAGACATAAAAATTGTAAATATCTATGCACCCAACAAAGGAGCACCTCAATACATAAGAGAAACACTAACAGACATAAAAGGAGAAATTGACAGTAACACAATAATTGTAGGAGACTTTAACACCCCACTGACACCAATGGACAGATCATCAAAACAGAAAATTAATAAGGAAACAGAAGTCTTAAATGATACATTAGATGAGATGGATCTCATTGATATCTTCAGGACATTCCATCCAAATGCAGAAGAATACACCTTCTCAAGTGCACGTGGGACATTCTCCAGGATAGACCGCATCTTGGGTCACAAATCAAACCCCAGTAAATTTGATAAATTGGAGTCGTATCAAGCATCTTCTCCGACCACAACGTTATGAGACTAGATATCAATTACAAGAAAAATACTGTAAGAAACACGAACATATGAAGATTAAACTACAGGTTTGTAAATAACCAACAGGTTACTAAAGATATAAAAAGGAAAATCAAAAAATTTCTAGAAACAAGTGACAATGAAAACACAACTCAAAACCTGTGGGATGCAGCAAAAGCAGTCCTAAGAGGGACGTTTATATCAACACAATCCTACCTCAAGAAACAAGAAAAAAATTGAATAGACAACATAACTTTACACCTAAAACAACTGGAAAAAGAAGAACAAAAGAACCCCAAAATTAGTAGAAGGAAAGAAATCATACAGATCCGAGCAGAAATAAATGAAAGAGAAATGAAAGAAACAATAGTAAAGATAAATAAAAGTAAAAACTGGTTCTTTGAGAAGATAAACAAAATTGATAAACCTTTAGCCAGACCCATCAAGAATAAAAGAGAGAAATCAACAAAATTGGAATTGAAAAATGAGAGGTTACAACAAACAATCCAGAAACACAAAGGATTATAAGAGACTGTTATGAACAACTATCTGGCAATAAAATGAATAACCTGGAAGAAATGGACAGATTCTTAGAAAAGTTCAATCTTCCAAAATTGAACCAAGAAGAAATAGAAATTATGAACAACCCAATTACAAGCACTGAAATTGAAGCTGTGATCAAAAAACTTCCCCCAAACAAAAGCCCAGGACCAGATGGCTTCACAGGAGAAATCTATCAAACATTTAGAGAAGAGCTAATGCCTATCCTTCTAAAACTCTTTTAAAAAGAAAAACACCAATACAGTATACTAACACATATATATATGGAATTTAGAAAGATGGCAATGATGACCCTGTATGCAAGACAGCAAAAAAGACACAGATGTGTATAGCGGACTTTTGGACTCAGAGGGAGAGGGAGAGGGTGGGATGATTTGGGAGAATGGCATTGAAACATGTATACTATCATGTAAGAATCGAATCACCAGTCTATGTCCAATGCAGGATACAGCATGCTTGGGGCTGGTGCACGGGGATGACCCAGAGGGATGTTGTGGGGAGGGAGGTGGGAGGGGGGTTCATGTTTGGGATCGCATGTACACCCATGGTGGATTCATGTCAATGTATGGCAAAACCAATACAGTATTGTAAAGTAAAATAAAGTAAAAATAAAAATTAAAAAAAATTGCAGTAGAAGGAACACTTCCAAACTCATTCTACAAGGCCACCATCACCCTGATACCAAAACCAGACAAAGACAACACCAAAAAAGAAAACTGCAGGTCAATATCACTGATGAACATAGATGCAAAAATCCTCAACAAAATTTTAGCAAACAGAATTCAGCAACACATCAAAAAGCTCATATACCATGCTCAAGTTGGGTTTATTCCAGGGATGCAAGGATTCTTCAATATAGGAAATCAATCAATGTGATACGCCATATTAACAAACTGAAAGATAAAAACCATATGATCATCTCAATAGATGCAGAGAAAGTCTTTGACAAAATTCAACACCTATTTATGATTAAAACTCTTCAAAAAATGGGCATGCTGCTGCTGCTGCTGCTGCTGCTGCTAAGTCGCTTCAGTCGTGTCCGACTCTGTGCAACCCCATAGATGGTAACCCACCAGGCTCCCCCGTCCCTGGGATTCTCCAGGCAAGAACACTGAAGTGGGTTGCCATTTCCTTCTCCAATGCATGAAAGTGAGAAGTGAAAGTGAAGTCGCTCAGTTGTGTCTGACTCTTAGCGACCCCATGGACTGCAGCTTACCAGGCTCCATCCATGGGATTTTCCAGGCAAGAGTACTGGAGTGGGGTGCCATTGCCTTCTCCGAAAAATGGGCGTAGAAGGAACCAACTTCAATATAGTAAAGGCCATATATGATAAGCCTACAGCAAACATTATTCTCAATGGTGAGAAACTGAAAGCATCCCCCGCTAAGATCAGGAACAAGACAAGGGTGTCCACTTTCACCACTATTATTTAACATAGTTCTGGAAATCTTAGCTACAGCAATCAGGGAAGAAAAAGAAATAAGTGGAATCCAAATTGGAAATTAAGAAGTAAAGCTCTCACTGTTTGCAGATGACATGATACTATACATAGAAAACCCTAAGGATAGTATCAGAAAATTACTAGAGCTCTTCAATGAATGTAGGAAAGATACAGGATACAAAATCAATACACAGAAATCACTTGCATTTCTCTATACAAACAATGAAAAATCAGAAAGAGAAATTAAGGAATCAATCCCTTTCATCACTGCAACAAAAAGGATTAAATATCTAGGAATAAACTTACCTAAGGAGACAAAATAACTGTACACAGAAAATTATAAGACACTAATGAATGAAATCAAGGATCACATAAACAGACAAAGAGATATTCCTTGTTCCTAGATCTGAAGAATCAACATTGTGAAAATGACTATACTATCAAATGCAACCTACAGATTCAATGAGATCCTTATCAAATTACCAACGGCGTTTTTCACAGAACTAGAACAAAAACACAATTCACATTTCACAGTTCACATGGAAACACAAAAGACCTCGAATAGCCAAAGCAGTCTTGAGAAAAAAGAATGGAGCTGGAGGAATCAACAGTCCTGACTTCAGATTATATTACAAAGCTACAGTCATCAAGACAGTATGGTACTGGCACTAAAGTAGAAATATAGACCAATGGAACAAGATAAAAAGCCCAGATATAAACCCATGCATCTGTGAGTACCTTATTTTTGACAAAGGATGCGAGAATATTCAATGGGGCAAAGACAGCCTCTTCAACAAATGGTGCTGGGAAAACTGGACAGCTACATGTAAAAGAATGAAATTAGAACACTTGCCAACACCATACACAAAGATAAACTCAAAATGGGTTAAAGACCAAAATGTAAGACCAGAAACTATAAAACTCTTAGAGGAAAACATAGGCAGAACACTTGATGACATAAATCGAAGCAAGATTCTCTATGACCCACCTCCCAGAGTAACAGAAATAAAAAGAAAAGTAAACAAGTGGGACCTGATTAAACTTAAAAACTTTTAAGTTTAATCAAACAAAACCATAAGCAAGGTGAAAAGACAACCCTCAGAATGGGAGAAAATAATAGGAAACAAAACAACTGACAAAGGGTTAATTTTTAAATTATAGAAACAGCTCATATGACTCAATGCCAGAAAAACAGACAACCCAATCAAAAAGTGGAAAAAAGACCTAAACAGACATTTCTCCAAAGAAGACGTACAGATGGCTAACAAACACATGAAAAGATGCTCAACCTCGCTCATTACTCGAGAAATGCAAATCAAAACCACAATGAGATATCACCTCACACCTATCAGAATGGCCATCATCAAAAAGTCTACAAATAACAAATGCTGGAGAGGATGTGGAGAAAAGGGAGCATCCTTGCACTCTTGCTGGGAATAAAAATTGATACTGCCACTATGGAAGATGTTGTGGAGAGCCCTTAAAAAACTAGGAATAAAACCACCATATGACCCAGCAATTCCACTCCTAGGTATATACCCTGGGGAAACCAAAACTGAAAAAGACAGATGTATCCCATTATTCATTGCAGCATTATTTCGAATAGCTAGAAAATGGAAGCAAGCTAGATGTCCATCAACAGATGAATGGATAAAGAAGTAGTGGTACATATAAACAATGGATTATTACTCAGCCATAAAAGGGAATGTATTTGATTCTGTTCTGATGAGGTGGATGAACCTAGAACCTACCATACAAAGTGAAGTGAGTCAGAGAGAGAAAGATAAATGTTGTATTCTAACACACATATATGGAATCTAGAAAAATGGTACTGAAGAATTTATTTATAGGGCAGCAATGGAGAAGCAGACATAGAGAATAGACTTATGGTCATGGGGAGAGGGTAGCAGAGGGTGAGATGTATGGAAAGAGTAACATGGAAATTTACATTGCCATATGTAAAATAGATAGCCAACGGGAATATCTATATGGCTCAGGAAACTCAAACAGGGACTCTGTATCAACCTAGAGGGGTGGGATGGGGAGGCAGATGGGAGGGAGTTTCAAAAGGGAGGGGATATATGTGTACCTATGGCTGATTCTTGTTGAGGTTTGACAGAAAACAACAAAATGCCATAAAGCAATTATTGTTCAATAAAAAAATAAAATAAAATAACCAAATGGCTAAAAGTATATGATAAATTGCTGTGTATTAATGCTCATCTGGGAAAATCAAATTAAACTCATAGTGAGCTATCACTTTGTATTGACCAACATGGCTTAGGTTAAAAAGATTTATAATACCGAGTACTGGCTAAGATGTAGAGAAACTACAGAATACATTGAATAGAAATAAATAAACATAAATAAAATAATAAAATTTAAATAATAATTATTAAATAATAATAATAGAATTAAATTAAACAGAAGTTTTGAATACATTGCTTATCAGAGGGTAAAACTCTTTGAAATACTTTATAGCAGTTTCTAATAAATTAAACACATATTACCAACCCAGCAATTCAAATTCACCCAAAAGAAATTATCAAACAATTCACAAAAACTTTGTAAGAATGATTGCAGTAGCTGTAATTAAAATAGCATCAAGGTAGAAACAACTCCATGCCTACCAAAAGGAGAATGGAGAAAGAAACCATACCATAATAATGCAATAGAAGGCTTCTCAGGAATAGAAAAGGACAAACCACACCCAGCAACTTGGACGATATTAAAACAATTATCAGTCAAAAGAAGCTAGACATACCTGTATATCCTCCATGAGTAAAATCATAGAAAGCTCAGAAACAAATATACAGGGCTAGAATTCAAATATCGATTATTTGAGGGAGAAGGTAATGTGTATTGATTGAGAGAAGACATGAGGGAGCTTTCTGGGGTGAAGGAAATAGTCTACATCTTGAGCTGGATGGTGCAGTTATTTATCAGGCTCTACACCTGGACTTCCCAGGTGGCACTGATGGTAAAGAACCTGCCTGCCAATTCAGGAGACATAAGATATGCAGGTTTGATTTAAGGGTCAGGAAGATCCCCTGGAGGAGGGCATGGCAACCCATTCTAGCACCCTTGCCTGGAGAATCCAATGGATGGGAGAGCCTGACAGGTGGCAGTCCATAGAGTCACAAAGAGTTGGACGTGACTGAAGTGACCTAGCACACATGCACTTCGCTTAAGATCTGTGCATCTCACCATGGGTACTATACCTCAACTGTTGTAGAAAAAGAAAAATGTCTACGTTGAGAACCACCTTCCTTTAGTACTTTGAAAACTTTTCCTCATTATCTTCTAACATCCACAGGTAATGATAAGAAGTTTTGTGCCAGTCTGATTCTCACTCCTTTGAAGTTTAAATTTATTTTCTCTGGAAGTTTTAAGAACTTTTCTTTAACCTTCATTTTCTGAAGTTCCATGAGGATGTCTCCAGATAGGAGTCTTTTTTGTATTCATCCCATATGCCCCTCAGTATGACTTTTCAATCTGAATACTCATGTCTATCTTTATCTGTGGGCCATTTTTCTCTTAATTTTTAAAAGAATTTTCACCTCTTACTTTTATTAAAATCTACTGTTCTTGAACCTCAGTGAGTCAGAAGATGGACTTTTAAAATTAAGCTGCAATGTCTCTTACTTTCATTTTTGTATAATTTCTTTGTCCTTTTGCTTTGTTTTATAGATTTCTGTCTGCTTTATCTTACAGCAATTATGTTTAATTTCTGAGCGCTCTTACTTATCCTGTGTTCCTGTTTCATAACAATTTGATTTGATTTTAGGATACAATAGCTTCTAACATCTCTTTGAGAATACCAGAGGATTTTGAACAAGTCCCTCTCTATTTTCTGAATTATATCTATTTTCTCTGATAATTGTGGTCTTTCTCTTTCAGGCTACTTGTTTTCCTTGTGTTTGATCCTCGTGAGAAGATATTATTATTAATATAATAATGAAGGTGTATGTTTCCTTCTTGGTTTAGTAGAAATATTTTTTTTCTTGCTTGGGGGTCTTCTTGGAAGATCTGTGTAGAAGGTAAGGGGATGTGGAAAGACCAACTTTATGGTAAGTAGGTATGGAGCGTCCTGATATTTCAGTGGTATACAAAGACCAGAAGGAAGAATGTCTTTGGTTGAACAGTCAAAACTCTCAAAAGAGGTCATGGCTTTCCCAGGCTTAGTACCTTTGGAGAAGGATCCTGGAGACAATGGCCAGGTGGCCGGCAGCTCTGCTCTGGTGGTCAGGGAGCAAGCAGAGCTGCCAGACACAGACTTTCAAACAACCTCCCCCTGTTTACATGTTCTGTTCACCCCATCTTTCTTATCATTCCTGTGGCTGCAAGTCTTTAGCCCATCCAGACAGGTGAGTGCTCTTCTGTACTTCAGACCATCATAGCACATTCTAGGATATGGTTTTTCTACTCTTGTTTCATCTGCCTAAATACTTCAACCACTTCAACCACTATTGTCTACAAGTTTCTTGAAGTCCCTCATCTACTCATTTCCTCCTCTCTACACTCTTTCCACTCCTTTAAAAACTTTTGTTATCATTACAATGTAGAGCTTCCCTGGTGGCTCAGATAGTAAAGCGTCTGCCTGCAATACGGGAGACTCGGCTTTGATCCCTGGGTTGGGAAGATCTCCTGGAGAAGGAAATGGCAACCCACTCCAGTATTCCTGCCTGGAGAATCCCAGGGATGGAGGAGCTTGGTAGGCTACAGTCCATGGTGTCGCAAAGAGCTGGACACGACTGAGCAACTTCACTTCAATGTAGTCTCTACAGGAGAGGAGGTGAATATGTATATTCAATGTATCTTGAATTAGAATATACATTCCTTCCTATTTTTCCCCAAAGTACATTGATCTATTCAGAAAAACACGATAAGATGTTAAATATAATGAGTTAAAGATATTACCAAAGCAAACTCATTTTTTAAGGCATCAAGTGATCCTTCAGTGGAGATAATTCTCAAGTCTATACTCAGTATCTTTCCATATCTCCATGTCTTTGCTGATCATTCCCACTTCTCTGTCTTCCTTTACCTAATTTATACCAATCCAAGCCTATTCTTACTGCCTCCCTCCCCATGAAGACCTTCTTTCCCAACAGTATAGGCCCACTCTGCAGGCTCTTTCCACATCCTGAACATTTCACGTAAGTCTGAGACCTTTCTTTGCCTTGTTTCTTCGTTGGTAATGAACACTCAAATCCTCTCTGTTCTTCCTTTCTATTTTATTCTTTGTTTGGAGTGAATTCTCTCCTTTAGCTTACCTTGGGCCTAGAAAATAAAGGGGACTAAAAGCAGTAATGGGTACATTGACTGCATCATTGCCAGGAGAAAAGCAAAGGAGCCATCACTTAACACCAAGGACTATCTTTTCCTTCATACAGATGTGCACAGTTGATATTGCAACTGAGCAGAAAAATGTGTACCTAGTCAACATGTAAAGAAAATAAATTATATTTGTCACAGAGAAGAATTTATAAACATTTTCTAAGAGTTGGGTGCCAGATGCACATATTCTTAGACCCCCAAATTAGTTTCAAGTCCAGCGGACCAATTTCGGTCTCTCCTACTTTGCAGCCATTTTGATAAAGTCCCAGCCCCATCTCATCTCTTTCCTTCTTTTATGTAAATAAGACACTACAAGTGCATTTATTATCTGAATGATCACATTAGCTAAAGTCCAGATCTTCTGAAAGCTGTAGTATATGTGGGTAGAAATCCCCTTCATACTCCCTCAAATACCATTGAACTTATGTATTTTTAGTGTTAGTCTGATGTTTGCATCATCAGCTATAATTAGAAACATAAAATTGTTATCAGGCTGAACTGCTGATAAACCTAGTTTAGGAATTTAATGTTTTTATGCTTTAGTTCATGCTCATATCACTACTGATAGATGACTATAAGGTTTACACTAAGACGTTTGGAAAATTCATCTTGCCATTATTTTGTAACTTGTGTGCCTCTTTCACTGAAATAAACTGATTAGACAGCAGCCCTGAAGTCTGTTGGGAGGATTTGGTGGGGGTTGGGGTAGGCAGAGAGAGGCATGGTGATGGGAGGAAGGAGGGTATTTATATTGGGTGAGATTTTGATATTAAACAGAGAGGAAATCACAGATGGTGTCTGATTACTGTTGAATTACTGCCAACAACTTATAGGTGTATATTGAAGGAAAAACCAAACATGGCACCCATGGGAACCCCATTCTCAAACCTCAATGCCCTTTAAGGGCTCAGGATTATGTTCTGTGTCATTGTTGTGGATTATATACACATTTACACACACACACATAATTTCAGATTTAGAAATCTCACCATACCAAAACTTGAATTATTGAATACATACATTAACCCAAATATTTCCATCACAGAGGAGGCTTTCATTTCACGAAATGGTTTAAAAAAAACAGTACATTTCCTATTAATGTAAAATTTGTTTATGAAATTTATTCTCCATGTACTTTTTTTTTTTTGCAGTTCAACTTTCTGTTTTAATAAAATCAGAGTCTGCACAATACAGTGCACAATGCATGCACACTAGCACTGCATGCTAAGTCGCTTAGCTGTGTCTGACTCTTTGCAAACCCTTGGACTGTAGCCCACCAAGCTCCTCTGGACATGGAATTTTCCAGGCAAGAATATTGGAGTGGGTTGCCACTTCCTACTCCAGGGGATCTTCCTGATCAGGGATTGAACCCATGTCTCTTGCAACTCCTGCATTGGCCACCTGGGAAGTTGACTTGAGGTTAACTCAATCAGTTATAAAAATATCTATTGATGACTTCCATACTCACATTAACAAAAACACATCAGTTAATGTAGAACAAGACTAATATATAAATCAGGACCGGCCAAGATCCTGATTTAATGTGGTATCCTTTTGTTTTCATATATAAAATTGACAGTGACTCATTTTTGCTAAGTAAAGCTTACTGATTGGCAATTGATGTCTAAGTTTATCATCAAAATCATAACTTTAGGATTGCATCTTGATGGTCTGGATTCTCCAGCTTTATACCATTGCCACAATTCTCTGACAACCTGATGAAAATTAAAACTACCTAAATACCCAGTCACTTGTCTGTTGTACATCATTGTAACTGAATCAGTGGGTTTCTGTTGGAACATCATAGGCTTAAACTGAATAGTCTCAACCTGACATGTACTGGATTTCTTAAATAGTAAAAAGAGAGGCCATTCACTGAAAAAAAGAAGTGCAAAGTCCTATGATATCCTCTCAAATTCATGGGAGCCGTGTCTAAACAAAAATAACAGAAACAAAATTCATTTTATGTTGTTGTTGAGCTGCTAAGTCATGTCTGACTCTTTGCCACCCCATGGACTGTAGCCTGCCAGGCTCCTCTGTCCATGGGATTTCCCAGGTAAGAATACTGGAGTGGGTTGCCATTTCCTTCTCCAGGAATATTCCTGACCCAGGGATCAAACCCACATCTCCTGCACTGGCAGGTGGATTCTTTACCACTGAGCCATCAGGGAAGCCTATTACTATGGGTAGGGGGACATTAACATTAATCCATATAAGGCTCTTCTAAAGTGAAGAGCACAAGTCTAGAGACTAAGAACCATGATCAGACTGCCTGGGTTTGTATCTTATAAGCAAATGTATGTTTTAGGGCAAGTTACTTAAACTTGCTGTGCCTCAATTTCTTTACCTGTAAGATGGAGATTAAGTTGTATCTAATGGGGTGCTGGGAAAACTGGTCACCTACACATAAAAGAAAAAAACTAGAATACCTTCTAACATCATGCACAAACATAAACTGAAATGGATTAAAGACCTAAATGTAAGACTAGAAACTATAAAACTCTTAGAGGAAAACATAGGGAGAACACTCTGACATAAATCACAGCAAGATCCTCTATGATCCACCTCCCAGTAATGAAAATAAAAATAAGCAAATGGGACCTAGTTAAACTTAAAAGCTTTTGCACAATGAAGGAAACTGTAAGCAAAGTGAAAGACAGCCCTCAGAATGGGATAAAATAATAGCAAATGAAACAACTGACAAAGAATTAATCTCCAAAATATATAAGCAGCTCATGCAGCTCAATATCAAAAAAATGAACAACCCAATCAAAAAATGGGCAGAAGATCTAAACAAACATTTCTCCAAAGAAGACATACGGATGGCTAATAAGCATTTGAAAAGATGTGCAACATTACTCATTAATAGAGAAATGGAAATCAAAACCACAATGAGATATCATCTCATACCAGTCAGAATGGCCATCATCAAAAAGTCTACAAACAATAAATGCAGGAGAGGGTATGGAGAAAAGGGAACCCTCTGACACTGTTGGTGGGAATGCAAACTGATACAACCACTGTGGAGAACAGTATGGAGATTACTTTAAAAACTAGGATTAAAACTACCATACAACATAGCAATCCCAGTACTGGGCATATACTCTGAGGAAACCAGAATTGAAAAAGGCACATGTACCCCAATGTTCATTGTAGCACTATTTAATAGCTAAGACATGGAAGTAACCTAGATGTCCTTCGGCAGATAAATGGATAAGGAAGTTGTGGTACATATACACAATGGAATATTACTCAACTGTAAAAAGGAATACGTTTGAGTTAGTTCTAATGAGGTGGATGAACCTGGAGTCTATTATACAGAGTGAAGTAAGTCAGAAAGAGAAAGACAAATATTGTATGTTAATACATATACAAAGAATTTAGAAATATGGTAACAACAATCCTACACACGGGGCAGCAAAGGAGATACAGACCTAAGAACAGACTTTTGGACTTGTTGGGAGGACAGCATGGGATGATTTGAGAAAACAGCACTGAAACATGACCATGTGTAAAATAGATAACCAGTGTGAGTTTTATGTATGACACAAGGCACCCAAGGTCGGTGCTTTGTGACAACCTGGATGGATGGGGTGGGGAGGGAGGTGGAAGGGGGTTCAGGATGGATGGGACACCTATCACTAAGTTATACTGATGTGTAACAAAATAATCACAGTATTATAAAGTAATTATTCTCCAATTTAAAAAAAAGTTGTATCTATACAACTTTGGTACCTATATCATACAGATGTTATAGGATTAAATGAGCTAGCCTATAAAGAGCTTGAGAGAGAGTCTGGCACAGGAGCAGTGCTGTGTAAGTGTCAGCTACCATGACTGTGGTAAGTTCCTACTCTAGCCCAGGTGCTTTACATTAGTGATTGCAATCGATTCCTCCAGGTAGGTGGTGCATATTGTCTCTCTTTTCCTTGAAAAGGAAATGGACTTCTAAGGACATAAGTAATTTTTCCAAGATCAGGTAGTGAGTAAATGGTTGAGTTACAAATCCTAAACAACTCTTTCTCATTCCAGGCCATCTCTTCCTACTTGTGAATAGGAAGCAGTTGATGAGCTAGCCACTTGACTTTCTCACTTTTCAATGATTTGTTCTAGTGTTCCAATAGTGGGTCTTGGCTGGGCTTGGACAGCCACCTCAAAGATGTCCCATCTGTTCCTGTCCCCATTATGGCCAGGAAGAAGCCAGCATTGTCACCCAGCATGGGGCGGCCTGATCTGCAGGAAGCTGGGGAACAGAGGCAAGGATCAGAGAGCCCTGGTGCCAACCACTTTCTCTCCCCTATTGTCAGGGAGGCTCCCTGCAGTGGTTGCCAGTCAAGGGTATGTGATTTGCTTGCTCTTTCCCTTTCAAAATCCTTTAATTTTTTATACCATATTTAATATTTCATTGTTTCTTGTGGATGAAAGGAGAAAACCTTGTTCTGAAAAATACATAACTCCTCCTTCCACAGAAGAGACCCATCCTGGAGCAGTGCTCACAGCTGATGCTGCCAACTTCAAAAATAAATGGTTCTGATATCTTCAGAAACCAGATTTTCATATTTGTTCTCTGAAGAGCAGAGGGTACCTTTTAAATAAAATTCTCATTGTGATAAATCGGTGGTTCAAAAATAGCAGGCAGAGGCTCAGCAAGTGCAGTGGACTAGGAACCATGGGGTTGGGTAATCTGCCTATATAAACAGGAGCATCAGGAAATCTGTTGTAAGGCTCAACACATTTTAGCTTGGTGAATTCATTTCCATTATCAGGTCTGATCTCAGCAAAGGTGATTTGCTTGCAGTCTTGATCGGGATAGCTCTGGCACAGACCCATCCAATCTGCCCTCAAATCTAAAGCAGAAGGGCAGATATTCATCTTCCTTGTTCTATTACAGTGTGTTTAAGCATGGCATTAACATAGCTTGCACATATTTATTTGCGACAAGGCTCAGAACTAGGAAAATCTTCTGGTTTAATTTCTTACACACAATGACTGAACACAGATTAACTTTTATGCCCAATACATGCTTAATATCAAAAGCAATTTCTTGCTACAACAGTGGGCTTTGTTTAAAGGGATCTGAAGTATGGAAGAGCTAGGAGGAGCGAAGTCAGCCACATAGGGAAGTATGGCAAATGGTCATTATATCTCTCTCTGAACTCATCTGTTGTGCATTCAGCCCAGCTCCCCACTGCAGGTGACAGGAAGAGGTGATCTCAACAAGGGCCCTTAGGTAATTAATTTTTGACTTAACTCCTGGCTTGAGTTTTCTAAACCATGAGAGATGTCCTCTGGGTTATTTTTTCATGTGGAGGAGTGGAAATGTCTCCAAAAACTGAGAATGCAGTTAAGGAAAAGGGAGATATGATGTAGCCACAGAATGTCCACCACAGGATCTATTTGAGCAGGCACATGAGGGGAAAGGTGTGAGGTTGCTGCCACCCTCTTAGGGGTATTACTGATAGAATGGTGAGCTCTTTTCCAGCTAAAGGACCTGATGTACAGCAGAATACAGAAGAAGGGTCTGAGTCCACTCCAATCTGCTCTGCCTGCCCCTCCTCCCGTGGCCACACATACACATTAAATGACTGGAACTCTGGGTGTGCCATGGAGATCGTATTCCAATGGAGTAAAAAAATGCTAAAAGATCCTTCTCGGTTCCCAGCTCTGAAAGAGGAGGACATTTTCCTTTGGCTTCTAGATCTACTCTCCACCATGTCCCCTCTACCCTGGGTCCTGGGAGGTTGAAATTTTTTATGGATTGTATCAGTGGGCTCCCTTACTCTCTTCCTTCCAACTGGATTCAGTCAATAGGAAGCACTGCAAGAGAAAAAGACAGAAAGTAAGTGAGACCGAGGTATTTTTTTCCTGAGTCCTTCTCTGTGGGGTCACTGGAATTTGGCTACGTCCTTCAACTAGGGGCACAGCTCCTGTCTGTTTCATCTTGTAAACACAGGGATTAGCTTTAGAAAGGACACTTCCTGACTCTGGCACTGCATCTGAGAGGAGGAAGCAAAGCTACTTTTGAATGCAGCCATGGGGTGAAGTGACAGGAAGTTGGGAGTTCTCACCAGAGGGCATCCTTTTATTGTATGTGTATGAGGAAGGAGGTAAATGCATTCCTGATGCACAGGAGGAGAAAGGAGTGGTGGAGTGGGCTCGAGAGATGTGGAAAAAGCTGGAGAGAGATGACTCATAAAATGTATAAATTTAAGGCATCTTTAAAGACTGCACAGAATCAGAGAAGGTGAATTTGTAGGAGCACCAAGCTTTATGTGTATCACTGAGAAGCCTGTGAGTAGAGGCAGAAAAGGCAATCAACTGGAGATCTATAAAATTAGGAGTTTGTCAGATGTAGGAGATGAAAGGCAGACAGAGAATTGAAGACTGGCAAGAGGGTGACTTAGGAAACTTGCTTTATAGTCATGATGGGACTAAAGATGATGTGAGAACAGCTGAAGGAAAGAGGGAGCAGAGCTCATAAAGGGACTGGAAAGCAGACACAGTGAGATCGAGGGAACTGAAAGAACCTGTGACTGTGTCAAGAAATGTGAGATGTGGATGGAGGGAAGGAGTTCCTGGTAACGACAAGTTTTAGGGTCTGATCATGAAAATGGAGTAGAAGTCATTAAAGTTTAAAAAGTCAGCTAATGGAAAGTGTTTTTAATCCAGAATGATACTATTTCTTGTTAACACAACTAATTTTTTTTCATAAAAATTAATTTGTTGAGAAAATTTTATTTCAGTGTGAAACTATGTATTGTGTAGAAGACACCCTTTCCGGGTTACCAAACTCTAAACTTGTCCTTTTTTATGAGCCATTTGATAACTCTATAATTATAGATGACTAATAGACTTGCAAATTATATCCTGTCTGATAAAGGTTAGACTGGAAAATCCATTTTGCCTTCATTTACAATTGACTAATATACCTTCACTCCATATAAATCTGAATTTAACTTATTTTTTTGAACTGTTTATAGTATCTGCCTGATTCCCTTACCAATTAGCAAGTAGAGTAAAATCTTTAACCTGTGTTCATTTTTATGCCTGTATGAAAGTCATGATTTAACTTGCACTTAAAAAAAAATTATCTTTTAACAAAGTGTATTTTTTTTTTATAACAAACTGGTAAGAAAAGTAGAGTTGTTTTGCACTTTTACAAATCTTTTAAATGTCTAACATAATAGAAGACAGCTGGTTTCCCATATCTACCTTCAATCTCCTGTAGTTATGTTGTTTTAGTTGAAGTATATGAAGAAAATGTGACCTCACAGAGATATTTAGTTGGAAGAGGGAGGAGTATTTTAATATCCTTTTCAGATAACTGTGTATATTCTTATTAATACTGTATCAAAATTTGCCAAGTTGTAGCTTCTTAAAGGTTAGTTGCAATATGGGATCTAAAACCACTTCAATGAAATTTACATACTCTGTTAAATTATAAATTCATTGATCTGTCTTTCATTTTGAAAGGATCTTTTATTTACGCATGACTTTCTAACATCAGGCATTGGTTATTGGGAAAACATTGGTTCACAAAGTCATGCAGATCTTCCAAATGTTGACACATCCCATAATGCATATTTTTAAAAATTACATTGCTAATATCACATTCAGTCTCAAAAAAACCTTAAATATGAGGAAGCTTTCAAATTTTACAGGTGGCTATGTTTTCCAAAATCCTAATTTTCACCTGTAAGCTTGAATTTTACCATTAGCAACAGATAACATTCAGTTATTTTCTGTGACAGGCTCATTCCCTCATTTTTAGGAAATATTTGCCAGATACTTAAGTCTACATCTGGCTTTCCTGGTGCAGCCTGTTCATCAGTAATTCCAGTAAAAATGGCATTTCACATACAGCAACTAGTATAGCTTACAGTTCAACAACTGCACAATAGAGAGTGACCTTGATGGTGGAGTAGAAAGACCCTGAGCTCATCTTCACTAATGAGAACACCAAAATCACAACTATCTGCAGAACAACCATCAGTGAAAAGACCAGAACTTACCAGAAAAGATCTACAGCCAAAGGGGAAGACTGGAGATAGAATCAAATCCCATACTTCTGGGTGGGTAACCCACAAACTGGAGAACAATTGTAATGCAGAGGTTCACCCACAGGAGTGAGAGTTCTGAATCCCTTCTCAGGCTCTCCAGGCTGGGTGTCCTACACTGGGAAGTTGAGTTCCCAAGGTACTTGGCTTTGAGTGCAGGAGGACTTAATTTGGGGAGCCCCGAAGGACTATGGGAAAAAGACTTATTGTTGGTCAGTCATAAGTCATATTTGACTCTTTGTGACCCCGTGAGCTGTAGCTCACCAGGCTCCTCTGTCCTCTACCATCTCCTGGAGTTTGCTTAGATTTATGTCCATTGAGTCAGTGATGCTATCTAACTGTCTCATCCTCTGCCATCCCCTTCTCCTCTTGCCTTCAATCTTTCCTAGCATCAGGGTCTTTTCCAGTGAGGAGGTTCTTTGCAATAGGTGGCCAAAAGTATTGGAGCATTAACTTCAGCACCAGTCCTTCCAATGAATATTTAGGGTTGATTTCCTTTAGGATTGACTAGTTT
The DNA here is from genome assembly GCF_023091745.1 of Budorcas taxicolor. NCBI lineage: Eukaryota > Metazoa > Chordata > Mammalia > Artiodactyla > Bovidae > Budorcas > Budorcas taxicolor. The sequence continues at coordinate 54,612,964 of NC_068917.1, read as the reverse complement.
GATCTCTTTCCAACCCAAGAGTCTTCTCCAGAACCACAATTAGAAAGCATTGATTTTTCAGTGCTCAGCCTTTGTTATGGTCCAGCTCCCACGTCCGTACATGACTACTGGGAAAAAGGTAGCTTTGATTATACCGACCTTGTCAGGAAAGTGATGTCTCTGCTTTTTAATATGCTGTCTAGGTTTGTCATAGTTTTCCTTCCAAGGAGCAAGTGTCTTTTAATTTCATGGCTGCAGTCACTGTCAGCAGTGATTTTGGAACACTCCAAAATAAAATCCATCACTGCTTCAACTTTTTCCCCTTCTATTTGCCATAAAGTAATAGGACTGGATGCCATAATTTTAGTTTTTTTCAACGTTGAGTTTCAAGCCAGCTTGAGAAGAAAGAGACTGTATTTTAAAGGGCACACACAAAATCTCACATGCAGTGGGACCCAGGGAGAAAGCAATAATCTGATAGAAGCCTGGGCCAGACTTACCTGCTGGTCTTGGACAGTCTTCTGGAGAGATGGGGGACAACTGCAGCTTACCTTGAGGAAACAGACACTGGTTTCAGACATTTTTGGGAACATTCTACTTTGTCAACACGGAGACTGATGGCAATGAGCATCTTGGCACATTAGCACCAAGACCTGGCCCCACCCAACAGCCTGTAGGCACCAGTGCTGGGATGCCTCTGGCCAAACAAGTAACTGGATGGGGACAAAGGTCCACCCAACATCAGACAGACTACCTAAAGACTTCCTGAGCACTCAGCCACCTCTAGACACTCCCCAAGGCACAATCTTGCCCACCTGAGGGCAGAGACCCAGTTCCATCCCCAGTGGGCAGGCAGTGACCTCTCCCTCCAGGAAGCATGCACTAACCCCTAGACCAGCCTCATCCAACATGGGGGAAGATACCAAAACAAGAAAACTATGATCCCACAGCCTGTGGACCAAGTCCACAGATAGCAAGCCAGACTCTACCCTGGGACCAGCTGGCCCTGGCCCTGTCCACTACCAGGTCAACACAAGCTTCAGAATACCCTGAACCCCATACCCAACTGTGCCAGGAACCAGCCTCCCCACCAGTGATCTAAAATGAGCTCTAGGATACCTGGGCCCTGCACCCAGATTCCAGGACCCAGACCTGTCTACCAGTAGTCCAGCACTAATCCCAAGACCTCACTTCACCTACCAGTGGGTGGGCAGCAGCTCCAGGGTCTTCGGGACCCTAACTCCATCCACCAATGAGCCATTGGTAACCCCAGATCCCCCTGGGGTTGTGCAGCCAGCCGCTTCATGAGTATGCCCCGTTAAACAGCAGCCAGCAGCATCCACAACAAGGCAGAGCCTGGCAAACATCTATCAGACTGGGGGACAAGCAAAGCCTACCAGACTGCCCACATAGTTAGCCCACCACAACAGAAGGACCCATGCAGCCTTCTTAGGCAGAATCCTAAGACCTTAAAACTTAGGTGATGAGAAGGGAAGACATTGCTGGGACACAGGGCATCTCCTACAGAAAGCTACTTCTCCAAGGTCAAGAAATGTAACTAACCTACTACATACATAAACATGCAAACAGAAACTTAGACACAGTGAGGCTGCAGAAGAACATATTTCAGAGGAAGGAACAAGATAAAATCCCAGTAGAACTAAGTGACATGGACACAGGCAATCTACTTGAGAAGGAGTTCAGATGATCACAAGACTTGGGAGAGAAGAATAGAAGCACAGAGCAAGAAGATAGAAGTTTTTAACAGAGTTAGAAAATATAAAGAGCAACCAAATAGAGATGAAGAATAACATAACTGAAATGAAAAAAACACTAGAAGGCTAGAGTTTCCCAGTCAATAGTAGTTTCAGGCAGTAGTTTGCCAGTCAATAGTAGACTAAATGATTCAGAAGAATGAGTCAGTAAGCTGGAAGACAGAGTAATGGAAATCACTGCTGCTGAACAGAAAGAAAAAAGTATGAAAAGAAATAAGGACAATTTAAGAGACCTCTAGGACAACATCAAGTGGACTACTATTTGAGTTATAGGAGTTTAAGAAGGAGAAGAGTCAGGGTGAGAAAATATTTGTCCAGAAAGCACACAGAATCCCATACAAGATGAACTCAAATGATAAAAATTAAAGATGAAGAGAGAATATTAAAATCAGGAAGGGAAAAGCAACAAATAGCAAACAAGGGAACTCCCATAAAGCTATCAGCTGATTTTTCAGCAGAAACTCTGCAAGCCAGAAATGCATGGCATGATACATTTAAAGTGATTAAAGGGAAAAACATACAACCAAGAATACCCTATCCAACAAGGCTCTCATTCAGATTTTGATGGAGAAATCAAAAGCTTTGCAGACAAGCAAAATCTAAAAGAATTCAGCACCCAACCAGATTTACAATAAATGCTAATGGGAATTCTCCAGGTGAAAAAGCTAGAACCAGAAACAAGACAATTACAAAGTGAAAAAAGCTCACTGGCAAAGGCAAACATATACTAAAGGTAGGAGATCATCCACACACAAAGTAGGGAGGTTAAAAGACAAAAGTGGTAAAATCACCTGTATCTGCAATAAGTAGTTAACAGATACACAAAACAATCAGACTAAGATATGACATCAAGAATACTAATGATGAGGAGAGGAGAGTACAAATGCTGGGTTTTAAAAATGCGTTTGAAGCTAAGAGACCCCCCCAATTAAAACAATCATGTGTGTGTGTGTGCTAAGTTGCCTCAGTCATGTCTGACTCTTTGCAACTCTATGGACTGTAACCCACCAGCGTCCTCTGTCCACGGAATTTTCCCAGCAAGAATACTGAAATGGGTTGCCATTTCCTCCCCCAGAGGATCTTCCCAACCCAGGGATCAAACCCATGTCTCCTGTGTTTCCTGCACTGCAGGCAAGTTCTTTATCTCTGAGCCACCAGGGAAGCCCCCTAACAGACACAAAAGGAGAAATCACACAATAATTATACAATTTCCTAAAGATAAAAACTATATTTCAGTATTTTATGTTTACTTCTCATGTGGTCACACAGACTATTAAAAAGACCTACGCTGAAGGACTGAGATTTAAAACTAATAATTTTTATTATTTCAAAAAGGACATTTTCAAGGATCTTGAAATTTTCTTTACTGTGAACAGGAGGAAGTGAAGAATCCAACAAGTACCAGTTTAGTGTCACTGTCTCGATTCATTTTAAAGCATCAAAGTGTTTGTCCGCTACTACTTTTGCATCATTAGTGCAAATATCAATTTGTTAGAAAAACAAATAATGCTTTAATGTTATTATGAAAGTACATTTGCTCTTATGGACAACCTAGGAGAGTCTCAGGTATTCCCAGGGGACCAGAAACCACACTTTGAAAACCATGGTCTTATCAGATTCTCTTGCATTTTTTTTAACTGAAGTAGAGCTTTTTAACAGAGGTAGATATGAAGAAAGCTTTGTGAAAGACTGCAGGACAATCCAGGGAAGGAGTGAGAATGGAAAAGAATTTTTCCAGTAGCTCCTATCTCTACTGGTCAAAGTTTTGCCCCAGAAAGCATCAAGTCTGCACTGCTAGTTTTCTAATACCTGGGTGCCTTGCATTTTCTCAGGGAAGCCCCAGGATGGAAGGTGAGTTACTGTGCCCACATGCAGATAGTAAGTGAAGCTCTACTTGGACAGAGCCCATGTAGAGAAGGTCACTGTAGTGCATCTGGGGCAAAGTTAATGGTTGGAAAAGGTAAGGCCAAGAGGCTCTGACCTTATGTGGAAAAGGTACTTGAAATAGGAAGTTAATTTGCCAACAATAGTAAGACTTTAAAAGTCATCAGCTCCCTAAGAATTTGAGCAGCATAGAAGACATATTGGATACAAATATTCATACTGGCAATAATTTACAAAGTCATGTTACATTACTCTCCAACAGCATTCAGTGGTCCTAATATGAGAAGGCTGTAACCACACTGCAGATATAACTAAAGATTTCTGGGATAGGATTAGTGAAGGTGAAAGGAGGTGAGGCTATAGGTGATAAATGAAGTGAGTAATCATACGATTTGGACATAGCAAACAAGGAATCATACTTCAGGGTGGGCCCAAAATAATCAGAGAAACGAACTGGAAGCCCTAACATTTTGAAATCTCATTGAGTAGGAAAGAATAGAAGAATAAAAGTGGAAGGATACAAAATTGTGATCACAAGACAGTATATTGAAATTTATTATTTTGGTAGGGAAATACTTTGGCAAAACGAAGAATCATTCTTGAGCCATGGAAATGAATTTATGAAGCAGAATCAAAAAGAAAATTCCATTTGATTTAATATTAAAGATGGATATGTTGACCACATAGAAGTCTCTCAGGATGATAGTAAGAGTTGAGGGAGTGGAGTGAAGTGAATAAGAGATACAAGATGGTAAAGCTGTCAATGAATACAGGAAAGTGAGCTAGAGGTTGGTAGACCCAGCAATAAGAAGGAATGGGGGGAGGCGTTGCGGTGGCATTCACTAATTCTATTGTCTAGCTGGACTGAGTATCAGTTGTTCACCAGGCACTACACTAGGTGCAGGGAACACAAAGATGAGCAAGACAGTCCCATAACCTAACAGGGAAACAAACAGGAAAACAAACATTATAATGCAATGAGGTATGTGTTTTAATTAATGTTTAAGAGGTTGGGGGCAGGAGCAGAAGGGGACGACAGAGGATGAGATGGCTGGATGGCATCACTGACTCGATGGCTGTGAGTCTGAGTGAACTCCGGGAGTTGGTGATGGACAGGGAGGCCTGGCGTGCTGCGATTCATGGGGTCGCAAAGAGTCGGACACGACTGGGCGACTGAACTGAACTGAACTGAACAACAAGCTTAGGAGGTCATAGTAGTGGGTACTGAAGTTAAGTCTTGAAATGAATTGATTTAGAGTTTTGCAGGTGAAAAGAGAAGGAAAAGAACTCAAAGTAAAAGGGAGAACACAATCATAGCCAATCACTGAGAGAGAGATTCAGCAGAGAGAGACTAAGAACGGTGGAGGAACTTGATTACTTTGATAACTTTTAAAATACATTTAGCATGTGTTGTGTGTTGTTTAGAAATTCTTTCAAGGTTTTTTATTTTTGTTGCAATGTACAAATATATATATATGAATATATAATTTAAAGATAATTCATGCTTTCAGTTTGTTTATTTTCTTAGCATTCACATTTTTTAGCTCTCAGGAGTTCTGAAAAAGGATTAAAGAAGCTAGTCATCACAGGATTATCCATCTCACCTCAAACTTGGGGGTGTGATGGGAGATCACAGGTCCGTTCAAGACAAAGACTGAGCACTCTGTTCCAGGATCCATAAGTTACAAATGCTCACTCAAGAGTACTGAGCATTTGTCTAAGAATATTATGCATGAAAATCAAGAGTATTATCTTTAGAATTGTCTGCTTACTTTAAAGGATACATTCTGGTTGCTTCCCCCTTCTTTTGCAATTTTTGAAGGAAGATTATTCGTATTATTTTTATGGCATTGGTTTCACGTCCAATTTTTAGAGAAACAACCAAAAAAAGGAAAATAGCCTTGTAAATGATTATTAGTCCTTTAAAATGGTCCTGTGGATAAATGAGCAGATGGTGAGGGCCTTGAAGACTTTTGCTCTGCCTATAAATGGTCACTAGCTGATGTGCTTCTCAACATCATTCTCCTATATTCAGTTTTAGGGCAAATAGTAGAGACAGCACAGGATGGGTGATAGAGTATAGTGACCTGAGTTCCATTCTGGCTGCATAACTAAGCTAGGCACTGGCTACAGGCAGATTTCTGTCTTTCCAGAAATTCATTTTCTTCTTCTATAAAATTAGCTTGAGTGTAGTTTTCATGGGGTAGACCTGAACGCCTGAAGATCATAGGACTCAGTCAGCAGGGATGACTTGGCAGAGCTGTGACATTCTTATGTGCCCTCAGGAGCTATAACCAGTCCCACAAGGACCTTCCCAGGCTGCTCCCTGACTGTGGTTTGCCTGGTCCTGGATCCTCTGCTTAGTCCCACATCACCTGCCTGTGTGTCCCTCAACATCCTCTTCCCCCAAGAGGCTCTGTGTCTTTCATTAAATTCCCAAAGTGACCATGATCCAGTAAAAAAGTGGGGGAAAAACCTTGTTCTGCCAGATCTATAGGATCCATGCAACCAGCTTCCAGCTGGAAGCATGGAATAGGCAGGTGAGGAAGAAGTCTATTCAGCCAGTTAGACACAGTTCCTTTGGAGGAACCTGAGGAGGCTTCTTGATGTCAAGTTAGGGGTCTCATGCATCACATTTTACCATGTACAAAAGCAAACACTATAATCAAGAATGTTAAAGAGTACATTCTTGAACATACATTTGTGAAAGATTTTGTTACATCACCTGTCTCTGAGTAAATGTTTCTTAATTTGAGGAAAGGCCTGGAAGTAACTGGCCTGTAACCCAGAAGAAAATCCAAAGGACTTTCATACACTGGATCTCATATCATTGGTCAAGTGAATCCAAAATAAGCAGAGTACTTTATATGATTGTTAAGGTGCTCAGGGACCCAATCTGTTATCACAGGGAGATCAAGGAAAATTGACTCAAGGACGTCTCTCCAAGGACAGAATTCCAATGGTTTATCAGTAATATCTCACTTCAGACAATGCGCTTACATTTACACCTCGGTTTCCTCATTGATGAAATGAAGTTCAGAAGAGACGAGTGCTTCTCAACATATGACCATGGAACTCCCTTCACAGAATCATCTAGAGTTTCTAGATTTAAACTTAAAACCTTTCCAGATGAGCCTCAAATACTTTATACTAAAGGAGAAAGTTAAACACAAAAGATGCCATGCTACATGATTACATTTATATGACATTGAAGTATAGGCAAAGTTACAGAAAAGAAAGCAGACTGATGGTTGCCTGGAGGCTGTGGGGAAGGGAGGAGAAAGATGGATTGCAAATGGGGTACAACACAACTTTGTGGGAGTGATGCAACTGTTTTATATCGTGATTGCAGTGGAGGTGACATAACTGTGTACAATTACCAAAATTCATCAAAGTGTACTTTTTAAGTAAACGAATTTTGCTGTAGGAAACTTATACTTTATCCAAAACTTTCCAAATTCCTCGACCTTATTAAAATCTGAATTTCTAATAAGTTCCTACGGTGAATGTTTTATTCACTAAAATTTGGGGAATACTAAGTTTAATCATTTATTCCTCCCTTACAAATTTAGGATTCCATAAAACTCCAATTTGGCTGACAGTGGCAAAGCGTTATTTAATGTCAAAGATAGATGACAAAGGATATTTTTAGCTGTTCCGAAGACTATGAAAAATATGAAAGACTAAGAACTCTAAAAAGTTAAAAGAAAAAAATTTTTAAGCTTGGCAAACCTCTGTCTAGAGAACAAATTTAGAAGGAGTCAGTGTGTGGGTTAGGAGGACTTCGAGCATTGGTTGTGATACCTGGGTCATGCCTAGACAGAGAGTTCCTTTGCCTCTCTGTTGAATACATGCACATCTGCTGTCTAGAAGAACACAGGCTTTGAGAGCAAGATGAGCCAAAACAGGCACTAGCATGATTTTGCTCTGCCTACTAGCATCGTTCTCATTCCTGCTAGTCTGAGTTTTAAATAATTTTAATAAGCGAACTCTTCCAAGTCTCCAAGGCCTATTTTATTGTTAGAGAAACACAACACGATGGCCTGCTGAAGGTCTTGGAACAGAGCTAATCACCCCAGAAGAGCTGAGCAAGGAAAGGGCTGGAATTCCAACTCTTCTGCCACTCGTGGATTATGACATCATCCAAGTTAATTGATCACATTCCTCTCTACCTTTCCACTTGGGACCAAGCATTGTGCAGAATTTTTTTTTTTTTTTGTTAATCCAAAACAAAAAGTACTCACCCTCTGGAGTGGTGCCCTGGCGTGTGAGATCACATTATTGATGGCTAACTGCTGTCAACTACTGGAGAGGGACCACAAGCTGCCAGCTGTTGCCTGGTAACGGCCTCAAAGTGGGCAGACGAGACCATGAGAAGGTCCAAAAACCAAAGAGGATTTCAACACTTGGAGTATAATAAATGAGTGGTCCCTTAACAAACAAAAACATGGAAAGAAAGAATGCACAAAGGCCCAAATGGGAAGCAATGAACTTGGAATGAACAGGCTTAAGTATAGAAACTCATCATAGTCCTCTTCGGCCAGCAGAGGAAAGGCGGGCCTTGCAGTCACTCTCTCCTGCCTCCTTGGCTGCCTAGCTGCTTGCTTTTGTCCTCCTTCCCTCTCTGCCCCTCTCTTCCTGCTACCTTCACTCTCTTCCTGCTATCTTCACTCTCTTCCCTTAGTCAACAAAAGTCAGCACCCTTTAAACAGAACCAAAAGATGGCTAGAAAATTATAATGAATACAAAAGACAGTTCCTTAAGAGGAGCTTGTAATTTTGTGGGAGAAACCGATAGCTAAACAGTGACAATTACATATAAAAACTGCTCAGTGAACCTAAGTACCCAGGAGCCCAAGGGAGCAAGTGCTTTGCTCTCCTTACAGATGTGTTCTCACTTTCTAACAGTTCTCAACCAGCGGACATTGGATGGTATCTGCAGACATGTATGGCAAAAGGACTAGACAGCAGAGAGAATTCAAGTGATGATATAGGTCTGATAACTGTGCAAAAAGGAGAGGGAAAGAAGGTGGATTGAGCAGAATGAGCCTCAGACATAAGGCAGCTCTGGAAAAGTTGTGGTCAGGCTGGTGAGGTGCCCCTGTGCACATCCGGCTCCTCTGAGTCCTGTATCACACGGGAGCGGCCCTTCTCTAGTCTCCCCACCATGCCCATCCACAGAGGTGCTGACAATGCTTTCAAGAGCTTTCCTCTAGAAGGGACTGAATGGCACACCTCTGTGGCCACCACAAACAGACTATGACTGTGTTGTTAAGTAGAGTTTATTAAAGGTCTCCATTTTCCTTCCCAAAAGCTAAGTTGTACATCCGCACAGAATGAGGAGAATGTACAATTGAAATTTTTCTCCCCAAAGCCTTTTTGTTCATAGAGCAACGGACCTGACTTTTTGTTGCGTGTGTCCATACAACACTGGAAGAGAGACTTGTCCTCCTGTGTCACAAGTTAAGTGAAGAAAAGTGATTATGTGCTACCGCCACTGCTGCTAAGTCGCCCCCGTTGTGTCTGACTCTGACTATGAACTGTAGCTTGCCATGCTCCTCCTCTGTCCATGCGATTCTCCAGGCAGGAGTTCTGGAGTGGGTTGACATGCCCTCCTCCAGCACGTGCCACTATGAGACCACAATTTCTGCCCCTGGAATGTCAGTTAACAAGAAGGATCAGAACACACACACACATTTTTCTATAATAATTACCTATTATCTCCACAGCATATTGGCTGTAGGTTGCTGAAGCCACCCTGCTCTGTATAGCCCATCACCAAGAGAGCAGCTTCACCTCCAGGAACCTAGTCTTTCAGATGTCTAAAGAATCCTCTCTCGGCCAATAATGAAAAGCCATACCGGAAATACTTAATATTCTCTGTCATTTTATTTGGAAGAATACAACGGGATAGTGAAACTCCTTGAGTGCTTTCAGTCTCTCTTGGCATCTTGATTTTGGCAGGTCTAAAACAACGTCACCTGGGGAGCCACCTGACTTCTGTGCTTGCCCCTTAAAGGAAAACATGGTTCTCCTGTTGTGTTGTTGATGGTACTGAAGCCTGCTGCGCTCCTCAGGAAATGATGCAACCATATTCCAAACAGAAACCTTGGCCCCTGCCACCAGTCAGAACATGCTGTCCCTGTGATTAATGCAAACTGTACTCAGTCACAAAGAAGACCCCTATTGTCCGCAGCTGGCATTTGGACCCATTGACTGTTGGATGATAAGGAGCCACTCTGGTGCTGCGGATTTAAGCATAAGATGTGGAATGTGACACAGTCCTGGGTAGAACTTCATAAATCCCAACTGTCAAGAGTAACTCTGATAAAATAGAAGGGAGAAAGTAAACAAAAGAAAGAGGGAGATCCTGTGTTCATGTGTGCTGGCTTGCTTTCTTCTCATCCTCTTTGTGATGTTTTGAGCAAAGTAACGAGCATTACAGCTCACAGTGAGGGTCTGTAGTTCACAACCAGCTTCAGGAAATTGGAAAAGAACAGAATGCAGTTCTGCCAGCAAGCTCAGCTCAGGGCACTTAGGAAATCCTATCACATGAATTCATGAAATTCCCAAAGGGAAGTGACCCCATATCAGGTGCTCTCCTTTGGGGCACATCACACGCAGGGTAGTTTATAGGAAAAAATCCAAGTTCCCAGCTCTCATGTATCAGAAATAGCTAGGGAGCTGAGGAAGTGGGAGCTTCTTATAGTATTATTTTTCCAGAGGACTCAGCATATTTATTTTATCTGGAAATGATTTCCGGGAAAGAAAAGCTACTGCACTCTGCCTTGTCAATGTCAGAAGACTTATCATACACAAACACTCAATAGTGACTTTAAAAAGTGATTATGAGTGGTGCATTGCTTGATGCAGCACACACTACAGTAATAATCCAAATTGCCTGTGACTTATGAGTATATTTGGCAACAACCACTAGTTCCCACTGTAGTGTGAAATTAACACCACAGACTGTAGCTGTGGCATTTATTGAGCACAAGGGAGCTGATTATAGCCTCATAAATTCAAAGGCAACCTCTGCTATTACTTAATTAGAATCAGTATCTGTGCATAAATTACAGTAGCAATAACTAGTACTGTTAGAGTTAAAGATTTGTCAGCTTCCTTATTATACAACAACCCCCTATTTTTCCACATAAACCTATAATTTAGGGAGGTTGTAAGTTGTCTGTAAAAATGGTTCAGAGGGGAAAATTGGCACAGGGTATCCTGGAGGCCACTAGTGTTTTGTTTCTAAGTAAATTTTTAAAATATTAATCTTGTGCTATTGCTTTTTTTTAAAGACTAAAATACTATATCTCTAATCCATCCCTAGTAATAAATTATCTTGGCTACACATGCATGTTTTAATAGTACAAAACTTTATTTTAAAGCTAGTGTTGCCTTGGCACTTTTCCTTCTAGGATGCTTTGTATTTTCTTAACTATTATAAATCAAACTTTATACACACACTCCTAGTGAACTTTAGATTATTACCCTCCAAATCTATTTTTATTCTTTGCTAATGTGTATAATACTTTTACATAGTTGTAATCAATATGTGCATTTTCTTTTGGATCCAGCTTTAAAATTTTTGACTTAATGCTTTTTTTATACGCACGTGAGCCCCAACAATAGAATCCATGTATGGCTCAGTATTCTATCAGTTAATCTAGAACACGTTAGAAAGATAAAATCAGAGTCGCAAAATATCTTTGCATCATGCAAATATGTGTTCCAGCTTAAAAGGTAATTTTTAGCTATAGGAGAGCCAGTTGTGAGTCATCCAGATAACAGTTGATTAAGAATATGCTACGGGTCCACAAAATAATATGAAACCATTAGTTTTTTGGCCCTATACTGTATTTTTAAATGTCACCGGGCTAAATTAACAATTTTTCAACTGGGTGTTTTTTCACTCTGTACATGCTTCCTGTTTCATTTACAAAGTTAGAGGCACATCATTTATAAAATGAGAAACTGCATATAAAGAGGCAGGATAGCTTTCTTTCTGCTTTAATTATAGCTAATAACATTTTTTTGTACTCCAAGTGTGGATGATCAAGCTTTTAGTAGTACAATATTTTTAATTTTTTAAACATTATTTTACTTATTTATTTGGCTGTGTTGGGTCTTAGTCATGGCACACAGGATCATCCTTGCATCACGTGGGATCTTTACTTGTGGCACATGGACTCTCTAGTTGTGATTCCAGGGCTTCAGTACTTGTGGCACATAGGGTTAGTTGCTCTGCAGCATGTGGGATCTTTGTTCCCAGAGCAGGGATCAAACCCACACCCCCTGCATTGCAGAGCAGATTCTTAACCACTGGAGTACCAGGGAAGTCCCGGTACAATAGTTTTTAAAATCACGCTTTGAAACTCTGTTTGTACAAATGCATCAGGCAGATAATTTGAAAAATAGAATATACTATTGCTAATAATGGGCTTCCCCAGTGACTCAGTGGTAAAGAATCTGCCTGCAGTGCAGGAGATGAAGGAAACAAAGGTTCAATCCCTGGATTGGGAAGATCCCTTGGAGGAGAGCATGGCAACCCACTTCAGTATTCTTGCCTGGAGAATCTCATGGACAGGGGAACCTGGCAGTATGCAGTCCACAGGGTCACAAACTGAACATGCATTGCTAATACTAAATTATTATCATTGTTGTTATTGTTATTTTTCTTTTCAGAAATGTTTTTCCAGCTACATTTCCCTGGTTGTTGTTGGGGTGTGGGTGTCCTAGTGTTAGCAAGATAAAGTAAACAAATCCTTTTTTTCCATACCAAGAAATAATCTTTTTTTTTTTTTTTTTTTTTTAATAATCATTATTTATTCTGGGCAAGTGAAAAGGTAAACAGTTGTTTTCAGGCATGCACTTGACTGTTCCCAAGGACTGATTATATAAAACTTTAAAAATTCAGGGTAAGATTTTAGCAAAGTGATTCAACTATTGTATAGCCTGGTGGCTCAGTGGTTCAGCTGATTCAACTATTAATATCACAATTCACTTGCTTTGCTGTATAGGTTATCTACCTGACCCCAAAACTTAAAACCAGGCTGACCCACCCACACACTGTACAGATGATGGCCAGCAAGAATGAGTTTCTGGACATTGTATCACTATATATTGATGACTGGGCTCATGAATTTGGCTGCTTAAGTGACAGAATTAGGTTGGCTCTGTTTAATCCCATCAAATACTTATAAACTATTATGATGATAAGTGGGGAAAAATATTGCTGGACGATGGCAGCTGTAATAAGTGTGGGTATGGAAATACAGAGAAATTACTGCAAACAAGCTCAATTTATCTAGAGAGAGGGCAGAATATGGAATTCTGCCTGCCTGGAATAATTTCTGGGCTTCTGATAATGACCTTGCTAGCTAAAAAAAAGGAAGAAAAAGGGCATTCTTATTTTATATTTTATGCTAGAAGTCTTCACTTAAAACATTGAAGGACGATATAATTGCAAACAATGCTAAGCGGGGGGTCTATTTTAAGAGAGTTAGACCATCTTAGTTTTGGAAGAAAAGTTAGAGGAAGATTAAATTTAATCCAACTCAATCCAAGTCAATAAGATATTTACAAGTATCTCATCTACAGTAGTTTTTACCCACGGCATTTCCTCTTTTTACCTCTGCCTTTCTCCAATAATGAAGGACAGGGAAGCATGGAGTGCTGCAGTTCATGGGGTCTCAGAGAGTTGGACATGACTTGGTGACTGAACAACAGCTCCTTCAATCAGCTGGGATATGAATGTGAATGCAAATGGCTGAAGCCTGAGGAAGATCAGGTAACTGAACATAATGGAGGGTGAGAGTAGAGAGGGGAGTTTGATAAAGAAGTTGGGGAGAAAAGAAAGTGAGAGTGGGAAAAAATTCCTCACATAGTAACACTTTGGAGAAAGACTGGGAAAGGAGACATTCTCTAAGATGATATACTGTGTGATGTACTTTATAACCTCGAGGGACTACCAGGAAAGATTTGCCTCCCATAAAGCCTAATTTTGAGTCAGATGAATGCTTCTATTGGGTATATCAGCAAGCTAAGATGGACCATGAGGGTTGCCTACAGGTTTATATCTTAGAAAAATGAGCTTGGGATCCTTTGCCTTGTGCATATTTTAGCAGGAAGACAATAAAAAATAATAGAAGGACACTCAATCATGGAGGAGTCAAATAATGCATTTTTGGGTAAGGTTGACAGACTTAGCAAATAAAAAAAATCTAGGATGTCCAGTTAGATTTGAGTTTCAGAAACACAACAAACAATTTTTAGCATAAATATGTCCCAAGTATTGCATGGGACATAGTTATACTAAAATTGTTTATCTGAAATTAAAATTTAACTGGACACCCTAGATTTTTATATGCTAAATCTGGTGATCCTAACACAGAGTCAAACAAAGATAGACAAGAGGAGTGTCAAATGGGCAATATCTATTCCATTTCTGAAATCAGAACATAATTCTAGTAGTGTTACTGGTTCTCATTCTGTTTTGAAAAAAATTAGATTTTTTTTAGTAAGGAATATGAATGCTACTAAGTGGTAGATGTCTGGTAAGAAGGATAGCATGTTAATATGACATGATGAAGGCCCAAATGCATACAATTTAGAATTCATAAAACTCTATTTCTTCCAAAGCTGATTTAATATAGTTTATCACCAAAAGCCACAAAGCCCCAAATGACTTTCTAATTTATATAAAGTAGAAATTCGATAATGTGCTTTTTGAATTTGCCTAAGTATACATCTGCATTTGTTGAATTTCCAAATCCACAATATACTAAGAGAACTGGTTGTCACATCAACCTTCACGTGCTATACTAAGAATATTTTACTTTTTCTTAATTTTTAATAAATTCAATTACAGAATATAGTCAAATAAATATTGCTGCAGAAAATAGGGAAATATATTTAGCATGTCTTCTACTGTACGTGGAATAAGCCTAACTAGCCACAGCCATAAATATCCCTGTGTGTGTGTGTGTGTGTGTGTGTGTGTGTGTGTGTGTGTGTGTGTGTGTGTGTACTCAGTCGCTTCAGTCATGTCTGACTCTTTGCAACCCCATGGACCATAGCTCACCAGGCTCCTCTGTCCATGAGATTTTCCAGGTAAGAATACTGGAGTGGGTTGTCATTTCCTTTTCCAACAAATATCCCTGTTGGCACCTTATTACCAAAGATGTGACATGCAGGAAATAACTATTAAAAGACACTGCCTTTGCTCCCCTGGTTCAAGAATCACATTGAATTCATATTCATCAAAAAGCCACAAAGTACACGAGGCTGTATTACAGGGATGTGTCTTTTGGGTCAGAACTCTGTTTCTAGGAGCACTTGATCCACAAAATTTCTGCATATCTAAAACTTATTTTCAACTCCTACTGACACTAATATTTTAAATAGACAATCTGTTACTATAAATTAGGAATTATAGCTTTTTCCTCTTAATAAAGAAATACAATCCATACATTCTGTTGCCAGAGATATCAGGTCACTTTTGTCAAAGGACCTTTTATTACACTCATCTTCTCCCTTTGCTTTCAAAGGTCCTATGAATATCAGTCTGACAGTGAATCACTGTTGCATATACACTTCCTGCAAGAATAATAATGATGGTGATTGGTAATATGAGAATGAAGATGATGATGATGATATCATAGCCGACATTTACTGTTTTGGCTTACTCAAGCATTCCTTCGCACCATTCTTTTGTAGCTATATCTACTTTTACTTTAGGAATTGCTATCTCCCTATCCAAATGGTTTTGGTGAAAATGTCAATTACATAGTACAACACACTCATCCATTCACGCATATACATATATATCTCAGCGATGGTTTCAGCAATAGTCAAGTGATTCAAGTCAGACCAACCTGAGTTTTAGGAAATTATGCTTTGGGGAAGTTGCCTTCAAAGACACTGAAAGAAAAAGATGTCTTCTCTTTTCTCAGGAGTTACTGAACTGAAATTATGAAGACCTAAAATTATCTCTGGTCATGTCCCTGTTCCCATTTATGAACTCATTTATAGTAGTGGTCATAAAGCCAATGGCTATCAGGGAAGCAGAGGTAATACTCTCAAACTTCCTGGAGCCTCTAAGGCCAGTTCTTTACCTCAACACCCCATTTTAGCTCCATGACACATGAACCAAAAAATTCCATTTTTTCTTAAGCTAATCTAAGGATTAAATAAAATAGCTACCATTTATCAAGAACTATTTTAATGCTCTAAACCATATATTTATATGAAATAAATATGTAGAGTTAGAACTTTTATGTATAGGAAAACTCTAGATGACAAGTAGAAGAACCCTGTTGTAATCATTATTCTCAAAATACACAATACACTGGATACAAATAAATTAAAAGATAATTATTTTCCTTCTACTGTCTATTCAAAATGTACTCATGAAAGGAGCCTACCTCTTTGTAGATTGCTTCAACAAATTCTCAAGGAAGATACTAAGTGGCTAGACTTGGGTCATATTCCTATATCAGCACCAACCACTGTGACCAAGTACTCTGGTCCTCTGTGTCATGGGAGCATTTCTATTCCCAAACTATGTAGAATAAAAATAGGAAAGGGTGGTTCCCTAAAGAAATGCTGCACAGACCAAGAAAATAAACAGATCACAATAATAGCATCATTTCATTTATTCCTCTTTCTCATTCTTAAGAAGTAATATCTACCTTTATTTTGCAGATGAAAATATACCCTTATAAAAATCAGTCATTTGTTCAAGTTGCTTGGTTAGTAAAGAGAAGTTGGCTTTCAAACCCAGGTCTATCTCATTCCATAGGTTCCTCTCTCTTCTACCATGATGCTGTCTGGGAGAATAACGGCAGGAGGTTCTGGACTTCACTGCTACCTGATTGCCTCTGGTGGCAGCAGCAGAGAAGTTGGCACATGGCTGCATGGGGTTATGGAGTGAACATTTGGGAAGAAACTCTTCATCAGATTTAGAACCGACTACTTCCTGTCCAGAAAAAAATGACGAGGTGATCATAAGAAGAAAAAGAGTTTCAAGTAGTGCTGAATGGAGACAGCAGGCTCCAAGGAGCCTGCTCCATGGATGAGGGACAGAGGAAAAGGAAGACTAAGTCATCAGACAGTCAAATGCCAAATCAATAAGGAGAATGGTTGAAAGAAAAGGACTTGGGTGAATCTAGGCAGCCTTAGGGCTCAAGAGGCATTACAAGCACAGTACTTCCTAGGATGATCCTAAAAAATTATTTCTTTTCTTTTGGTTCCTAAAGAAGCTCCAAACATTCAGTTCCTCCCAGAGTCAAGAGTTATCATCCAGGAATGTTTTTTCTTTTCTACAACATTTAATCAGGGGGTGAGCCCAGGATCCACAAATTAAAGTGTTAGCCTCTTTGTTGCTGGATGCATGAGAAGAACTTGTGGGGGTAGTCTGGCCACCAAACCAAAGAAAGGAATAGGTAGAAGATGTGTGCAGAGGCTGGTTACCAATTAGCAGCCTGCCATTCCCATATTTTAACAACCAATATGACTATTGTGGGTGTTTGTATGCTGACTAGAAGCTCTGACTTCTCTCCTTTTCTCGTGAGCGTCAGAAGCCAGCAGCTCCTTTTCACTATAGCCCCCTACATCCTGCCACCAAGCCTCTTGGAAGTTCAATCCATTCCAGGTACACCAGAAAATAAGAGGCTAAAATCCAGACACACAACTGTTCAAATGTGGCCAAAGCAGGTTCAGAACATTTTCTAGACATGAAGGCATTTCTCCCGTGTTTGTTCTCATTAATCTTGCCTCTTTCTCTTTTGTTTAGGGTCTCTATCTGTCTCTATATTTCACTAGGGGTTGAATTTGAACAAAAGGCTCACACCTGATGTTCATGCATATTTCTGCATGTGTACTTCAAAGGGAACCCTTTGAAAGGAAGTAGTCTCTACTAGGCCAAGCTGTGGGACAAAAAAATGAAGCCTGATAGATTGGAATGAAGGACAGAGGGACAGACAGGCACAGGAAAAAGAGAGGGAGAGTTGGGAGGGAGTTGGTATGTCAGTTATGCCTGTTAGACGCAAATGCAACATGTCAGGACCAAATGATTAGAAAACCCAAAAGCAAATGACAAATGGGAAATACAGAGGAGACAGAATCCAAGATGCAGAAGAGTGTCTAGAAACCATATTTCTAGGTCCTCAGTGGAAGCAGAGCAGTATAGATACTGCACCAGAGTCAAGACATTTCATGAACTGAGCTGCAGACAACCTGGTATGTCAGCCCTCAAGGCACTTAAATTTCTTTATGTGTATACAGGTCTCCCCCAAAGAAAGACAGATGAGGATTAGACTGGATGGGATTGGATTGGACTGAATTGAAGTGAATTGACCTCCAGTGGCTAAAGAAATAGGCAGTTCTCAATAACTACAACCAGAGAGTCAGAGAAGAAAAATCACATAACTTTCCACAGTCTGAGAACAGGTTGGAAGGAGAAAAAGAAAACATTTGATTTCTTAATCACAATTTTTGGCCCCAAGCATCTTGTGTTTAATGTCTGAAAAGACTATCTGGTCTGCCAACTTTCTGTTTTGCACGACTGCCCAAATGGGTTACAGCTGTTCAGTTTAAAAGTTCCTGATTCTAAACCAACTACTTATCTTGTTCTTATGATCTGAATGCCATATGAAGCTTTATGTTCCTTTTTGGAGGGATTTCACATCTTACCTTTCAGAAATCAATTCTTCATCAAGCCAGAGTTTCACATGTCCCTAAATTCAGTCTATTACTACAGAAGTAAGTCATCATAGAATCCTTTGAGGCTTTCACTTCTAGTTCCTGGAGACACGTTTTCCCCAGGATCTCAGAGCATGTCTACACAAGAACCATCCAACAATATGTCCAGGAATAAGTTGAGGTTCACCAGAAACATAGTAAAAAAGACTTTTATGGTTGAGTAAAGGTTCTTTTTTGCATTTCTTCTTTTATTTTTTTTTTCCTTCTTTGTCCCTATACACAGAAACCTTCTGTGGTTTCCTTATAATGAGTCTTAGGAACCTGAGATGACTATATACTGATTATCTACCACATACACAACGTTAGAAGTTAGTTGGATATGAGACATGAAGTTTTACGGTTCACATACAACCAAATATAGGTAGAAAGAAAGGAAGACGAGAGCTGGGACTTTATATAAGTTCAGTTCCAGGGCTAGGGACTGAAGAATTACTGTATAGGGCTTATCTTCAGTGGAAGGTAGGAAGAATTCTACTCTTTACATTATTTCTTTTTGGTTTTTCTTTGGTTTGTTTTCTGGTTTGTTTTTCTTAACTTTTTATTTTGTATTGGAGTACAGTTTGTCAACAATGTTGAGCCAGTTTCCGGTGTACAACAAAATGATTCAGTTATACATACACAGGTTTCCTTGGTGGCTCAGACAGTAAAGAATCTGCCTGCAATGCATGAGACCCAGGTTTGATCCCTGGATCAGGAAGATCCCCTGTAGAAGGGAATGGCAACCCACTCCAGTATTCTTGCCTGGAGAATTCCCTGGAGAGAGGAGCCTGAGGGGCTCTAGTCCAAGAAGTCACAAATAGTCAGACACGACTGAGTGATTTATACTTTCACTTTCATTCTTTTTCAAATTCTTTTCCTAATTAGGCTGCTACACAATATTGAGCAGAGTCTTGTCCCATACAGTAAGTCCTTGTTGGTTATCCATTTTACACTGGTGTTCTCAAACATATGTTCCAAAAAGAAATTTGTTAAGAATGCTTTGTTTAAATCTTAGGACCCAGATGGCCTTTTATAGTCTAGGCTAGATTAGATTAGTCTAGAAAGTAATCTAGAAAGTTTAATCAGACTGGAAGTATGTGTGAGTCTAAATTGGATGAGCCCTTGCATTTTATTTATTTTAAACTTTTTATTTGGTATGGGAGAAGACTCTTGAGAGTCCCTTGGACTGCAAGGAGATCCAACCAGTCCATTCTGAAGGAGATCAGCCCTGGTATTTCTTTGGAAGGAATGATGCTAAAGCTGAAACTCCAGTACTTTGGCCACCTCATGCAAAGAGTTGACTCATTGGAAAAGACTCTGATACTGGGAGGGATTGGGGGCAGGAGGAGAAGGGGACGACAGAGGATGAGATGGCTGGATGACATCACCGACTCGATGGACGTGAGTCTGAGTGAACTCTGGGAGTTGGTGATGGACACGGAGCCCTGGTGTGCTGCGATTCATGGGGTCACAAAGAGCCGGACACAACTGAGCGACTGAATTGAACTGAACTGAACTGAACTGAACTGATAGCTGATTAACAATGTTATAGTTACAGGTGGACTGCAAAGGGACTAGGTCATATTGGAAATTATTTTAATGACCATCAGTGCATTCCAGAAGCCTGGTGGACCAATAAAATAAAAAAGACACAGAAAGTTCATATACATGGAAAAGCCAGTACTAGCAGAACCAATTGGGTAGCATCATCATCCAGTTGTATATATGGATTCAGCATTCTAGACACATTTTTGAAAAACAGAGCAAGCAAAGAAGGCCAATTGCCCGTACAATAACTCTTTTGGATTCAGAGGAGGGTTCTAAATAGAATTAGCAACAGAAACTGAAAAAGAAAACCATGAGAGGGAGAAGGCAGGAGCAAGGTCTGAGTGTTAACTCAGACGCCTAATCTAAAGAATAATTAAATAAACAAGATTAGCATACCAAAATTTGTCCTGGATATGATTTTCAGCAAAAGACACTGGATACTAGCAAGATTCAGATCCCACCCGAGAAGGGTCAAGGCTATTTACAATTAGGATCAAGACAGGAATTGGTCTTTCCGGTTTTAGGAATTAGGGCACCAACGCTGAGTAATTAGAGAAGTCAAAGGTAGTAAAACAAGGCAAGGGCTGCCACATGGCTCACTCCAAATACCACGCTGTAGATCAGCATCATTCTAGAAACAGTTCAGTATTAAGCAAGCAGTGAACAGCAGAATTTAATAGTGTGTATCTTAAATTTGTGATTCTCAATATTTAATGCGCACAAGAATCATCTGATAATCTTGTTAAACTGCAGATTCTGACTCAGTAAATCTGGTGAAAGACTTGAGGCTCTGAATTTCTAAGAAGTTCCCAAGGGATAATCTTGCTGTTGGTCCACAGAAGACACTGAATAGGAAGGGTCTAGAGCCATGGTTCTCAACTTTGGCTGCATATTAGCTTTCAACAGTGCTGATGCCTGGGTCTCATTCCCAGACACTGATTTAATTGGTCTGGGTTGGGCAGTGTTTTCTGATGCTCTCAAAGCTCTCCCAGGTAGTTCCATTTGGGAATCCACTGAAGGTCATTTCAGTTGGTTTGCCAGTGGATTTCAGGACAATGTTTTTTTTGTTTTTGTTTTTTTTTTAAATAATAATCCCACCAATAAATTCTCTATTGATAGCTTTGGGTGTTTGAAATGTTCAAAGTCCTAGGCATTCTGGGTATTTTTTTCAATCATAATACATTTCTGGATAATAAATCTTATTTAATTTTTTGTTTTGTAATTTGATTTGGAAGTGATAACACTGTGTAACTCAGAGATATTTTTGTTTCGTCTTTGACTTTTTTTAACTTACTATAAAAAGAACCCTTTAAAATATTTCCTTAGAGTAATAGGAAAATTGGAAATTTATATTTTCCCTTTTAAAAAAAAAGCACTTCTTGTCTTCAGCAGTCTTTTCACAGCTCTTTGCTATTGTGTTCACTTTCTTGAGTTGCTTGGATTGCACCCTAATGATGTGTTTGTTCTCTCATTATCCTCAGACTCAAGCCAACTCCAATAGCACATTCTTAGGCAGTTGATGCCTTTGTTTAATTCCACACATTTCTTCTCTTAGAGAGAAAAGGCAAATGAGGACAGTTATCAGTTACAAGATGTGTGGAACACATCGATAATCTAGCACTCTGTTGGGAAGATCATTTGTGTGAAGAGGATCCAGTAACTTTCCACTTACATCATCTGTTCTCTCAAATCTTGCTCCTTCCCAGCCTCCCTGCCTCCTCCACTCCCATTCAGCCCTCCTTTCTATCATCCCAGAACAGAAGGCTTACATCATCTAAAAGGTTGGCTTATGAGGCCTTTGATTCTCTATTAAGCTGTTTTTTTTTTTTTTCTTATTTACTGCTATTCTGTAGCATTTCAGAAACTACTTCATTCTATGCACAGTGCCTACAATTGGGGTTGGCTGCCACCAAAGGAATCTTGCCCTTTGCATACGAACAGCTTGGTTTTCCTAAGCAGAGATGAATTCAATGTAAGTGCTTCTCTTTACAAGATTGTTTTAAAATAAATATTTAATACAAAGACATAATGTTGTTTTTCAGAAGACCTTAGAGCAAAGATGTTCAGACTACAGATATTCCTGAATATTCATTGGAAGGACTGAGGCTAAACCTGAAACTCCAATACTCTGAACACCTGATGTGAAGAAATGACTCATTTGAAAAGACCCTGATGCTGGGAAAGATTGAAGGCAGGAAGAGAAGGGGACAACAGGAGATTAGGTGGTTGGAAGACATCACTGACTCAATGGATGTGAGTTTGAGTAAACTCTGGGAGTTGGTAATAGACAGGGAGGCCTGGCATGCTGCAGTCAATGGGGTCACAAAGAGTCGGACACAACTGAGTGACTGAACTGAACTGAGCTATAGCAATGATTTTCAGACTGCAGATCATTACTCATTAGTGGGTTGTGAAATAAATTTGGTAATTCTTGAGCAACACTGTATTTAGTAGACAAGAAAAATAGAGGACAGAAGAGAAAATATCAGGGAATATCTCACATTGTAAGGGTAAGTATAATTTTTTTTGACAGAACTCTCATTTCAGTTACATAGATGTAAATTGTATTTTCCTGTGAGTTTTACTGTAAGTTGTATTTAAAAGCAATAAAAGCCACTGTCCCCAACATAATCATCAGTCAGTCTACCTTTACTCAAAGTCTTCCAAAACTATTATAAGGCAATAGTAATTTATTATGATTGCAAGATCTTCAGATAATGTATAAGCCTGCTGCTTTGGCACAGAAAGGTGATAGGCATATGTGTGTGTGTGTGTGTGTGTGTGTGTGTGTGTGTAGGTAAAACCTTAGTGATTATATCTATAAAAGTAAAAACAAGAATAAAAAATACACTGAACTTTTTCTCATTCTGGAAATACTTATTCATGGTAATGTGAATTTTTTAAAAATGGCTCTATCCATTTCATTAAAAGATTAATTTTCAATACACTTCCACATTTTATAATTAATACATTTCAAAATTTGTGATACATTTATACTGTTTTAAGTTAACTGGCTGTTCAGTTCAGTTCAGTTCAGTCACTCAGTCATGTCTGACTCTTTGAGATCCCATGAACCACAGATCGCCAGGCCTCCCTGTCCATCACCAACTCCTGGAGTCCACCAAATCCATGTGCACTGAGTCGGTGATGCCATCTAACCATCTCATCCTCTGTCGTCCCCTTCTCCTCCTGCCCTCAACCTTTCCCAGCATCAGTGCCTTTTCAAATGAATCAGCTCTTCGCATCGGGTGGCCAAAGTATTGGAGTTTCAGTTTCAAAATCAGTCCTTCCAATGAACACCCAGGACTGATCTCCTTTAGGATGGACTGGTTGGATCTCCTTGCATTCCAAGGGACTCTCAAGAGTCTTCTCCAACAGCAGAGTACAAAAGCATCAGTTCTTTGGCACTCAGCTTTCTTTATGGCCCAACTCTCATGCCCATACATGACTACTGGAAAAACCATAGCCTTGACTAAAAGGCAAATTTGGCCTTGGAGTACAGAATGAAGCAGGGCAAAGACTAATAGAGGTATGCCAAGAGAATGCACTGATCATAGCAAACACCCTTTTCCAACAACACAAGAGAAGACTCTATAAATGGACATCACCAGATGGTCAACACTGAAATCAGACTGATTACATTCTTTACAGCCAAAGATGGAGAAGCTCTATACAGTAATCAAAAACAAGAATGAGAGCTGACTGTGGCTCAGATCATGAACTCCTTATTGTCAAATTCAGACTTAAATTGAAGAAAGTAGGGAAAAATACTAGACCATTTAGGTATGCTGCTGCTGCTGCTGCTGCTAAGTCACTTCAGTTATGTCCAACTCTGTACAACTCCATAGACGGCCTCCTACCAGGCTCCCCCTTCCCTGGGATTCTCTAGGCAAGAACACTGGAGTGGGTTGCCATTTCCTTCTCTAATGCATAAAAGTGAAAAGTGAAAGTGACATCATTCAGTCGTGTCCAACTCTTAGCGACCCCATGGACTGCAGCCTACCAGGCTCCTCCATCCATGGGATTTTCCAGGAAAGAGTACTGGAGTGGGGTGCCATTGCCTTCTCCAACCATTCAGGTATGACCTAGTTCAAATCCCTTATGACTATACAGTGGACGTGAGAAATAGATTTAAGGGACTAGATTGACAGACAGAGTGCCTGATAAACTATGGATGGAGGTTCCTGACATTATACAGGAGACAGGAATCAAGACCATCCCCAAGAAAAAGAAATGCAAAAAAGCAAAATGGCTGTCTGAGGAGGCCTTACAAATAGTTGTGAAAGAAGGAAAGCAAAAAGCAAAGGAGAAAGGGAAAGATATACCCAGTTGAATGCAGAGTTCCAAACAATAGAAAGGAGAGATAAGAAAGCCTTCCTCAATGATCAATGCAAAGAAATAGAGGAAAACAACAGAACTGGAAAGACTAGAGATCTCTTCCAGAAAATTAGAGATACCAGGGGAACATTTCATGCAAACATGGGCTCAATAAAGAACAGAAATGGTAGGGACCTAACAGAAGCAGAAGATATTAAGAAGAAGTGGCAAGAATACACAGAAGAACTATACAAAAAAGATCTTCATGACCCAGATAATCATGATGGTGTGATCACTCACCTAGAGCCAGACATCCTGGAATGTGAAGTTAAGTGGCCTTAGGAAGCATCATTACGAACAAAGCTAGTGGAGGTGATGGAATTCCAGTTGAGCTATTTCAAATCCTAGATGATGATACTGTGAAAATGTTGCACTCAATAAAACACAAAATTTGGAACTCAGCAGTGGCCACAGGACTGGAAAAGGTCAGTTTTCATTCCAATCCCAAAGAAAGGCAATGCCAAAGAATGCTCAAACTACAACACAACTGAACACATCTCACATGCTAGTAACGGAGAAGGTGATGGCACCCTACTCCAGTACTCTTACCTGGAAAATCCCATGGATGGAGGAGGCTGGTGGGCTGCTGCCTATGGGGTCACACAGAGTCACACACGACTGAAGCGACTTAGCAGCAGCAGCAGCACAATGCTAGTAAAGTAATGCTCAAAATTCTCCAAACTAGGCTTCAGCAATACCCTATGCAGTCTACTCAAAGCTATGGTTTTTCTAGTTGCCGTGTATGGATCTGAGAGTTGGACTATAAAGAAAGGTGAGCACAGAATTGATGTGTTTGAACTGTGGTGTTGGAGAAGACTCTTGAGAGTCCCCTGGAATGCAAGGAGATCCAACCAGTCCATCCTAAAGTAGATCAGTCCTGAGTATTCATTGGTAGGACTGATTTTGAAGCTGAAACTCCATTACTTTGGCCACCTGATGCGAAGAGATTACTCATTTGAAAAGACCTTCTGCTGGGAAAGATTGAAGGCAAGAGGAGAAGGGGATGACAGAGGATGAGATGGTTGGATGGCATCACAGGCTCAGTGGATATAGGTTTGGGTGGACTCTGGGAGTTGATGAGGGACAGGGAGGCCTGGCGATCTGTGGTTCATGGGGTCACAAAGAGTCAGACACGACTGAGCAACTGAACTGAACTGAACTGACTAGACGGACCTTTGTTGAGAAAGTAATGTCTGCTTTCTAACATGCTGTCTAGGTTGGTCATAACTTTCCTTCCAAGGAGTAAACGTCTTTTAATTTCATGGCTGCAATCACCATCTGCAGTGATTTTGGAGCCCAGAAAAATAAAGTCTGACACTATTTCCCCATCTATTTTCCACGAAGTGATGGGACCAGATGCCAGGATCTTCGTTTTCTGAATGTTGAGCTTTAAGCCAACCTTTTCACTCTCCTCTTTCACTTTCATCAAGAGGCTCTTTAGTTCTTCTTCACTTTTTGCCATAAGGGTGGTGTCATCTGCATATCTGAGGTTATTGATATTTCTCCTGGCAATCTTGATTCCAGCTTGTGCTTCATCCAGCCCAGCTTTTCTCATGATGTACTCTCCATATAAGTTAAATAAGTAGGGTGACAATATACAGCCTTGATGTACCCCTTTTCCTATTTGGAGCGAGTCTGTTGTTCCATGTCCAATTCTAACTGTTGCTTCCTGACCTGCATATAGGTTTCTCAAGAGGCAGGTTAGGTGGTCTGGTATTCCCATCTCTTTCAGAATTTTCCACAGTTTATTGTGATTCACACAGTCAAAGGCTTTGGCATAGTCAATAAAGCAGAAATAGATGTTTTTCTGGAACTCTCTTGCTTTTTTGATCATCCAGCGGATGTTGGCAATTTGATCTCTGGTTCATTTGCCTTTTCTAAAACCAGCTTGAACATCTGGAAGTTCATGGTCACCTATTACTGAAGCTTGGCTTAGAGAATTTTAAGCATTATTTTATTAGCGTGTGAGATGAGTGCAACAGGCTGTTACTAATGATTATAACGATAAATCAATAAAAATAAACTTAACTGTTAGAGCCTTCGAGTTGCAGGAAATACATTGCTATTTCAATTTACTTTCATATATATTTTTACGTAGAATTAATCAATAAAGACTATCAAAGACTTTCCAGCCAGGAAATTCCCCGGTGGTTCAGTGGTTATGACTCTGCACTCTCACTGCCAAGGGTACTGGTTTGATCCCTGGTCAAGGAACTAAGAATCTGCATGCTGAGCAGAGTGCCCAAAAATTAAAAAAAAAAATTATTTTTAAAAAAGGATGTTAAACCTAAATATATATTACATTAGGATAAAATTCAGAAGGGGAAATGTAATCAAAATATACTACTAAAGATAACTTGCTTGTGTGTTTTTAAATAGGTACAAATTCATATTTCATTTAGATTCTACTGGATAAAATTTTAAAGTGTTGTAATAGTTTAATTTTACATGTGATACTTGTACTTTTTGCAGTTATTTAATCTTTTGACAGGTTGCTCTCAATTTCTGAGATGGTCTGCTTTCTGTCTACACATTGTGTATCTCTAAATAAACTTGCTCTCTATTTTGACAAATACAATTGCATACTTAAAATATAAAAAGAGGTATTTATCAAAGTAAGTTTCAACTCTTTTAGAAGTTTCACAAACAAAACTTTAACATTGTTGATCTAGCCCTCTCACTGTCTATCACTGTCAGAAATTTGCAAAGTCACCCCAATATAAAAATATTTATTTCTTTCACAAAATCCTTTTAGGAATATTTTATGCTATAATTTTCTTAAGAGTAAAGTACATGCCAAATACAGTCACTCATCACCTAGACTAATCTTAGCTGGCGTGCTAAAACTGGTTGGAGTAGTAACTAGCAACACTGACCAGAATTAACAACACAAATGAACTTTATGACTTCATAATTCAGGATGCATTTAATAGATGGAGATGATTAACTTTATGGGACATTTGATACTATAATATTTTAATCAATTCTTGATAAGTAGGCAGTCTCTTTGGGGAAGCATATGCACCTTCAACCAGTAAATGAAATGAAAAATATTTCAAAAAAGTTGAAAGTTGAAATTTGTTTCACTGTTCAAAATCTTGAACAGAACACATATTGTCTTCTCTCAGTTCAATTCAATTCAGTCGCTCAGTCGTGTCTGACTCTTTGCGACCCCATAAATCGCAGCACGCCAGGCCTCCCTGTCCATCACCAACTCCCGGAGTTCACCCATGTCCACTGAGTCGGTGATGCCATCCAGCCATCTCATCCTCTGTCGTCCCCTTCTCCTCCTGCCTCCAATCCCTCCCAGCATCAGAGTCTTTTCCAATGAGTCAGCTCTTTGCATGAGGTGGCCAAAGTATTGGAGTTTCAGCTTTAGTATCAGTCCTTCCAATGAACATCCAGGCCTGATCTTCTTTAAAATGGACTGGTTGGATCTCCTTGCAGTCCAAGGGACTCTCAAGCGTCTTCTCCAACACCACAGTTCAAAAGCATCAATGTCTTCTCTCAGATATCCTGTAAAATGATGGCAGAGATACATAAAGATATTTTTCTTAATAAGAAAGGAAATAGATGTGGGACAACACTAATAGATGAGAGTTTTTAAAACCTTCTGAAGAAACAAAAATGAGGTGGATGAAACTGGAGCCTATTATACAGAGTGAAGTAAGCCAGAAAGAAAAACACCAATACAGTATACTAACACATATATATGGAGTTTAGAAAGATGGTAACAATAACCCTGTATGCGAGACAGCAAAAGAGACACAGATGTATAGAACAGTCTTTTGAACTCTGTGGGAGAGGGCAAGGGTGGTATGATTTGGGAGAATAACATTGAAACATGTATAATATCATATGTGAAATGAATCGCCAGTCCAGGTTCAATGCAGGATACAAGATGCTTGGGGCTGGTGCACTGGGACAACCCAGAGGATGGTATGGGGAGGGGGGAGGGAGGGGGGTTCAGGATGGGGAACACGTGTACACCCGTGGTGGATTCATGTTGACGTATAACAAAACTAATACAATATTGTAAAGTAATTAGCCTCCAATTAAAGTAAATAAATTTAAATTAAAAAAGAAAAAAGAAACAAAAACCAGTGGAAACAAATAGAGGAAGTTATACTTTCAGAGGGAACTTCAGCTAAAGAGGGAGTCAGGCAAAAATTTCAAAGAGGCTATGGATTCAAAAGTGAAAAAGTGCAGCAAATGGGGAGATTATATTGAAAATATATGCAATGAATTGCTACCCTGTTATCTTTCTCCAGGTAGAGCTAAATAAAATGGTATTTCTTCAAGAAAGTGCTGGGATGGAAGAAACTTTCCTCTACTTTTATGTTCTTCTGGCTGGTCTAAGAATTAAGTTGATAAGACCCAAATTAACAGGAAAAAATAAAATTAATTTTGTATGTATGTGAACCCTACATACTCAAGAGGGTCAGAGAGTCCATACACATGAGAGGCTCAAAATCAGAAAGGTAAAATTATGTCTCTGTGCCATCCTGAGCTAAGGAATGGAGTAGGGGCCTGAGGCTTCCAAGGACAGAATGATAAAAAGAACAGATATTTGGTCATTAGATTCTTACCCTGCCATATAGATGGGACCACTCAGATAAAATTTCCCTCTAGTAATAACTCTTTTTCTGGGGAAAATTTCCAACTTAAATTCCTCTAGATAGTTAAGGGAGGGGCAGTAGTTTCTCTTAACCCCACAGGGTCTCCATTGCTTTTTGCTCAAAATAATTCACATGCCAAAGTGACACATCTTAAAGACTCTTCTGAACCCCTAAAAAAAATTAACTTTTTCTAGTTTTTATTTTTGTGTTCTTTTTATTTCAGAACTCTCTCTTTTCATTGGAATCAATTTTTTTGATAGTTTATGATAGTTTAACTTTAGTTAGCTTATTTACATTTCATGTTACAAGCCTTCTATGAATACTTGATGATTCTTGATCATCTGTTCTCAGTCAAGAGAGCTTTTGCTGAGCAAACGAAATCAGCAAAACAAAAAACCAGACTATCAAATGGGGGTAAAAATACTTGCAAATGATATAACCAACAGGAGGTTAAAATCCAACGTATGCAAACAGTTCACACAATGCAATATCAAAAGAAATAACCCAATCAAAAAATGGGCAGAAGACTTGAATAGACATTTTTTCAAAGAGGAAATGCAGATGCCCAACAGTCACATGAAAAGACGCTCAACAGCACTAATCATTAGGGAAATGCAAATGAAAACAACAATGAGATATCACCTCAAATCTGTCAAAATAGCTATCAGCAAAAAGAACATAAATAAGAAATAGGAATCCCAGTATACTGTTGGTTCAGTTCAGCTCACTTCAGTTGCTCAGTTGCGTCCGACTCTTTGCGACCCCATGGACCACAGCATGCCAGGCTTCCCTGTCCATCACTAACTCCTGGAGTTTACCCAAACTCAAGTCCATTGAGTCGGTGATGCCATCCAACAATCTCATCATCTGTCATCCCCTTCTCCTCCTGCCTTCAATCTTTCCCATCATCAGGGTCTTTTCAAATGAGTCAGCTCTTCATATCAGGTGGCCAAAGTGTTGGAGTTTCAGCTTCAATATCGTCCTTCCAATGAACACCCAGGACTGATCTCCCTTAGGATGGACTGGTTGGATCTCCTTGCAGTCCAAGGGACTCTCAAGAGTCTTCTCCAACACCACAGTTCAAAAGCATCAATTCTTCGGTGCTCAGCTTTCTTTATAGTTTTGGTACAGCCATTATGGAAAACAGTATGGAACTTTCTCAAAAAATTAAAAATAGAGCTTCCTCGGTGGTCTAGTGGTTAGGAGTCCACATCACAACGCAGGGGTACAGGTTCAGCCCCTGGTCTGGGTAGATCCCACATGCCATGGAGCAATCAGGCCCAAGTACCACAACTCCCGAGCCAGTGCATTAGAGCCCACAAGCCGCAGCTACTGAACCCACATGCCACAACTCCTGAAGCCTGCATGCCTACAGCCCCTGCTCCACAACAAGAGAAGCCACCATAGTGAAAAGCTGGCACACCACAACAAAGAGTAGCCCCTGCTCATCATAACTAGAGAAAGCTCACATACAGCAATGAAGACCCATCATGGCCAAAAAAAATAAACAACTAAAAATAGAACTGCCATATGACCCAGCAATTCCACTCCTGGGTACATAGCTAAAAAACCAAAAACACTTATTCAGATAGATACATGCACCTCAGTGTTCAAAGCAGCATTATTTACAATTGCTGAGATATGGAAATGACCTAACAGTCCATCAACAGATGAATGGATAAAAGAAAATGCAGTATTGAGATATACACACACAATAGAATACTGCTCAGCCTTAAAAAAAAGAAGAATGAAATTTTGCCATTGCCAATGACTTGGAAAGACTTGAAGGGTATTATGCTTCGTGAAATAAGACAGTGGAAGATAAATACTATACAATATCACTTCTGTGTGTAATCTAAATAATACCACAAAGTAATGAATATAACAGAAAAGCAGCAGACTCACAGAAATAGATAACAAACCAGTGGTTACCAATGAGGAAGGGGGAATTTTGGAGTAGGGAGTTGAGAGGTACTAACTGTTATGTATAAAATAAGCTACAAGGACATATTGTTCAATACAGACAATACAAGCAATACTTTATAATAACTATAAATGGAATATAATATTTTAAAAACTGTGAATCACTACACTGTACACCTGTAATATATATTACACATCAACTATAGCTCAATTAAAAAATAATCAAAATACCATTAAAAATAATCAAAATACCATTCAGGAAAATCTAAAAAGCAAACAAGAAAAATAGGTGATAGAAAGGCTGGGCAGAAGCTGTTTTATGTGGGTGGGGTTTGCCAATTAGAAGGTTTTGCTGTAGGTTGAACAATAAGGAACCAGCTTTTATACTTGAACAGTCCCAAATTTCAGAGTAAGGAGGACTTTGCTCTGGGGTTTTAATAGCCATGTTTGAGTAAAGGTTGAGGAAACTTCCAAAAATATAGGACAAAGAGACGAAGAAACAAAAATATTATTGTTGCTCTTTCACTAAGTCGTGTCCGACTCTTTGCAACCCCATGAACTGCAGCATGCCAGGCTTCCCGGTCCTTCACTATGTCCTTCACTAAACCCCAAGAACAGTATGAAAAGAAAAATATAAGCGTAAAGAAAGATGAAAGTGAAGATTTATTTAGGAGGCCTGATATCGATCTGATTTAAAATTTAGGAAGACAGAATAGAGAAAACAGAAGGGAAAATTTCAGAAAAACAGAAGTAAATTTTTTGGACCTAAAGAAGAACATGGATATTTATATGAATAGGTCCCTTGAGTGCCCAACTGAATGAATGGATATGGCTCTACAGATTCCCCGCTGTGATATTTCAAAAGATCAAGGATAAACCAAAGACCCTAAATGCTTTCAGGTTATGTACCAGAAAACAGAATAGTGGAACCAGTTTTTCATCAATTACTGAATGCTAGAAAACTAAGCAGTGTTGTCAAAATTATGAGAAGACTATCTTTAGCCAAACTATCAATCCTGTGTGAAGGCAGAATAAAGATATTTAGAGAAATGGAAGACTCAGAATGCTTGTGTCCCAGTATAATTTCTAGGAAGTCATTTGAAGATAGACTTGTGATATGGTGATTTAAAGCAGTACACACTTGGCCTCCTTCCCTGTTCCTGGCACAGAGCTCCTAAAAACCTTTCTAAGCGATGAAAACAAAAAGGTGTCTTGTTATGTGAATGGACTGATTTTGGGAAGCCACTTTAGGATGGGGGCTGGTGGCCGGGAAAGCTAACCTTGTAGGGGGCTGGAACTTTCAGTTTGAGCAAACTCGGGGAGATGGTGAAAGACAGGGAAGTCTGGCATGCTGCAGCCCATGGGGTCATAAAGAGTCGGACACAACTGAGCATCCCACCTCCAACCACTGTTTCAGTCCCACCTCCGCCTCCAAAATCTGGGAAGAAAAGAGGAGCTGGGAAGTTGAACCAGTTGTAAAGGCCAGTGATGTAATTAATCATACCCATGAAACGAAGCCTTTATAAAAAACCAAAAGGTTGTTGGGAATTTCTGAATTATACAATGTGGTTAAAAGCTTGGAATAACTTGATAATATAAGATAATTGGTGGCTTACTTTTTTAAAAGAGAGAAAGAAAAAAAAATCCAATCTCAACCTCTGACAGGATTTATTTCTTTGGTATGATTCACGGAGGAAAAAATGTAATCTGGGCACACTATTTGACTCTGCACAGAAAATATTTACATAATCATAATATGATATTGTTGCACAACTTTCTAAATTTACCACAAATCATTGATTGTTTCATATTGAAGTTAATGAATTTTATGGCATGTAAATTAAACCACAATAAGGTATTAAAAATTAAAACAAAATACCATAGCTTATTTCATAATCTTAGCACAGACTGTTTATTTATAAAATTAATTATGACAATGAGATTAAAAGATTTAAAATGCAGATTGCTGTACCATACTTTGGTAGCACTATAATAACAAATATATTTAGAAACTTTTAATATAAAAATGTAAAAGCCTTGTTAACAAAATACAGTATTGATTTTCAACTTTTAGAGTCAATAAGGGTAAATCAAGGGAGAAGATATAAAATCTAAATATTCTTAGTATTGACAATATTAAAAGAAAGATTATATCGGGTTGGCCAAAAAGTTTGAGTTTTTCTGTGAGGCGTTACAGAAACATCTAAATGAACTTTTTGGCCAACCCAATAGCTGATAAAGACTAAGAGGTAAAAAGAGGATGAGGATCGTGGAGGGAGGACTAAGTGACCTTATCTTACAAATTTGGGAACCAAGAGACACTGTCTATAAATGAGAGCCTTCCCTCAGATTTTGCCATTGCCCTCAGCTACTGAATTCCCAAAGAAATTGAGTATCAAGTCTCACTCTCTGTAGGTCTGTGACTGAGAGAGAAGTAATATGAAAAAGGGTACCACCTCCAAGACATCGAAAGGTGGAAAATAAAAGCAACTGAAAATGCCATTGAAATATTTTCCAAGAAAGGAAAAGATAGAAGAAAGATTTCACATTTGTGTTGCTAAAGTGCTTTTAGCTAAGTGTTGAGGGTTGGGGGAGAGGTTGTCTGTGATTTATGAAATAAGAAACAGCTTTAAAAATCCTATTTGAAGATTCACTGAGGGACTACAAGTGTAGGAGTGACATAGAGGGTGTCAGTAGTGATACAAGATAGCTAAATTATCATGATTCATAACAGGAACTCAATAGGCAATGCTCTAGTTTTGATATATCAAGAAACTGTATCATAAGTACACAATTTAGACATATGGAGTAACCACCAGGAGTAAAAATTGAAGAACTTTCTTACTGTGTCCCCAGTACCTAGAACAGCAATTGACTGATTGTGTATGCTCAATAAATATCGGCTGAAAGAATGAATTTGTTAAATACTGTGCAGGAATGGGAGAGGAGCTGAGGGAATTTGACATCGCTTTTTACATTCATTATACACCTGCAATGGTTCTGTCTTTCCCTCTTTCCTTACAAACAGAATTCAGATTTCTACTCCACAGGGAATTTGACCATCTCTAACCAAGGGATAAATCCTAATTACTCTAATGAGTCACGGTAATCCTGTGATCTCTAGCCAGTGACTGGGTTAAAGGATGTCTTATGGTCCAGTTCTGTCCATTGAGATATGAAAGGAGATTCTTGGAAGATTGTTTCCTCTTTTTTCTCTCGAAACTGACTTGTTGAAATTTGATGCTTGGACTAAGACTACCACCAAGAAGCTAGACTGAGGGGAAAACGAACATCCACAGACTGCAGCATGTGGAAGGAACCTGAAACTTTCCTGACATCACTGAGCTCTTGGTTAAACAACCCTATCTCAACATGTCTTGTACGTGACATAAATCTTCCTTTTTGTTCCAACTCATTGAGTTAAGGGCTACTGTTGTTTGTTCTTGGAGAAAAACAACAGATAAAGGTCCTTGTGTATTTGAGGATATAAATAAACATATGCTTGTGTTAATATGTTTATGAAAACTAAAAATAAAATAAAGTTGTACATAATTTCATTCTATTACAATAGAGGAGTATTTCTAAAATCTGTGTGTAAATAGTTGTGTCCTCTAAATTTTGGTGGCCAGGTTTCAAGCCCCAGTTATTCTCTCCTTTATTTCCACTTTGATTCTTGTCTTCCAAAACAAGTTTTATACAAGTTCTTGCCCTCAAGTCTGATAATCCCAGAAATTTCACCACAATAAATTCTAGTTGAAAGGAATACTTATTATTGGAAACAAAAAGGAAAATAGAGAATATAGCTATATCTGCCTCTTTACCTTCATTATCACAATATTTGTTCTTTCACAAAGTGTGAGAAGAAGTCAACAGCTGAGAGGAAATGAGAGAAAATGAGTGCCAGATATGAAGAGAAAGAAGCCATAAAACAGTCATCTCAAAGATTAAAAGAAAGACATTACAGATGTAAAAGAATTCTGAATGTGATATTTTCAGAATTTCAGTTAAAGCCCCAGAGTTGACAGGTTGTATGAAGGATCTACAAACATATAGCAAAATGGCCTAGTAATCATCACATTCTATACCCTATAGAGAAGGAAATAGCAACCCACTCCAGTGTTCTGGGTGGGATAATCCCATAGACAGAGAAGCCTGGTGGGCCACAGTCCATGGGGTCGCCAAGAGTCAGAGACGACTAAGCATACACACACTAGAACTCACAGAGGATGATTGCTTGAAAGGGAGTTTTGAGGAAAGACAGAGTTTTGTATGATAATTTTACTGCCTTCCCCATAGACAGTAGAAGGATGGTAGGGCTCCAAGGGAGTCTTTAGAGGGAGTCTCAAGGGGAAAAAAATGTAGAGCTACAGACACTTGATCCCTGCTTTTACCTGATCATAATAAGAAAACAAGAAAAGAGCCCAGATCAAGGTGCTGATCCAGCAGACCTAGGATGTGTACTGTTTATTGTAGGGTGCAAGTAGTTGCCGTAGAGGGGAGTCAGAATGAATATCGTATAGCATCTCTGTCCAAGGAATTTTTTGTCTTTAAGGTTGAAGGAACTCCAACTTTAAAAGGCTGCTGGTCCTTATTTTTTTTCACAGTACTGGTGGAGCTGTTGGGGTACAGAAACTGAAGTGGTGGGTCATAAGATTTTGATAACACTAATAAAGCAAAATTCCCTCTGCTGGGGGTGGAGGTCACTGAAAACTCTGTTAGGAAGTCCCTAAAGACAACACAAGAGCCAGCATTTGAATACCTGAACTGATAGAGGTGAATTGACAGACAAGAGAGAATTTTCATTACCTTAGCTAAGTGAAAAGGTCTTTCCCCATTTTTACTCATCCTTTCCTAATCTTGACCCTCTAGGATTCAACAGAAACATAACAAGGGGGCGGGGTTAAAGAAGTGGAAGAGCAAGACGAAGAAACACTGAATAGATAGACTATGCTCTACTCCTCCACTGAAAATCTTCAAACCATGGGTCAACCCAGAGCTGGGGAACTTTTACCTGAATGATAAGCCCAAGGTGTAACTGAGACTGGGCTATACTTTTTTTCTTGATCTGAGAATGTGATTTGTTTAAGGCTGAAAGTGGTCAGAAAGCATGAAATGTGCTTGAGAGGCCATTAGTAGGTGAGGAAGAGAACTCCTACTTATTGGATTGGAAAGCAGTGACTGGTGGAAAGGAAACAGCTTTCCTGCTTTGTCCCCGTGGAGAAGAGCCCATTTGTTAAGTTTGCCATGTTTGCAAAAGCACTGTAACAGGACTGTTAGGCAGTATTTACTTTGGATTTCTTATTATAAATAGGAAAATGAGTACGTCAAGGCTGTATATCATCACCCTGCTTATTTAATTTATATGTAGAGTACATCATGAGAAATGCTGGACTGGATGAAGCGCAAGCTGGAGTCAAGATTTCTGGGAGAAATATCAATAACCTCAGATATGCAGATGACAGCACCCTTATGGCAGAAAGTGAAGAAGAACTAAAGAGCCTCTTGATGAAAGTGAAAGAGGAGAGTGAAAAAGTTGGCTTCAAGCTCAACATTCAGAAAACTAAGATCGTGGAATCCGGTCCCATCACTTTGTGGCAAATAAATAGGGAGATAATGGAAACAGTGTCTGACTTTATTTTGGGGGGCTTCAGCCATGAAATTAAAAGATGCTTACTTCTTGGAAGGAAGGTTATGACCAACCTAGACAGCATATTAAAAAGCAGAGACATTACTTTGCCAACAAAGGTCCATCTAGTCAAGGCGATGGATTTTCCAGTAGTCATGTATGGATGTGAGAGTTGGACTATAAAGAAAACTGAGTGCTGAAGAATTGATGCTTTTGAAGTGTGGTGTTGGAGAAGCCTCTTGAGAGTCCCTTGGACTGCAAGGAGATCCAACCAGTCCATGCTAAAGGAGATCAGTCCTGAGTGTTCATTGGAAGGACTGATGTTGAAGCTGAAACTCCAATACTTTGGCCACCTGATGCAAAGAGCTGACTCATTTGAAAAGACCCTGATGCTGGGAAAGATTGAAGGCAGATGAAAAGTGGACAACAGAGGATGAGATGGTTGGATGGCATCACTGACTCAAAGGACGTGAGTTTGGGCAAACTCTGGGAGTTAGCGATGGACAGGGAGGCTTGGCGTGTTGCAGTCCATGGGGTTGCAGAGTTGGACACAACTGAGTGACTGAACTGAACTGAACTGATTATAGATTTCAAGTGAAGCCAGTCAGCTACATTGTGATAGTTCCCCCATGTACTTTGCTCCTCCAGAATAGGAACAGAAGAAGTGAATGATCTGATTTGACCAATTTTAGAATTTTGCTGTACAAATACATAAAAAGGGAGTGAGAAGTGAACGATCATTGTTTTCAAGGAAGCAACTACAATGATAGATTATGAATGGAATCCAAGTTGAGTGAGGAGGAAAACAGAGACAGCAGAGGGATGAGGAGTGTAAAGGGAGTAGAATTATGGAGCAAAAACTCATTGAGGGAAGAACTGGTATAGTTAAGAAGCTACAGGAAGCAACCAGAAGAATAAACTGCAATGATTCAAGAGCGATTTATTACTTGAAACAGAAATTTCAGAGGTTATGCAACTTCTGATGAGGGTAAGATTTCAGGTAAGATTGACTAGGTGAAAATTTTGTGAGATGAGGAAGTTAAGTAACTGAGCAGGTTAAAAATATCATCTTGCAGACTGGTTAGAACTAGTTTGAGTTAGTTTAAATGAGTTGGACCAATTTTTTTTTTTCAGTTTAAACCAGTTTGATTCATGCAGATAAAATAAATCTATCAGTTTCTAATTTTATACCTCATTGATTTCACCTACCATGAACTACATGTGAACTGGTTTTACCTAATTTAAAATTATTTATATTGGTGTACCTGTTATGGAAAGCAGTATGGAGGTTCCTCAAAAAATTAAAAATAGAGTTGCCAAATGATCACCAATCACGCTTTCTGGGTGTATATCAAAAGAAAACTATAATTTGAAAAAAATACATGCATCCCAACATATGTTGCAGCATTATTTTACAACAGCTAAGACATGGAAGCAACCTGAAATCCATCAATAGATGAATGGATAAAGAAGATGTGGTACATATATATAGTAGAATACTACTCAGCCGTAAAAAGAATGAAATAATGCTATTTGCAGCAACACGGATAGACCTAGAGATCATAATGCTAAATAAAGTAAGTCAGAGAAAGACAAATACTGTATGATACTGCTTTTATATGGAATCTAAAATACAGCACAAATAAACATGTCTACTAAACAAAACTGATTCACAGACTAAAAATCAGACTTATGGTTGCCAAGTGGGAGGGGTATGCGGGAGGGATGGATTGGGAATATGAGATCAACAGATGCAAACTATTATATATAGAGTGGATAAACAACAGAGTCCTACTGTATAGCACAGGGAACAATATTCAATATCCTGTGATAAACAGGATGATGAAAAGAATGAAAAGAATATATATGTATAACAGAATCACTTTGATCAACAGCAGAAATGAACACACTGAAAATAAATAATACTTCAACAAAATAAATAAAAGAATCATACACCATGAAAAAACAAAGTAAAATAATTTACATTAAATTATACAGTAATAAGTATTATTTTTTACTTTGATTAGTGGCTTAGAAGGTTAATTTTGACTTATAGTGACTTATATTTACATTGACTACATATAGAAAATCCATACTAAAGTTGAGGAATATTCCCACTAGAGATTCCTTCTGAACAGAATACAAAGTTTTATTAAGTGGATGAACACATTATAAGGATGGTAAAAATTATAGGAATCCATGGGGCTTTCTTCTCTTCCAAAATATAAAGATCGTCCTGTAGTTTGAATTTACCTCTGCAAATTTTGGTCATTCTTCTGAGTAGGAGAAAAGTAAAGAGATTTCCTGCTTCATCCTTATGGAAGAAAGTCTGTTCATTAAGCTTGTCATACTTGGTGAAAGGATTGTAACAGAATTGTCAGAGAGTAACCATTTAGGGTTTCTAGTCATGGATTTCAAATGAAGCCCTAGTCAGCTACATAATACTCTGCTCCTTCTACTCAGACTATATCTTATAAACCTAACATCCCATTTCTGAGTATTAATTCTGTCCACGTAATGCTACTGTTTCTCAACCATTGCCTATAAATTTGTGACTACCTTCACATAGACAAGAAATGTTCTCCTTACAACTAGATGCACTTATTTGTAAATAGACTGAAGCAATGTCTACCAGTAAAACCATACTTCTACCAACACTCTGAGAATCTTTTGACCATGTCAGTATTTGCTGTGGTTGTTCAGTCACTCAATCATGTCTGACTCTTTGAGACCCCACCATGCATGGGGCTTCCCTGCCCTTCACCATCTCTTGGAGCTTGCTCAAACTCATGTTCATTGAGTTGTTGATGCCATCTAACCATCTCATCCTCTGTCATCCTCTTCTCCTCCTGCCTTCAATCTTTCTCAGCATCAGGGTCTTTTCCAATGAGTCAGTTATTTGTATTAGATGGCCAAATATTGGAGTTTCTGCTTCAGCGTCAGTCCTTCCAATGAATATTCAGGGTTGATTTCCTTTAGGATTGACTGGTTTGATATCCTTGAAAGTTCAAGGGACTCTTGAGAGTCTTCTCCAACACGACAGTTCAAAAGCATCAGTTCTTTGGCACTCAGCCTTCTTTAGAATGTGAAAAAGACCAAAAGGGATATAGTTGGAGCCCTCCTTTTCCCCCTTTCAGGAGAGGTGGGTCACAGCTCTCTGACCCTACTTTGATTTGTTCTTCATATCCATTCAAACATGAACACTATGTTTGAAGATCCATCACTCCCCCCTAAGAGTTATAATCAAATGGTATTAGAATATCTTCCGCTTTATTTTACCATATCCATGAATATAGGCTATCTAACAATCAAATTATAAAGACCAAAAATGAATTGGAAAATATACCAATTTGTCTGACTCTTTGAGACCCTATGGATTGTAGCCCGCCAGGATCCTCTATCCATGGGATTTCCCAGGCAAGAATACTGGAATGGGTTGCCATTTCCTCCTTCAGGGGATCTTCTCAACCCAGGGATCAAACCTGTAGCTCTTGTGGTTCCTGCATTGGCAGGCAAATTCTTTACCACTGATTCACCCGGGAAGACTGTTTAATGATACTTTACATCTAGATGTTTCATTAATCATATTATTGGCATTATTAGATAAACCAATATTTTTTTTAAGTACAGTTTTAGGATCCTACATCTGAATCTCTTAGGATTATATTCAAAGCCCTGAGTCCAGGAGGAAACCACCACCCAAGTGACTTAGACTGAGGTGGGAGTGAGGGGCTAGGAATCCACAGTTTAAAGAAATTTCTCAGGGAGTCTTTACATACAGAATAGTTTGAGAGCCATCTTTCATGCTAAAATCAGATCCAGGACTTGGAACTCAAGTGTCTGTTTCCCAAATTGAGGCAGGGCTTCCCTGTTGGTTCAGAAGGTAAATAATCAACCTGCAGTGAGAGAGACTTGGGTTCGATCCCTGGGTTGGGAAGATCCCCTGGAGAGGGGCATGGCAACCCATTCCAATATTCTTGCCTGGAGAATTCCCCATGGACAGAGGAGCCTGGTGGGCTACCCATGGGGACTCAAAAGAGTCAGACACGACTGAGTGACTAATGAGCAAGCAAGCAATGACCCATCTCAGCAGAAGTAGACAGAGAGGTTGTCACCCCGTTCTCTAAAAAATTTGAGGAAGGTTGAAAGAAAATGGGACATAGAAACTGAGTCCCCCTAAAACTGAGTTCCTCTGCTGAGTTTATGATTAACATGTCTATTCAGAATGATTATTCCCCTTCTTGTCCAACACCTGTTCTCCTCAAGATTGAGGAGTATCAAAGAAAAGAAGGGGTTGAAACTGAGCAGGACCCTCTGGGGCTCCTAGGCACAAAAGCCTTTCTGTGTCTCCCATTTCGTGACTACAGGAAATAGGCTGCCTTCGTGACCTCCCCTGAGTTCTAGGGGCAGGTTCAAACAGTTGCTGACTAGAGAAAGGAGAGGATGCAGAGAGAAGTGAGGGCATGCAGAAACAAGGAAGGAACAATCAAAAAACAATTAATAGTGCAGCCTTGGGGCAGAGTCCTAGGCCCCCTCAAGGGAAACTCATAACAATATCTTCGTGTTGCTCACAGGTACTGAAACCCCACCAGGTAGGAGAAGTTAAGTGTATGCTGCCCACAAGCATATAGACCCCAGACTGACTGGAACCAGGAGCTTGATGATGCTGACTCCCACTTACCCCACCACCAACCAAATAGATGAATGTCCACAAGTTGATCACAGACTCTGAACCATTACTAAAAACTCCTCATTACCCTTTCCAGGTTGGTACACACAGTTCTGAGGGAATTATTAGCCTGCTGTGGCCCTCTGCCTGGCAAAGCTGCTGCTGCTAAGTCGCTTCAGTTGTGTCCGACTCTGTGCGATCCCATAGATGGCAGCCCACCAGGCTCCCCTGTCCCTGGGATTCTCCAGGCAAGAACACTGGAGTGGGTTGCCATTTCCTTCTCCAGTGCATGAAAGTGAAAAGTGAAAGTGAAGTCGCTCAGTCGTATCCGACTCTTAGCAACCCCATGGACCGCAGCCCACCAGGCTCCTCCATCCATGGGATTTTCCAGGCAAGAGTACTGGAGTGGGGTGCCATTGCCTTCTCTGGCCTGGCAAAGCAATAAAGCTATTCTTTTCTATTTCACCAAGAAAAAAAAAACAACAAGATAAATTATCTTAAGTCCCATAAACAAGGAAAACCAGGTATTTAAAATGCATACATGAACTCAAAATTAGATAAACAAAAATTATTCAATCAATTGCTCCCTGAAATACTAAAATGCTCCTGTTTCTATAGGATTTATCACTGATCCATCTTTATAACAAATTCAGATGGAGAGTTGGATAACTCAATCTCCCTTTCTCTACCTTACACATTCAAATCCCATTAATCTTACTATCAGAAATTTGAGGTCTAAGTCATCAAAAAAAAGTTTCCTCAATTCTGATTTTCCATTTCCCTAGACAATCTTTGGCTCTTAAAAAAAAAGAACAAATTCATTTCAGAGAGACGAAAGTTGCATTATAAGTTAGAATTCAAGTATATTTAAGTACAAGTAAATTCAAGTACACTAATTTCCTATGGATACTTTTGCTCAAATGATCCTCAGTCCCATGGCTCCTCACCATCCCTATGACAGTGCCTTCCTTTCTTCTTCTCATCTTAGGATGAGAAGGCATGAGTATTTCAACTTTTTTTCAAGTTTTGGCTTTTACTAGCACTTGTCTTCCTGCCCAAGGTCACTCACCTCATTTTTAATTTGCACAAACCTATTGCACTTGCATAGATTAGAATTTTGCTGGCTCCTTGAAATTATTTTCTGTACTTATTAAGTGTTTTTGTTTTTCAAGACTTTTTAGGCTCATTTATTCTCCCTCTGAGCCTGAGCAAAGTGGATAAACTATTGAAGGAGCAATTGTAGTTACTTTAGAGATTTTAAAGTTCGGTTCCTTGTGCTTTATAAAGAGGAGCTACTTAGCTTTTCAATCTTTTTAGTTAGGTAGTTGCTACAAGAAGAGATGGCTGAGTAATTAACTTTAGAAATTGGCTCATCAGAAAATGAAAAGATTCAATAGCTAACTATATCATCTTAAAAAACTCATTTTCCCCCAACAATCTGTGTGTGTGTGTATGTATGCGTATGCACACATGTATTTGTAAAGAGAAAGGAGGGATAGAGCAGACGTCAGTCAGAGAAAGAGTATTTACTTTATGTGAAGCACCATGATGACTGCTATGGGATACACAATAAGAATTAAAAATAATCTGTACTTTCAGAGGCATTTCCAGTATAACTTTGGAGGTAGATATGTCCACAGACACTAAGAGGAATCTGAGGAAAGGAGCTTGAGCTGAACTGCTGAGTTTAAGTTTCCATGCACAGCTGCTGCTGCTAAGTCGCTTCAGTCGTGTCCGACTCTGTGAGACCCCACAGACGGTAGCCCACCAGGCCCCACCATCCCTGGGATTCTCCAGGCAAGAGTACTAGAGTGGTTGCCATTTCCTTCTCCAGTGCATGAAAGTGGAAAGTGAAAAGTGAAAATGAAGTTGCTCAGTCGTGCAGGCTCTTAGCGACCCCATGGACTGCAGCCTACCAGGCTCCTCCATCCATGGGATTTTCCAGGCAAGAGCACTGGAGTGGGTTACCATTACTTTCTCCATCCATGCACCGCAGCTGATTTAAAATTCCAGCTCTGCTCTTCCGTGACCTTGGGGAAACAGTTAACACCTGCTGAGCCTCAGATTGTATGTCGCTAGAGGTTGGCAGCACCTAGCTCCTGTGGTAGCTATAAAAATAGAGATAAAGTAGGTAATGTGCCCGGTGCATGGTAGATGATTAATAAATAGGAGTTATTATTATGGAAATAGCTAGCAGCTGCATGTTTGCAAATTGAACACTTTGCAACTGTACCTAGAATGCAAAATAGACACTCCGTGCACCCAGATGCAAACTTAGTTTTATTTCAAGAAGTTGGCTCTAAATAAAAATGTAGTTTTTAGGACAGGAGTCAACTTTCAATGCTGTTTAAGCAGTGTGGGCCACGTTAGAGACTTTGAGGTCAGCAAGGCATATGAAAATAAGGAGTCAAATAAAACCCTTATGGTTTAAAATCAGCTGATCTAATCTGATAAGAGGAAGCTCAAGAAAAAGTTTTGTCCTCTGGATACTTCATCCATACTCAGAAAACATTGCACCTTATTTAAAAAGTAGATTTGAAAAGAATTCATTTGAATCAGTTCTGATGAGATGGATGAAACTGGAGCCGATTATACAGAGCGAAGTAAGCCAGAAAGAAAAACACCAATACAGTATACTAACACATATATATGGAATTTAGAAAGATGGCAATGACGACCCTGTATGCAAGACAGGAAAAAAGACGCAGCTGTGTATAACGGACTTTTGGACTCAGAGGGAGAGGGAGAGGGTGGGATGATATGGGAGAATGGCATTCTATCATGTATACTATCATGTAAGAATTGAATCGCTAGTCTATGTCTGACACAGGATACAGCATGCTTGGGGCTGGTGCATGGGGATGACCCACAGAGATGTTATGGGGAGGGAGGTGGGAGGGGGGTTCATGTTTGGGAACACATGTAAGAATTAAAGATTTTAAAATTAAAAAAAAATATTAAAGTTGATAATAAATTGCATAATATAAAAAAAAATAAAATTAAAAAATAAAATTAAAAAAAATAAATAAAAAGTAGATTTATACGTGCTGCTGTAAATGAAGGCCCATGACATACAGACGTGTGTGCTAACTACAAATTGGCACCTGTCATCTACCTCCACATGCCTCTGATGTGAAGAGTTGACTCGTTTGAAAAGTCCCTGATGTTGGAAAAGATTGAAGGCAGGAGGAGAAGTGGATGACAGAGGATGAGATGGTTAGATGGCCTCACCGACTCAATGGACATGAGTTTGGGTAAACTCCAGGAGCTGGTGATGGACAGGGAGGCCTGAGGTGCTGCGGTTCATGGGGTTGCAAAGAGTCAGACACGACTGAGCGACTGAACTGAACTGATCTACCTCCACAAAGACTGAATCATGAACTGCTGCAGTTGCTGACCTTCAGCACTCCTGAAAGGAGTTCAGGGTGGAGGTCAGGAATAAGGCACACTGTGTTCTGGGGAAAACTAGCAGAACAGGGCTTCAGATACATATTTTTAGATTTTATGAGCCCAATTCTTGCATTGCCTTATATCTAGAAAAGCGCTAAAATCCTTCATAGTGACATCTGCTCCTCA
Source organism: Budorcas taxicolor (assembly GCF_023091745.1). Taxonomy (NCBI): domain Eukaryota; kingdom Metazoa; phylum Chordata; class Mammalia; order Artiodactyla; family Bovidae; genus Budorcas; species Budorcas taxicolor. Next base: position 54,568,244 of record NC_068917.1, on the reverse strand, counting down.
TGACTAGCAGTAACCTTCTGGAAAAAGAGTATGTTTGTATGATTTAATTTCCTTTTATCAAAATCACATATATATTAACCTTCCCCCTCTTTGGAGCAGTTTCTTAGAGCTATCTGAAATGCTGTCTCCCAGGCTATGGCCCTCATTTTGCCAAAAGAAACTTGCATTTTTTTCAGTTGGCATGAGAAAAATTATAGTGAACATCTGAAGTTTGTATAAATCCATTCCCTCGGTTTCTGGTAATGTTTTATCTAGAGACCATCTCTCTCCTTTGTCAGTCAAGGTACCCCAGCCAAGAGGAAGGCTAAGCAATCTGACATCTCCCTGGGAGTCTGAATCTCAACAGAGCTGATGTATACTTAAAACAGGGGTTCCTGCTACCACAGTGCACAGAATGACTCTGATTCCTGTCCTTTCCAAATATCTATTCCTAGCTCTTCAACATTTATTCAATTTTCCTTAAGGAAGAAATACGCTTTAGCGCATCAGTGGCATTCTTTGTGTCCCCCATCTACAGATATCATATCTTGAATTTTTTTTCCAATAAACTGCTTTTGCTTTTAAGTTAGCAAGAGTAGACTTCTTTACTTTCAAATAAGAACCCTAAAGTACAGTGATAACGTAATAAACATTACATTTGCTTTTATATGTATATTTTAAACTCATTTACTCTATAAACTTTTGTACTAGTTTTTTCTTATAATGTTTTCTTATTTTTATAAATAAATAGCACTAATAAATTAAAAAGAAATTTAGGTAACCAGGTGAATTCTCTGCAAACAAACTTCACTTGAATCCTCTTTACAAGCTAGGAGCAATTTTTACTAGGAGTCTGGACAGCAGCATTAAAAACAAATTGTTACAAGCACCATACCAGAGGGAAGTCAGGAGAGGTAATGAAAGCAGAGAAAGGGTTGCAATGGGAAGGTTCAAGGGTACTAGCTGCCCCACGTTTTGTTATTATTGATACAGTAGAGCCAACAGGTCAGCAGACACTACCAAAGGAAAGATTAATAGTATACTCCTAGTTCCCAAGCAGAGAGGGCACGCCGCATCATGCGGGACACAGAAGGAAGACAGAAGGAAGCTGGTCAGGAAACAGACGGCCAAAGGAAAACTATGATTTGCATTTCAAAGGTATACTTATGGGTGAATTGTTTACTCTTTGGGAACTGGCCGTTGCTGATAGGGGCAGTCCCTCCAAGGTGAGGAGGGATGTCAAAGCATCTAAATTCAGAAAGTATAAGATATGGTTAATACACCTCACCGTCTAGATATGACTCTTGAACTCCTACTCCTTCCACAATCCATGGAAGTTCAAGACTTTCTCTGGAAGTTCTACAAATTTTCAAGAAAGGTAGCATTTCATTCTCAGAGTATTCCTGATCTCTGGGGTTCTGCATTTTTGCATTTAATTCTGTTTTATACCATAGAATCTCAATGTATGATGCAGTTCTCGCTTCAGTTTCCAGGACAAGGGGATGAAGTGGTGAATCACATTGAAAACACTATGTGTCAAGAGGCAATAGCTATATGTTCAGTTCAGTTCAGTTCAGTCATTCAGTCGTGTCTGGCTCTTTGCAACCCCATGGAATGCAACACGCCAGGCCTCCCTGTCCATCATCAACTCCCAGAGTTTACCCAAACTCATGTCCATCGAGTCAGTGATGCCATCCAACCATCTTATCCTCTGTTGTCCCCTTCTCCTCCTGCCCTCAATCTTTCGCAGCATCAGGGTCTTTTCAAATGAGTCAGCTCTTCGCGTCAGGTGGCCAAAGTATTGGAGTTTCAGCTTTAGTATCAGTCCTTCCAAAGAACACCCAGGACTGATCTCCTTTAGGATGGACTGGCTGGATCTCCTTGCAGTCCAAGGGACTCTCAAGAGTCTTCTCCAACACCACAGTTCAAAAGCATCAGTTCCTCGGCACTCAGCTTTCTGTACAGTCCAACTCTCACATCCATACATGACCACTGGAAAAACCATAGCCTTGACTAGATGGACCTTTGTTGGTAAATTAATGTCTCTGCTTTTTGATATGCTGTCTAGGTTGGCATAACTTTCCTTCCAAGGAGTAAGCGTCTTTTAATTTCATGGCTGCAGTCACCATCTGCAGTGATTTTGGAGCCCAGAAAAATAAAGTCTCTCACTGTTTCCACTGTTTCCCCATCTATTTCCCATGAAGTGATGGAACCAGATGCCATGATCTTAGTTTTCTGAATGTTGAGCTTTAAGCCAACTTTTTCACTCTCCTCTTTCACTTTCATCAAGAGGCTCTTTAGTTCTTCCTCACTTTCTGCCATAAGGGTGGTGTCATCTGCATATCTGAGGTTATTGATATTTCTCCCGGCAATCTTGATTCCAGCTTGTGCTTCATCCAGCCCAGGGTTTCTCATGATGTACTCTGCATATAAGTTAAATAAGCAGGGTGACAATATACAGCCGTGACATACTCCTTTTCCTATTTGGAACCAGTCTGTTGTTCCATGTCCAATTCTAACTGTTGTTTCCTGACCTGCATACAGATTTCTCCAGAGGCAGGTCAGGTGGTCTGGTATTCCCATTTCTTTCAGAATTTTCCACAGTTTATTGTGATCCACACAGTCAAAGGCTTTGGTATAGTCAATAAAGCAGAAATAGATGTTTTTATGGAATTCTCTTTCTTTCTCGATGATCCAGTGGATGTTGGCAATTTGATCTCTGGTTCCTCTGCCTTTTCTAAAACCAGCTTGAACATCTGGAAGTTCATGGTTCACATATTGCTAAAGCCTGGCTTGGAGAATTTTGAGCATTTCTTTGCTAGCATGTGTGCAATGTGTGGTAGTTTGAACATTCCTTGGCATTGCCTTTCTTTGGGATTGGAATGAAAACTGACCTTTTTCAGTCCCATAGCCACTGCTAAGTTTTCCAAGTCTGCTGGCATATTGAGTGCAGCACTTTCACAGGATCATCTTTTAGGATTTGAAATAGCTCTACTGGAATTCCATCACCTCCACTAGCTTTGTTAGTAGTGATGCTCCTAAGGCCCACTTTACTTCACATTCCAGGATGTCTGGCTCTAGGTTAGTGATCACACCATTGTGATTATCTGGTGGTCATGAAGATCTTTTTTGTACAGTTCTTCTGCGTATTCTTGCCACCTCTTCTTATCTGATGCTTCTGTTAGGTCCATACCATTTCTGTCCTTTGTGGAGCTCATCTTTGCATGAAATGTTCCCTTGGTATCTCTGATTTTCCCGGAGAGATCTCTAGTCTTTCCCATTCTATTATTTTCCTCTATTTCGTTGCACTGATCACTAAGGAAGGCTTTCTTATCTCTCCTTGCTGTCCTTTGGAACTCTGCTTTCAAATGGGTATATCTTTCCTTTTTTGCTTTGCTTTTCACTTCTCTTCTTTTCACAGCTATTTGTAAGGCTCCCTCAGATAGCCATTTTGCTTTTCTGCATTTCTTTTTCTTGGGGATGATCTTGATCCCTGTCTCCTCTATAATGTCAGGAACCTCCGTCCATAGTTCATCAGGCACTCTATCTATCAGATCTAGTCCCTTAAATCTATTTCTCACTTCTACTGTATAATCATAAGGGATTTGATTTAGCTCATACCTGAATGGTCTAGTGGTTTTCCCCACTTTCTTCAATTTAAGTCTGATCAGATTGGCTAGTTTTCTGTGATCGTGGTTTCAGTCTGTCTGCGCTATGATGCCCTCTCAGTGCCTACTGTCTTACTGGGGTTTCTCTCACCTTGGATATGGGGTGTCTCTTCATGGCTGCTCCAGCAAAGGGCAGCTATATGTTGGGAAATTTAAAGATAAATTGGAGATGATTTAAGGAGCAAAATATCCAGGAGAGACAAATACAAAAACAGGCCTAAGACAATGCCTTAATGGAGAACTATAAAAAGTTAGAGTGATTTGCACACATCAACCCAGGTCTATCCCAATTATTTGGGGCTTAGGAAGAATACAAATGAAGGCCCATGTAACATATGTCTAAATATTTTAAAGGGATACATCAAACTAACAGACTGCTAAATAGAACATGTTCTACTCTTCTGTGACAAACAGAACTTCAAAATAACCTGAAAGGCCAGGTCTGAATTTGGAATTCTGAGTCTGAGAACATGGCAGGGCAGGGAAAGATGGCCCATGGCTCCCAGCCTGTGGCTTTTGGCCATCTTCCCTCCTATCCCTGGCTTTCTCCCACGTGGACCCACAGGTGGTGTATATAAACTCCAGCCACAGCCTCCACAAACAGTGTCCTTCAGTCACTACTTAGTCCAGAGTGTACCCACCAGGGGTGCCATTCTTGTCTTTAGAAGCAAAGACTGAAACAATAGATTCACCCAGGCTCTGAAAGTTGGGTCAAAGCCATTTACACAGGAATCCCAAGGTCCCAGATATCAGTCTGGTTTAGAGGGTTGCCTCTTGGGGTAGGCTCACCACACTGGCTCCAGGGACTCTTTGGCCTATAGGAAGGATGAGGCTCAGCAGACATGATCTACTGTGAGAATTTCTGAGGCTTAGTCACTTTCTTGCCTGGGTCAAAATGCGGAATTGTTTATCAGCCTTTGTCATCACCTTTTCCTCAAGGTGAATCATCTAAAAATGCAGCATTACAGCTTCAGATGTACTGATTTGGGTCAAGAGTGGGATAAGGTCACTAGATTTTTCAGTCTCCAGCTGGTGAATTTTTGAAGAAATGTTATTTCTAGACTTGTGAAGTATTACAATCCTATTTTCCAGTGCCTATATAGGATAATAGGCTAATAAGCTAATAAGCTAACATCAGAGAAAAGAAAATAGAAATTGTTTTTGGCTGAAAATCCCAATTTTGTGTCTAAAGTATAATAGGACCATCTTCAAAGACAAAGGACCATGTGTTCCAAGCATTTGTTTCAACCGGACATTTTCTTATCACTGGCTGTTTTCATTTACTACCACCTGCAGGCCAGGCTTGTCCTGGATCAGTTTGCACCAGGGCCACATGGATGACATAACACAGCTCTGCTGCTGCTGCCACCAAGTCGCTTCCGTCATGTCTGACTCTGTGCAACCCCATAGACAGCAGCCCACCAGGCTCCCCCATCCCTGGGATTCTCCAGGCAAGAACACTGAAGTGGGTTGCCATGTCCTTCTCCAATGCATAAAAGTGAAAAATGAAAGTGAAGTCGCTCAGTCATGTCTGACTCTTAGTGACCCCATGGACTGCAGCCTATCAGGCTCCTCCATCCATGGGATTTTTTAGGCAAGAGTACTGGAGTGGGGTGCCATTGCCTTCTCCAGGATGAGTCAAAACAGGGTGACTCTTCACTACAGATGTGCTGCTTCTGCTTTCTCACCTAGCTTGCCTTCACCTCAGTTTCTGATTTTGCTTGGCTTTCTGCTTATTTTTCAATCTTTTTGCTTCTTACTCAGTGCCTATAGGTCTTCCAGTTGCTAATCATCCCCACCAACTTCTGACCACTTGCCATGTTTTGTTCTCAGGTACTTATGTCCTCCTGATTTCTGTTGACTCTGAACCCTGAGATATTGCTGTCTTGATCCCTAAGGTTTTTGTGGTTTATGATGATCTAAAACAGTATCATCATCCAAACAGTTCCCTGACCTATAGCTACCCTGACATTGACTAGTAGAGTGAAAGCAAAAACAGTTCATGTCTTGAAATAAAATCCTCAGTCTTAATTTTCCTATATCATAGTAGCAGAGATGAGAGGATTTTCTCTCACACATATGTGGCTGCTTCTTTTCCAATAAAATTTTCCCCCACTCAATCCTAAGAAATCTATCTCAAACCCATAATACTGTGGACATAAATGTTACACAAGACTTCATCTCCAAATCATGAACCTGGCTGTATTAAATGCCTTTGACTATGACATTATACTTTCAATTATTTCCACTTTGGACTCAGCAGAACCTCTGGTATATTGACCTCTATATGCTAACAAATCCTTCAGCCTGTTTAATTTCTTCACTTTCTTCCTTATCCAGTTTATATGCCATAATCATTCATTTCAAAATTACTCTCATTCATACTGACCAGAATGGCCATTATCCAAAAGTCCATAAATAATAAATGCTGGAGTGGGTGTAGAGAAAAGAGAACATTTCTACACTGCTGGTAGGAATGCAAATTGGTACAGCTACTATAGAGAACAGTAAGGAGTTTCCTTAAAAAACTAAAAATAGAGCTACCATAGGATCCAGTGATTCCAGTCCAGGGCATTTATCCAGAGAACACTGGAATTCAAAAAGAGCATGCATTCCAATGTTCATTGTTCCACTGTTTATAACAGCCAAGACATGGAAGCATCTTAGACATCCATCAACAGATGAAGGGACAAAGAAGAAGCGGTACACATATACAGTGGAATATTACTCAGCCATAGTGAAGAATGAAATAATGTCATTCATAGCAACACAGATGGACCTTGAGATTACCATACAAAATGAAGTAAACCTGAAGAAAAAGGTGAATATCATATGACATCATTTATAAGTGGAATCTAAAAAAAAAGTACAAAGGAACTTACAAAACAGAAATAGTTTCACAGATATAAAAAACAAACTACGGTTACCCAAAGGGAAGAGAATAGGAGGGATAAATTAGGAACTTGGCATTAACAGATACATAATACTGTATATAAAATAAACAACAGGGACCCACTACAAAGCACAGGGAACTATAGTTAATATCTTACAATAACTGAAGTGGAAAAGAATGTGAAAGAACATAACTGAATTACTTGGCTGTAACCTGAAACACTGTAAATCAAATATATTTCAATAAAAACTAATTATTAAAAAAAACACATTGATACCCTGAACTCCTTTATATCTTTGTATTTTGTCACTTTTAACTTGGAATCAACCCTGCTGTTGGGTTTTCTGTCTGGTAACACTTAGGCATTTATTAATTTCTGGAGAAAAACACAACAAGGCAAACTGTCACCACTATAAATCCATAATCACTAACCCCAAGCGAGCCCTCAGCACTGTGCATCAATCCCACCAATTTCGCTAAGCTAACTGGCCCTCTCACGTCTACGTTTTCCTCAGACCTGTGATGATGCCTGATAGCTTCCTGCTACTGGGTATGGCCAACCATCTCTCTTCCTTCCATCACAGAGAAAACTGAAGCTAAAAGAAAAATTTCCCTCAGTTTTCAGTTACCAATTCCACAAATCTACCTGTTGTTCTTATGATAATGCCCCATACATGGACATGTCCTGCTATCATCCAACAACCCCACAAGCTTTAGGCTTCAGCCACACTTGCCTTCAAAAGTTCCTCTAACATCAGGTCTGAGACTTCTGTGATGATAGGAACCGTTCAAGTTATTGAATAAATTAAATTAATTTCCAAGCCCACTAAATAATACTTTAAGGGGAAGGGCTAGAAATGCTATACTTAATAAGAGCCTCAGGTCATTCTAACCACCAGGAAAGAATGGTAAAAACATACCATGATCTCTCCTTCCACAAGACTTTTCAAATGCTGTTTATTCTCCTTGGAAATCTTTTCCTTCGTCCTCCTTCCATCCATACCAGAATTACTCTTACTCATCTCCCAACTTTCCACCTGCACATGATATCAGCAGGAAAGCCCTTCTTCACAATCCCACTCTACCACCACTAAGCTCAGGAAGTTTCCTTTGTCCTATGCCGTCATCGGACCATATTCCTCTTCAAGACACTCATCGCAAGTTTAACATCAGGCACTTATGACCACTCAGTCATTGTCTCTCTCTACCAGAGTTTGACGTTAAGTGGTACATCTCTTGTTATGCATCATTGCTTCTACAATGTCTAGGCAGTAACCTAGTTTACATAACAGTTCATCAATAATAATACTTGAATGAGTGAATGAATGTGGAATGAGTGAATTGTCTCTTAAAATTGACAGAGATGTTGGAGATTAAATTATAACCTTGACAGAATTATTTAGCCTCTACCTGGATATTTTTAGTGCTGGGCAATCTGTTCCACCATTGGATAGTGTCAGAAAATTTATTTTTCTATTGAATTCAAACCTGCTCCCTGTATCTTCTCATCAATGCTTACAGTTCAGCCTTGCTGGAAATGCAATCAGCCTGTTTCCTCTAAATGATATTTCCTTCTAATGTTTGAATATTTTAAGCATGTGTCCCCTATGTCTTTTCTTCTCCAATGTGAATAAACACATTTGCTTGATTTGAGATAGTTCTCAGACTTAACTATGCCCTCCTCAGTTGAGCACACTCTAATGAACACAGAAATAAGACAGAAACAACAGCTCTGTGAAACTCTCACGTCTTCAGCACAGTAGCTTTAAATCATTACTTTGAGAAGATGAGGCTGTTTTCTTCCTTCTACCAGTTACTGTTTAAATTGCAAAGTCACTGAACCACCAAGCAGCAATATCTCCAAGAAGGATTGTACTTACAAGGCGATGAATCCACAGGGCACATGGGATTTATTACAAGTGCTTTTATTGGAGCAATTTGTTGACAAATGCCCAAGAAGGAGTATAGAGTGATCAGTAATAATAAAACCTTATGGAGATCATTTCCCCAAATGCTGTCTGGGAGAGAAACTGAGCCAGATTCCTTAACCAAAGATAGGTTTTCTGTACCTTTCCACTGGCAGCTTTTATATGTCATCTCTGGAGAAATTTCAGATGTTTCAAATCTAAGCCTATATCAAAGCTGTGATTCATAAAAATAGCAAAGGGGTTCTATTTATCTCTATTTGCTAATCCTAGCCAGCAGCTGAAAAGAATTGGAGTTTAAATCCTATTACTCTCTCATAACCCCAACCCCCCCAGGTCACAGTGTCAAATTGATAAAATTACTTCTGGAATGAGTGAGGAGGCTGTCACGTTGACCCACTATTTCCAGTGCTCAGGAAAAGGAGACAGGTCTTCCAGATTAAGAAAATTACCTGTCCTTCTAATAGCTGGAAGTTTTTCCAAGGGTCACTTTGACAGGTTGCCCCCAAAACCCGAGGCGGAAGGACCATGACATTTCTAGACTTTGGGTCTAGGAGGTCGAGTCCCACTTAAGAGAGAGTATTAAGAGCTACTTAACGGTGTGTTTTAAGACAGCAATGTCACTAACTTACAGTGAAATATGAAAGTGAATGGCAGCCTGCAAGCTGGACATAATCAAATTGCTCTCAGAATCAGTACAATGCAGGACAATACTGACCCAGTATCTTTAAACTGACAAAATTAGGGTCAGAGCTGAGGCACTGGGATAAAAAGAATAAATATAGGAATAAAAGGAAAGGATTTATCATAAAAGGAATAAAAGGAAGGGATTTATAATAAAAATTGACAAAAATTGGAATTGGAAATACTTTATCTATCTATCCAAATCTATTTTTCTTTTCATTTAGAAAATTGTTAATATTTACATAATTAAGAAGTCAAAACTAAATAAAAATTATTTTCAAAAAGATACTATTTTTATCCCGTTTCTATCCCTGTATGCCTACCCACCTCCCATAATCATTTTCATTTCTTTCTGGCTTACATTTCAGGGGCAATCTCTTATCAAAAAATTATGTATATGTATATACAATTCATATTATATTTCACTTATCAATATATCCTAGACACCACTCTTTACCACTTCATTATATTCCCCAACTGCAAAACAGCATAGTTACAGCACTATGTGACTGTATCATAGTTTATTCAATTAGTCTCTTAAGAATGAACATTTATGTTTCCAATATTGTGTTTAAATGAATAATGCCACAGTGGTGAATCTTCTGCATGTGTTTTCATTTTTGTTTTTCATATTTATAGAGTGTATCTTCTGGACAAAATTCCAGTAGGGAAGTGCTTTGTAAAAAGGCAAATGTATGAGAAGTCATGTTAGGTGTTGCCAAATTTTTCTCCACTTTGCACTCAAGAGAGGAAATAGTTTTAGGTGGCAGAGTGTAGGGAGCAGACAGGACATTGCTAATGTCCCTACAAACCTCTTTGTCCTGTCCAGGATTGCTCTGTGATTAAGTCTCTATTGTCAAGAATGTTTTCCCCTAAATTTGCTGTTTTACATTAGGAAGCCACTGATAAGTGGTGACCCCACTGCTGTTCTATACTCCCAGGACTCCTCTCTCCAACTGCAGCCTCTTCTCAGGCAGAGCCAGTACAGAGGCGAGGAAAAGCCCCTTAGAGCCACCACCATCATCAACACTGCACTGAGCTCCCCTGCTTGTGCTCCAAGCTCCAACCTGCCTCAGCTTCTCAAAGACTTTGCTTTTTCCAGTTCCCTGTTTTATGTTTCATAACATTGACTTCTGTCCCATGACTGTGCCCACTCCCTCTTCACCAGCTCTTTACTATCCACATACCAATATTACCTGCAGGCCAATGCTGTACAACACCTCCATCTCCAAAAAGGAAAATAAACACCCTGGGCGCCAAGTTTGTCTCAAGTTACTACTTATTTTTTGCTCCCTTCTTAGCCCAACTTTTCAGAAGTGCTGTCTCCACTCTCTCATCCCCCATACCCCAGCTCAACCCACAGCAGAATGGATTTCTCTTCTGATAGGAAGCTCAATCTTCTTTTTACAAACTGACCAGCAAACATCATGGGCCTGTGTCTGTAGATATTTTTCTCTCATCTCCATTATCCTTCAGCAATTTTCAACACTGCTGAGTCCCCTCATTCATGAACTGTTCTTCTTTGGGAGCTTCTAACAGCATAATGCCTTTATGCCCTCTTCCCTCTCTGACTGCTTCTGACAGTTTTTCGTAGGGGATCTGTTTTTATGATGGACGAATGGAAGAGTCCTTAAAGCTCAGAACTAACTAAAGCATTTTTGTCTCTCTTCTCTCTAGTGATCTCATGTATTCTTGTGGCCTTTCCTCATGATGCCTACTTTTATTTTTCTCCAGTCCAGTGCTCTTCTGTGAGCTTTAGACTCATGTCTTACTGATGACTTGACAGCTCTACTTTCTTTCTTCAGCAGCATTCCAATACAGAATGTCCAAAATGGAACTCCTGCTTCTCATCCCTAAATTTATGTCCCCAACACTAGGGGCATCCTTAATTTGGCCATTTGCTAAAATTGTCATATGAAATTCATTAGCAAATCCCGAGTGCTCTACCTTAGACTGTTCCCACTGTCAGTTGCATCTTCCCACTTCCTCTGCCTCCACTGGGTCCATCTGCCATGATCTCTTGCCTGAACTACTGCAACTTGCTACTGCCTGGTCCACTCTCCTTCACCGCTACCCCTCAATCCATGCTCCACCAAACAGAGAGATGTTAAATATGTTAGGTGAAGTGACTGTACATTATCTTGCCATTACTATCAAAAGGTCTTCAGTAGCTTTTAGCTAAACTTAGAATAAGAAATACAGGTAGAGTACATCATGAGAAATGCTGGGCTGAAGGAAGCACAAACTGGAATCAAGATTGCTGGGAGAAATATCAATAACCTCAGATATGCAGATGACACCACCCTTATGGCAGAAAGTGAAGAAGAACTAATGAGCCTCTTGATGAAAGTGAAAGAGGGGAGTGAAAAAGTTGGCTTAAAGCTCAACATTCAGAAAACTAAGATCATGGTATCCTCCCATCACTTCATGGCAAATAGATAGGGAAAGAGTGGAAAACAATGTCTGACTATTTTGGGGGGGGCTCCAAAATCACTGCAGATGGTGATTGCAATCATGAAATTAAAAGATGCTTACTCCTTGGACAGAAAGTTATGACCAAGTTAGGCAGCATATCAAAAAGCACAGACATTATTTTGTCAACAAAGGTCCATCTAGTCAAGACTATGGTTTTTCCAGTAGTCATATATGAATATGAGAACTGGACTATAAAGAAAGCTGAACACCGAACAATCGATGCTTTTGAACTGTGGTGTTGGAGAAGCCTCTTGAGAGTCCCTTGGACTGCAAGGAGATCCAACCAGTCCATCCTAAAGGAGATCAGTCCTGGGTGTTCATTGGAAGGACTGATGTAGTTTCAGCTTCAGCCGAAACTGCAATACTTTGGCCACCTCATGCGAAGAGTTGACTCATTGGAAAAGACCCTGATCTGGGAAAGATTAGGGGCAGGAGGAGAAGGGGATGACAGAGGAATAGATGGTTGGATGGCATCACTGACTCAATGGACATGAGTTTGGGTAAACTCTGGGAGATGGTGATGGACAAGGAGGCCTGGCATGTTGCGGTCCATGGGGTCACAAAGAGTTGGACATGACTAAGCAACTGAACTGAACTGAACTGAAGAATAAGCAATCTCAAATAAAGTCTTTGTATGTCTGGCCTTTGACTGTTTCTCCGATGGTCATCTAATCTTACTACTACCAGCTACACTGATTTTCTTTTTGTTACTCTGGTGCACTTAGGTTATTCTCTTTCATGCTACATAGTTTCTTTTTCTCCTTTAAGATTCAGTGTAAGGAAATGGCACCCCACTCCAGGATTCTTGCCTGGAGAATCCCATGGATGGAGGAGCCTGGTGGGCTACAGTCCATGGGGTTGCAAAGAGTCGGACACAACTGAGCAACTTAACTTAACTTATAACAGTGGAGGAAGGGACTAATTGAGAGAGTAGCATTGAAACATATATATTACATACATAAAATAGATAGCCAGTGGGAATTTGCTGTATGACACAGGGAGCTCAAACCTGGTGCTCTGTGACAACCTGGAGGGGTGGGATGAGGTGGGAGGTGAGAGGGAGGTTCAAGAGGGAGGAGACATATGTCTATCTATAGCTGATTCATGTTGATGTATAGCAGAAGCCAACACAATACTGTAAGGCAACTACTCTCCAATTAAAATATATACTAATAAAAAAAGATTCAGCATAAATATTACTTTTATAAGAAAGGCTTCCTTATAAAGGACATCGGTCCTGACTTGTCCTTCTCTCACTTTCGTATTTGTTTCCATCACAGTACCTATTGCTATCTGCTGAGACTTTTTAGCCATCTGCCTTCACTCTAGGAATATCATCTAATCCCTAGGTATCTACAGCACCTGTCAACTGCCCAATAAATGGTAGGTATTCAAGAATGCTTTTTGAATGATTGAATTAATTAATGGATGAATGCCCTACAAGAGCAGGGACCATTTCTGCCATACCCACATCAGTGTCTGCATTGCCTAGTACAAGAGAGAAACTCAATAAATGTGTGTTGACTTAATTATTTAACCCCTATGGTATAACCAAGAAAACTGAGGTTTAGAGAGTTTAAGCAGCCTCCCCTTAATCACACAGGGACTAAAGAGACAAAGTCAGGACTTAAACCCTAATGTCTGACAACACAATCCTTGAAATACTGGCGCTGGAAGGGACTTGGGAGATTATCTTGACTAACAGCTTGATTTTACAAATGAAGAAAATGAAGCTCAGGATTGTGAAATTACACATCCAAGTCATTTGTTTTGACCTGTGTTATATGGCCAGTTCTATAATTAGCTAGGTTGGTAAGCTTACTCAAATTACCTCTGTCCTTCATTTTCCTTATCTGTAAAAGGAGCTGGGACGTCTTGGTGGCATTATTTAATCATTCCTTCCAGCTCAGAAATCTTATTCTTCCTTTCTAAGTTTGCTCCTGACTCCTCCCCTCATATTTTGGGATTAGAGAGAAAACTAAATTGCATTTTACATGGTTTGTTCTGCACTTCAATAAAACCACTAGAAGAAAAAAGAGTGAGGAAGAATAGTAGTTTCTCAAGTTTTATGTACTTTAGGAAGAGTTAAGAGTGCCACCGAAGAAGCCCCCTAAAGGGGAGATAAAAGTTATATCTCCAGCTGCTAGCCATAGTTGAAAAAAAATATGTCTATAATAGTCATTTAGAAGAAATATCATTATCAATCCCTGTAATGAGGCAATAAATTGAAAAAGGGGTAAAAATAATGTTCATGGAAATGTAACTGAATATAAAATTCCTTGGTGTGTTTAAAAGAAAATGAATAACCCCACATTTCTGTGGGTTTCACTTTAACTGCTGGTGAAAAGTGACTGATATTGCAAGAAGACAAACCATTCTTATTTATACTCAAAATGTCAAATCCCATTTGCACTCAAAATGCCATCACCTTGCATAACTCTATCAACTTAACCTGCACAGAAAGCAAAAGCTAAAAGCAGAATATGAAGAGACCTGGTATATAAAGCCACTGTCTTTTCTCTGCACCCTTAATGAAACACCCTGATTTCCTGCAACCATTCCAAGATGGAAATGTTTTGAATTCTAAAATAGCTTAGCATCAATGTGTCATAATTATCTGAAACTATATTTAGAATGATGAAGTTTGCCATGAAATCTAAAATATGCTTCAAATGTCAGTCTTATTTTTAATTAATATGCCAATCCACCTTTGTAATAATCAAGTTTTACAGTGTCCCAGTGCTGAATAACTTGGATGCTGTTTGTGTGTGTGTGTGTTTAATCTCACAATTATGATAATGTAGTTCTCCTATAGATCCTTCCTTCTCCTACAGATTGTCAAGGGAAATCTGATTTCATCCCAGTAGTATATTTTGTCTATAAAACCAAACGGTATGAAATGAAAGTCTTGTCATACTGGTCACAAGTTAAAAAAATCATTTTAACACCACCACATTTACCATCCTTATGATCTGAAATTTGTTGTCAGAGGGCAATATGGTATAGTGCTTTACTTGACTTGCTTCTTTTATTTAAATTCCAGGGTAATAGAAATGGGAGCCCCATTTTTAAGGAAGTGTACACTTTAAAGTATATAATGAGTTTTAAAATATTGCCAAATAAAAAATTGCTTCACTCATTTCACATTCCTTTTTAGGTATCATCCATGTTTTTGCTGAATTCTTAATATTTGATAGAAAAAATGTTATTCACGTGGAACCCCAAATTATAACAAGACTGTTACCTTCTCAAATTGCCGTATATGAATGGAAAGTATATCTTTTGATACCGCCTTTCCGACCTTTATAGACTCATTTGGTGAGAAAGAGATGATAATTTACTAGAAGCTCCACACTCATTATGTGTGAACTGAACTGGTGTCTTGAGACTTCTCTGCAATTGCAAATAGCAACATATCAGTTGTAGATTAGGTAAGGTTGCCAAGATAAACAAGAAAAGTGCAAATTTTAGAGTGTTTAGAAACATTTTTAAGCAACTTGACATAGTATATTTTTTCACCTATAAAAACTTAGGTAAGTGCTTTGTTTATTTTAGTTTACTGTTATTAGCAATTTGCTTTTACTGAAACCTTAAAAAGGTATTCCTCAATCATTTGGAAATTCAAAATGTGATACTTCCCCAGTGATAATTTGAAAACCATTGTCGTAGACAAATGTCTTAGTTCATTTGTTATAAAGAACCATGTCAGTAGAAATAGAGATAACAAACAAACCTCCAAAGCCTTTAGTGTGTGTGAGAAGCCATTGGTGTATGTTGCTAGGTCAATGATACTCACTTGGTTCTTGCTCAACTGACCTGAAATAAAACAGGTGAACTTTGGACTCAGGTCTCCTGCAGCATCATGGTGTCGCCAAGAACAAAAACTTCAAGTGATCATTTGGTTAACAGTTCTCAAGACTATAAGGCTAAAAGGCATTGCTCTGTTCACAGGCCACAATGTAGACTTTAGATCTCTCCTTTGATGTGGCTGAGTATCTGCTCACCCTTTATTACCCTTAAGAAGACAAAAATACAGTCTATATTAAAAGACTCCAGTATGCTTTTAAATACTTTTAAAATTAGCCAATACCTGTTGGGGTGTTTGCTAATAAATTTATCAGTCAATATCCAATGCATACCTCATATGTGCCAGATAAGACACTAGGTGCAAACACCTTGCTCTCCTGTTATTTTAAGGAAATGATGCTGTGAAATTTATAGCACATGGGATCTGACCTTTAAAGGATTGGGAAATACTTATTCAGAGGACATGTTCTTTAGCTGGGACCTGAGGATGACTAGGAAAGCAGGGAAGAGTGACAGGGAGAGTTGTCCAGGCAGAAGAAAACTAGGTTAATTCTTGCTTCCACGGAGCCTGTTTTACTGTGTGTGTATTCACTTCTTAATGTAAAACACTAGCCCCACATAATTATACAATTGAACAACCTTGAACAACACAAGTTTGAACTACATGGGTCCACTTATATGTGGATTTTTTTCAATAGTAAATTGTAATACATGATCTAAAGTTGGTTGAATCCACAGGGAGCATTGACTACAAGTTAAATGTGGACTTTTGACTGTGTGGAGGCTGGACGCCCCTAACTCCATGTTGTTCAAGGATCAATTTTAGTGATTTTAATCACTAAAATCTTGCTCCTAGCTTCTACGTATCACCTGAACTCTTTTTTTTTTTTTAATTTCTCCCATCAACATCCATCCAGTTCTAAAATATTATTTAAAGCAGTGCTATACCAGCAAGCATGGGCGAGACTTAGGTATTTCTTTAATCTATACAGCTTCTAAAACCTATCCTTTCACAAACTCTCTTTGATCCAGCTTTCAGTCGCTGCCTCTCAAATCCCTGCCGCCAATAAGATTCTTAATGTGCAATGAACTTCAGCCTGACAGTTCCCATATCTCAAGCTCTTGCTGCATTTGGCCTGGGTGGGATCATTTCTAGATGCAGAGGTGGACCATATGACCCAGGCTAGGCCAGCTAAACAATGCACTTTGCTGATACATTGTGACAGGCTTATGAGAACCAACAAAAATGATGAACATTTCCAATATAGTAGAAAAAAGAATGAGAGATGGCGAGAAACAATTTTTTTATTATGTTGTTTCAATCTCCTATACAGACTTTCTCTTTTCTCAAAATATATTTGACATAGAACATTGTAAAACTTTAGGATATATAACATGTTGATTCAATACATTCATATATTGTAGTATGATTGCCATTGTAGTGATAATTACCACCTCTACCACATCCCATAAGTATCATTGCTTTTCAGTGGTTGGAATAATTATGATCTAGTGTCTTAGAAAGCTTGATGATTATAATATAATATTATGGTCTATATTTACTATACTGCACATTAGATCTCCAGAGCTTATTTACTATTAGCTACAATTTATACCCTTAAACAATCTCTCTCCTATCCTCCCTCCCATCCCCTGGTAACCACCACCTTACTCTGTTTTTACAAGTTTGGCTTTTTTAGATTCCACATATAATTGATATTATACAGTATTTGTTAATACTGACATCTCACTTAGTCTAATGTCCTCAAGGTAAGGTCCATCCATGTTGCAAATGGCAGGATGTCCATGCAGACATTCTTGCAGCCAAATGTATTCCTGGAATTATTCACTAGAGATAACGATCTCATCTTTTTTTTTTTTCTTAGTATGTTTTCAGGTTGGGTTTTCTTTCATTTGCAAATGTGAGTCCTAACTTTCATGTATCTATAATCTAATCTATGTCACCCTTTCGATTTGTGTTTTAGCAGCAGGTGTGTGAAAAGCAGTGACCAAAGTCCTGAAGGATCCAACAGAAGACAAGGTTATCACATTTCAGGAAGAGTGACGTATCAGTTCACTCCAGCCAGAGGCCACTAGGTACACATCTGTGGATGAACAAATTGAGGATTTGTTAGCAAAGAAGAGTACCTACCATAAGGAAATATGGGTATCTTAATAAGAGAGGATTAGAAAGGATTTATAGTATTTTGAGGCTGGGACTAAGGAAGTAGGAGCTTTCTGGATTGAGGGCTGTCTGAAAGAAGCAACAATTTTATGACAGGCTATCTCAATAAATTGTATCTATAAGAAAAGCAGTCTAAAGGGAAATGCAGTTGGTAAAGAAGGGCAGTCCTTCATATTAGCCAAGCAAGGTGATGTTTGGTACTCTGTGGATTGCACAGTGATTTTATTTATTGAAAAAATTATGAAGTGGGCTCGAGTTTTCTCATCTTTCCAGAGCAAGAGTGCTCCTGCCTGATGCTTCCATTCTGTGAGACTGTTTATATACAACTGGAGAACAGCTCATCTAGCTGTATCAGGCCAGCTTCTAACACTGAGGACTGCCTGTGAGCATCAGACTGGTTCCCGGGTGTTTCTCTCTTTCTTGGAAGATAAGAGATGCAGAATCACAGTGTAGAGGTCTATACCCCTTTTAGTTTGAACTTGGCACTTCTGTTCCCAGCAGCCACTCTCTGCACCAGCAGGATAGGAACCTGTCTACCTCATTTTGTTTGGAGAAGGCTAAGAATGCTTTGGTATAACACTTACTTTTTCTGTAGCTGAATAATGACAGAATTCCCATTAACAAGGATCAAACTTTCTCACTGCCTAAGGAAAGAAATGTCATAAAATTCAAATTCCTCCAGTAAAAACAACATATTATTTAACTCTGACCTCTCCCAATAAAGAACTGGTGACAGACAAGACAGGGAGTATGTTGATGATTACTCCAAAAGGAACTATGAAGGAATCTCATTCCTTGACTCAGCATAGCATTCAGAGAGGAATCCTAAGTTCTTCTTTCCCACAAAGGGAGGTGACCTCACATTCTTTGAGGAGTCCCTGTTCTTCTCCCCCACCTATCACACAAGGGACCACCAGGAGGTAAAAGACAGAGAGAAAGGGTAATTTGAGACCCAGCTATCTAGCAACCATGAGGTTGAGCCCTCACCTTAAGGAAATAGGGTTCCATGCTTTGTTATATGCATTGCAGAGCTGGCAAGAAATGCAACAGGTCTGCCAAACCCAGAACTTTCTCCCACAAACTTTAGGGCCCTGTTATACTCCTGTGTCTATTATATACATATCTCTTTAACTTCTACTTGGTCTTTGGACTTCTTTCCTTCCTACTATTGAACACATCATCACGCCGTAGTAATTTCCCTTCTGAATATGACCTCAGGCCAGAACACATGGGAAGGTATTGGAATAATTTGATTTCTCCCAGAAGGTTCTATCCCTCTCCTGCCACCTCTCATTTTCCTCCTGCTCCTGAAATAGTTGTCAACTCATCTTAGCCATATTTCTTCCTATTTACCCTATGAAAAAAAGACTGGAGTTGGAAGACACACATGTGATTTATTTTATTTTGTTGCCAGAAAGATCTATTTATACTGTATGACCCATTTCATCCTCTTTAATCTTTCTTTCTAATTCATCTCCTCCAACTGGAATATTCATTCAATAACAAACATCTATTGCTACGCACTCAGTGAAGGAGACTGATATCAGATAGTTTCTTGGTAACTAAAGGAAAGAGAAAAGCATCTGTGAGCCCTGGACGTAACAGGCTATGGGTAGGAGGTTTTCATGAAGGTGGACAAGGGGCAAAGAAAGGAGAGTATCGCCTTTCATTGCTTCACAATCACGTCTTTGGGGCGCTCAGTTGCAGCACTTGCAGTTATGTCACTGTGACCCCATGAATGCAAAACTTTAAGGGAAGAGACTCAACTCATGATCCTTAGGATATGAAGACTCTGGCTCCAGCCACTGCCCAAGTGATCTGGGGGATTTCAACCTTCTCATTGGAGAACACAGGATGGTTAATGTGCTACTGTGGAAATCAAAACCAAACACTAAAAAATGTAGCTTTGAAACAGTGTGGTCCAAGAAATCGCTGAGGTTTGGACTGAGATATATTTGTTGTAGGATAAGAATAGGTATGTTAATCTCATGCAATTTTATCCTTTTGGTTTTTCTGGTTTTGAAATGATCTTATTTTCAATAACCTTAATAAAATTTGAGTTTGAGAGAAGCGTAAAAAAATCCATATTTCATCCCAGGTCAATGTTCTGCTCTATTTTAATTTTTTAAGGCAATGTGAAAATAGAGATTCAAAAAATAAAACAAAGAATGTCTTTGCTAATCATGAAAACTGATGTGCAGTGGGGTATGTATTTTGAAGCATATGAGCTTCCAATACAAATCACATTTTTGTGAGTTGCCCTCAGGTGGTAAAAAGGTCACTGTAAGAAACTGCTTTAGTTGTTACCAAAATCATGATACATTTAGAAAGAAAAAATAAAACTTGTATATTACAAACTTTTGGGGACTCAATTCGTAGGTGATCATATGTGCGCTTTTTTCAGTTTTTTATATCCTTTATTTTTACAAAAAATTATAGTAGTGTAGGTATCTGAGAGGCAGAAACTGTAGAGAACTACAGTAAGTAATACCCAGCTATGTAAATCAGTTTCAATCTGCCTTTTGCATATATCTGCCACATTTTACTCTGCCCATGTTTCTGCTATTCATCTATTGTTGGAGAAAACTCCCACTGGTCTCATATACAATGTCCACAGGTATTATAAATATCCTTTCATTTTTCTCCACTGAGGGATAAAGCACAGGGTCAATTCAAAGTCAATCTTAAATTTTTAAGGCAGGCAAGTATATCATTTGCATACAGATCGGCAAGCTGTCCTTTACTTAGGGAAAGATTTACAGATACTTTAAAATCAGGCCTAATCTATAAAACAAACAAGCACAAAGCTAAAACTAAGCCGAGAGAAAGAAACAGAGAGAGAAAAAAGACAAATCAAATTTTAATAGCTTTAAAATGTTTGTCACGGAATAAAACTTTTTCTGTAAATTGCTTTTGGTTAAGATTTCAAAACCCCAAGTGTGAACTAAATTGGGGACCATGGTCCAGGACTGCTCAGGAGTGACTCTGAGGTGTTTGGCATCATTTAATTGTCATTTAAGTTACCACAATAAAGTGTAGTTTACAGGCCCGGATTGGCTTGGAGGTTTTGTTGCTATTATTTAAATAAAATATTTTCAATTATCTTTGGCTTAATCATTGCACATTTGCAGCTTGCTTTGGTCAAAGAGAACTTATCCGCACATGTCATCCTCTGAAAGTCGTTCATCTTCTTCTGCTTATCCTGAGGAAAAGATGTGTTATCCCAGGAGAAGCTAACACAGATGACCAGAACACGGACACCTGTCCTGCTCCAGTCCCGGGGATCACTCTCTCAGAACCCCTAAGAGGGCTGCGTGCTTGGCCAGAAATCAGAATGAGAGAGCAGGGGAGAAAGAGCTACAAAGACAAGCCACACTTCGTCCAAGTGAGTCAGTGCCTGAGTGAACTCACAAGTTTCGGTGCTACCAGACCCTGAGACACCAGAATTGGCTTTTGTTACTCTGCCCAGACTTTCTCCGTCTGCATCCTCACCATCATCCACCACATGGCCATGCTGAGGTCGAGCCTTTCACTCTTCTCAGGATATTGCATGGCCTCTCACACTAGTTCCAATTTAACCCATTTTGCAGAATCAGCTTTTCAAACTTTCTGAGGCATTAGCCTACAGGGTAAACTCCTGGAAGCAAATGATTAGTCTTTCAACAACTACCAAAAAATACTAAAAATAAAAAGTGGCCATTATTAAGTTAATTTTAGAAAATACACAGTTATTACAATCAGCAAAAAACTCCCACAACTACAAAATTTACCAAAAAATTACGTGAAAGAAAAAAAAAGGAAAAGAGCCCTGACAGTTTGGTTTCATAGGGTAAAGGAGTCTTCCTAACACACTCCAAACATTATCTGGGCCATTGTTTCCTAAGTGCCCTCTGGAAGCACTATTTTCCTTGAGCTGTTAATAGGTGTTTCACACTCATACACACAAGCACAAAGTTGGAAGCTCTAGGGGAAAGAGTCAGAATTTCCCTGAGGTGTCAATGTGTTTATGTGAACTTTGGGTCTCAAAATACGAGCAGTCTATACATCATTTTCCAAAACTATTTGTTCACAGAAATCTCTTCTGAGGCCTAGGTATAATAACGCTTTTCTTCTTGGTGACATCAATCATGAGATAATTAGATACAAGTACATTTTCAAGATCACTCCTTTAATCTTTCAAGACACTTTCTTGAACACCATGTCACATGTCCTTCCATCCCTACCTCTTTTCCATCCTCCTAGTCCCACTCACATCCTTTCAGCTGTCTCTCTCTGGCTTTAAGACTTCATTCAGGCATGCTTTCTCCAAGAAGTTGCATAGCTTCCACTGGGTATTAGTTTCATGGGCTACTGTAATAAATGACCAACAACTGAGTGGCTTCTAACAACAGAAATTTATTCTTGCACAGGTCTAGAGATCAGAAGTGTGAAATCCAGGTGTTGGGAGAGCCATACTCCCTCTGAAGGCACTAGGGGGAAGTTCTGTCTTGCCTCTGCCAGCTTCTGGAGGCTGCAAACATTCCTTAGCTTTTGGCAACAAAACTAGAATTTCCACCTCCATTTGCACATGGTCTTTTCTTCTCTGTCTTTGTCTTCTCCTTCTCTTATCTCTAACAGACACTGCTTTGGATTTAAGACCCCAATCTCAAATGATCTCATCTGGAGATCCCTAATTACATCTGCAAAAACCCTTTTTCCGAATAAGGTCATATTCATAGCTTCTGGGTGAACATATTTTTGGGAGAGCCACCAGTTAACCTACCACACACACCACCAGGCTGAGCTTTCACTGCCTGCCCCCAGCATTCCCCAGAACCTTTGACAAGTCGTCACCACAGCACTTACCCTGCTGTGTTACAATGACCGTGCCCCACCTCTCATCACATTGCACCACCCTGTGAGATCCTGAGAGAAGCACCACTCCTTGATTTGTCTCTGAATTTCCGTCACCAAGTGGATAATGATGTTTCTATAAATATCTGAAGGAACAAATGAACTATCCTTCTCGCACTGTTAAGGCTGCTGCTATATACCCTACTTCCTTTCCCTACATGGTCTTTATATGATTATTCAAAGATCTCAAAATCCCAGTTCTCCTCCCATGGAATCCACTTTACACCTTTTGGGACATTTATAGAGCTTCCAAAACTGTCCAGAGCACAGCTTTTGAGACTCTCTGATACAATTCATGCTTCTTAGTGTAACTTATAAGCGTCTTCCCTCTCTTGTATCTTCAGCCCCATCCAGCCCCATATCTCCTCCGTCCAGAACATGCTTCAGTCACACACACAATGTTCCCATTCTCCTCCAGGCCTCTGAACGTGCTGTGAACCCTTTCAGTGCCTTCATCTGCTGCCTCCTGTCTGCTCCTGCCCCTCTCTCTTGTCCTCACTGCTGGGGTGTCACCTGGCCTATTCATCTTTTGAGTATCAACCTAGATGTTGCCCTCCCCTACAAAGCGTTCCTTGAATCAACCAAGTCAGAAGTAAATGCTCTTTTTGACGCTCTTAAAACTCTTACATGTGATTCTTCAGCACCATATTGCAGTTGTCTGCTAGATTATCTGTTTCTTCCATTAGATTAGGAAGAACCTGAGAGCACTGCCGTGTCTTGGTACAGAGAAGGCATTCAACACAGACTTGAGGAATGAAGTAAGGAAGGGCCTTCCAGAATGAGCCAAGTGCCTGCTAGAACAGGGATCCACCCAGTCCTCCTCAATCTCTTCTCCTCCTCGCTACAGGCCTGTGCTCACATGCAGGGTGACAGATCTGGGTTAGTGAACTCCCCAGCAGCGCCCAGAAGAATGCACCCACTCATCTGCTCCTATATGCTTCCAGCGATGGGGAAAGAGGATCTATTTTCTGACATTGATGCTTGCTGCATCTTAATGAAAATAAAAATGTCATTTCCTTTTCTCACATTAATGCTGAGAGACCGCCCTTGTATAAGCAGTCACCAAACTTCCTTTCCTTTTTTTTTCTCTTTGTCTCCTATACCTCGTTTAGATTCTACTGCTTGTTGCATCAGAATAAATCATCAGGGCCTGCCCAAATTTAAGCAGTTGATAACTGTCCTAGTTTTTCCTGTGGGCTGGATAGGCTTTTGGCAGAGGTGCTCTCATACAGAAGAGGCTGTTTGGGACTTCCCTGGCAGTCCAGCGGCTAGGACTCCATGCTCCCAATGCAAGGGGCCAGGGTTCAACCCCTGGTCGGGGAACTGGATCCCACATACCACAACGAAGAGGTTGCATGCCACAACAGAGGATCCCATGTGCCACAGCTAAGACCCAGCACAGCCAAATAAATAAATAAATACAGTATTCAAAAAAGAAAAGAAGAGGCTGCTTCAAGATGGGTTCTAAATACCCACCAGAATGTCATTATGCCATCTAAATGGGGTTCCTTCCTTTGTATATTGAGCAAAACATGGTACAGAATGAAAGAATGAATGATGTCTTTCAAAACTGAGTGCCCTCTGTTTATTTGACCCTGGAAAATAATTAGCAATCTGGTCTGAGCCCTGTTCTGGAAGAGGTAGAATGAAAAATCTATTAACCTTTCTTCATGATCCATCACTTTTAAGACATAAAACTTAAACACCCTCTACTTTGATTGTGCAAAGACTATGCAGTATTGGTAGTTAGAATCCTTTCATTTCATAATCAGATACATTTTTCATTCTCTAGGCCATAAGTTAAACTATCACAGATTTTTAAAATATAAATGATGTGTTTATTTCTGTATTAGAAAAAGTGACTTTTTGTTACAGCAGTCTTAGAATCACAGAAAAATTGAGAAGAGGTAGAGAGACTACCTGTATGCACCCTATGTATACCCCACACAGACATAGCTTTCCATATTAACAACATCCCCCACCAGAGGGCTAAAACTGATTAATCTATACCGTAATCAAAGTTACTTGAAGTCCATAGTTTACATTAGGGTTCACACTTGTAGGCTGTACATTCAATCAATATATCTGGACAAATGTGTAATAATATATACCATTATTATAGTATAATAGGAAGTGGTTTCACTGCCCTAAAAATTCTCTGTGCTCCTCCTATTCACCTGCCCCTCCTAACACTTCTACCTACCCTTTGGCAACCACTGATCTTTTTATACTGTCTTCACGGTCCCTTAACATTTTTAAATTTTTAATTGGAAGATAATCGCTTTACAATGTTGTGTTGGTTTCTGCCCTGCAACAACATGGATAAGCCATAAGTATACATACATTGCCTCCCTCTTGAGCCTGCCCTCTCAAGCCATAGTTTTGCCTTTCCTAGAATGTCATACACTTGAAATCATACAGTATGTAGACTTTTCAGCTTAGCTTCTTTCATTTGTTAATAAACATTTAAATTTCTCCATGTCTTCACGGCTTGACAGTTCATTTCTTCATAATGCTGAATAGTAGTCCATTGTCTGATTTTCTTAGAATCACAGAAAAGTTGAGAAGAGGTACAGAGACTACCTATATCCAACCTATGTATACCTCTGTCCCTACACAGACATAGCTTTCTATATTATCAACATCTCCTACAATAGGGGTAAAACTGATTAATCTATACCATTTATTTATCCATTCAACTACTGAAGGACATCTTGGTTGCTTCCAAGTTTCAGCAGTTATGAATAAAACTGTTATAGACAGCTGCATGCATGTTTTTGTGTGGACATGTTTTCAACTCTTTTGGGCAAGTAACAAGAAGCATGATTGCTGGATCATCTGGTAAGAGTATGTTTAGATTTTTTAAGAATCTAACCAACTGCCTTCCAAAATGTTGGTACCATTTTGCATTCCCACCAGCAATGAATGGGAGTTCCTGTTGCTGCACATCCTCACCAGCTTTGGTGCTGTTGGTGCTCCATATTTTAACTGTTCTAATAGGTAGGCAGTAGTATCTTATTATTGTTTCAATTTGCATTTTCCTAATGACATATGATACTATCACAAATTTTTAAAGGAAGATAAGAGACTTCCCTCCTTCCTACTTGAAAACTTCAGAAGGAAGTTACCTCCTCAGTTCTCAGCAGCTTGCTCTAAGGATAAACAAAGGAAACCAGTGATAATATGAGTTTTAGATATGTTTTTTCGGGTTCATATCTTGATTGATAATTTCCCCAAGAGCAAAATATCATTTGACAAATGTAATAAAGATTTTTCAGTTGATTCTTTCTCATTAATAGAAAATTTTTATTTTAAAATTTAAACTTGAAACAGAAATGCTATGATATGAGAGAGAATGACTACAAAACAAGGGAATTTCCCTCTTTACTGATGTCTCTGGATAGTTGCCTAGAGAGTAAACATTCTATGGGGCCAGAGCTCCAAATCAATTTATAGTCCTGGTGGTCTGCATGGCACAATAGATTTCCTACCTGCTCCTTGATCTGTGAAAGCCAGCTGATCTTAATTTAAAACCAGACTCTACTGAAAATCTTTCTAATAGACTAATGGCTGTGATCCCAAGTGAAATGATTTAGAAATTGTAAATAAAATGTTTTGTGAAGGACTATGATAATTAAACATCTAATGAAAATGCGATACGACCTACTGGTTTCTGTAGTTTGTGGAAGAAGGATGTGTTTAGGCTTTTGGGTGAATAGTACTTTGGGAACTCTTTTAATTTTGGAGAACTGTATTGAGCGCTACTGAAACCTATAATTGTGATAAATATAATAGAAGACTGCATCAGCAAAGATGTGATTTCAAGCCTTTAACATTCAGTAAAATTAGGGCAGGTAAGTTTAGATCACTTAGTTTTACCTTATATTCTTCATGGAATTCTTACCTATTAGCCAATTTTAACGTGGGACTTGCTTTCTACTAAGACACGTAGTCCAATCCTTCTAAGTAGGATTTCTTCTGGGTGAAGATACGATCAATTCAGTTGGGTATTACCAGATTATCCCTAATCTTGTCTGGGGTTCCCCTGGTGGCTCAGTTAGCAAACAATCTACCTGTAATGCAGGAGACCTGGGTTCAATCCCTGGGTTGGGAAGATCCTCTGGGGAAGGAAATGGCAACCCACTGCAGTATTCTTGCCTGGAGAATTCCAAGGATGGAGGAGTCTGGCGGGCTATAGTCCATGCAGTCACAAAGAGTCAGACATGACTGAGTGACTTACACTTTCACTTCACTTTTACTAGTCTTGTCCCAGGGCCAGTGATGTCAATTTTCATGCTATTAGAGAATATTCCTATGAACATACAAAAGAAATGCAACAAGGAGAGGTGACCTCACTAGCCAGGGTTCTTTAAAATAAAATACTAGATATTTTCACAGGCTAGGTAAACATTTTTATTCTTATCAGGAACATACTGACTAAAGAGAAACAGACTAAAAAAGAGATAATCCACACTATCGACCATATTACTCTGAAAAGAGGGAGAAAAGAATTTCAGCTTCTGTCATGGTAAAGTCTTTTTCCAGATAGAATGCCGACCTCTTCTGTTTTTCTCCTGGGGTCTGACAATCTCTAACTCAAAAGTCATTAACAACCCCTGGTTCACCAGGAATCAGACCAAAATCAGCTTCACTTCACTCCCACTATTCACTGGACACATAGCCACTGAAGATAAAAAGTTCACCTTATTTTGACTGTGCTTAAAGAATTTCCAGCTCATGGATTTTACCATTCTCTCTAGAACTGACAGGAAACAACAGTAATAAGGTTGTGAATAAATAACACACAAGCTATCTACATCAAGATTTAATACATCTCTTATTGCTAGGCTATATGGATACAGCCATAGTTACAGATACCAGAATTTGGCTCTATAATCCATAATCAAGGTATTCCATATGTCAAGCCCTTAAAGTTGCTACAAACATAGACATTTTTCCTGCTGTCAATAAGTTGATAGACCAATGAGGAATAGAAAGAAACAAACAAATAATTACAGAATATGACAAATTCTATACATGCCCAGAGGAAAAAAAGGTTAATTCTTCCACTTAAAGAAGAAAGACTTTCATTGTTATTGGTGGTTGGGAAGATCCACTGGAGAAGGGAAAGGCTACCCACTCCAGTATTCTAGCCTGGAGAATTCCATGAATTGTATAGTCCATGGGGTCTCAAAGAGTCGGACATGACTGAGCAACTTTCATTTCAGTCGTCAAGTCATGTCCAACTCTTTGCAACCACACGGACTGTAGCTGCCAGGCTCCTCTGTCCATGGGATTTCCCAAGTAAGAATACTGGAGTGGGTTGCCATTTCCTCCTCCAAGGGATCTTCCTGACCCAGAGATCAAACCCACATCTCCTGTTTGACTGGCAGATTCTTGACCACTGAACCCTGAGAAGCCTGGAAGACATTCACCACCAGGCTAAAACTCTCCAAAGTACACATATCCATAGCAATAATGACATCTGGACCCTTGCTTTTCAGTGTATGGTACCCAGGCCAGCAGCACTGGTATCACCCAGGCCTCGAGCCCCTCTTGTTGACTCAGTCTGCATTTTAACACAATACCCAGTAGTTTTGTATGCTCATTAGTTTTCTGAAGCACTCATCTAAAACAGAGCTTCTCAAACTTTAGTTTCAGTATCACCTGCAAGGCTTGTTGAAACAGACTACGCCATGTTTCTGATTCATAAGTCTGAGTAGACTCTAGAATTTGCTTGCCTAACAAATTTCTAGGTGATGTTGTTGCTGGTTTGGGAACCATTTTGAGAATCACAGGTGTAGGAACCTGGGTCCAGAAGGCATCTTCATACTTACTTTTTCTCTGGACCCAGGTTCCTACACCTGTGATTGCCAAAATGTTCAGACTCAGAAACATCTCAGTGAGGTAATTAGGAAAGAGCCTAATATGTTGCACATTTAGGGGAAAACATGCACACCAGTGGATGAAACTTCCATCCTGTGTCCCCAGCCTGGATAAGAGATGTGCATTCCACATATTCCCAGTCTCCAGAACAGAGTGGTAGTTGAGAATGTTAAGCTTTTGTTTTTCATGAGGTGAGTACAGAAGACCCTGTTCCTTGACAGACTCTCCATCCTTGATTATGCCACTGGTTGGAAGAGTAGACACCAAGTCTCCTGGAATGGGCCACATACTCCAGTCCATCTTGCCAGAAAAGTCAGGCAAGGAGAAGACATTGAGCCCTTTTCCAGCTATTAGTAAGATAACCTAGGTTTCCTATGTGGATATTGCTTCCTGTGAGTATACATCTACCATACACCGGAGAGAGTATGCTAGGAGTTAATCGTGAAATATCATCTCAAATGCCTAATAGTCAAACTATATTGGTCCCTATTCACAGAGTTATTCAGAGTAAACGAATTGCCAATGATTAGATTCCACCACTTAGAGTGGCTCCTCAAAAGTTCTAGAAACTTGAAATCTCTCATAGATGTTTAATTTATCTTGAATTGTCAGGTCAATCACATTGCCTATGACAGATT
Organism: Budorcas taxicolor; assembly: GCF_023091745.1. Taxonomy (NCBI): domain Eukaryota; kingdom Metazoa; phylum Chordata; class Mammalia; order Artiodactyla; family Bovidae; genus Budorcas; species Budorcas taxicolor. The sequence continues at coordinate 54,539,211 of NC_068917.1, read as the reverse complement.
ACAGGGGTCCATACACAGAGAGAGGGGCTAAGGGGACTTTTCCCACACCATCCATAGATTAAGGCCATGCCTTTTCAAGGTAAATCACCCTATGTTACTTTGTTTTACCGAAAATTTCATTAAGGTATACAAGTTATGAATCCTTGACTATGTCATTACCTCATGGATGTTTCTTCACTGTTCCTACTTATCTTGATGCTTTTTCTCCATTTCTACTACCTTTTCTAGTCCACACAACCCCCAGGGAGTAAAAACCTAGACTGGAAGGCTTCTGCCTGACATTCCCAACAATAATAATTGTTGATTATTATTTAACGATTCCAACCAGTTGTGTATAATGTAATATGATTTATAGGATGTTAAAAGTAATGGTCCTTAAACACAAATTCACGTCAGCAGTTTGAAAATACCTGAAAAGTAAGAAAAAGAAAATAATATTCACAATTATGTGAAGAAAATTCCTTACTCGAAATACTGTATGTATTTCCACATACCCCGAAGATGGAGTCCTTCTTCCTTATTTTGTTGAAATTCAAACATGTTTTTTTTTCCTTTCTCAAAATATTCCAGATTTGTCAGTTACAGCGCTAAGCTTCTAAAAGCCTAAGTAAAGGAATGAGGGAGCTATGAACTCTGCTAATACTGATTTATGCAAAACAGTTGGGAAAAGAAACTGACTTCTATTCACATAGCTTATCAATCTTCCATAGTCACCATATGTGAAGTAAGTGCTGTTGTTTTAAACAATGCCTTAGGGGAGGAGGGGACCAAAATTGCTGCAGCTACAACTCTAGGAGGCACTACTGACTGAGTACATTCTCACTAACTCCACTCTTCCTATATTTGTAGGGAAATCAGTGTGGAAAGTGAGGGGGGCATTACAAATGTAGAGACCCATACCTAATATTCCTGGAGGAGGGCATGGGAACCCAGTGCAGTATTCTTGCCCAAAGAATCCCATGGACAGATGAGACTGGTGGGCTACATTCCATGGGGTTGCAAGGAGTTGGACACAACAGAAGCAACTTAGTACACATGCATACGTAATATTACATCAGCAATAGGACTAGACATGCTCTGTGAATATGAGAATACACACATGCACATGCATAGTATTTATACACACATATACCTGGCATTCAAGCAGTATAGACCTTCGTGCAAAGGAAAACTTACAAACCAACTTTTCTCTTTTTTTTTTCCTAAAGGAAGAAAGCAGGAGTAGAAGAAAACTTTTATATCATCAACATAATTACCTAACTTGCCCCTTCCTTTTGCCTGAGCAGAATAAGCTGTGTAAGACCAGAAGATGAAATGGGCCCTTAAAGGATTATAATTAAACTTATACAGCGCCAGAAGTTGCTGCTAGTTGTGAAATGTTATTGTGGTTTCCTTTTCCCAAGGACATTTCTACCACTGCCAGTTGTCAAGACGCGTTTCTCTAATGACACACCTTTGTCTTTCACTGAAGAAGGTACGACGGAGACATTGAAAACAGGCAAAACACTGTACACTGAGGATGGTGACATAGACTCAGTGACAGCCATTTCAGTTTCCATGGCCTTTGCGGTACATTTTAGGCAAAGAAAAATGAATAGAAATAGTGCAGAGAAATTTCCCCAAACTCTTATCCTGTATGCATAGAAATCTTACTTAGGCATGGGAGAGGATGAGGAAGATCCAAACGGGCTACTTTCTAGCAAGTTCCCTTATAATGGAGTTCATGTAGCAACTTAGCAAATACATATCTTTCAGTTCAGTTCAGTTCAGTTCAGTTTAGATGCTCAGTCGTGTCCGACTCTTTGCGACCCCATGAATCACAGCACGCCAGGCCTCCCTGTCCATCACCAACTCCCGGAGTTCACTCAGACTCACGTCCATCGTGTCAGTGATGCCATCCAGCCATCTCATCCTCTGTCGTCCACTTCTCCTCCTGCCCCCAATCCCTCCCAGCATCACAGTCTTTTCCAATGAGTCAGCTCTTCACGTGAGGTGGCCAAAGTACTGGAGTTTCAGCTTCAGTATCATTCCCTCGAAAGAACTCCCAGGACTGATCTCCTTTAGGATGGACTGGTTGGATCTCCTTGCAGTCCAAGGGACTCTCAAGAGTCTTCTCCAACACCACACTTCAAAAGCATCAATTCTTCGGTGCTCAGCTTTCTTCACAGTCCAACTCTCATATCCATACATGACCACAGGAAAAACCATAGCCTTTACTAGACGGACCTTTGTTGGCAAAGTAAAGTCTCTGCTTTTGAATATACTATCTAGGTTGGTCATAACTTTTCTTCCAAGGAGTAAGCGTCTTTTAATTTCATGGCTGCAGTCACCATCTGCAGTGATTTTGGAGCTCAAAAAAATAAAGTCTGACACTGTCTCCACTGTTTCCCCATCTATTTCCCATGAAGTGATGGGACCAGGTGCCATGATCTTCGTTTTCTGAATGTTGAGCTTTAAGCCAACTTTTTCACTCTCCACTTTCACTTTCATCAAGAGGATTTTTAGTTCCTCTTCCCTTTCTGCCATAAGGGTGGTGTCATCTGCATATCTGAGGTTATTGATATTTCTCCCGGCAATCTTGATTCCAGCTTTTATTTCTTCCAGCCCAGCATTTCTCATGATGTACTCTGCACATAAGTTAAGTAAGCAGGATGACAATATACATCCTTGATGTACAACAACAACCAGTCCGTTGTTTAATGTCCAGTTCTAACTGTTGCTTCCTGACCTGCATATAGGTTTACTCAGACCTAAAAGGGTCTAGTTTATGGTGAATTCTATTCTATCGGTAGAGTATTTGAATGAGCTTCCAAAGTATGCCTTTTGCACAAATTTATGGACCTGCGGCTGCAAGGATTTGAGCAAATTCCAATCTTTCTTGGTCTTTGTCTTTTTGGCAATTTTCCTAGGAATTATATATTTTCACTATAAAAGGAGAAGGAAACGCCAACTGGAGAAAGAAATGCAACTCACTCCAGTATTCTTGCCTAGAGAATCCCATGGACAGTAGAGCTTGGTGGGCTACAGTCCACAGGGTCACAAGAGTTGGACATGACTTAGTGACTAAACAACAATTGTAAAATATGTAATTTTCACCTACTTGGCTACTTGCCTTCAGTTATGCAAAAACAGTGTTTAAAACTTGCCCTTCATCTTAGTATGCAACCTTGATCAGCTTCCTGTTGTCTCAGTGTGGGAAGAAGGAGAAACTACAAAGACTTGGAATGATTGGGAAATGCCTATCAAGCAGAAGACAGAAGTTCACAAGAACTGACACTGGATTCATGCCCTACTTCAGGCAACAAGTGATTGTGGAATGTGGAGAGGATAATTTCTAACCCTCTGACCCAAATCTGGTCTGAAATCTCAGATGCTATTTTTTTCCCAGTGGAGCCATGCTGCTGTGGGTTTAAGAGCAGGGCACTGTGATGACCCTGTTGCATCCCTGAGGGATCCTCTCTTCACTTGGAAGAGGGAGTTAATATTACTCACCCTAACGAGGCAACTGTAAGGTTCCAGAGTGTTTCATGGATGTGAATGTGCTATCCATGGTGCTATCAGTGCACTGAAGCAAGCTTCTAGAATGCTGAGATTTGCAAAGGTTTCCTTTTCTCACTGAGACTTTCCTCAGAGAAAATAAAAGCAGATAACAAATGCATTGTGTTCAGTAGCAATAAAGCAGACCTTCAATAAAATCACATTTTATTGCTACGAAAGCTATTCTGGGCTAACTCTACTCTTTAAAACTACAACCAACAAACACAAGAATTCATACAGGAAAAAAAAAATCGTCTCTGGACCCTAGCATGTATATTACTTTTGAAATGTATAAGGCCTATAAAAATTTAAGGCAGTGAGTTACGGCACATGTGTGTTCTCAAAGCACTCAGACTTCCAAGAACTCTCTCTGGACCTCACGCCTTACTCATTAATTACAAAAATTATGGCACTGCACACCACAATAACTGCTCTGGAGACAGTCTTTTTTTGATGTGTGAAAAAGAAAAATGATCCTTGATACAGGTTTCATCTATGCATTTCTTCCCATGTAATACAGACCCTAAAAAGGCCTTGCAATATTCAGTGGTGTCATTTTGCATCTTATTTATGCTTTTGGTATAGAAGGGAATTCAGGAAATGTGATGTATCTTGAGCAAAATGACAAAACTATCAGGTTCATAGAATAATTCCAGTGTCTAAGGAATGTACATCAAGCCATTTTGTCCTTATGAGTTATAGTGCCAAAGCCCCCATATGGTCTTTTCTTTGTAGTGGGCTTGTTCATAACCACGTAAGCTGTTTGTGTTTGTAGAGGGAAGGAGATAAATAAGATATTAGAGCTGTGTGGAGAAAATTCTCACTCTCAGCAAAAACTAGCCTATTTATGGGATAATCTTAAAGGATGAAGTATTTTCATTCTGACCTTTAATGGTACAAGAAAAAAAATCAATGCAGATTGTCTTTCATGGAGGAAAGTGTAGATTTTCACTTTGGTGGCAATTTGGAGTTGTGTTTGCATTTTTCTTACTAGAATGAGTTAAGGATAATGAGTCTCCAGTTTCATCTTATATCCACATCTTTCACTGTTCTTACCCACTTCCTCAATTCCTTTCACTAGAGGATGTCACTCAATGTGCATTGAGAGCTTGGCAATGAAAACATAATGCAGGTCCTTCAAGGACATTGAATCAAGGTTACCCAGGTCAGCACATAATGCATCACTTTCTAATGACAGCAGAAAGCTAAGGAGGCTGTTTTCTCCCTGATCAAACACAGTAATTTCAGGACCTAGTTTGGTGTTCAGGTAGGAGAAAAAAGAAGCATGTGATGTAAATTAGAAGATTAGTTTATTTATTTGTTTAATGTACTTCTTATTGTTTCTAAAGTGAATTATCATTCAACTTACCAATGAAATACAAAAAAATAATTCACCCTTTATTGTAACCTGCTAAATTAACCCAACAATTTCAAAATATTAATTAATCACCATTGCTGGTGAGGTTGTGGGGAGAAAGGCAGGCTCATTCACTGACAAGACAGCAACAATTGAAATGGTCTTTTATGCATTTTTACCCACTCCTAGGAATTTATGTGTGAAAGTAATTCAAAATGAGGCATACAGTGATTTATTGCTGTATGACCTATGACTGTAGAAGAATTTAAATGAACTTGTGATTCCAACAACAGAGAAATAGTCAAATCAATTTAGTGGGTTAACTGCATAGAATATTATAAAATCATCAAAAATAATTATGAATACCATGTAACAGTGTGGAAAATACTTACAATGTACTATTAATTGAAAAAGCAATATATAAAGTTACTATGATTGCTATAATTACAACTACATGAAATATGTATGTGTTCAAAGACTAAAAGAGGACATATAAAAGAGATAAAAATTTTGTGGTGGTCAGGTTCAAGGTAAAATTTTTATCATCATTATTATTTTAGGACCTCTAAAGTTATTAGAAATTTTTTGAGTTGGGGGGAAAGATGTGAGTCAGCTAAATGAGCCTTGGATGAAATCAAGCAGTAACTTGATGTCAAGAAATATGCTCTCTCTATATATATATATATATATAAATTTCCATTTTCTGGAGCAAAACTCTGCATTCAAAACCAGACTCCACTCTTAATTCAGTGAATTATTTACCCTATCAGGTCTTCAGTTTTCCATTTTAAAATGGAAAATAACAATACCTATCTCATAAAATCACTGTAAGGATTAATAATTTTATACAAGTAGATAGCCTGATAAGGTGTCTCTGTGTGTGTGCTTAGTCACTCAGTTGTGTCCAACTCTTTGCGACCCCATGGATTGTAGTCCACCAGGCTCCTCTGTCCATGGGATTCTCCAGGCAAGAATACTAGAGTGGGTAGCCATTCCGTTCTCCACGGGATCTTCCAGACCCAGGGATCGAACCTGGGTCTCCTTCTTTGGCGGGTAGATTCTTCACAGTGTGATCCACCAGGGAAGCCCAGCCTGATACATTGTACTTGCTTAACTTCCCTGGTGGCTCAGATAGTAAAGTGTTTGCCTGCAATGCGGGAGACCTGGGTTCAATCCCTGGGTCAGGAATATCCCCTGGAGAAGGAAATGGCAACCCACTCCAGTATTCTTGCCTAGAAAATCCCATGGACGGAGAAGCCTGGTACAGACTCTTCTGTCCATGGGGTCACAAAGAGTCGGACACAACTGAGCGACTTCACTTGAATACTGGTTAATTATTACAGTAATTTCAATAGAGTTGGAAGCCTTTGCAAACTTGGGACTAAGATTACTGTAGGAAGCTGCTGAATTTAATTTTAAATTACAAATGCTCCTTCACTTAGAGTGGTGGGATGCAGTAGGAAGTGGAGGGCAATTAAATGGAGGTGTCATTTATAAAATGTCAGCAGTTTCTTACATGTTTATAAACTACAGATCATGTTGATGGACCAAAATACTGAAGAAAACTTTTTGTAGGCTAATTTAAGCAAAAGCATGATCTATGACAACATAAACAAAAACGGAAATCTCTTTATAATCCATCTGGGAGTTGCTGAATAAAATTACAGATGCAAATTATGCCCACAGTCAGAAAATGTACGAATCCATTCTGGTTTGTCTAACTGCATTGCCTCTCTTTCCTCAAATCACTGTAATATGCCACCTTTTTTGATGACACTGATTCACCTCACTTTATAGTGTATAACTCAGTTGACAAAAACAGATTCACATCAAACATTTATCATCAAAGCAACTGGACAGTGTTGCAGAATTACGTATGGGAGATTTTTCTTTCTCGGCAATTTACAACCTGGTACTTTCCAGTAGTGTTTTATTTCTTCCTGAATTTATACGACACAGTGCTTAGGTCTGGGTGGATCATGTCATTTATCCCCTTGTCTCCAAAGAGTGGGTTTCAGACAGTTAGGCTTTTATTTTCTCTTGAAAAAGCAAGATATTGCACTATCTTAGACCAGAGATCTTCTTCACTTATTCATGTAACAGAAATCTTTAGTGAAAAGGTGTGTGTGTGTGTGTGTGTGTGTGTGTGTGTGTGTGTATTGAGGGGAGGGGAGGATAATACTGATATATAAGCAATTACATACATTCATATGTAATTTACCTCTCAGACTGGCAAAAATGTAAAAAGTTTGATGGCATACTCTGTTGGCAAGGCTGTGGGAAATGGGCATATATATTTCTGGTCTGAACATAAATTTTGTATAACCTATATGGAAGGCTTTCAGCAATAACAACAAAAATTATAAATGCATGTACCCTTTCAGTCAGCAGTGCCATTAATGAAAATTTATTCTACAAGGAAACTTGCAACCTTGCAAAGTTACTCACTGAAGCATTGTTGATAATACAAAAGACGGGGGGAAAAAACAAATGTCCATCAATACTATGCAAGTTGGTTAAAAAAATAAAAAAGAATGAGAGCACAAAAAATAAGGAGAGATTTCTAATATCTGCTATCAAGTGGAAAAGTAGCATGCAAAACAGTAAATAGAATATGTTTTTTCTAGAAAAGGAGAGAGGATAAAAAATGTATTTGAATTTGCTACTTTCACATTAAAAACTCTGGAAAATACTAAAGGACCCAACAAAAAAATCTTTACTTGGAGTGGCAGAGGCTGGGGGCAGGGTTAAGTAGATGAAGGGCAGGAGTGGGAGGAAGAACAATATAACTAGATTAGAAATTTTAATAGTACTATTTAGAAAACAAATATATACCTAGAATTTTTTCTTAAGTAGTATAATATCTTCCAGAAAAGTATCTTAAGATACTATTCATTTACAGTACTAGATTATTTTTATGAGTCCAAGGATTCATTGCTTTGCTGGTTTCTTTAGGCATTCCTAATTATGTGTCTTCCCTGGTGGCTCAGTGGTAAAGAATCCACCTGCCAATGCAGGAGACATGAGTTTGATCCCTGGATTGAAAAGATCCCCTGGAGAAGGAAATGACAACCCACTCCAGTATTCTTACGTGGGAAATCCCATGAACAGAGGATCCTGGTGGGCTACACATCCATGGGGTCATGAAGAATCGGACATGACTTGGCGACTGAACAACAGCACGTTTTGCACTGTGTGTGGTGCATCACATGAACTAGAAAATAATGGATATGCCCTTTTTAGCACCAAAGCACACTTAGATTCTGACGCAAACATCGCTTGGTCCCTGACCTGCTCTCACCAGAGGCCTTTCTTGGAGGAGGTCCTGTGAGCAGCAAGCATAGACTGCTGGACTCTCTCCTTCTCCTTGACGTCAAAGAGCACCTGGAGAGAAGATACATCAAAAGAGGGGATTTCTGGATTTGGGAAGAAAACAAAAAGGGACCCTTTCCAAAATTCCTGAGGTAAGGCTGCTAAGTGAAGTCTTGGAACACCTTAGAGTCGCTCATAGGCATGCAGGACACCACAGTTGTCCGTCCAATCATCCAAGAGTAGGAGGGCAAGTGAGAGCAAGCGCATAGGCCATGGCAGCCCCACCACACCCATGGGCACCCGGTGTGGCAGACACGGAGCCAGGTCTCTGGGTGCCCTTGTCTGCACAATGAGCCTATGATAGTCCTCACTGCTTGTGGTTCTTCCATATGAGAGTCCCTTCTCTCTTACTTGTGGGATCACCTCATGGCCTTCGGTCCTAACACCAGCTAAGAGATCCCCACTCCTTCCTTGCCTGGAATCTGCCCCATCCATGGTCATGCTACAGCTCAACTGACACCCTGCCAGTTATCACCCCACGTCTGCCCCAGCTACAGCCCAAGCCCAGCCTCAGTCCTCTTTCTTTCTTACTCATCCTACTTTTCTTCTCCCTTGCTGGTTAAGACCTGTGGAGTAGCCTTCCATCCAACACTAAATGAGGTATGTCTATCACTCCCACTAATATTGAACCTCTTAACTGGTTCTTGTTGCAAAAGAAATTGTTCATGGAGTTTACTCCTTTTTGTCCAAGAGTCTCAAAATCTTTGAGTCCTTCCACTCCCAAGCTTCCTCAGTACTGCTTTACCTTCCAGACATTTCATCAGTTTCCATCATTCTGGACATTTTACAATAAGTAGCATTGGGAAGCACCTAGAACACCACCTTTATTTTTGTTATTTTTATTTTATTATTATTATTATTTTTTTTAATTTTATTTTTACTTTATTTTACTTTACAATACTGTATTGGTTTTGCCATACATTGACATGAATCCACCATGGGTGGCTCCCAATCCTGACTCCCCCTCCCACCTCCCACCCCATATCATCTCTCTGGATCATCCCCATGCACCAGCCCCAAGGCATATCTAACATTGGTGGAATCTGGCTCATAGGATGCTAGTATCCCTGGACATAGTGCCCCTAGGGACATCTAAGCCAAAAGCTAGACACATACTCTCAAACCCTTCTGAGTTTAAGGAAGAGCCAGAGCAAAAGGACTTTGTGGAGATTGAGTTGTAACCCAGGAAGCTTCTGTGTGAGGGGCACAGCAAAGATTCTTTCAAGGAAGGACATGTGGAAGGGTCTCAGGCATGGCCTCCAGAAGAGTTTAAAAAATCACAAGGGGTTCTAAACTCTATTTAGTGATGGTTCTTGGGGCTGCCCTGAGAAGCAGGCAACTGACTGGGTAAGCCACTCAAGGAAGGACTCAGAGAATGAATTCTCAAGGGTCAAAGATATAACTGAGACCAGAGGCAACTTGGATGCTCCCCAAGAGTCCATGTGGCAAGAGGTTAGGCAGACCCACCTGGGATGGGTCCCCATGCTGAGTCTTCTCATGGCTTGCTGCCCACTCTACACTGGCCTCTAGGGAGACTTGGCAGGAGCCTCAAGACACCGTCTTTGGAAATGTGTGTTTCATTGTCAACCAGAAAGTTCTCCCTCAACCATTCGAGGGAAGAAAATTTTGCTCAAAGAAGTGTTTCCATCCAGCTTCAGCACCTCCATTAATTTTTACAAGGGCACATCCTCACATGAGGATAATCTCTGGTTTTTGTAATCTGTGTTTACCTTCTCAGTTATATTTGTTTCTTCGAACAGAAAAGTGGCATCTTCTGTTGTGTGTTCATTTGGGTTGAGGTTTGCATTATCCCTGGGGCTTGGGTTCTGAGAAGAAAGTGTCGGCTTCAACTTTACTCGAGTGCCTGTTTTGATTTCTAAAGTATGGCCAGGTATATGGAGGGCAGTTGAGAGGGGCTTTGCATACCCATCACCATCAGGATCTTTTCATTCCTAGCTGTTCACAGGACTTTTGAGAATTTTCATCTAAAAATTCCACTAGCCATGGAAACCTGAGTGCTATTTTCTACGGCCAAAAAAACAGGTTTGGGTTTCTTTAGGAAGGCCAAAGGGCACCTAGGGGACTTAGGGCAGCTGTCTCCCACTTTACTAAGCCTCAGACTTTGTTCTTTCCTTCTGTTAGAGAGGTTTGGGAGGGAGCTAATCGTCACGGAGTTTAGAGGAGGTGACCGTTCTTCAGCCACAGGGTTACAGTGAAAGGATGTGGTTATTTCCCTCTATAGGTCGATTTCTTATCTACCTTGGTTTAGATAATTTACATTTGTCATAGAACAATTTACCAAGCTATTCATTGCTGGCTCGACTCCCAGCATAGGGGACTCCAGGAATGAAGAGCTAACTTTTTCTTTTCTTTTCTTTTTTCTTTCTTTTTTTTTTTTGCTCATTTTATTTTTTATTTTTATTTTTTTTAATTTTAAAATCTTTAATTCTTACATGTGTTCCCAAACATGAACCCCCCCTCCCACCTCCCTTCCCATAACATCTCTGTGGGTCATCCCCATGCACCAGCCCCAAGCATGTTGTATCCTGAATTTCTAGAAAGTACTGGCCACTGGCCTCTAAGGTTGTTCATGGTTTTAATTTCTTCTAATCCCAAACAAGCTGTTATGCACTGGTTATGCGTCCCTATCCAGGCTGTCTTGTAGGAGTGGAATTAGCTGGGGGAACCTGAGGGGAAGGCAACGGAATCTGGTGGGGATTGCTGTATTGGAAGACAGGATGATACCTGAAGGTAGCAGGGCCTCCAGAGACTTGAGGAAGGAAGGAAAGGAGTTCCAAAGGGGGAAGGGGCCCAAGGAGGCCACACGGTTTCTGATAGGGTGAACAGATGTTTCTGCAGGGTTAAATAATTGCGGCATTTTTATCCCTAAAGGAAATGCACTCGTAATCATGCTGTGTTTCCCATGCAGTATGTAAATGTTTTTGAGAGGTTTCTAAGGGCTTCTCAGTGTACAGAGAGTTCTGCTTTTGAGGGAGCCTGAGACCGGTCTCCCTGCACCAATCCTTCCCAGGGGTGTTACTGCACTGGGCCAAAGGGTGGTCATTACCGAAATACAAAAACAAACCTACCAAAACTAACTTTTAAAAAGTTGATGTTAAAAGAGTAAGACTTGAAAATGGGACCTAATCAAATTTACACGATTTTTCATAGCAAAGGGAACCATAAACTAAATAGACAACCTATGCAATGGGAAGAAATATTTGCAAACAATGTGATCAACGAGAGATTAACCTCCAAAATATACAAACAGCTTATATAGCTCAACAACAAAACAACAAACAATCCAATTGAAAAAATGGGCAGAAGACCTAAATGGACATTTCTCCAAAGAAGATATATGAATGACTAACAGACACATGAAAATATGCTCAATGTCACTAATTATTAGAGAAATCCAAATCAAAACTGCAATGAGATACCACCTCATACTGGTCAGAATGGCCATTATCTAAAAGCCTAAAAATAATAAATGCTAGAGAGGGTGTGGAGAAAAGGGAACCACCCTACACCATTCATGGAATGAAAGTACGTACAGTTCACTATGGAGAACAATATGAAAGATCCTCAGAAAACTAAAAATATCATATGATTCAGCAATTCCACTCCTGGACATATATCTGAACAAAACTCAATTCAAAAAGATATGTGTACCCCTATGTTCATAGCAGCACTTTTCACGATAGCCAAGACAAGGAAGCAACCTAACTGTCCATAGTCCGATGAATGGATAAAGGCGATGTGGTGTATATATACAATGGTATACTACTCAGTCATTAAAAAGAACAAGATAATGACAATGCTGCCCACCACCGGGCAGCAACATGGATGTAACTAGAGATTATCATATTGAGTGACGTAAGTCAGAAAGAGAAAGACAAGTATCATATCACTTACATCATATGGAATCTAAAGCACAACACAAATCAACCTATCTACAAAACAGAAACAGACTCACAGATAGATTTGTGGTTGCCAAAGCAGAGGGGAAGGGGAAAAGATGGATTGTGAATCTGGGGTTAGAAGACGCAAACTATTACATATATTAGTAGGATTGATAAACAACAAGATTCTACTGTATAGCACAAAAACTAAATGCAATATCCCGGGATGAACCATAATGATAAAGAATATGTATGTGTGTAACCGATTCACTTCACTGTGCAGCAGAACTTCATGCTGTAAATTTACTATATTTCAATAAAAAATAAAATTTTACAAAGAGTAAGGCTTGAATACAAAAGTGGCAGAAACATAATTATGACTTTTAGCAAATTTCTTAATCATAAATATTCACTCACAGACACAAACACACACATAACATCTTATATCATTTATTCCTATTTACCATGATTCACTCAAAAGTGCCACTTGTGGTTAAAGAATAGAAATAACTGGCTTTCATGGAAACATATGGAGTCTCTTTTCAAGCATAGTTGGAATCAGTTTTTAGTTGAGTAATTTTTTAAAGTTTTACATGGAAAATTATTAAAAAATACACAAATACTATAGACTTCTTGCTTTGAACTTAAAGTATATAAATTTATATTCATTGGCAGCCATTTGATATAGGGTCATGGTCTTTCCTTTGAGTATAGAATTTGTGATTGGAATCGCACCTCCTTCTTCTATAAATCATATCCACGAGGCATAGACTACTATTTCCAATCTACTGCTTTCTCTCTTTTGTATCAGTTTCTTCAAAGTGATGCAAGATACTTCAGTGAAAATACTTATGGACACAAAATCTGACTGTGCGTCAATTTCGTCACAATTTGAATTCAGGATCCTTCTAGTTTTATAACTCCCTCTCCAAACTTTAATAGCTCTTGTCCACACATAATTCATTAGAATATCTTTATTTTGTGAGTGGCCTTTATGGGGTCTCTCCAAAGCATTCCGTTTTGTTTCGAAAGGAATAATAACTTTTCTTTTTTATAACTTACACTTCATTGATTTATTTAATATTTAATTCAAGTCCTAATTATATAAATACAACTGGCATAAATATTTAATCACATTATATCATTTGCTAAGTACAACAGCCATAGGAAGTTTAAGAAGGAAATAAATTGACTTTGAGAAGCATGCAACTTAACTGGTGGGAGCAGAAGTATGCAGACTCCCAGGGATTGGCCAAATAGTCAAGAACCCTCAGCATGGAATAGACACCAGTCAGTATGTTTTATGTGGATAAATGAAAATGTAATTTTATTTGGACATGTGGTTCAAGGAAAATTGGCTTTAAAATACTTCTCTTTTAAGTAGGAATGTCCCCAAGAGATTCCATTTTCCTTAGTTTCTTTATGCCAAATTCAAGGAAGCTCAAGATGCCCCTTGTTTATCTACTCTCAGACAATTTTCTCTGTAAGGCTTCCCCCCATCCCTCATGTATGGAAACAGTCATTCTCTGTGCTTCTTCTCTTATACAGTCTGCTACAGCATTGATCACATTGTATTGAATTATTTCCCTTTCTCTCTTATTCCCTGATTATGAACTGTTCCAAGTATACCTCAAGACACAACCAGTCTCACAACATGTAGCTGTGCTCTGAGATTCTTCTTCTTAGTTATGTAGTCTTACTTTACTGCATAACTTGATTTTATTATCCATCATTCTTTGAATTGAATCTTTAATCTTTCACTAAATGATATTTTAAAAGCCTGTTAATGTATGTACAGTGCTTAGAGTAGTTCCTGGCACATGGTTAGTTCATTATGTGTTTGTTCCATTACCTTTTCACCTATATTAACTTTCATCTTACATGTCTTTCTGAATATGTTTCCACCTCCAGTCAACTTTTTCATATTTTTAGGGATTGATCTGTAAGCACAAATTCAATTGTTAACTTGCTTAATACCCTAAGCACTTAACATTGTAATGCTATTATAGTAGCTACTGTAATATTTCTGATTATAACATCACTTTAATGATTACTTATATTTTGGTGAGAAAAGTAGAAAGGTAGTATTATCAATTAGATAAACTGGAAAAAAAAGACAGCATAGCAGCTTACCCCAAAGTATATAATGAATCAAAATAGACAGCTAAGATAAGAATTCCAAGTGATCTTTTCATTTTTAGGCTTTGATTTCCACAGAATCAAATCTTTCCTTTATATTAAGTGGCACAAAGAAAAGGGCACATAAACGCTTTCATTTCAGTGTCCATATTATGAGAAGAGCTAACAAATTGTAATCTGAGCTGTGACCCTAGACTAGAAGTATACATTTAATCGCATTTCACAGCATTAGATCAGTACACTTTATCTCTTAAACATTCTACATAAGCTAAACCCTGAACCGCCCTCCAAACTGTGTTTGTACCTTACCCAGGCCAGTTCTTGACTCTCACTTTCTGATTTCATATAGTCTTTCATCTTGACCACATTTTAGGTTCCTCAGCCTAGAAATACTTCCCCTACAACCCCAAACTGATCCAGCTGATCAGAATTGTCCAGCCGCTACAACATTTTAAAGACAAAATTTTACATTTATTTTGTCCTATGAGACATATCTCAAAGCTATACAACCATATACGGCAGCTCTGGATGAGATATCTATATTGTAATAGCCACATAATTCTTGTCCTTTCTTTTTGAACCCAGAATCCTCATGTTTGTTTTTTTGCTCTTTACTTTCAGAGCCACTGTTACCCTGTTTAAGAACTGCAGAATGGTTTTAAGTCTTACTATCTGACTCTAGTTCAGCAAGAAGTCATGGTGGAAAGGAACAAAGGGATGGCTGTGACTCAGGTTAAGCAACTGGGAAGGAAGACATGGGAGTTTAGAGGGAGAACTTGTTCCAAGAAGCAGGAACTTGCCCCAACACACTATGCACGGTTCACAATTTTACCACCACAGGCTCTACTCTGGCTTTTCAGTTAGTCGCAGTATGCAGACAATGGGACAGAATATTTAAAGCATAATTTGTCTACAATATTTGGTGGTCATACATGTAGAGAAGAAGAAGATCGCTCAGTCATGTCCAACTCTTTGCGACTCCATGGACTGTAGTCTACCAGGCTCCTCTGTCCATGGGATTTTCCAGGCAATAGTACTGGAGTGGATTGCCATTTCCTTCTCCAGGGACCTTCCTGACCCAGGAATTGAACCCTGGTCTCCCACATTGTAGACAGACGCTTAACCATCTGAGCCACCAGGGAAGCCCAACATTAGCCTAATTCTGCAGAGAAAAATAAGTACTAGATGAGAAGAGTTAATTCCTGATTTGCATGTTGGTGACAACTTTCTCTTTGCTTTTGTCTATTTTGATCCAAAATTATGTGAATTACTCTATGTTACCTAGAGTAAGCACAACTTCCATAGTTTTAATGAGTTGAAGATTACAAAGATGATTATCTATATGAGATTCTTCTCTGGGTTCTGTAGTTATTGTATGCACAAAAATGTTTCAAGACTCTTGATTTGACAATAGCAAAAGAAATTCATCCCCTGATATACAATGTGGTGGACCCACAACCAACTAATAAAACATTCAAGTAAAAGGCATAATTAGTGTGCGGGTGGGATGAAGCTTATTTTTTCTCATTATTTTGATGAGAACAGAAACAGAAGTTGCCTTTCTTCAATGTCCAGTGACAATAATTCTATCTTAGCTGCTTTGAGCCTCATGATGTATTATCCTTCATGGATAGCCATACTCTTTCTAAAATTTTCCATTCCTCCTCCCCACACCAAAACTCTGAACCTTTTTACCATGCTTATCCCATGAGTGATCTGAACTGTCCTTTCACGAGTGTATGGGAAAAGACATTGTTGAAGCTGTCAGACATAGAAAATTAGAGTAATTTTACAAAGTCTTGTGGAAATATGGTGATGAACTGTTTCTATTTTCCAGGGAATGAAAAGGTTCCTATGATGTAAGGCTTTCAGAGTTACACCAAAAAAAGTCCTGGGTGAAGAGGGACAAATTAGTCAATCTACATCAAATATACAAACAGGACATTAAATCAAGATGCCAGATAGATTCCTCCTCTTTAGCTGAATCCCAGGAAATAACAAAAATGATATTTAAAACTGACAGAATAAACTCAGAACTGTTTGAGAAAACCAAAAATAGAAAGAAGAAACTCCTGAAAGATAGCAAAAATCAGATACAAAGTTAGGCAAAAATACTTTAGAAAGTATTACAATAGCTTAGAAGGAAAATATACATGAGGGTAAAAGAGGTTGGGGAGCGCTCCAAACCTGAAAAAAAATGGAGACAAGAAAGCAGAGAAAATTCCAAAGCAATCATTAGGGTAAGTGATTGGAGGTGTACACTCAAAAATCTAAGCCATTTCCTGCTTCACATTTAACCAATTTATATCAAACATTAAATAGCAGTTATATATAGCAACAGGCTAAAGCAGAAAATATGGGCAGTGAGGCTAGAGAGAGAAGACAGTGCTCCAAGGAGCAACTGAAGAAAATTCACATCTTGAAGACAAATATTAAACTCAATCTTAAAATATTTATAATTCACACACACACACACACAAAGCTATTTATCTACCTATTTATCCATGTATATATATGCATATGTATCCTAAATCAAGGATGTAACTTAATAGGGAAACAATAGAAGCATTTCTGTTAAGGACAGGGAAAAGGCAAGAATGCACACTAACTCCGTAACTATTTAATGTGGTATCAGTATCAATGCAATCAGACGAGAAAAAACAATTAGAGCCATCATGAAAAATAAATGATCTGTATTTGAAGATGGCATGATAATATACCTGGAAAGCTCTAAAAAAATCAAGAATGAAACCGATTCAAACAATAAAAGCAAGATATAAAATTAACAAAAAATTAATAGCTTGGCCATATATGAATAATATCTAGATATAACTAATGAAAGAGAAATTCAATTTATAGTATCAACAAAATGAACTTAAACAACAACAAACCTAGAAATAAACTTAACAAACAATGTTCAAAAGCTATGTAAAGAAAACTATAAAAACCATCATTCCTCCCAGATTGTTCTCCTTTGGGCCTCTCAACATCATCAAGATATCCATTCTCTCTGATTTAAAATACCAAGAAGATTTCTTCCAGCATTGAACAACTTGATAATTAAGCTCATATTGAATAATAAACATGCAATAATACAACTACAAAGTGCCAAAAAAGAAGAGCTAAAGAAAGAAGTACATTACCAGATATTAAAAATTATAAAGCCACCATAATTAATGAGACAAGGAAAGATGATTTGGCTAATGGAATAGAAACGTAAGTCTAGAAATAGACTCAGCATCACATGGAAATCTAGTGTATAGTAAAGATGATAGTCCATGCCACTAGGTGAAATATAGACTTTTAAAAAATAATGTTGGGACAAAGTGATAGTCGTTTGAAAAAGATTAAACTTTATTTTTTTTTAATTTTTTGAAAAAGATTAAACTTTAAATTAGATCTATTCCCTCACATCATATGCAAGAATAGGATCCAAATTAATGGAAGATCTAAATGTAAACTAAGCAAACAAACCAAACCAAAAAACATCTTTATAATAGAACAAAGCAAGTGGATTCCTCTATAACTTTGGTGTGGGGAAAGGCTTTCTAACCATGACTCAAATTGCAGATATAATAAAAGACTGGCAAACTTAACTACATAAATTTCCTAATGCATGGCCAAAAAAAAAAAAAAAATCTACAAATAAGTCAGAAGAAAAATGGCAAATGTATAAAAAATGTTTGAAATATATATCATAAAAAGACACACCAAATATATAAAAATTATGAGGAAAAATATGAAAATGATACAACTATGATAATACAATGGTTTTTTAACATATGAAAAGATATTTACACTTACTCATAATAAGAGAAATTTGAACTATACTTAAATATTATTCCTCACCCATCAGATTGGCAAAATTTTTAAATATTGACAATGTATTCTATTGAAGATGCTATAGATAATAACTACTTTTATGCACTGACAGTAGAAATGAAAAACTACACAATTTCTATGGAGATAATTTACCAAAAGTATGAAACTTCATATACAGTTACTTTGAATTTACTCTGAAGATACACCTTAAGCAGTATGGAAATAGATATATGCACATGATTATTCATTGCAACATTATTCATAATTGCACAATATTCAAAAGTACCTAAATATCCAAATAGGAGATATGTTGAATAATAATGATATATATACACAGGTGTATGGATGATATATATCCACACACTTGATGTATTATGCAGCTGTTTTAAAAAATAAAGACAATATTCACATATTATATGGGGTGTTTTCCAGGCCAGACTACTAAGTGAAAAAAGCAAAGTGGAAAATATTTTAAAAAAGAGGGAATAGAAAAAAATATAAGCTTGCTTAACTTGTGCAGAAAGCAACACAAGATGATTAAAAAGATATAAATGAAATTGGTTATCTACAGTGGTAATTATAACGAATTGAACTGTGTTTCCCCAAAATCCTTATGCTGAAGATCTAATCTATAGTAGCTCAGAATGTAACTATTTGGACAGGTAATCTGCAAAGTTAAAATGAAGTCACTAAGACGGGCCTTAATCCAGTATGTCTGGTATGCTTACAAAAAGGAGAAATTTAGACACAGAGACACACATGGAGAGTAGACAGTAGGAAGAGACATGAAAAGAAGACGTCAATCTATATGCCAAGGAGAGATGCCTTAACAGATCGTTCTCTTACAGTTCTCAAAAGGAACCAACTCTGCCTACACCGTGACTTTGAATTTCTAGCCTCCACAACTTTGAGACAATAAGTTTATTGTTTGGGCCACCCAGTCTGTGGGACCATATCATGGCAGCCCTAGGATAAGTTGATGGTGGTGGTGGTGGTGTAGGTAGGACAGTGTGCCAGGGTCCAGCCCTAGTGGATCCAGGGTAATTCGAAGGTGGAGACGGAATCAGCATCCTAGGAATTAATTCCTTAATTAAAGATATATAGAGAGATTAGAAATGGATAGTGTAGTAGGAAATATTAGTGAAGAAAAAGAGGCTGAATAACTTGGTTTACATGGGATACCAATAAAATTCCAAGACAAGGAATTTGCACCATCTACGTTGGGCCACAAGCTCCACTTGAATATCAGAAGGTGCCCCTTCTTGGGCTCCTTCTCGCGTGGAACTTAAAAGCAGGGGCAAGTAAGTAGACGTGGTGGGCACCCACGCTCCAGATGGGAATTCAGCCAGAAAAATGGGGAGCAAGAAAGAACGACATGGGGGAATCAGTCTTTCCAGAAACTGATCCGATTTCTTTATTTTTTAGGTTTGCTTATATACCCTTTGTTACACATAGAGATAAACGGAAATTTTAAACTCACGCGGGGGTCAGCAGTCCTGACCTTTATCAAAATCAGGTGCTTCACATAAATGTATAAAAAAAAGGTCTTAGGGGTTTTACATCTTCTTCTGGCCATGAGGCCTGCTGACATTTTATGATCCTTTCTTTCTGATAACCAAAAAACTTATTTTTTCCAAGGGTGTTTTTTCTTAAACCAGGTGCCACCCTCTGAAGGTAGCAGATAAAGTTGCATTCCTATAGGGTGAGGGTGCAGTGGGTTACAACTAGGAAAGGAATTTATTTAACCTAAGGTTAACATGATTAATCTTAAAGGTTAATACTTATTTCTCCTATATGCTAGTTATATTCATTATAAGGGCAGGGAATATGGAGATTCAGCAGCAAACATCAGCCCAACAACTGAAAACCCTTCACCAATGTTCCCCCTTAAGATCTATTTAGTCTTAAGATAGTGATAAAGTCACATTTTTGCATAACAAGGACACAGTGATTTATAACAAAGTACAGTGATCTATAACAAAAGAGAAAATTCATTAACTTAAAAAGTCTAGTATTGCTAACATCAAAAACTACTATATTTCCTTTTCTGTATTCCAAGTACATTAATATATTCCCAGGTCCCTAAGGATATGGAGGCCTGGCGGCAATCATTGACTCAACAATGAGAAAAGCCCTATGCTAATTAAGACTTTCAAAATACTCCAAACTCTCTGTGCTGTTTATGGTTGAGAGGTTGTCATACAAGCTAGTCTGTCAGCAGAGAGGTTTGACCTGAGACACCCTTGTCACACCCAGGGCAGGGAATTAGCAGCAATTATTGGCACAACAAATGAAAAACCCTTCACCAATATAATTCCTACTATACCAATAATTTCTAACTTCCCAAAAGAATCTGCCTTTAGTAAGTCTAAAACATCTCATGCCTCTCATGGGTGGGAGGCTGTAAACAATCACATGTGGCCGGACAAACCTGTACAGGCAGGCTAGATAACCTTCAGAGGAGTTCGTAAGTTGAAACACTCTTGTCACGCCCAGGAATTTTTATTGACTTGGAGCTGTAAGTTAACTCCTTCTCCAAGAGAGGTAATGGGGGTCAGCCCCCTGAAAGTCAGAGGTATAGGTGAGAGCATAAAGTAAAGTAGGCAGACTCTGGTTTTGGGGGTAGATGCTCGGGAACAGGGGGTTTCCTGAGGCTCAATCCCGCCTCTGCATATGTCGAAGCCTCCTTCCTCATGACCTTTGCCATGGGCGGAGTTCCTCACGCTGGCTCCCAGCAACAGTGTATGTTCCAGGTTATTTACTACTTCTTAACAAACAGCCTCCAAATTAGATGTAAAGTAGCATCTTTTTGCTTTGAAAGTCAAGAATTCCTACAAGGAATTGACAGCAACAAGTTTATCTCTCTTCCACAATATCTGTGGCCTCACCTGTGGTGGCATGAACAGCTAGAGGGCTAGGAGAACCTCACTGAGCCAATATGTCTGGACTGTTCTTCCAGTGGCATTTGCTGGAGCTGCTGTATCTAAGATGGCTTCTTCACTCACACATCTGGCAGCTAGAAGTGGATGACTGGACAGCTGGAGACTGGGAGTATTGTTTTCTCTTCCTTTGGCTAGCCTGAGCTTCATCACATAGGGTAGTCTCAAGGTATACATTACATGGGACAGGGTTCCCTCAGAATAAGCATTCCACCATCTTATACTGGTCAAAGCAATCATGGAATCAACCTAGATTCAAGGGGATAGAGAAGTGTATTCCACTTCTTGATGAGTGGATAGCAATGTGGCATTGCAGAAGGCCAAGTGGGATGGAAGAGGGTGTTGTCACCATCTTTGGAAAATATAAGAAGCCATTGGGTGGAAGAGTTAGGGGAAGGAGTGATATCTCTCTAAGCATACTTCCAAAAAAAAACCAAAACATAGTTTAACTTTGGAAAGCATTTAGTGTTCCAGTACAGAACTGGAGAACAACAGCCCACAGACCAAATCCATTATGTTGTCTATTTCTATAAATAAAATTTTATTGGAACTTAA
This sequence comes from Budorcas taxicolor, assembly GCF_023091745.1. Lineage (NCBI taxonomy): Eukaryota > Metazoa > Chordata > Mammalia > Artiodactyla > Bovidae > Budorcas > Budorcas taxicolor. The sequence goes on along the minus strand of NC_068917.1, from coordinate 54,517,588 downwards.
CAATGCCCATTTGCTTATGGTCTATTGGTGCTTTCATGCAAAACCAGCAGATTTGAGTAGTTGCAACAAAGACTGTATGGTCCAAAAACCCTAAAATATTTACCGTCTGGTCTTTTACAGAAAAAGTCTGCTAATCTTTGTTCTAGAAAGTAAAAGTAAATTAATTGATTTAATGAAATCCGCAGAGATATGGAGAAAAACACTAAAACTGAATGCAAACAGCAACAAATGAACACAGATGTATTTGAAATGAGCACCGAAGCTACACTACAAGAGAGGAAAAAAACTAATTAAAGTACCTATTGAACTTAATAATATAACTGTATACTCTCAGCCTAGAGAGAAAATAAAATTATAATCAGATCTTGAACTCCTTTTGTAGGTGTGTGTTTTATAGTGACATTGGTATAGAAATTTTGCAACTAATTCTTGTGCATTGTCAAACTGAACAAATGATTGAGAAAGTACTGCTGATGTTAGAACTGCCAGATTATCTCCATAGAAGGAGAAAGATACAAAATGAAATGGGGAAGGGCAAAGAAGAACCCACTGGGCTGGATCAAATCTGTAAGAAGCCACATGAATCTACATCTAATCTATATCTCCTAAATCTCTGCTGAAAAGACCTAGAATCAATGATAGCATCAATAAGCCTATGTACGGTCCACATGTTAGTTTCTAAATGCCATCTCTATTAAAGGGAACAGGGCCTTTTGAGGAAATAGCAAATTCCAGGGAAGTAACAAAATGAACCAAAAACATCTTCTTGTGCCAAAAAGCAAAAGAGTACTCAATAAAATAAATAATTGGATATATCAAAAGGACACAGGACAATACTCTTCAAAACTGTCAAGTGCATCAAAAGCAAGGTAAATCTGAGAAATTGTCATTGATTTTATAAGAGGCTCAGGAGACATGATGTGGTATTTTGAGAGCGATCCTGGAAAAGAAAAGGGACATTAGGGAAAAAAAAGCTAGTGAAATATGAATAAAGTGCTCAGTTCAGTTACTCAGTCATGTCCAACTCTTTGCGACTGCATGGACCACAGCATGCCAAGCCTCCCTGTCCATCACCAACTCCTGGAGTCCACCCAAACCCATGTCCATTGAGTTGGTGATGCCATCCAATCATCTCGTCCTCTGTTGTCCCCTTCTCCTCCTGCCCTCAATCTTTCCCACCATCAGGGTCATTTCAAATATGTCAGCTCTTCGCATGAGGTGGCCAAAGTACTGCAGTTTTGGCTTCAACATCAGTCCTTCCAGTGAACACCCAGGACTGATCTCCTTCAGGATGGATTGGTTGGATCTCCTTGCAGTCCAAGGGACTCTCAAGAGTCTTCTCCAACACCACAGTTCAAAAGCATCAATTCTTCAGCACTCACCTTTCTTTATAGTCCAACTCTCACATCCATACATGACCACTGGAAAAACCATAGCCTTGACTAGATGGATCTTTGTTGACAAAGTAATGTCTCTGCTTTTCAATATGCTATCCAGATTGGTCATAACTTCCTTCCAAGGAGTAGCATCTTTTAATTTCATGGCTGCAGTCACCATCTGCAGTGATTTTGGAGCCCCCCCAAAATAAAGTCAGACACTGTTTCCACTGTTTCTCCATCTATTTGCTATGAAGTGATGGGACCAGATGACATGATCTTAGTTTTCTGAATGTTGAGCTTTAAGCCAACTTTTTCAGTCTCCTCTTTCACTTTCATCAAGAGGAACTTCAGTTCTTCACTTTCTGCCATAAGAGTGGTGTGGAGTTCAGTTATTAATAATGTACCATTGTTGGTCCTGTAGATGTTACAAATGAGCCACAGTAATAGTTGTTTTAACAGGGGAAAATGAGTGAGAGGGATGCAGGAATTTTTTGTTATCCTTGCATCTTTTCTATAAAATTATTCTAAAACTAAAAACTTATTAATTCAATTAAAATATTGAATCAATGTCAAATTTTCTGAATATCCTTATCTTTAGGAAAATCACAAGAGAAGTTTAACTATTGAAGATTAAACTAGAGATGGCTAAAGTAATGATAAGCATGCAATTTGCTTTCAACTGACTTAAAAATTATTAAATAAAAGAGGAGAGAAAATGATAAAGCAAATTTGATAAGCTAGGTGAATCTGGATGAAGGGTATTTGGACGTCCTTTGTACTATTTTTTAAACTTTTTTATGCTTGAAATTACCTTATTTTAAAGTAGAAAGTTAAAAAATATTTAAAGATACATATAAACATACCTAGCACTAAGTAGGAATTCAACAAATGTCAGTTTCTTTGTTTCCTCTCTAATTAATTTGATTAATTGAAGTTCATTGTAAAATGTGAGTGTACTGGAGAAAATATAACTGTCAAAATTTCTGAGTTTAGAAGGTAAGGAAAGCAAATTCTTGGTATCCCAGTTTCTCCTTCCAAAGAAAGGAATTTAAATATTTGAGAATTTGAAGCATAAACCATGTCTCTACTGGCTACTTTTCCTTGGTAGCTTAAAAATCTTTGAGAAGAAATATAACAAGGAAACTTGTGGTTTCTTAAGTAAAAGGACTGAATAAGTGGATTATTCAAAAAAATATAGAGTTTGATAAACTGATGGTTGTTTTAGAACAACCTATGACTTTGAAAACAACAGAAAGGGAAAGACTAGAGGTCCCTTCAAGAAAATTAGAGACACCAAGGGAACATTTCATGCAAAGATGGACTCAATAAAGGACAGAAATGGTATGGACCTACCAGAAGCAGAAGATATTAAGAAGAGGTGGCAAGAATACACAAAAGAACGGTACAAAAAAAGATCTTCACAACCCGGATAATCACGAGGGTGTGATCACTCACCTAGAGCCAAAGTCAAGTGGGCCTTAGAAAGCATCACGACAAACAAAACTAGAGGTGATGGAATTCCAGTTGAGCTATTTCAAATCCTGAAAGATGATGCTGTGAAAGTGCTGCACTCAATATGCCAGCAAATGTGGAAAACTCAGCAGTGGCCACAGGACTGCAAAAGGTCAGTTTTCATTCCAATCCCAAAGAAAGGCAATGCCAAAGAAGGCTCAAACTACCACACAATTGCACTCACTTCACACGCTAGTAAAGTAATGCTCAAAATTCTCCAAGTCAGGCTTCAGCAATATGTGAAGTGTGAAACTCCAGATGTTCAAGCTGGTTTTAAAAAAGGCAGAGGAACCAGAGATCAAATTGCCAGCATCTGCTGGATCATGGAAAAAGCAAGAGAATTCCAGAAAAACATCTATTTCTGCTTTATTGACTATGCCAAAGCCTTTGACTGTGTGGATCACAATAAACTGCGGAAAATTCTGAAAGAGATGGGAATACCAGACCACCTGACCTGCCTCTTGAGAAATCTGTAGGCAGGTCAGGAAGCAACAGTTAGAACTGGACATGGAATCACAGACTGGTTCCAAATAGGAAAAGAAGTACGTCAAGGCTGTATGTTGTCACCCTGCTTATTTAACTTCTATGCAGAGTACGTCGTAAGAAACGCTCGGCTGGAAGAAACACAAGCTGGAATCAAGATTGCTGAGAGAAATATCAATAACCTCAGATATGCAGATAACACCACCCTTATGGCAGAAAGTGAAGAGGAACTAAAAAGTCTCTTGAAAGTGAAAGAGGAGAGTGAAAAAGTTGGCTTAAAGTTCAACATTCAGAAAATGAAGTTCATGGCATCTGGTCCCATCACTTCATGGCAAATAGATGGGGAACCAGTGGAAACAGTGTCAGACTTTATTTTTGGGGGCTCCAAAATCACTGCAGATGGTGACTGCAGCCATGAAATTAAAAGATGCTTACTCCTTGGAAGAAAAGTTATGACCAACCTAGATAGCATATTGAAAAGCAGAGACATTACTTTGCCAACAAAGGTCCGTCTAGTCAAGGCTATGGTTTTTCCACTGGTCATGTATGGGTGTGAGAGTTGGACTGTGAAGAAAGCTGAGCACCGAATAATTGATGCTTTTGAACTATGGTGTTGGAGAAGACTCTTGAGAGTCCCTTGGACTGCAAGGAGATCCAACCAGTCCATTCTGAAGGAGATCAGCCTTGGGATTTCTTTGGAAGGAATGATGCTAAAGCTGAAACTCCAGTACTTTGGTCACCTAATGGAAGAGTTGACTCATTGGCAAAGACTCTAATGCTGGGAGGGATTGGGGGCAGGAGGAAAAGGGGACAACGGAAGATGAGATGGCTGGATGACATCACTGACTCCATGGATGTGAGTCTGAGCGAACTCTGGGAGGTGGTGATGGACAGGGAGGCCTGGCGTGCTGCGATTCATAGGGTTGCAGAGTCAGACATGACTGAGCGACTGAACTGATGACTTTGATCCAAAAGAATGATTAATATGCATTTCTAATACATACATAATCCATATTATAACTCAGCTTCCTTTTCACATGCTGAGAAATACTAGGAAAAATTGCTAAATAACATTTCTTTCCCTACAGAAATTTTACACTGCTATTCTCTTTAAGTACACCAGTTTATCTGGACTCAGGTAAGATGATATATCACTTCCACTTGAAAGGTTGTGTTGTAGTCTGTGCGCATTGAAAAAGAATTTCCAGACATAAGGCAGAATGAGAAGAAAATAGAGTTTATTAGAGTGGGAGACGCTGTTAGAACAGCAGGCCGACTCAGGGATAGCTGATCCCTTTCATGGGCTTCTGCTGCTGCTGCTAAGTCGCTTTAGTCATGTCCGACTCTGTGCGACCCCACAGACGGCAGCCCACCAGGCTCCCCTGTCCCTGGGATTCTCCAGGCAAGAACACTGGAGTGGGTTTTCATGATCTAGTAGCCAATTTTTACAGCCTCAGGTCAAAGAAAATTCCTGTCTGGAGAGTGGCATTAGCTCATTGGTTAGCATGCTATATGGTGGGTAATAGAGTGGGTATTTTTACCTAATATGGGGTCAGGAAGATGGCAGGTTTGGGTCAGGGGGCTCATAGTAACGGTTGCTATGGGGCTTGGTCAGTTCCTGAGATGACCTTGGTACAGGGCTCCAAATCTGTGGCCTTGGTACAAGGTTCCACACCTGTGACTTTTGTTCAGGGCTCCACAGGTGGAACAGAATCTATGAAGCAAAATCAACCAGAAAAAAATCTCAGCTGAGACAGAAGTTTATGACTGGGTTGATGCAGATCATATATTCTGGATGTGTGAGTCTTTAATAATCTCTCTACACTAAATTACTCTTACAGAACATCCTCATGTAAAAATACATTTAATTAATCTCTGTCTTTCTTTTTCAGTCCTATGCAAATTAATGAGACTTCTCTATCTTTTAACAAGGTGTTAGGACTGTTAAATTCATGAAATTAAGAGAAAAACACAAAAATTTGCTTTTTGTCCCATAAACATTAATCGGATGATTAAATGCTCGGCTCTCAGTCTTCAACATCATATCCATGTCACTACTCCTAGGTTTGGGGGGCTTTCTTAAAAGCTATAGTCCTAGAGTTCTATTTCAATGTCCTCTTATTTTGCAAATGTTGCGTCTGTAGTAAACACCATCTAAAAACCACACTTAGCATGGTCAAATGTCATTTTTGTACCGCTTTGTTTCACACCAAGCATGTTCAGGTAGGATCCATATTTCTACTGATGCAGCCTTACTCCAAACCACTCCCTTCTCTCACGTAGGCTGATATAACATCTCCAAACTGATCTTGCTTCCATATTTCCCTGACTATGGTCCATGCCTCAGATGGTAGCCATGGTGATCATTTTGAATATAAGTCATCTGTCTGCGCTAAGCCCTCTAGTGGTTTCTTATTTCTACTTTACCATTTAAAAAAATTTAAGTGTAGTTAATTTACAGTGTTGTGTTAGCTTAGGTATACAGCCAAGTGACTCAGTTTTATATGTGTACAATTTTTTTCTGATTCTTTTCCATTATGAATTATCACAGGGTATTGGATATTGAATACAGTTCCCTGTGCTATACAGTACACCCTTGCTGTTTATCTATTTTATATATAATAGTGTGTATATGTTGTGGCTTCTTACTTGAATAAAATTGAAACTTGAAGCCTCCCTATAAAGACCTAGAAACCCTGGCACCTCCTTGACTCTCCAGCTTCTCCTAAAACTCTCTCCTCCCTTCAAGGCACTCCAGTTACACTGTCCTTGCTGTCCTTCAGAGACATCAAGCTAATTCTAACACAGGGACTTTGCACTAGCTGCTTCTCCAATCTGGAATGCCACGTTCCCAAATCTATGAATGGCTGCCTCATGCTCGTCATTTAGTTCTCATCTTGAGTGTCAGCCTTCAAGGAAGTTTTCCCTGAACACTCCATAAAAAGCAGACTTCCACCTATTTCAAGCATACATTCCTAATTTTGTTTTTTTCAGAACTGTCTAAAATTAATTGTTTCCATGTTTATCTTCTTTCCTCACTCACTGCTACGTCAGCTCCATGACAGCAAGGAACTCATGGGGATATTGAGCATCATATCCCCAGTATCTAGAATTGTAAGCATTCATTAAATCCTTGCTGAAAGAACATATAATCAATAGTCACTCACAAATAAAGCAATAATCTACTAATGCCTGTTATTTTGGTTTCTAGAAAATGGGCCCCTTCTTGCCTAGATATTCCTCTATGTGGTTGTCAACAAAGTTTTTAATCACTTCAGGTTCTGCTCTCATCCTCCACAACTGAACACAACATTGTTCAACTTCCTGGAGTTCCCAGAAAGCAGGTAGATTGGTTGAGTCCCTAGGACCTATTTCTTTATTCAGCCCAACTGGGTAACTATAGTTCTTCTCCTTGGTTTCCATATTCTCTTGACCTTTCAGTTCTCGACCTTATAGCACTCTAGGTGTGCTCTTTGTGTGGATTAAATATCAGTATGACACTGATAGTTATAACTGACACCCATACTAAGACACCACATTGCATTCCTCCATCCAACATTATTCCCTGGTATTCTAGAAAAGTGTGCCCCTTAGAATTATTCAGCATGGTTTTGCTGTAGGATATCTAGATTGAGCAGAACACCAAAGACAGAAGTAACTACCCTTAGATCTGAGAAGTCCCTGAGGCTGAACAAATTGTCAGATGTCTGCAGCTGGGTGGAATGAAAGCAGATCACCAACCTCAGCATAAGAGGGAACAGGCCAGACTTAGAGCCAGTGATATAATCAAGCCTCATCTTTTGCTCACTGGCCAGCAAGATGGAAGCCCAGGCATGCTTTCAGGGGCCTGTCAGCATTCAGTGTGCCTGTCAACATCACTCGCCTCTGCCACAGGATTGGGGCAACAGCTCTAGAAGAAATAGAAACCAGCAAAGGGGGTTTTCCAGAGTTATAAGGGTTTCAGAGTCTGACCTCATATGACTGGTTTTCAGTCTCACACCTGCCAAATGCAGTAAGCATGCAACTAGGATTAATAAATGGCGCTAGGATTCCTTGAAAAATGGAAAGAAAACCTAGGAAAAAGATAAGGATCCTAAGCTAAGTTGGCAGATAAGTTCTCCAAATCATTCAAGTGTGAATATTAAATGAAATATTGCCTTCTTTGTGGTCACAGGCTTATAAGACCAAAATGTGGGGTCTGGGAGTTCCCTGGTGGTTCAAGGGTTACGACTCAGTGCTTTCACTGCCAAGGTCCCTGGTTCAATCCCTGGTCAGGGAACTAAGATCTCACAAGCTGTGCAGCATAGCAAAGGAAAAAAAAAAAGAAAAAGATCTGGGGACCTCCCTCTGTATCTAATGGGCTTCCTTGGTGGCTCAGATGGTAAAGAATCTGCCTGCAATGTGGGAGACCTGGGTTCGATCCCTGGTTTGGGAAGATTCCCTGGAGAAGGGAATGACTACCCACTCCAGTATTCTGGCCTGGAGAATTCCATGGACAGAGGAGCCTGGTCGGCTACAGTTCATGGGATAGCAAAGAATTGGACACAACTGAATAACTTTCACTTTCACTCTGTATTTAATAAGAATATATTCCTGATGAAAGTCAAGGATGTAGAAGAGGTGATTCTTATTGAACACATGAATTATATGTCTACAAATTGTATATACTGAAATATGCAATTTTTAAATAGTGGGAACATTTTTAAGTAGTAGAAACATCTCTTGCTAAGAAACCCATTCTCCTCCCCTTCCCCTACTCCCAATTTATTTTTACTTAAAGCCTCATTTCCAAGCTCTCAGTAACCAAACAATGAGATTTCATAATTCTGATAACTCAGAGACTGACAGTGGACTGCTGCTGCTGCTGCTAAGTTGCTTCAGTCGTGTCCGACTCTGTGCGACCCCAGAGATGGCAGCCCACCAGGCTCCCCTGTCCCTGGGATTCTCCAGGCAAGAACACTGGAGTTGATTGCCATTTCCTTCTCCAATGCATGAAAGTGAAAATTGAAAGTGACCTCGCTCAGTTGTGTCCTACTCCTAGCGACCCCATGGACTGCAGCCTACCAGGCTCCTCCGTCCATGGGATTTTCCAGGCAAGAGTACTGGAGTGGGGTGCCTTTGCCTTCTCCGTTAGAGTGGACTAAGCACTCTTAAAAACTGAGTTGCCATGGTCACGCATTGTTCTTTCAGAGCTTCTTTCACTCCTATTGTTTTTAAATACTTGTTATCCCATCCTTTAACAGAATGACTTAGCCCTCCCAGAGTAAATATTAAGGGCCTTCTAAAATTTCATCTTTCCCCTTCTTATTTCCACTTTAGTTTCACTTATTTTTAAATTTTTAACTATATTTTTCTATATGCAAATAACAAACTACAAACATTCAAAAAACACAGGCACAGCTGCACTGGCTTCAACATACTCTGCCTTGAGCAAAATTTGGAATAAGAAACTTCTACATTTGTGAGCTATAAACTGGTATTGTATTTTCTCTCTTCTGAAATTTTTTCTTGCAAACTTTATATCTAAATTTGAATATGCCTAATACAAAAAATTAAAACATCATTTGCAAGAGTAAATATCAAGTAGATAGAAAACAAGCCATGATGAGGTAGCATTTAGCAGATTAGCATGGTTGTAGCAATGGACAAAAAGTATAGCAGAAGAGATTGGGTTACATAGTAGATTTAGTGATCATATTTTTATGGCAAGTAACAGATAGCCACAAGACTCTTGAGCTGGCGGTAAGAAAAAAGAAAAAAAACGCCCTGGTGAAATTGAGCTTAGCATGTAAGAAGAGATTACATTTTATTGCGTAGAATAGAAACTTCAAAGTAATGGTGGCTTAGAGACACATAGGTTTATTTTTCTCCCATGTAAAAGAAATGCAAAGAAAGATACTCCAGGACTATCATCAGGGACCAAGTTCCATCTCTGTTTCTGATCTACCATACTCAGCACTGGTACCTCCTGTCTCAAGATAACTGCTGAACTCCAGTTATCATGACTACATTCCAGGCACCTGGTTGCAAGAAAAGGATAAGAAACTTTGAAGACATTTAATGGGAAATAGAAAAGATCTACTAGTCAAAATGCAAATTAACTCAGTTTATGTTCCTTCTCTGCTGGCTTCTCTAAAATCAAGATCTGCTGCCTTCTCTAAAATCAAGATCTCCAAGGGGAAGGGAAGTGGGGATGAAAATTAACGTGAACCGAAAATCTCTTAAGAGTCACACAACTGCTAGCAACGCTTGACTGTAAACCACCTTAGTTGGAAAAGGCTCCTGAAGTCAAAAAGCCTTCTAATTACCCTTCAAACAAAACAAATGATTGTCTTTATAGCAACTTTTAAACACAACTTCCCTATTACCAACTTATTGCTCACTCTGTTCCACTTAACTTTCCCTCTTAACGATATTCACTCTTAGTTTTGAGAGCTTGATAGACATACCTATTCCCATAGCTTTATGAGTATACAGTACCAAGAAAGACAGCTCCCACTCTGCTTTGTGAGCCCCACCCAACATGCCTTACCTGAAGAGAAATAAGTGTATACAAATCCATATGTGCTTTACAAATTTTAAGTTATTGTATTTCAAATACTTTTTTTCCTTTCCCACTGAACTACAAACTTCATGAGCACAGATATGTCAGCTAACCAAGTCTGTAGTACAATGTGTTCCCCTGTTACTCTAGCCCAAATCTCTATATTCTGAACACAAAAAGCTTTAATCCTTAAGGTAAGTATTAAATTTATCTGAGACGTTTCAATTTTAAACGAAATCAGTGTTTCATTTCTCACTTGCTGGATTTTTCAAATTGTTTACCAATGAAAAGAACGCTATGAGCATTGAAGCATTCAATCCATTTTGGTCGGATGTATGGTATCTTCCTTTTTAACAAAAGCGCCTGTAAATCCCAGGCCAGCCCCATGCTGCTTTTACCTTAATATAAATTACCCCTGTGGACTGCTCCTTTAAAAGTATAGTCAATAGATAAATTTCCTAGGTTCCCTCCGATTTTTCAGAGGGTAATTTCTCCAATCTAGCAAAACCAGTTAGCTGTAAGCTAGATTTCTATGTTAAAACAAAACATACAAATAAGCTTATCTACACTGAAAACTGTGAAACTCCTCAGGAATTAGGGCAGCTGAGCTGATGACCTAGGGAAAAGAAGTTGTTACGAAGTTGCATACATGCAGATTTTTTATATCTCTGAATTCCTGCTGGTGATAATGGAGGAAGAACAAAGAGGTGAAAAAAGAGGGAGAAATACTGGGTTAACCAGCAGATCGGAAGGAAAATGGAAAGCTGTCAATGAGTCTAATAGATATGACTGAGAAAATATTTACTTGAGCCTTGAGGAAATATGCAAAAAAAAAGAAAAGAAAAATCACACAGAATCATTATAGGATCATATAATCTGAGTGGAAGCACTCACTGGCTTGCTGCAATATTAAGAGATATATTTGCTTTGTCCATGTCAGAATGTGTTAGGATCACGGCACCCATGATAAAGTGTTAGTCACTCAGGTGTGTCGGACTCTTTTGTGACCCCTGTCACCCACCAGGCTCCTCGGTCCATAGAATTTTCCAGACAAGAATACTAGAGTGGGTAGCCATTCCCTTCTCCAGGGGATTCCCAGATGGTGCTAGTGGTAAAGTATCCCCCTGCCAACGCAGGAAACATTAAAGACGTGGGTTTGATCCCTGGGTTGGGAAGATCCTCTGGAAGAGGGCGTAACAACTCAGTCCAGTATTTTGGCCTGGAGAATTCCATGGACAGAGGAGCCTGATGGGCTCTGGTCCATAGGGTTGCAAAGAATCAGACATGACTGAAGCGACTTAGCTGCATCTATGATAAAACTGAGACTGTTTAGAAATGTGCTTGGCTTGTCATTGACAATTATGATGCCCATTTCTGCTTTAGGAAACATGATTTTTCCTAATGTAGTTGCAGTTCTTCTCAGAAATCTATTTTCAACGACAAAGTTAATGAAAGCAAAGTGAAAGGAATTAACATTTATTAAAAGCCAAATAAGAAGCATTTCATTAGCAATTTTTGTGTAAATCCCATTAGTCTACTTTAGCTCTTTATGTAAAATGAAATTTTCCCTCCCCCAGTAAAGGGAAGGGGTAAAAAGAAAAGGCACCATGTTAGCACCCTCTAACCATGACTGACATGCTATCCCTCACCTCCAGTTAACTTTCCTTCCAAATGCATAGCATTAATCTGAAATGTTCAACAGAGGGGAATAGACATTCCTATTTTTGGTTTCAAAAATTTGTAATCTATCCCAAAGAATTCCATATTAACAGAAGCAACAACTAAAAGGTGAAGTGGGATAGTGTTTGAGAGAAAGAAACAGAGACAAACACTGTTTGGTCTTCCTTCATCCACAAATTAACATGTTGAAGCCCCAACCCTGCATGTGACTGTATTTGAGATAGGGCTTTTTAAGAAGGTAATTAAGGTTAAATGAGGTCATAAGGTTGGGGCCCTAATCCAATATGACCTGTGTCCTTTCAAGAAGAGAGACATCAGCGATGTGCTGGCAACGAGAAAAGGCTACAAGGACACAGTGAAAAAGTAGCTCTTTACAAGCTGAGGAGACACTGAAGGAGAACCACCCTTCTAGCACCTTGATCTTAGACTTCTCAGCCTCTAGAACTCTGAAAAAGAGACATTTCTGTTGTTTAAGTCAACCTGTGGTATTTTGTTATGGCAGCCCTAGTAGACTAATACAGATGATGGAAAAAAAAATGATGAACAAGAGGGAAAAAAATAGAACTCATTTTTTAAATGACTGAATATGTTACAACAAACAAGAATGGTTATAAACTGATGATCAATTTGACACCACTCTGAATAACTTGGCATCTCATAGAAGACAGATGCGAAAGTCCAGGGATTCAAAGGTTTCTCTGCTCCTGTGCCTCCAGAAAGAGCTGATAGCTTCCTACTCCTAAATACATCACCCTGAGTTGCAAAGACAAAATGTTCCAATGGAAACAATTCACCTTTCACTCTCTCTTTCCTCTGTTGAAACTCCTGCTGCAGTTTGGGGAGTCTTGGCAGTTGGTGCTCTTAGAAATGGTCTGAAGCTTGTCAATTCATTTCTTTAAATCACTGAACACCTATTGGGAGGTAATAAAACCTGACAAATTGATGGGCTCTAATAAAGCCCACTCTGGAAATAAAACTGATTTGATTATCAGTCAAGTGTGTACAGTTGAGATATGTTCAAGTTATCCTATAGGATTTTAGAAGTATGTCAGAACTTATCTCAGAGGAAAAAAATATTACCAATTTGGTTTAAAATACTTATTACAATTGTTAACATTTTTCTTTATAACTTGATATACATTTTATATGCTATGAGGCCATGTCATATTTATCCTTACCTGATCCTCCCAAAGGTACATCACTTAGTGCCAGTAGCCCCTCGGTTAAAGTGGTAAAATGAGTGGGTTGGTCTATCACTCAATCAATCAATCACATTTAATGAGAATATCTTTGTGACAGTATGTATACCTAAGCCTTCTATTTCTTCCAGCCAAAGGTGAATTGTTTGGCTGCTTGGGATCACCAGTTTAGCAAGCAAACCTATAAAGGTGGGATTTATTTGTGTAAGACTTACAGCTAGAATACATTTATTAGCCCACCACTAAGCTTCACATAGAAATGGCTTTTTTTCCTGCTGTTCATTTATTTTTTATTGAAGTATAATTTATGTATAATATTGTTTAGTTTCAGGTATACACCAAAATGTTTCAGTTACATATATTTGTTTTCAGATTATTTTTCATTGTAGGTTATTACAAGATATTGAATATAGTTCCCTGTGTTATACAACAGGTCCTTGTTTTTTGGTTTTCTTCTATTTTCTAGTTAGAGGATTAGATAGATATGTAGGTAGGTAGGTAGATCTATAAATAGATAGATAGAATGATATGCTATGGCCAAGCACATACCCAATGGTTACACTATCCAGATATTTCTTACATTGATCAGCTTGATTATGACAATATTGAAAGCTTTAAAAAAAGTTTTTGAAATCTAGCCAACAGCATTGCTAGGCTCCAATGGCCAAAGCATTGGTTTGAATTTTATAATCTGAGTGGTGATATTAGTATTGAGATGGCCAAGGAGTTTGTTTGGAAAAAACCAATAGTATCAGTAGGTTTAACATTGTTCTTCTTCCTACTGCAAATCTTCACCAATCTAAGAAAAAGGTTTCTCCTATCTACCCCTAACCTCACTCTTTTAGCCCAACCCTCAAAAAATAAAGTCACTAAAATGAAAAATTGCCTCCCCTATTGGTGGCTTTACATTTCCTAGGCTCTGCAGCAGTTAGGTTGTATATAAAGTACAGTCTCTGGAACATGTGTAGAAATGAGGTATGCCACTTTCAGGCTTGGCCTTGAAGATGTCCCACATGACTTTAAGCTCTGTCTCTCCCCATCCATATAACAGCAATCAGAACATGCCCTGAGGGTACATATATACAACAGTTGTTGTTGTTTAGTTGCTAAATCGTGTCCAACTCTTTTGCAACCCTGCGGACTATAGCCCATTAGGTAATGAATGGGATTTCCTAGGCAGAGATGCTGGAGTAGGGTGCATTTCATTCTCCAGCGGATCTTCCTGACCCCGGGATCAAACCTGCATCTCCTACACTGCAGGCAGATTCTTTACCGCTGAGCCACCAGGGAGGCCCAATGGAAGAAGCCCAATTAACTGCATTACCACTTGGGGAAAAAAGCTGCCCAGAAAAGCTATCCAACTTGATGCAAATAAAGACCTGAGCAAGCAATATATGCCAGCCCAGATGGGAGGAGGTTTGGGGGAGCATGGACACCTGAAACCATCACAACATTGTTAATCAGCTATACCCCAGTACAAAATGTTTTTGGTGTTAAAAAAAAAAAAAATTAAAAAATACCTCAGCAAAAAACCACTTTACCTTGTGAATCCACAGAGATTTAGGGGATTTATTTGTTACCGCAGCTCTGATGAACCTACACTTGTTAATTGAAAAAAGAAAGGCAAATATTTTTCCTGAGGGATAGTCTAGAATCCTACAATTTTATCTGCAAGGCTTTACCAGGACTTAATTACTCACACAAAGGTGGTGAAAAGAGCCTCAGTTTCACTAAAGATCCCACTGGAAACTTCTATGGCAGCCAGTTTAGAAAAGGTTCATCAACAGAGTTGCTTTAACTCTAGAGGTACATAACACTGTCTGATAAGATTTGACATTGATTGCTTCGTTATTAAGGCCAAAGACATAAAAGTTCTCTTGACAAGGAGAGAGTCTGAGGCCAAATAGCATATTTTCCCACATGAGTAAAGTTAGAAACTCATAGGAAAGAACAGGGCTTGTGATATTCAGATGTTTACAATTTTTACTATATATTCACCTGCATCTCAGTCCCAAGGTGATTATTTAGCTGGAGGTTTTTATTTCTTCACTACGTTTAAACAAAGAACTCTCTTTTTACCATTAGATACAAAATAAAAGTACCATTAACTGTGTGCCTTGGACACCTTACCTAATGGATGTAAACATGTGGTTTTTTAAGTGCAGTCACAGAACAAGGTAAAGTAAAACCACAAGTCATAAACAGAAGGATCATCAGGTCTAGATGGTGTAATAACACATGATTATTGCCCTTCAACTCGTTAGGCTAGTTTCAAAAAAAGCAGCATTGGCAGGCTGCTTTTCTGCCAGTTCCTAGTAGGACATAGTGTTTTACAGAGTATCTGTGCAACAAGCCTACAGATCATCTGCCCAATCAATTATTTTTGAAGGTTCCCAGCATTGATTTATTTTGAGCCTGACATTAACACCTTCAAAACAAATGGCCAAGTTTGGAAGTAGCTCACTGATAACCAGCTGTAAGAATAATAATAATAACAATCCGCAAGTCATTTTAAATCAGAAATCTCAGGCATTTTTCTAAAAGCTTGACTTTGTTTATTTCCAAATAGTAGGTTTTCTCACCTCGGCATGTTCTATTTCTGATCAGAATCTGATATTCAGCATCATTTAGAAGTCTGATTTGGTACAACCATACTACTGTGACTGGATATAGATAAGTCAACTCCCAATGTGCAATGTGACCTTACAAATGAGCTAATTTCCAAATTTTAATATCCTCAGCCAAAATGATTAAAAGCTCTTACTGACAACTTGCTAAAGTGAAGTAACCAGCTTCGTATTATGTGAAAATGACTCATTTCAGCTCTGCTACCTCCTGGCTCTGTGACCTTCAGCAAGCTACTTAACTTCTCTGAATTTTGGATTTTGCATAGAGTTATTGTGAAGTTTAGGACTTACGAGGTGATATATAGGTTCACTAAGTGCCTGGCATACTGTAGACTCAACATGTATTCTTCACCAAGTTCTCTATAAAACACTGGAAATTCACTGGCCTAGGAGTACTAGATAACTACAAGGAAGATTCACTGAGAGTTCTCAGTAGACCGCTTTTATCCAAAAAGTTCATAGAGACAGACTGGTTATTAATGACCACATCATTAGTCTTACCCTATGGAAAAAGAGGCAGCATAGACATAAAACACTTTTATCCCTGGTTTACAACCCTGAGGTATTTCCAGTGGTTATCTTTGCTGTGAATCAAACGGCTGCTCATATTTCTGAGCTAGAAGGAAGCCACGGTGCTGAGTTGAGAGAATGTAACAGGTCCTGCTTTCAAAGAGCCTGGAAAAGAGAAAGAAGACACCCAATACACAGGTGGCCTAACAGCAACACAAGGCAGGCTTTAGCAGTCACATAAACCTCACTGGCCCAGGAAGCACATGTGCACTCCAAGCTCACTATTTTGTGAACCTGCTCAGTCGAGATTGCTTAACTTTTTTAGATTTGGTTCCTGCAAAATGAAATCCTCCCAGCTGTGAATCTTCAGAAGTGCTGGTTAAGTCCCTACACTTGGCAGAGTCATCAGGCGGCAAGCTTGAATGGCGGAAAGAACTGGCACTCAAAGTGTAAGATGTAGCCTAAGAGGGAACTGAACTGATGCCATCTCTTATTTTTATCCTTGTGCCAGTCTCAGTTGTAAGTACACTTGAAGCATCGATGTAGGATTGTGTGGGATTATGTTTTCTGCCCCCATCATATCATATTACTAACTTTAGAAGCCCATATAAATGCTACTTTCTCCATCAAATTTCTCAGATCTTTCCAAATGATGTCATCTTTGTCTTTTCTGAACTTCTCTTTACATCACACTTATATTTCCTTATTTATAAGAGGTATGGTGTAGTGAGAAAGAGCCAGGACCAAGGAGTCCAATAGGTCCTGAGTTCAAATTCTGCATCTACCATTACTTGCTATATGGCACAAGCTTGCTAAACCTTAATTACATCATTAAGGTGCAATCACACACACATACAGTAGAATTATTATGAGCATTAAATAAAATCATGCATGTAAAATACTTAGCAGACCCATAGAGAAGGTTCAAAATACTGTGGTGGTTGTACTATAAATGCTATTGTCATCCTTATTATTCTCGTCTCTCCTACTGTGACGTAAGCACATAAGAGAACATGGACAAGGTTTTATACAGCGTTGCTTTCCTTGGCAACTCTGGCTCAAAATAACTCCTCAAAATTTTTTGAATGAATTGAATGTTTATAGCCATTGGTTCTGGTCAAGATGCTTTTGATTGTACCTGACAAAGACCATTATCAAACTTAGGCAAATCAGAAATTCTTAAGAATAATATTGACTATATCTCATAGAACTGAAGGGTATCTCAACAATCAGCACTTGAGCAAAATGGAAATGCACCTGTGTTTCTGGAAAAATTGTAACAGAGAATTTGAATGTGACAATGACTCGCTCTGATCCCACTTTTTTCCCTCTCTATCTGAGTGTTCAGTATAATTCCAACAGCCAATAATTGGTTTTGTTCACATGGAAAAGAAGTGGCTGTCAAGGAAGGCTGAGTTTTATAAATTGTGGTTCACATCTCCAGAGAGGAACTGACTATCCTTCTCTCTCCGTTTCACAAAAGTACTGGGGAGAATTCCTTTTGGCTAAGCTTTGGCCGTGACCACTGTCTGGCCTTAGGGTTAGATAGCATCATAGTCATGGAAGAAGGAGGCAGCCTCTGAGTAACCACATGGATATAATGGGGCGGAAAGCAATTCCCAGGAAAAGGAGAATGCTATTCCTAGAGGAGAGAAGGGTACAAGCTAGAAGAGACCACCTGGATCACTAATCTACCATCATGTGTGAATGTGTGAAAGTCGCCCAGTCGTGTCCAACTCTCTGTGACCCCATGGACTATACAGTCTATAGAATTCTCCAGGCCAGAATACTGGAGTGGGTAGCCGTTCCCTTCTCCAGGGGATCTTCCCAACCCAAGGATCGAACCTAGTCTCCCACATTGCAGGCGGATTCTTTACTAGCTGAGTGCCACAATATTCTCAAAACAAACTCTGATATAAAATAATCATTTTAATGTCTTTACCCATGAAGTATTTGGAGGAGTGAAGTTAAGGTCCAAGACTAATGCATCTCTAAAAAGACAGGAGAATGTAACAATAATACTTTAAAAAGAAATTACAGTATGTGCTTAAACTTTTAAAATATGATATTATCATAAACATAAATAAGGCAACTTAAGTGGCTAGATCATTTGACTAGAACAATACATCAATGTATAAGTTCATCCACATAATGCTGTCACCAAAAATATAAAATATTACACTGTTTCATATAAACATTGAAAAGGAGCTAGATTTTCTTTTCCTTCTTATTTTTCAGAGTACCCATACATGGTATTCCAAATGACAGACCCATATGATAGGTCTGAACAACAGATCATTAATAAGGAAAGGAATGTATACACAAGGAAAGGAGAGGGAAAACGGATTTTATTTCTTCATAATAACAAAAGTAGTACCTCATTTTTTATTCCACCCAAAATAAATATATCAAATAAACCATGCTACAGGTTAGGCAGTCTCCTTTCAATAAATGACTTGGACCTCATCACATAATCAGGCACTTTTTGATATGACATTTTAAGACAGAACTAAGAGAAATCAACCTTTATTACAAAAGTAATAGAAACAGAGGAGCCCCTGATGTCATTGTAAGTGAACGACATTCTATTCAATAGCTGTTTAGCACCTAAAGTTTAGGCTTGCACCATTTGTAGGCCACAGTAATCCTGGCTTGCCTAGTGTATCAGGGCCTTGGCAGGAAAAAGATGGCACCCTCGAAGCTGGGATATGTGTAGAAAATTTAATAAATGGACTATTCCCTATGTATAAGCAGGAAACAGGGAAACTACAAGGAAGAAGTCAGTAACCCAGGACAGTGATGACAGTGTACTGTCACTCCCCCAGGCAGGCTTGAAGGTGTGGGGGAAAACGTGGCTATTGGAATCAAAGTCTGAAAAGGCTGTGTGGCACAGGTCCTAAATGGAGCTAAAACTTCCCACTGGCCACCCTGCAGAGAGATAACTAGAGAAACACTCTACCCAATCTCCTCCCTGCAAGGCTGGCCTCCTAGGGCTCCCACTGGACCATCAGACTGGAAGTCAGACAGGAAGAGAGCCAGTTGATACAGCCCTTGCAGGTCAGCCTCCCAAGGCCTGGAGCAGGGCAAAGACAGTGGAAGCAATCCATCAAGGAACAGTCCCCACATACACACAGCCTTCTGATCAAGTCATATCAACATTTTAATTCTCATTCATTCCAATCTCCCCAGACATGTGGTAGAAGATTTTTAAGAAACTCAAAACCTCACATAACTATATGTTACAAGTGTTAGGAGAGAGCTGAGAACACTCCTTCAGTTTAGTGATTTAGCAAGAACTCTTTGGCTCCCAGCTTCCCTGGAGATCTGGGCTGTCCCCTGAGCATCATTGGTGCAGCATCTGCAGTCAGGGTTGCTGGGCAGCTGGCTGTGTCTGACAGCTCTTCAGAACAATGGCTTTTGTGGTACTGGGGCCAGATCCTACCAAGCCCGCATGTTCTAGCGCTGTGTCATGGTGCAAGTTTAACTACACAGCTTCGAAGGATCAAGTCCTAACCCCTGCTCCTGGGGTGTGAGGTGTTGACAGAATTATGGCCTCTCTGCTCAGGGTTTCTGAAAATTCCCACAAGGGAACCAACCAGATTACAAATCAGGGAGTACCGATGATCTCTCTTATGTGTCTCAGCATCTCATTGCTCAGACTCCAGAGGGCCTTTTTGGAATATGAAAATAAAGCTGCAAGTGTGTCCAACATAAATTTTCCCATCTTGTGGGGATTTCTAGTTTTGCTATAAATCATTATAGCAAAACTTACACATACAGTATCAAAGTATGGAACAGCTTGCCTCAATCACCAGTATTTCTTTCATTTTTTAAGAATCTAAAATCAACTTCGCTTCCCTCCCTTCCAGGAGCCTTCTCAGATGAATTCACACTAAACATAAAAGATTAGAATATTCATTTCCAAATTAACATTGTGGACAACTCAACAATAAAATCAGTTTGCCACTGTGGTCACAATTCAGATAAAGCATTCTACTTAAAGAGAGAGAGAAAAAGACAAAGAAACACACATCTGAGTACGATTCACAAAGCACGCACTCTGGATTCTTTGCCCTTCACAGTGATCATGTGAGGCAGCAGCCAGGTGTTACTATTGTTCCCGTTTTAAGGCAAGATTAATTGACACTTGTCAGCATCACAGAGTTTTTGAGTGACAGGGCCTGACTTGGAGCCCAGATGTTTGACTATGAATGTCATGATCTGTCAGCTGTCTTTGTTGCTTTTTATGGCTTTAGAACTAGTCGTACTAATACAATATCTCCTGGGGGCAGCAGTAACACCAGAGCCAACTCATAAATAAATGAATTATTTCAGCAAATTTATGTCTTCATCTTTTCGATCTGTTTACAACTTATTATCACCAAAACAAAATAAAAATCCTTTATACCCTCCAAATATTTAGTCTCTATTATACTGAACATTCTGATATCTGAGAACAGGCACCCATGGTTATTAATATCATGTGGATAATGCATTTGGATGGTATAGTGGAGTATATTTATTCTTCACCATTATCATGGACTGACTTAATAAGAGAGAGTTTAGTTTGACTGCAGTTGTGCAATTTTTCTCAACAATGTGAGCATTGAACTTGTTACCATAATCAAAACTTTCAACTCTTGAAAACCCTAAGAATTCTAAAGAAACTTCAGGGTTTGCTCAGACTTTAAGAGTCTAATTCCAAAGCACATTACTGGATGAGACAATATGTACGGTATCACCTGCACAGTGCCTGCAACAAAGTCGGTCCCTGGTTAGAAATGAATCTGAATAGTTTCTAAGGATTTTCTTGACTGGTCAACAAACTATTTTGCATCATATCTGGAGAAAAGGAGAAAGTAGCACTTTATTCTTTTTTCATCACTTTAAAAGGCTATCATCTTCAATAAGATATAGTGGATTGGGAAGGGAATATATGTTTCAATGGTAATATTATAATAAAATGAATAACAATAGCAAAGAAATGCATGTGCAAAGTATAAATTCAGTGGCAGTAGATTCATCTCTCAAGATTGCCTGTTCAGTTCAGTTCAGTTCAGTTGCTCAGTCGTGTCCGACTCTTTGCGACCCCACGAATCGCAGCACGCCAGGCCTCCCTGTCCGTCACCATCTCCCGGAGTTCACTCAGACTCACATCCATCAAGTCCGTGATGCCATCCAGCCATCTCATCCTCTGTCATCCCCTTCTCCTCCTGCCCCCAACCTCTCCCAGCATCAGAGGCCTTATAAATTTATCAGACTCTAAGCAGTGTGAATTTATGAGTAAGTGTGTGATTTAGTGTACATATAATTTAGAATGAAGAAAACATTATTTTACAATCTTTCCTCAATGATGAGGGGGTTCAACAGGGGAATTGGTTCATTTTGTTACACAGTTCTATTTCTATAATGATACTAATCATGCCTCTGTGATCAATGCTGAAGTTCCTTTCTTGGTCTTCTTCCCTGTGGTTCAAGGTACCTGCTATAACTCAGAATATATATATTATACACACACATGTGCATGGATATGCACAGGTAATGCTGTAAGATTACGTGACCTAGGCACATAAGCCTTCAGCTCAGTTCGGTTGCTCAGTTGTGTCTGACTCTTTGCGACCCCATGAGTCGCAGCACACCAAGCCTCCCTGTCCATCACCAACTCCCAGAGTTCACTCAGACTCACGTTCATCGAGTCAGTGATGCCATCCAGCCATCTCATCCTCTGTCATCCCCTTCTCCTCCTGCTCACAATCCCTCCCAGCATCAGAGTCTTTTCCAATGAGTCAACTCTTCGCATGAGGTGGCCAAAGTACTGGAGTTTCAGCTTCAGCATCATTCCCTCCAAAGAAATCCCAGGGCTGATCTCCTTCAGAATGGACTAGTTGGATCTCCTTGCAGTCCAAGGGACTCTCAAGATCTTCTCCAATATCACATTTCAAAAGCATCAATTCTTTGGCACTCAGCTTTCTTCACAGTTCAACTCTCACATCCATACATGACCACTGGAAAAAACATAGCCTTGACTAGATGGACCTTTGTTGGCAAAGTAATGTCTCTGCTTTTCAATATGCTGTCTAGGTTGGTTATAAATTTTCTTTCAAGGAGTCAGCATCTTTTAATTTCATTGCTGCAGTCACCATCTGCAGTGATTCTGGAGCCCCAAAAAGTAAAGTCTGAGACTGTTTCCACTGTTTCCCCATCTATTTCCCATGAAGTGATGGGACCAGATGCCATGATCTTCGTTTTCTGAATGTTGAGCTTTAAGCCAACTTTTTCACTCTCCACTTCCCCTTTATCAAGTGGCTTTTTAGTTCCTTTTCACTTTCTGTCTGAGGAGGCCTTACAAATAGCTGTGAAAATAAGAGAAGCAAAAAGCAAAGGAGAAAAGGAAAGATATAAGCATCTGAATGCAGAGTTCCAAAGAATAGCAAGAAGAGGTTAAAAAAGCCTTCCTCAATGATCAATGCAAAGAAATAGAGGAAAACAACAGAATGGGAAAGACTAGAGATCTCTTCAAGAAAATTAGAGATACCAAGGGAACATTTCATGCAAAGATGGGCTCAATAAAGGACAGAAATGGTATGGACCTAACAGAAGCAAAAGATTTTAAGAAGAGGTGGCAAGAATACACAGAATAACTGTACAAAAAAGATCTTCATGACCAAGATAATCACGATGGTGTTATCACTCACCTAGAGCCAGACATGCTGGAATGTGAAGTCAAGGGGCCTTAGAAAGGCATCACCACAAACAAAGCTAGTGGAGGTGATGGAATTCCAGTTGAGCTATTTCAAATCCTGAAAGATGATGCTGTGAAAGTGCTGCACTCAAGATGCCAGCAAGGAAAACTCAGCAGTGGCCACAGGACTGGAAAAGGTCAGTTTTCATTCCAATCCCAAAGAAAGGCAATGCCAAAGAAGGCTCAAACTACTGCACAATTGCTCTCATCTCACACGCTAGTAAAGTAATGCTCAAAATTCTCCAAGTCAGGCTTCAGCAATACATGAACCGTGAACTTCCAGATGTTCAAGCTGGATTTAGAAAAGGCAGAGGAACCAGAGATCAAATTGCCAACATCCGCTGGATCATGGAAAATGCAAGAGGATTCCAGAAAAACATCTATTTCTGCTTTCTTGACTATGCCAACGCCTTTGACTGTGTGGGTCACAATAAACTGTGGAAAATTCTGAAAGAGATGGGAATACCAGACCATCTGACCTGCCTTTTGAGAAACCTGTATGCAGGTCAGGAAGCAACAGTTAGAACTGGACATGGAACAACAGACTGGTTCCAAATAGGAAAAAGAGTACATCAGGGCTGTATATTGTCACCCTGCTTATTTAACTTCTATGCAGAGTACATCATGAGAAATGCTGGGCTGGATGAAGCACAAGCTGGAATCAAGATTCCTGGGAAAAATATCAGTAACCTCAGATATGCAGATGACATAAGCCTTAAGAATCATTGATTTGTTTCACTCTGACTGTGAGAGATTTAAAGACATCTGACAGTCCGTTTTTTCATAGCCCTCTCCTTTCTCTTGTTGAACAGGCCTGCACTTTTTTTTTTTTTCCAGCAGCCTTTTGCACTGTGTTCTGTGATGGTAAAATATCCTTACATGTCCTTCAAAAATATTCCTATCCCAATAATTTTCTATTGAAATTGGTTGGCTCCTTAAGTTGGCTTCTTACATCTTTCTCTCTAGGCTTTTTTTTTTTTTCAATTCAAGGTCTGCACCCCTTCACAGTTTGTTTTCCATTTTAATTTTGGAACTGCTCCACTCAGCTTCCAACCTTATCTGTTCACAGAACAGGCCAATCTTTTCTACTTGGAAGGAAAGAGTATGAAGAAAAAAATTCAATGTTAAATGGTATCCCAAGGAATCAACAGAAGGAATTAACTGAGGTAACCAATTATACTAGTATTTTGATCCTTGAGAAATAGTGGGTTTAACTGATAGGCACCCGCAGGAACCAAGCAGGCAGGACAACAGGCCTTTCCATCTTGCTTCTGCCAGAACCAGTCTGCTTTCAGCTGTTAACTACCTTTAGCTTTTAGCTGAAACTAAAAAAAGACTATCACGCCTTTAGAAAATACACACAACAAATGGCTGGTATACTGTAGGTGTCACGTCACTGCCACCTGCCACCTCTTCATCCAAGTCCTCTTCCTCCTCCTCAGTCACGGCCTCTAGTATTCCACACCGCAGGAAATGGCACCGCTGCCCATAAGGCCCGAATCCTGGGAGGCACCCTTGACCTCTCCTGCCCTCCCATCACCATCAGTCACCATGCCCTAGGCATGCTGTTGCTTCTACATCTTTTCAATAAGTCCAGTTTTCCGCATTACTGTCACCAAACTCTGAGTGAGCACCTCATCTCATGACTGGGCGATAGCAGTA
The DNA here is from genome assembly GCF_023091745.1 of Budorcas taxicolor. Classification (NCBI taxonomy): domain Eukaryota; kingdom Metazoa; phylum Chordata; class Mammalia; order Artiodactyla; family Bovidae; genus Budorcas; species Budorcas taxicolor. Next base: position 54,493,250 of record NC_068917.1, on the reverse strand, counting down.
GCTGCATCCACGGCTGTCCCCTCATTTTCTACTTTGCAACCGGTAATGGTTTAAAGGAGAATTTTTGACACACTGTTCCCGTACTTAAAATCCTTAAACAGCTTTTTTACCCTTTCTCCATTGTCACTTGCAGTTTGGGGTGGGAGGGGGAAGAGGAGGATTTGTACTTATTTCAGAAATTAGAGGTTAACTCAGTGAGTATAAATTGGTATGCTCTGGCTATTGGGCCTAAATAAATCCTGTTAAGAAAGAGGAGGGTACAGCAACATGAAAATGAATCAAAAAGCTAAATTCAAGGCTGAGAAGAAGAAGAAAAAAGATCACTGACAATTCAGTCTGGACCCCAAAGTCCACATTAATGTAGAAGAATAGAGGGCTAGAGACAGCACATCACAAAGAAAGAAAATGGAATAGGTGGATTATCTAATACAGGTAACCACTCTTGAAAATTTGAGGAAAAAAATAGTTGTATTAGGTTTTTAAAGAAAACAGCAAAGTGAACCAGCTCTTGATACTGGAAAGAATAACATTATGCATAAAGGTAAATGTAACTGTACAACATTATCATGTTTCAGACATAAACAATATGAAATATTCATGAAATAAAAACTCTGAATAATGATTTAACCAAGAATCATGACTGTCCATGGTAGGAGGATGGGGGAGCATACTGTGAGTGAATAGGTTCTTATCTACCACACTTGATAGATATGGCCCCAAAAGAAAAAGTTAAATTTTATATTTTATTTTTAAAAATTGATTTATGTATTCATTGAAGGATAATTGCTTTACAGAATTTCATTGCTTCCTGTCAAACCTCAACATGAGTCATCCATAGGTATACATATATTCCGTCCCTCTTGAACCTCCCTCCCATCTCCCTCCCCATCCCACCCCTCTAGGTTGCTACGGAGCCCCTGTTTGAGTTCCCTGAGACATACAGCAATAAAATTTATATTTTTAATATGTTATTTTAAAATATAAAGGCAAATATGGAGCAGAAGGCTGAAATTTTAAATGTTTGTCTCTAAAGGACTGTGGTTGGTGGATGGTAAGAAAGAAGATTTCAGAATTTCATCAAATATTATAGCACGATTTGTGGTTTTTAATTGTGGTCACATATTTTTAAGAAAACACACAAATGTTTACAATGATAGGAATAGTAGAACACAGTGGTAAAACATTAACCAAAAAAAGCAATACTGATATCAGGCAAAAGAGAACTTCAGGCAAAAATATGATTAGAAAAATGAAAGTTTTATTCAATGATAGCAGGAATAACTTCCACCCAAATTTCTCAGAATTCTGTATTTACATCCCTCTAACAACATTCATTCAGAATATGGACAGTGACATGTGACATAATTACGTGAAGAAATAAAACTCCACAAGCAATTTGGAAGAAGAAAGGGACAGAGAAATGTGCAACCAGAAGTTGCACCCCTTTTAGTCCAGAGTACTTACTTGTAAGAAGTGTTTTATAAATAATTATCCATAGGAACTATGCTAAATAATAGCCAAAAATTGAGAAAATGCCACTGTCCATCCATCAACAGGTAAATGGCTAAAGTGTGGTGTATTCATAATTACAAATAAAAAGGAGGTAACTACTATTTCATGTCAATAAACCAGAAACATCATTCTGAGTAAAAGAAGTCCAACAAAAAAGATCACATACCTTGTAAATCATTTATTTGACATTAGAGAATGAACACTCCTAAAGGAAGTCAACCCTGAATATTCATTGGAAGGACTGATGCCGAAGCTGAAGCTCCAATACTTTGGCCACCTGATGCAAAGAGCCAGGTCATTGGAAAAGACCCTGAGGCTGGGAAATATTGAGGGCAAGAGGAGAAGTAGGTGGCAGAGAATGAGACGGTTAGATAGCATTAGTGACTCAGTGGACATGAGTTTAAGCAAACTCTGGGAGACAGGGAAAAACAGGGAAGCTTGGTGTCCTGTAGTTCATGGGGTGAGAAGAGTCAGACACAACTTAGCGACTGAACAACAACAGAATGGAAAAAATTAATATATAGTAATGGAAATCATATCACTAGTTCTCTGGAATGCAGTGGAGGCTTGGAGAGGGAGCGCTGACAGCAAAGGGAGACACGGGAATTTGCGGGTAACAGCAATGTTCTAAAGCTAGGCTGGAATGGTTACAGAGGGACATATGTTTGTCCAGATTCAGTCACATACCTAGACACCTTTTTGTACATAAATTATTGTTCAATAAATTTGGTTTTTAAATATTTAAAGTAAGAGCTGTGTCTTTCTATAGCTGTCTGGACTGTTATAACAAAATATCTTGCCCTGGATGCCTTAAACAACAAGTATTTATTCCCCACAGTTCGAGTGGCAGAGAAGTCCAAGATCAAGGAGCTGGCAAACTCACTCTCTGGTGAAGGCCATCTTCCCAGTTTGCAGACAGCTGCCAGCCATCTTACTATATATATATATGTATATATATATATATATATATATATATATATATATACACATATATCTTGCTATATATATATATATATATATATATATCTCCTTCCTTGCAGGGAGGGAGAGAGCAAAAGTTCTCTAGTGTCTTCTTATAAAGGCACTAACCCCGTCATGGAGGCTCTACCCTTCATGAATTCATCTAAACCTATTTATCTCCCACAGGCTCCATCTCCAAAGATGATTGCATTGCAGATTAGTGCTTCAACATGAATTTGGGGGGCCACAAACATTTAGTCCATGGCAACATGAAGCCTTTCAAAGGGCCTCCAGCCTAGGGCCTGGGAACCTGGACTACCTTTGTTGGTGGTGGGGATGATTCTTTTTAAAAACCCAGTGAAAAAAGTGTAGTAAGTACCAGCAGAAAGGAAGAGAACACTTTCTTCCTGTGAGACGTGGCAACCTGAGAGCGGTGATGGCCCCAAATCCACCTCTGTGGTCTTGCCGAGATGGGAGAAGCAGTATGAGCCAGCCAGTCAGGCTATGAAGCAGTACATTTTGGCACCAGCAGCAAGAGAAAAATTTAATTAGCTTCTGAAAATGTTGCTGGAGATTCCACTGAATTAGTTATATTTTATTACGCTAGTTAATATGATATAAACCTTTAATATTCCTTCCCCCATCCCAAAGCTGATGTCTTCTGGGAAAAGTGAATGTACATCTATTTTATGGTGTTGTAACAGGACCAGGAACAACATACGAGTGACTGTAGAGACTTAACTGCTCATAACTTCAGTTCTTTTTTTTTTTGGCAATATCACATGGCATGCCATGACCCCTGCAGTGGAAGCAAGAATTCTTAACCACTGGACTGCCAGGGAAGTCTCAACCTTAGTTCTTTAAAAATGAAAACAGTCTAGGTGATTTCCAAGGTCTCTTTTAATTTTATATTCTACAACAGTCCCTTTCCTTAAAGACCATGGAAGGAAATGGCATACAATACTTATAATAATAAAAATAAAACATCAGTACGTACATATGCAGAAAATGCAACATAATCCATTTTAACTATTAAAATAATATATTATTAATATAATAATAAATTATGAGATTTCAGTAAAGTGAGTGGAAACAAGATAATTATATTTACTAATCTCATCTATCTAAGAAATCAGTATGATTCTTATATACCAGCAATAGCTGGGTCATACCACAAGTTAGCAAGAATTTTAAAATTACTTTTAAAATAAGAGAAAAAAATATCAGTCAACCAGGAACAATCATAACAAGAAATTTGCAAAATCGCATAGACCTGCAAACTTTCCAGAGAACTAGAAAAGATTTGAAAAAATGAAAGCTGAGTCATAAAATATCATAAAATATGTCCTAAAATATGTTGAGTCTGAATTGTATTGATCTCACATCTCCTTTTAGTTTTCACTCTCTTCTGTTCTTCCCTTAATAGTCAATATTTTAAAAGTTGTCAACACTGTCTATCTCCATTTTCTTCCTTCCCATTTACTTTCCAGTTCACTACAATCTGTCTCATGCCCTCTTTCTAGGCCATCAAAACCATTCTCTTCAAGGTCAAATACTTGTTGCTAAAGCCAATGACACTTTTATAGCCGTTATCTTTCCTGAAGGTATTTAACAATATCATCAATCCCCTTTTAAAAAACCATCTTCCCTCTACTTCCAAGACAGTCTTCTGTTTCTCTGCCCTCCCCCTGGTGGCTTATTCTGTCTCATTCTGTGGCTCCTCATCCTCTGCCCGCACTTTCAATCTTCACGTTCTTTAGATCCTCTGCTATTTTTCACTCTGTGGATCCTGCCTGGGAGATCATATTCAATCTTACAGCTTAACCCACTCTTTAAATACTAAAGACATCCAAATCTATACTCCAAATCTTCTCACCCTAACCCAGACTTCAAAAGCCTATTGACCATGTAGTTTCGGGTGTACTACATACATGTCAGACTTGACATATACAAAAAAATAACATCTGTCCATCTCATAACTCACCTTTCCTGCATTCCCTCTCAGCGAATGCAACCAATGGGTACCCAGTGTCCCTGCGGTGTCAGTTCCCTTATTTTATGTCCAATTACCAATTTTTGTTAATTTTACCTCTTAAATATCTTCCAAATCTCAAACCTTTCTATTTCTGGTACCAATATCCTAGCTCAGACCTGCATCATTTTTCTTCTGATTTATTAGATTTCCCTGCCTCAATCTTTTGCATCTACTTAAACTGACCCTCCATACTACAACCAGATAGATGCTACCTGAACGTGAATCTGGTGAAATCACTCTTACTTAAACCCCTTCAGTGACTCGCATGATCGTCAGGTTAAAGGCCATGCTCCTTAACGTGGTTTGGCCCCTGCATACGACTCTCTTGTCCAGAACTAAACTTCTTTACTCTGTTGAAGGCACACAGAAGTATTTTCAATTTCTCAAATGTATTAGGCTCTCTATTGACCTTTGGCATTCTAGCTGCTGCTGTTTATCATCAACTTCTCTCTCATATATTTGACTGTCTACCATAAACTTCAGGACTAAACTTAAACATTTGTGCTCTAGGAACTCTCACTGATTTCAAATCTGAGGTAGATCCTTACCACATGTCTTCTCAGCACCCTGTGCCTCTCTTGTTGCTCATGCTTGATTGGGTTGATACATAAAATGTCAGTTATTCTCCAGTTTCCTTCACTAGAAACCATGAATGTGAGGGCAGGAACTCTCTCCATCTAGTGCATCACCGTATCCCCAGGTCAAGTACAGTTTCTGACATGTAGTAGATAGTGATTATGGGATGAAATTTATTATTTAATTGTAGACCTATAATAACGAAGGTAATAATATCGATATAAGAATGAAACCTATATGCAGGTCAGGAAGCAACAGTTAGAACTGGACATGGAACAACAGACTGGTTCCAAATAGGAAAAAGAGTATGTCAAGTCTGTATATTGTCACCCTGCTTATTTAACTTATAGGCAGAGTACATCATGAGAAACGCTGGGCTGGAAGAAGCATAAACTGGAATCAAGATTGCCGGGAGAAATATCAATATTCTCAGATATGCAGATGACACCATCCTTATGGCAGAAAGTGAAGAGGAACTAAAAAGCCTCTTGATGAAGTGAAAGACGAGAGTGAAAAAGTTGGCTTAAAGCTCAACATTCAGAAAATGAAGATCATGGCACCTGGTCCCATCACTTCATGGGAAATAGATGAGGAAACAGTGGAAACAGTGTCAGACATTATTTGGGGGGGCTCCAAAATCACTGCAGATATGAAATTAAAAGACACTTACTCCTTGGAAGAAAAGTTATGACCAACCTAGATAGCATATTCAAAAGCAGAAATATTACTTTGCCAACAAATGTCTGTCTAGTCAAGGCTTTATTTTTTGGGGCTCCAAAATCACTGCAGATGGTGACTGCAGCCATGAAATTAAAAGATGCTTACTCTTTGGAAGAAAAGTTATGATCAATCTAGATAGCACATTGAAAAGCAGAGATATTACTTTGCCAACAAAGGTCCATCTAGTCAAGGCTATGGTTTTTCCAGTGGTCATGTATGGATGTGAGAGTTGGACTGTGAAGAAGGCTGAGCGCCGAAGAATTGATGCTTTTGAACTGTGGTGTTGGAGAAGACTCTTGAGAGTCCCTTTGACTGCAAGGAGATCCAACCAGTCCATTCTGAAGGAGATCAGTCCTGGGTATTCATTGGAAGGACTGATGCTAAAGCTGAAGCTCCAGTACTCTGGCCACCTCACGTGAAGAGTTGACTCGTTGGAAAAGACTCTGATGCTGGGAGGGATTGGGGGCAGGAGGAGAAGGGGACGACAGAGGATGAGATGGCTGGATGGCATCACAGACTCGATGGACATGATTTTGAGTGAACTCTGGGAGTTGGTGATGGACAGGGAGGCCTGGCGGCCTGCGATTCATGGAGTCGCAAAGAGTCGAGCACAACTGAGGTACTGAACTGAACTCAAGAATGAAAAGATCAATGAGACAGAACAAAAGCCTAAAACAGGTCTCTTGGAGACAGAAAATTTAATAGAATTTAATGAAAGTATCAATATTAACAAGTGGAGAAAAGTGAGAATTTCTGAGTTACTCCTGGTTATCTTTTGGGGTAAGGAGTGAAGAAAGGTTTTCTAAAGTTAAGATATATGAAATGTGCCAGAAAAGGGCATTTGATTCTATAATTTTTTACATGCTTTTTATTCAGCAGTATTAATATCATGAACCAAATTAAAACACAAATTGAAAACTGAGGGGGAAATTTATACTCATGAAATAGGAGAAGTAAGGACTTAAAATTCTTTTTTATATAGTTTCCTCAAATTTAGGAAAACAAGATGATCCCAGATAAATCATCAGAATGTAAAGAAACCTAAAAGAATTACAAACTAATAATAAACAAAAAAATTGAACTTCAGTTGTAATCAAAGAAATGCTTATTTTAAAAATGAGACAACTTTTTCTAACCTTAACTTCAGTAAAATGTTTTTCAATTTTTTTAGGATAATTGCTTTATAATGTTGTGGTGGTCTCTACCATGTATCAACTTGAATCAATCATAATTATATATACATCCCCTCCCTCTTGTGCTTTCCTCCTCTCCATTGTACCAGTCTAGGTTGTCACAGAGTGCCAGGGTGGGCTCCCTGTGTTATACAACAACTTCCTTCTCTTTATTTATTTTACACATTGTAGTGTATAAATGTCAACACTACCTTCTCTGTCCTAGCCTCTCCTTCTTCCCCTGTATCCACAAGTTAATATAAAAATTCTAGGCAAATAAGAGAATAGTGGGACATTACTGGGGAGGGAGAAATTAATACAGCTTGAACAGTTTGCAGTATGTATCAAGGTTCATGAAACCTTTCAAGAATCTAAAATTCTTTGACCTTCAAAGAATCAAACCTAAAGAGATAATCCAAAAGCGAAAATTTTTGCCTACAAAAATATTAATTACATCATTATTCACAACCATGTAAAATGGGGGAAAATAAGAAATAAACTATAAGAAGTTGTTTAAGTAAATTTTACTATATCCGCAAACTGGAGTGTTTTGCGGCCCCAGGCAGAGAGATAGGTAGGTAAATTGGTAGGTAGACAGAAAGATGCAAAACTGCATAGGAAGTATGAGGTTACCATTGTAAAATTAAGTATGTACAAATACACAAAGAGGCAATAAGGAAATAAGGAAATAAAATAAGGAAATAAATATATTAGATTTGTTTCCCTCTAGGTTAAGAGATTGAGAGACTGTTGTTTTTGCCTCTGTATGCTTCTGTATTTTCACATTATCTACAGAAATGCCAGGCTGGATAGATCATAAGCTGGCATCAAGATTGCCAGGAGAAATATCAACAACCTCAGATATGCAGATGACACCATTCTAATGGCAGAAAGTGAAAAGGAACTTAAGAGCCTCTTGCTTGAGGGTGCAAAAGGAGAGTGGAAAAGCTTAAAACTCAACATTCAAAAAACTAAGATCATGGCATCCAGTCCCACCACTTCATGGCAAATAGATGGGGAAAATGTGGAAACAGTCACAGATTTTCTTTTCCTGGGCTCCAAAATCACTGTGGATGGTGACTGCAGCCATGAACTTAAAAGACATTTGCTCCTTGGAAGAAAAGCAAGGCATCATCATCTCAATGGACATGAGTTTAAGCAAACTCTGGGAGACAGTGAAGGACAGGGAAGCCTGGTGTGCTGCAGTTCATGGGGGTCACAAAAAGTATGAATGACTTGGCAACTGAACAGCAAACAACCTGACTGCAAAAAAGCATCTAGACTGATGGAGCCGGGTATTGATCTTTACACTGAAAAAGACCCCTGGGCTACAAATGTGAAAGAGTCCTGGAGCCTTGAAATTTGGCTAAGATGCCTTGTACCAATTATTGGCACAGGGAGGGCTCAGGAATGCTAGAGAGGCATAGGGGATATGCCCCAAGCTTTGATGTGGGGCCTGGAAACCACAGAGAGTGGAAAATAGGGGACTGGGGAGCAAGAAGGGCCAACAAGGGCCCCAGAATCAGGAAACCTAGAATCATAGATGGGGATATAGATTATGGGCCAGTAGACTTAGGGAACATGAGCTTCCAGCATCCCACAGAGTTTCTAGAGTACTGCAGGTGAAAGGTCAAGTGAACTAGAGATAAGGCCCATGGGTCACCATGTGTATTACAATCCTGTTTCAAAGTGAAAACATGGTATTCCAGAAAATTGCTTAAAAGTGATCATGCCCAGCTCTGAAAGTAAGAAAGCTGACTAGAAAGGGAAGTTGGAGAAGATGGGGCTTTGAGGAATCTATGGGAAGAGTAGAGAGATAGGACCCAAAGGACCTCCATGTGCTCAAGAAACTTGGGGCATTCAATGGCCTTCACCCAGAGCCCTGTATTCCTACAAATGATACTGGTATTAAAAAGAGCTTTAAAGCATAAGACAGTTGATCCTGTTAAAATTAAGTTTACTATGAGTGACAAAAACCCCAAAATAACAATGATTTAAATTATTTATTTTAATTTTATTTTTGTTGTTGTTCAGTCACTCAGTCATGTCTAACTCTTTGCAACCCCACTCTCTGAAGCATGCCAGGCTTTCCTGTCTTTCACCATCTCCCAGAACTTGCTCAAACTCAAATTTAATTGGAGAATAATTGCTTTACAATATTGTGTTGGCTTCTGCCACACAATAATATGAATCAGCCATAAGTAAACATACATCCCCTCCCTCTTGAACTCTCCCACCTCCCATCCCACCCCACCCCTCTAGGTTGTCACAGAGCATAGATGCTTGGTTTTCTCTACAATCTAAGTCAAAGAGCAGGCACCCAGTACTGGGCAGCTGTATCAGGCTCCCTCTACCTAATGCTTCACCAACCATTAACTCCACACACAAAGCCACTGGGACAGCTTTCCCAGCATCAGCCACCTTGCCTCCATGCTGGTCAGTGGTGGAGAGGAAAGGGGCAAAGAATGCTGCTGCTGCTACCTGACATTTCTACTTATCTGCCATTGGCCAGAACTTAGTCACAGGGTCACATGTAGATGCAAGAGAAGGTGGGAAATGTCATGTTTATTCTAGGGAGCCACATGTCCAGTTCAACATTCTACTGATACAACACGTGGTGGTAGCAAGGGGGAACTAAGTAACGTTTCTTCCAAAGAAATATTTTAATAAATGAAATAAGAGGGATACAATATCCATAAAAGGGAACATTGGACAAAGTCAAAAAGTGGTGAAGAGCATTGTGTGTCCACAAAAACAGTGAATACTACCTACTAGCTGGGGACTGCTGGATCAACCATGTGTAAGTGTTAGGTTCAACATACAAAGAACATCTGTCTCAGTTAAGCCATGGCTTGTTACTTTCTAGTCTCCTTATCCTCTGAATTTTGCATACTTTTCCCCAGTTTACATATTCACAACATGTTGGTAGTTTGTTTTTCAAAGCACTTACTGCTCCAAGTTTGTTCTCACCTCCTAAGAATTATAAAAATGACTCAAACCTGTACAAATATGCAAACTTCAGACTGCTGGATATATACTTACTCTGGATTTAAAAAGCATAGGTTTGTCAGTGTTGGCCACCCACAGCCAGAGATCCAAGTGAACCCACCATGCCTAGGTTGGTAATTTTGTCCTCTGCAATACTGCATCTGAGAATGTAAGTAAGACACGTGTGCAACATTCAAAGGTGAGACAACTGAAGAGTCATTATAGCATGCCTGCTGATCATATCTCACAGAGCCATAAACACAGCATTTTGTGTGAAATACAGTTGCTTCACTGCTTCATTTCCAGTAAACTTGATTTGAAATGGGAGAGATCTTTCCCTTTAACCCTGTCCCTAAGCCCTGATTCCAGAAAATAAACATGACGACATTTATCTGGCCCTTGGGTGGATCTCAAAAATTTTGGACAAGTGCCTTTATATTTTGCTGCAATAGAATGTCTTGAGGAAAACGTGGTCAGCAATGAAGTGGCAGAAAATGCAGCCCACTTGGGTATCCAGGGTCAAGTGTTCTTTTCCATAAAGCACAGCATCAAGGTGAATTTGTATTAGAAGAGACTTGGTGACAGCAACACGTTTTTCTCTGAGGAAACTACTAAACAGGCTGCAAAATTGCCATTTTTGCAATATTCAGCTTAGAAAACTCCTGGCGCTAATGCTGCTACCTTTGGGGAAAGGCTTTGGCAGAAGAAGACATGGCCAAACAGCTGGAATGAGTTACCTGCTACATAGAAAAGGGCCTTGGCCTTGTTGACACTGCAGACATCTTTATGCCCTTAGTTTAAGAAGTATCATCTACAGGGAATATAATTACGATTGCTCATTGTCGTACTTTGGCATTTTCTTGTAGCACATGAACTTCTTGCATTATAATCTTCGCTCTAGAAACAGCTGGTTCAGCTCAAACATCTTGAACACAAATGAAATCCCTGCTCACTCCTTATATAAGTTTTGTATTTGAGCATGAAATCATGGGATCAAATCCTCAACAGCCCTGGAACTTTTAACGAGAAAGTGTTTCTTATAAAACCCTTATTCTTCCTTTTATAATTATGATGCAGAGGGAAAAAAAGAATCTTCATTTGAATATTTCGGGAGATATGACTTCAGTTCAGTTCAGTTCAGTAGCTCAGTCTTGTCCGACTCTTTGCGACCCCATGAATCGCAGCATGCCAGGCCTCCCTGTCCATCACCAACTCCCGGAGTTCACTCAGACTCACGTCCATCGAGTCAGTGATGCCATCAGCCATCTCATCCTCTGTTGTCCCCTTCTCTTCCTGCCCCCAATCCCTCCCAGCATCAGAGTCTTTTCCAATGAGTCAACTCTTCGCATGAGGTGACCAAAGTACTGGAGCTTCAGCTTTAGCATCAATCCTTCCAAAGAAACCCCAGGACTGATCTCCTTCAGAATGGACTGGTTGGATCTCCTTGCAATCCAAGGGACTCTCAAGAGTCTTCTCCAACACCACAGTTCAAAAGCATCAATTCTTCGGAGCTCAGCCTTCTTCACAGTACAACTCTCACATCCATACATGACCACTGGAAAAACTATAGACTTGACTAGACAGACCTTTGTTGGCAAAGTAATGTCTCTGCTTTTGAATATGCTATCTAGGTTGGTCATAACTTTTCTTCCAAGGAGTAAGCATCTTTTAATTTCATGGCTGCAGTCACCATCTGCAGTGATTTTGGAGCCCAGAAAAATAAAGTCTGACACTGTTTCCACTGATTCCCCATCTATTTCCCATGAAGTGATGGGACCAGATGCCATGATCTTCGTTTTCTGAATGTTGAGCTTTAAGCCAACTTGTTCACTCTCGTCTTTCACTTTCATCAAGAGGCTTTTTAGTTCCTCTTCACTTTCTGCCATAAAGGTGGTGTCATCTGCATATCTGAGGTTATTGATATTTCTCCCGGCAATCTTGATTCCAGCTTGTGCTTCTTCCAGCCCAGCATTTCTCATGATGTACTCTGCATAGAAGTTAAATAAGCAGGGTGACAATATACAGCCTTGACGTTCTTCTTTTCCTATTTGGAACCAGTCTGTTGTTCCATGTCCAGTTCTAACTGTTGCTTCCTGACCTGCATATAGGTTTCTCAAGAAGCAGGTCAGGTGGTCTGGTATTCCCATCTCTTTCAGAATTTTCCACAGTTTATTGTGATATGACTTATACAATCCACGTAGCAGTTGCAAACATTTTTGCTATATCCAATTTCCCCACTTGCTCCATACACGATTAATAAGTAATAAGCCTACAGCAAACATTATTCTCAATGGTGAAAAACTGAAAGTATTTCCCCTAAGATCAAGAACAAGACAAGGGTGTCCACTTTCACCACTATTATTCAACATAGTTCTGGAAGTCCTAGCTACAGCTATCAGAGAAGAAAAAGAAATAAAAGAAATTCAGATTAGAAAAGAAGTAAAGCTCTCACTGTTTGCAGGTAACATGATACTGTACATAGAAAACCCTAAAGATAGTATCAGAAAATTACTAGAGCTAGTCAGTGAATGTATCAAAGTTGCAGGATACAAAATCAATACACAGAAATCATTTGCATTTCTATATACTAACAATGAAAAATCAGAAAGAGAAATTAAAGAATCAATCCCATTCACTATTGCAGCAAAAAGAATTAAATATCTAGGAATAAATTTACCTAAGGAGATGAAAGAACTGTACACAGAAAATTATAAGACACTAATGAAAGAACTCAAAGATGACCCAAACAGATGGAGAGATATTCCATGTTCCTGGGTTGAAAGAATCAATATGGTGAAAATGACTATACTACCAAATGCAATCTACAGATTCAATGCAATCCTTATCAAATTACCACTGGCATTTTTCATAGAATTAGAACAAAAAATTTCACAATTCATATGGAAACACAAAAGATCCCAAATAGCCAAAACAGTCTTGAGAAAGAAGAATGGACCTGGAGGAGTCAAGCTTCCTGACTTCAGATTATATTACAAAGCTATAGTCATCAAGACAGTATGGTATTGGCATAAAATCAGAAATATAGAGCAATGGAACAAGATAGAAAGCCCAGAAATAAACCCATGCACCTATGGGTACCTTATTTTTGACAAAGGAGGCAAGAATACACAATGGGGCAAAGACAGCCTCTTTAATAAATGGTGCTGGGAAAACTGGACAGCTACACATAAAAGAATGAAATTAGAGCACTTAATACCATACACAAAGATAAACTCAAACGGATTACAGACCTAAATGTAAGACCAGAAACTATAAAACTCTTAGAGGAAAACATAGGCAGAACACTCAATGACATAAATCAAAGCAAGATCCTCTATGATCCACCTCCTAGAGTAAGGGAAATAAAAAGAAAGGTAAACAAGTGGGACCTGATTAAACTTAAGAGCTTTTGCACAGCAAAAGAAACTATAAGCAAGGTGAAAAGACAGTCCTCAGAATGAGAGAAAATAATAGCAAATGAAACAACTGACAAAGGATTAATTTCCAAAATATACAAGCAACTCATACAACCCAATACCAGAAAAACAACCCAATCAAAAACTGGGAAAAATACCTAAACAGACATTTCTCCAAAAAGATACCAATGGCTAACAAACAGATGAAAAGATGCTCAACATCACTCATTATTAGAGAATTGCAAATCAAAACTACAATGAGATATCAACTCACATCAGTCAGAATGGCCCTCATAAAAAAGTCTACAAACAATAAATGCTGGAAATGGTGTGGAGAAAAGGGAACACTCTTTCACTGTTGGTGGGAATGTAAACTGATACAGCCACTATGGAAAACAGTATAGAGATTCCTTAAAAACCTTGGACTAAAACCACTGTATGACCCAGCAATCCCACTCCTGGGCATATACCCTGAGGAAACCAAAATTGAAAGAGACACATGTATCCAATTGTTCATTGCAGCACTATTTACAATAGCTAGAACATGGAAGCAACCTAGAGATGTCCATCAACAGATGAACGGATAAAGAAGTTGCGGCATACATACACAATGGAATATTCAGTTCAGTTCAGTTCAGTTCAGTTCAGTCGCTCAGTCGTGTCCAACTCTTTGCGACCCCATGAATCGCAGCATGCCAGGCCTCCCTGTCCATCACCAACTCCCGGAGTTCACTCAGACTCGTGTCCATCGAGTCAGTGATGCCATCCAGCCATCTCATCCTCAGTCGTCCCCTTTCCATCCTGCCCCCAATCCCTCCCAGCATCAGGTGATATGACTTATACAACCTTTACAGTCTTCTCCAACACCACAGTTTAAAAGCATCAATTACTCAGGCCATAAAAAGGAACACATTTGAGTCAGTTCTAATGAGGTGCATAAACCTAAAATCTATTATACAGTGAAGTGAGTCAGAAAGAGAAAGATAAATACTGTATTCTAAACAGTGGAAACAGTATCAGACTTTATTTTTTGGGCTCCAAAATTACTGCAGATGGTGACTGCAGCCATGAAATTAAAAGACGCTTACTCCTTGGAAGAAAAGTTATGACCAACCTAGATAGCATATTCAAAAGCAGAGACATTACTTTGCTGACTAAGGTCTGTCTAGTCAAGGCTATGGTTTTTCCTATGGTCATGTATGGATGTGAGTGTTGGACTGTGAAGAAGGCTGAGCGCCAAAGAATTGATGCTTTTAAACTGTGGTGTTGGAGAAGACTCTTGAGAGTCCCTGGGACTGCAAGGAGATCCAACCAGTCCATTCTGAAGGAGATTAACCCTGGGATTTCTTTGGAAGGAAAGATGCTAAAGCTGAAACTCCAATACTTTGGCCACCTCATGTGAAGAGTTGACTCATTGGAAAAGACTCTGATGCTGGGAAGGATTGGGGGCAGAAGAAGGGGATGACAGAGGATGAGATGGCTGGATGGCATCACTGACTCGATGGACGTGAATCTGAGTGAACTCCAGGAGCTGGTGATGGACAGGGAGGCCTGGCGTGCTGTGATTCATGGGGTCGCAAAGAATCCGACATGACTGAGTGACTGAACTGAACACATATATATGGAATCTAGAAAAATGATACTGTAGAATTTATTTGCATGGCAACAATGGAGAAACATACCTAGAGAAAAGACTTATGTACATGGAGAGAGAGGAGGAGAGGGTAAGATGTATGGAAAGAGTAACATGGAAACTTACATTACCATATGTAAAATAGATAGCCACTGGGAATTTACTATACGGCTCAGGAAACTCAAACAGGGGCTCTGTATCAACCTGGAGGGATGGAATGAGGAGAGAGATGGAAGGGAGTTTCAAAAGGGAGGGAATATTTGTATACCTATGGTTGATTCATGTTGAGGTTTGACAGAAAACAGCAAAATTCTATAAAACAACTATCCTTCAATAAAAAGCAAATAAATTAAAAAAAAAAAACCCACTCTACTGAAAAAAAAAAAAGCAGTGAACAGAACAGCGCAATAATGAGCTACCATTTGCACTTTAAAATTAATAAATAAAAATATATATCATGATATACATACAGCTGTACCCATCTAAGTTTTTTTATATGGGATTATGATATTAAAGAACAGATACTAGCTGAAGTCAGTTTGAAGTAGCAGGTTGGTGATTTAAGAAACATGTTTTTCTATCTACATAAAGATGAGGCTACTGATTCATGCTTTGGAGCTGAAAGCGCCAGATTTGAGTTAGGATTTACCTTTTAACTATATGAACATTGTCTAATTTCCAAACTTCTCTGATCCCTAGCTTCCTGACCTAGATAAAATGGTAATAAAAATAATAATAATATTTGAAATTATGATTATTCTCTCAGGATAGTTGTTAGAATTAACAGAGCATTTTAGAACTTTAAGGTGATGTTTAATAAATTAATTAGTAATATGTGATTTAAGTTGATTGGATTCTTTCACCAATAATGAGAAGGGTCTGTCCCAAATCACCTGTTAATTTGCCCCAAAATTCTATAGCAAAACCTCCTGCACTTGACAGAAGACTGGCTAAGATCCATGCCATCATTTAGAGTGAATGAGCAGATATTCTCAGAACTTTAACTCCAGATCTTGGCTACATCCACTAAAGAATAGAGCCAATTAGCCTTGACCACTGTTAAACTGGTACTTCTGACACCCTGAAAATATATCCATTTGAAGCCAAATGTGCTCAAATTCATTTAAAAAATGCATCTGAATTGATTTAAAAATGCTTTCAATCTGGCTAAATATATTTTTGGTGAAAACCTAGCAACAGACAAAAACACTGTCTCTAAGATAAGGTAAGCAGGCGAGTCCAAAACTTGTGTCAGTCTGACCACCTATGACTTGAATAGAACAGTTTTTCCAAGTTACTGCAATTTGTGGACTTGTTTGCCTCAGTTCACTTCAGTTGCTCAGTCGTGTCTGACTCTTTGCGACCCCATGAACTGCAGCACGCCAGACCTCCCTGTCCATCATCATCCCCCAGAGTTCACTCAAAATCATGTCCATCGAGTTGGTGATGCCATCCAGCCATCTCATCCTCTGTCATCCCCTTCTCCTCCTGCCTCCAATCCCTCCCAGCATCAGGGTCTTTTCCAATGAGTCAACTCTTCGTATGAGGTGGCCAAAGTATTGGAGTTTCAGCTTTAGCATCATTCCTTCCAAAGAACACCCAGGACTGATCTTTAAAATGGATTTGTTGGATCTCCTTGCAGTCCCAGGGACTCTCAAGAGTCTTCTCCAACACCACAGTTCAAAGCATCAATTCTTTGGCACTCAGCCTTCTTTACAGTCCAACTCTCACATCCATACATGACCATAGGAAAAACCATAGCCTTGACTAGACGGACCTTTGTTGGCAAAGTAATGTCTCTGCTTTTGAATATGCTATCTAGGTTGGTCATAACTTTTCTTCCAAGGAGTAAGCATCTTTTAATTTCATGGCTGCAGTTGTTTGCCTGGGCCTCATCAAATTAGACTAGTGGCATCTTTTTTTAAAATCTGCCTTAGCTTTCCAGAGTGGAAGCCATTAAGGAAAACCATATCCCTGTTTGTTAGCTTGATTCATGCTCCAGACTCTTCTAAACTAGCAAGGGATAAAAATTTCCATTAACACTATTTTTTCTTTGCAGATCTCTCTGGCAGGAGACAAAGATTTGATCCATGGGTTAGAAAGTTGCCCTGGAGAAGGAAATGGCACCTCATTCCACTATTCTTGCTTGAGAAATCCCATGGACCAAGGAGCCTGGAAGGCTACAGTCCATGGGGTCATAAGGAGTCAGACACAGCTTAGCAACTAAACCATAAAAACAAAAACTGGTGAGTAAGTGAGGCTCAATAAAGGACAGAAATGGTATGGACCTAACAGAAGCAAAAGATTTTAAGAAGAGGTGGCAAGAATACACAGAAGAACTGTACAAAAAAGATCTCCACAACCCAGATAATCACATGGTGTGATCATGGTGTGATCACTCACCTAGAGCCAGACATCCTGGAATGTGAAGTCAAGGGGCCTGAGGAAGTACCACTATGAACAAAGCTGGTGGAGGTGATGGAATTTCAGTTGAGCTATTTCAAATTCTAAAAGATGATGCTGTGAAAGTGCTGCACTCAATATGCCAGCAAATTTGGAAAACAGCAGTGGCCATGGAACTGGAAAAGGTCAGTTTTCATTCCAATCCCAAAGAAAGGCAATGCCAAAGGAGGCTCAAACTACCGCACAATTGCACTCATCTTACATGCTGGCAAAGTAATGCTCAAAATTCTCCAAGCCAGGCTTCAGCAATATGTGAACCATGCACTTCCAGATGTTCAAGCTGGTTTTAGAAAAGGCAGAGGAACCAGAGATCAAATTACCAACATCTGCTGGATCATTGAAAAAGCAACAGAGTTTCAGAAAGGCATCTATTTCTGCTTTATTGACAATGCCAAATCCTTTGACTGTGTGGATCACAATAAACTGTGGAAAATTCTGAAAGAGATGGGCATACCAGACCACCTGACCTGCTTCTTGAGAAACCTGTATGCAGGTCATGAAGCAGCAGTTAGAGTTGGACATGGAACAATGGACTGGTTCCAAACAGGAAAAGGAGTACATCAAGGCTGTATATTGTCACCCTGCTTACTTAATTTATATGCAGAGTATATCATGAGAAACACTGAGCTGGAAGAAGCACAAGCTGGAATCAAGTTGCTGGGAGAAATATCAATAACCTCAGATATGCAGATGACACCACCCTTATGGCAGAAAGTAAAGAAGAACTGAAGAGCCTCTTGATTAAATTGAAAGAGGAGAGTGAAAATGTTGGCTTAAAACTCAACATTCAAAAAACTAAGATCATGGTATCTGGTCCCATCACTTCATGGCAAATAGGTGGGGAAACAGTGGAAACTATGTCTGACTTTTTCTGGGCTCCAAAATCACTGCAGATGGTGATTGCAGCCATGAAATTAAAAGACGCTTACTCCTTGGAAGAAAAGTTATGGCCAACCTAGACAGCATATTAAAAACCAGAGACCTTACTTTGTCAACAAAGGTCCATCTAGTCAAGGCTATAATTTTTCCAGTAGTCATGTATGGATGTGAGACTTGGACTATAAAGAAAGCTAAGCACCGAAGAACTGATGCTTTTGAACTGTGGTGTTGGAGAAGACTCTTGAGAGTCCCTTGGACTGCAAGGAGATCTAACCAGTCCATCCTAAAGGAGATCAATCCTGAATATTCATTGGAAGGACTGATGCTGAAGCTGAAACTCCAATACTTTGGCCACCTGATGCAAAGAACTGACTCATTTGAAAAGACCCTAATGCAAGGAAACATTGAAGGCAGGAGGAGAAGGGGATGACAGAGGATGAGATGGTTGGATGGCATCACTGACTCAATGGACATGAGTCCGGGAGTTGTTGATGGACAGGGAGACCGGGCATACTGTGGTTCATGGGGTCGCAAAGAGTCGGACACGACTGAGTGACTTAACTGAACTCATTCCTTCCTCTACTTCTAAGGGAACAAAGGAAAAAGACAATACAAAGAGCAAAAAGAACAAATGTGGGAGCAAAAGCCATATGATTAGATATAATTTAATTCTTTAACTTTTATTTTTGCAACAAAATTTTCAGCAATAGATCTTGTTTTCACTTGAGGGCAATAGGAAAGTGACAATATGGTGTAAACAGCTGATCAATCATGCGTAAACTAGCCTCAATATTTTTGCCATATCTGAGACCTCCAGATAAATGTTTAATCAAAAAAAAAATCAATATGAAGAATAGCATGAATAACAGACTATCAATTAGGTTTTTAAAAACTAACTATAAACACATATACATATACTATATGAACATAATATCCCTGAAAATACCAATAAGAAATTGTTTGCTGTCATCTTTGTAGAAAATTTGGCTGGTTAAAAGATAAGGGTATACCTCTTTGTACTTTTTGAGTATTGTACCATTTTTATATACTATCTGGTCAATACAATATTTTCATTGTGATATATTAACATATATCATTACAATGATTTGAAATATGTATAGTTTGTGAAATGATCACTACAGTAAGTTTTGTTAATATCCATCACCATGTACAATTACAGATTTTTTGTTTGTGCAGTCAGAACTTTTAAGACCTACTATCTCAGCCACTTTCAAATATGCAATATGGTACTATGAACTGTAGCCACCAAGCTGTATTTTAAATCCTCAAGACTTCTTTATAACTGGAAGTTTGTACCTTTTGATCACCTTAACCCATTTTGCTCTCCCCAACTGCTATGGCAACCACTAATCTGTTCTCTGTTTCTATGTGTTTGGTACTCCCTTTCTGTTTTGTTTTAGATTCCAAGTGAGATCATGCAGTATATGTCTTTCTCTGTCTGACTTATTTCACTCACTATAATGTCTATTCAAGTTCTCACAAATGGAAGAAATTGCTTCTTTTTTATGGCTGAATAGTATTGTATTTTGTATATGTGTAGTGTGTGTGTATATGTATATGTGTGTGTGTGTGTACATGTGTATGCCTTATCTACTCATCCAAGAGTTGACACTTATGGTGCTTCCATATCTTGGCTATTAAAATAATAATTCAGTGAACATGGCGGTGCAGATTTTTCCAATTAGCCTTCATTTCCTTCAGAAAAATACCCAGAAGTGGAATTGCTGGGTCATTATTTTTTCAGTAGCCTCCAGACTGTTTTCCAGAGTGGTTGCACCAATTTACATACACACCAACAAGTGAGCACATGTTCCCTTTTATCCATATCCTCTTCAATATTTGCTATTTGTGTTCTTTTTGATGATGGCCATTCTGATCTGTGTGAGGTGGTATTTCATTGCAGTTTTGCTTTGCATTCCCCTGATGATTAGTGACGTTGAACATCTTTTCATGCATCTGTTGTTCACCTGCATATCTTCTTCAGAAAAAGGTCTATTCAGCTCCTCTGCCCATTTTTTATTCAGTTTTTCATTTTCTGCTATTGAGTTATATGAGTTCTTTACATATTTTGGACATTAATTCCTTATTAGATGCATGATTTGCAAATATATTTTCCCATTCAGTAGGTTCCTTTTTCATTTTGTTGATGATTTCCTTTTCTATGCAGAAGTGTTTAAAGTTGATGTAGTCCCACCTGTTTACTTTTGCTTTAGCTGTCTTAGGACTTGGTGTCAAATCCAAAAAAAAAATCATTGCCAAGGCCAACATCAAGGAGCCTACTGCCTATGTTTTCTTCTAGGAATTTCATGGCACTGGGTCTCATGTTTGAGTCTTTAATGCATTCTGAGTTAATTTTCATGTATGGGGTAAGATAATGGTTGAGTTTCATTCTTTGAGATGTGACTAATCAGCTTCCCAACATTATTTACAGAAGAGAATGTCCTTTCTCCATTGTACAGTTTTGGTTCTTTCATCATAAATTAAATAAACCTATGACCACATGTATCTATGCTTATTTCTGGGCTCTATGTTCTGTTCCATTATTTTAACTAAAATATATTAATAAAATGAAAACTTTACTACAATAGTAGGTATCTGTGAAATGGAACTAATACATTGTATCCTGCTCCATATTTGTTGAAAGGAAAGATTCCCAATTTTAAAAGAGACTTTCTCTTTGATGTATTTGGAAGGTTGAGAAAAGAAATTGATCAATAAGAAGAAAAACCAAAAACTGGGAGAAAATATTTACAAAAAAGTCATCTGATAAAGAACCATTTTTAAAAATATACCAGGAACTTGTAAAAGTTGATTTAGAAATGAACTAAATTGCAAAAGACCACAGAAGATACACATATGGCAAATAAACATATTAACAAATTCTCCATATCATAGGTCACCAGGAATATGTAAATTGAAGCAACAGTGAAATACCACTGCACGCCTATTAGAATGGCAGACTTTGGAACACTGACATAACCATGTTAGCAAGGATGTGGAGCAACAGAATTCTCATTCATTACTGGTGGGTACAAATGCAAAATGGTACAGCCACTTTGGAATACACTTTTGTGATTTCTTTAAAATATATATATACTCTTACCATATGAGCCAGCAATCACACTCACTGTTATTTTCAAAAATGAGCTGAAAATATGCCCACACACAAAAAAATTGCACATAGATACTTATCACAGCTTTTTTCATAACTGTCAAAACTTGGAAGCAACCAAGACATCCTTCAATGGGTGGAGAAATAAACAAACCGCAGTACATCCAGAAAAAGTAATATCATTTATTATTAAAAATATATGAGCTACCAAGCCATGAAAAGGAAAAGAGTAAAGTTAAGTGTATATCACTAAGTTAAAGAAGCCAATCTAAAAAGGCTACATGCTATATTATTCTAACTAAATGACAGTCTTTAAAGGTAAAACTATGGAGAAAGTAAGATCAGTGGCTGCCAGGGGTTAGAGGGAGGAGAGGAGATAAAGGATGAATAAGCACAGCACAGAAGGTTTCAAGGGTAGTGAAACTTCTCTGTACCTGTATATAGTTGTAAATCTGTTCAGTTCAGTTGCTCAGTTGTGTCTGCCTCCCTGCGACCCCATTAACCACAGTATGCCCGGTCTCCCTGTCCATCCACAACTCCCAGAGTTTACCCAAAGTCATGTCCATTGAGTCAGTGATGCCATCCAACCATCTCATTCTCTGTCATCTCCTTCTCCTCCTGCCTTCAATATTTCCTTGCATTAGGGTCTTTTCAAATGAGTCAGTTCTTTGCATCACGTGGCCAAAGTATTGGAGTTTCAGCTTCAGCATCAGTCCTTCCAATGAATATTCAGGACTGATCTCCTTCAGGATGGACTGGTTGGATCTCCTTGCAATCCAAGGGACCCTCAGAGTCTTCTCCAACACCACAGTTCAAAAGCATCAATTCTTCTGCACTCAGCTTTCTTTATAGTCCAACTCCCACATTCATATATCACTACCGGGAAAACAACAGCCTTGACTAGATGGACCTTTGTTGACAAAGTAAGGTCTCTGGTTTTTAATATGCTTTCTAGGTTGGCCATAACTTTCCTTCCAAGGAGTAAGCATCTTCTAATTTCATGGCTGCAGTCACCATTTTCAGTGATTTTGGAGCCCAAATAAATAAAGTCTGTCACAGTTTCTATTGTTTCCCCATCTATTTGCCATGAAGTGATGAGACCAGATGCCATGATCTTAGTTTTTTGAATGTTGAGTTTTAAGCCAACTTTTTCACTCTCCTCTTTCAATTTAATCAAGAGGCTCTTTAGTTCTTCTTCACTTTCTGCCATAAGGGTGGTGTCATCTGCATATCTGAGGTTATTGATATTTCTCCCAGAAATCTTGATTCCAGCTTGTGCTTCTTCCAGCCCAGCGTTTCTCATGATGTACTCTGCATTGTGCAAGTTAAATAAGCAGGGTGACAATATACAGCCTTGATGTACTCCTTTCCCAATTTGGAACCAGTCCATTGTTTCATATCTGGTTCTAACTGTTGCTTCTTGACCTGTGTACAGACTTCTCAGGAGGCTGGTTAGGTAGTCTAGTATTCCCATCTCTTTAAGAATTCTCCACAGTTTATTGTGATCCACACAGTCAAAGGCTTTGGCATAGTCAGTAAAGCAGAAGTAGATGTTTTTCTGGAACTCTTTTGCTTTTTCAGTGATCCAGTGAATGCTGGCAATTTGATTTCTGGTTCCTCTGCCTTTTCTAAATCCAGCTTGAACATCTGGAAGTTCTTGGTTCACATACGTTTGAAGCCTGGCTTAGAGAATTTTGAGCATTACTTTCCTAGCATGTGAGATGAGTGCAATTGTGCAATAGTTTGAGCCTCCTTTGGCATTGCCTTTCTTTGGGATTGGAATGAAAACTGACCTTTTCCAGTCTTGCGGCCACTGCTGGGTTTTCCAATTTTCTGACATATTGAGTGCAGCACTTTCACAGCATCATCTTTTAGAATTTGAAATAGCTCAACTGGAATTCCATCACCTCCACTAGCTTTGTTCATAGTGATGCTTCCTAAGGCCCACTTGACTAAATTCCAGGATGTCTGGCTCTAGGTGAGTGATCACACCATGATGGTTATCTAGGTTATTAAGATCTTTTTTGTATAATTCTTTGAGCCAGCATAGAGAACCCAATGAGTGAACATGTTTTGCATCCTGGCAGAAGCAGAACAAAAAAAAAAAGTGGAAACACTAAGAAGCAAGAGTGGGGACTGTTCTAGTGGCTTGTATGACAAGACACAGGAAGATTCTTAAATTTGAAATAGGAAGAAAGGAGGCAATGGGGGCTTACCTAAAGAGACACAGAACCAATCACATGTGGGCCCCAAGGCAGGATGCTGGGCTATTGCTCCTCGAGCTCTAGTGGAAAAACTCTGACTCAAGAGGACTTATTCTTTTATTATGAACATAATCACATTTTCAGAATCATATGACACCATGACATATCAGCCAACCATCCTAGACAATGAAAACAACCAGTATGGCAATTTTTCTCTTGGGTTGTGTTCCATACAAAGGTATTCATCAGGAAGAAAATGGGTATCCATGGTCAAATAAGAACTAGAAACTCTAAGTTAAATAAAAACAAATACTTGTTTTATGGGAAAATGTCTCAGAATATTTAACTAATGCACTACCTATTTCCTAGGAGGGTGTAAGTAAGCAGTGCTTTCCTAAGGTCCCCTCTATTTCACCAACGCTCCCTTTCTCTTATTTTTTAGTGTTACATCTACTAACAACTATATCTGTAAAACTTGGAACTGAGTATATTGAGCATCACAGGCAGGGACTGCCTTAGGCTACTATACTGCTCTGCACCCCCACAGTATATTCAATAAGTGGTGGAGGAATAGATGAATAATTTATACAAACCAGAATTAGCTCCTCTTCTATAACTGTTCTCTTAGTATAATCATCAAGGCCCCTTTCAAAAGACTGTAAAAAACACAGATCTATTGTCTCATAAACAACTTTAGATAACAGTTATGAAAACACACACATATACACGCACATCATATAAACTCTCATTTTCTTCCAAAAAAGAATGCACACACACAGAGTGTCTCCCAACCCCCCACCATGATTTTTTATGCCAGAGCTAAGAAATGTATCATAAGAGTAAGTTAATTCAGAATACTCCACTGGGATCTTTAGATCTCATTATTTCTCAGCATAATTAAATCTTTATTAGATTAAATTGTACTTTTTCTGGGCTTCTCAATAAATTCAGTACCCAGCAAACTTTTAATGTGGTATTAGATAAGACCCAAAAAGAAATTTAAAGAAGAATATCCCTTTCCACTGCATTCAAAATTCTCAGTTTTATAGAAGAGTCCCCCTCAGACATATGCTACCCACATTATCATGACATGCCTTTCAAGGTGATTTTTCCAAATAAGAAAAGGAAGGAATCAATAGAATTAGCACAAGAAGGCTTTTGACAAGGCAAGAAAGTGAAAGGTAAAAATGGAAAGACTTTAAATAAGGAGGATGTGGTTTTTGACAGCCCAGACATATTGGTCCAAATTATGAAGCCAAGGAAAACGGAGAAAAATTCAGCACTGAAATTAAA
Source organism: Budorcas taxicolor (assembly GCF_023091745.1). Taxonomy (NCBI): domain Eukaryota; kingdom Metazoa; phylum Chordata; class Mammalia; order Artiodactyla; family Bovidae; genus Budorcas; species Budorcas taxicolor. The sequence goes on along the minus strand of NC_068917.1, from coordinate 54,468,266 downwards.
AGACTGTCTTTATGATGCTCAGAAAATAAATACAATGGCTTAAACGCTGGAGTAGCCTTGTTCGTTCATAAACTACCACATATCCATACCCTCACCCCAGCCCTCCTCTCCTCCAAAATGTTCCACAAAGACAACCACACCTCCCTATATTAATCCTATTATGCCATAGTCTGAGGGTTTGAGCTCTTGAAGAAACAGCAACTTAAAATCACCAGTCCAGGTTTGATGCACGATACAGGGTGCTCGGGGCTGGGGCATTGGGATGACCCAGAGGGATGGGATCGGGAGGGAGGTGTGAGGGGGGTTCAGTGTACATAAATACATGTACACTCATGGCGGATGCAAGCCAATGTATGGCAAAACCAATACAATATTATAAAGTAAAATAAATAAATTAATTAAAAAAAAAAAAATTACCCAGCACAGTGAGCACAGAAGGCTGGAGTCTGGTGAACACTCAGAACACAGTCTGCCTTCAACCTGCCAGGGCATCATCAGGAAAATGGCATTATAGCTTTGTTGGCAAGAAAGAGTACTTTTCATTGCACACAGGTGTGGAAATGAAAGCTGTAATTGTCTCACCAAATATGTTTTTCTTCAACAGCAATGTTAAACCAGCCAAAAACATCACTGACAACTTTAAAATATGGGAATAAAAAATCAGCAGCCATTTTCATTCACTGTGCAGCACAGTTGTCACTTCATCTTCCATTTGTCACTAAGCCTATCCAAGGTGATGGTGGTGCAACCACTGATTAAGCCAAAATAGTCAAACTCATGTGTGTGTGCATTTGTACGTGTGTCAGACAGTGAAAATAACTAGGTTACCTCTCTTTTTTCCTATGAATTGACTGATGGGTTTCCATAGTAGTCAGTGATTACCCTGTTATTGGATCACCACACTGTATTGAAATATGTGTTTTTTGCATACCACAAACCTCTTGAGGGAAAGGATCATGTCTTAGTCTCTCTTTGTATCCCCTAAGTACACAGCATAATGTTGAACATGTAACAGAAACTTGGAAAGTATTTGGTGAGCCACCCTGAACTGACCTGAATTGACTCTTGCAACAGGTAAAAGCAGACCACCACTGACATGTGCACCCAGAGGCTCCTTCCAGAAAAAAAGGTTGCTCCCTGTTTGACAGGGTGCAAGTGGTCGGAAATCACAGCTTAGCCTGTTGCATGAGACAGCTTGTGACTTCCTAATTCTGGGGACGCACCTAGTAGAGGTCAAGCCCTCAGAGGCTTCTTACAGAAGAAGTCACTCCCAGATCCCACCCCACTTCACAAACCCACTTCATCCTCAGCGAACCCTACCAATACTGGCTTTTCTCTAGAAGTGCATTTTACAAAAGAGGTTGGGGCAACCAGTGGAACAGCTCACTGAGCTCTGGCTCACTTTCATATCTGTTCCAAGAGTTTACTGAATAAACTTGCACTTCAGTGAGTGAAAATGAGAGCAGTTATGCTTGTAAGACATTCAGTCCTCTTTAGAAGAGAGGACCTCCTTTTTAAAGGTTGGAATTTAAAAGTTAGATTTTTATATAGTTTGCTTCAATTCAGTAATGTTCCAGACAAGAGGATGTTTATCCAATCCCAAAGTCTATTTTTTTTTAACATAAATGCACCTTTTTACCATTTATGGCAACACTTCTAAAACTCAGGAAATGAACAGATTCCCTGTAAAGAAAAAAACATGTTTCTCCTTAAGCCCTTGCTTGGTGTTAGCTTAATTTTATTTGAATGTTACTTAAATGTGTACAACCTTAAACTTACAGATATAAAAGCCCTTATGCTCAGTTATTGGACAGCTGAAAAAATGTTTAAAATTAAATCCAGACAAAACTTTGAGCCAGTAAACTTTTAATTGGCAATATTAATTTGATGTGAAGGATGATAGTGTACTGCAGAGACTACTTGCAATCTGAACCCAGATCTCATATCTATGAAAGGGGTCCTTTTCAAGCTTGGCAGGCTTAAAAAGAATAGATGCCATTTGATGACTCACTTCCTTCAGTTGGATTACTGCAAAGTCTTCATTTATAAAAAGTATATTTGCATCATTTGTATATTAAATCAGCCTCTATTATTTTCTTATTAGCTTGAGATAATTAAAGTAATACTGCTGCTGTTGCTGCTAAGTCGCTTCAGTCGTGTCCAACTCTGTGTGACCCCATAGATTGCAGCCCACCAGGCTCCCCCGTCCCTGGGATTCTCCAGGCAAGAACACTGGAGTAGGTTGTCATTTCCTCCTCCAATGCATGAAAATGAAAAATGAAAGTGAAGTCACTCAGTCGTGTCTGACTCACAGCGACCCCATGGACTGCACCCTACCAGGCTCCTCCGTCCATGAGATTTTCCAGGCAAGAGTACTGGAGTGGGATGCCATTGCCTTCCCCTACTAGTTGACACTAAAGATACTAGGAACATAAGCATGAACACAGGCACTAAATTCATCCAAATGATCTATGTACCTGTCAGGACTTCCTTTGGATCTAAATTTTTTGAAGTATCTATCTCAGACTGGGTCATAGCTGAAAGACTCTTTGGCAAGCACTCCCCATTGGCTCTGACGTGTTACATGTTCATCCCTGAGGCCAATGGAGTACAATGCATTGATCACAATCAGAAAGTGAAAGTGAAGTCATGTCCCACTCTTTGCAACCCCATGGGCTGTAGCCTACCAGGCTCCTCCATCCATGGAATTTCTCAGGCAAGAGTACTAGAGTGGGTTGCCATTTCCTTCACGAGGGGATCTTCCTGCCCCAGGGATTGAACCCAGGTCTCCCGCATTGCAGGCAGACGCTTTACCATCTGAGCCACCAAGGAAACCAATCAGAACTAATGTCAGAGCTGAGGATGGGGTAACTCTCACTCAAACTGTGTACCTGAAAAAGAGAGAGAAGTGGTTTCTAAAGGAAGTCAGTAGTATTGTTATCAAGAAAGAATGGGAATAGATGTGATGAAAAACAATAAAGATCCACTATGCAGCAATCTGGACTCAGTGGTAAAGAATCTGCCTACCAATGCAGGAGATGCAGGTCTGATCCCTGAGTCAGGAAGATCCCCTGGAGCAGGAAATGGAAATCCACTCCAGTTTTCTTGCCAGGATAATCCTTATGGACAGAGGAGCCTGGGGGGCTACAGTCTTTGGGGTCACAAAGAGTCAGACACAACTGAGCACACATGCACTCATGCAGTAGTCTAGAACATAATTATATTAACATTTCAGGTTACTACTAAAATATGAATCCCAAATTTAGAAATCACTGGCAAGAACTCTCAGACCCTGTAAAAGTGGTCCTTAGACAGCCCAGCATTTCTCAGACTCCTGTTTGAAAAGCATTAACTTAGAGGACCGTAGGCTAAAACAGGGGTGAAAAAATTCAAAACTTGACCTTAAAAGTTCAACAAAGCAGGTCCAGATACATAGATGCAATCTGACCAGCCAAATACCTAAGTACATCTAGGAGTCTGTACAAAGTGAAAGTGAAATCGCTCAGTCACGTCCGACTCTGCGACCCCATGGACTGTAGCCTACCAAGTTCCTCCATCCATGGGATTTTCCAGGCAAGAATACTGGAGTGGGTTGCCATTTCCTTCTCTAGGAAATCTTTGCCACCCAGGGATCAAACCCGGGTCTCCCGCACTGTAGACAGATGCTTTACTATCTGAGCCACCAGGGAAGTCTGAAGTCTGTATAAAGAAGCCATAATTGTCTTTTAGATAAGTTGATCTTGTAATTTATATAAATAAAAATAGACTTTTATTGCAATCTTACCACATCAGATTAAATAGTGTTACATCTAAGATGGACCTTATATTGGAATGGTCAGACTTGAACTATAGGTTATATGGCATGGATAAAATCCACTTTGGGAGGTACATTAAAGAGACCACAATCTATCCAGAGAAACAGGGTAACAGAGATCATGGTACTGCCAATCAGAAAAGAGATGCTAGGGACCAAGGGAAAAAAAAAGAAAAAAAAAAAACCAGAAATTTCAAGTATGAGCCTTAAATCAGAAATTAAAGAGAAGATACTCTGTGCAACAGGTAGTAATTTGCCCCAAGCACTTATCTAATGGGCAACACCCTAAAGCATAGTCCCTGATAAAAGCAAATTATTTATTCAACAATGGCCCATGGTTCTTTTGAAAAACACAGAGTGGCCAGCTGGCTTGTAACATGAAATATTATGATCTCAGTGAGACCACTCATGGCTTTCCACAGGTAGGTCAGTTAACCTGGGCAGATGTGCACACTGGAACAAGGGTGGGATAAATGTCCTATTCTCTTTGTCTTTGTTTCCTTGTACTGATACTCATTCATAGTCTCCTGGAAACTGATCTCATTGGGAACCTAAGGGTATCAGCAGCTTTTAATTGTTAATTTGTGAGCACAGTTATGCAGATGACACCACCCTTATGGCAGAAAGTGAAGAAGAACTAAAAAGCCTCTTGATGAAAGTGAATGTGGAGAGTGAAAATGTTGGCTTAAAGCTCCACATTCAGAAAACGAAGATTATGGCATCCGGTCCCATCACTTCATGGGAAATAGATGGGGAAACAGTGGAAACAGTCTCAGACATTGTTTTTTTGGGCTCCAAAATCACTGCAGATGGTGACTGCAGCCATGACATTAAAAGACGCTCACTCCTTGGAAGAAAAGTTATGACCAACCTAGATAGCACATTGAAAAGCAGAGACATTACTTTGTCGACTAAGATCCGTCTAGTCAAGGCTATGGTTTTTCCTGTGGTCATGTATGGATGTGAGAGTTGGACTGTGAAGAAGGCTGAGGGCTGAAGAATTGATGTTTTTGAACTGTGGTGTTGGAGAAGACTTGAGAGTCCCTTGGACTGCAAGGAGATCCAACCAGTCCATTCTGAAGGAGATCAGCCCTGGGATTGCTTTGGAAGGAATGATGCTAAAGCTGAAACTCCAGTACTTTGGCCACCTCATGCGAAGAGTTGACTCATTGGAAAAGACTCTGATTCTGGGAGGGATTGGGGGCAGGAGGAGAAGGGGATGACAGAGGATGAGATGGCTGGATGGCATCACTGACTTGATGGATGTGAGTCTGAGTAAACTCCAGGACAGGGAGGCCTGGCGTGCTGTGATTCATGGGGTTGCAAAGAGTTGGACACGACTGAACAACTGAACTGAACTAAACTGAGCACAGTTATTACCACATGAAATAATCTAGGACTTTGGTTTTTGTAAAAGGGGCATCTAGGTCATGTTTCTATTCTTTGGCTTCCTGGCAGCAATGTCCCTGGACAACTCCAAATATAAATACTACTACTACCAAGTCACTTCAGTCGTGTCTGACTCTGTGCAACCCCAGAGACGGCAGCCCTCCAGGTTCCCCCTTCCCTGGGATTCTCCAGGCAAGAACACTGGAGTGGGTTGCCATTTCCTTCTCCAATGTATGAAAGTGAAAAGTGAAAGGGAAGTCGCTCCGTCGTATCCAACTCTTAGCGACCCCATGGACTGCAGCCTATCAGGCTCCTCCATCCATGGGATTTTCCAGGCAAGAGTACTGGAGTGGGGTGCCATTGCCTTCTCTGCCAAATATAAATACAAATGTGCCATTTAAAAGACTATACACTCTCTCCTTGAAATTTTCAACCACATTCATTGTCATATGGGAGTCTAGATACCATTCAGGGTTCTTCTCTTAATTATGCCTATAGCAATCAGGGTAACCTGGGACAAGTCACTTAATGCTTTGTGGCTTAATTCCTCTATATGTAAAACAGAATACTGACACTGTATTCCACTCACAGGCTGAAGGGAGAATAAATAAAAGAGATTTTAGATAAGAAAACAATGTAAAAAATCAATAGCAACAAATAGACATGGAGTTCTATACAATTATGCAAGTATTTTTTTCACTGTCTACCTTCTTCCTAGGGTTATCATTGATTCTTCAGTGTTGAGAAGCATATAAATTCAAGTTCACAGATTTTTCCTGGAAAGGTGGCCAAAACTGGAGCTTCATGGTAATCTATAGATGTTGACATACATTTCCCACAAACGATATCTTAGAAACATTTGTATATATAGTAAACTTGGGGGAAATTGAACTCACTCTCTACTATTACAATTACTGCTGCAATATTATTTTATTACTACACTTTAATTAAATTCCTCTTACTGGAACTTAAAAACCATGAAAACCAGACAGATTGAATATAACAGACCATTAAGTCACCCTCCCCTTAGAAGATTTCGTTTTAAGGCACAAAGGGACAATAATATAATGTAATTACTACTCTCAGTAGCAGTGAGTACTACCAACCCATCATGCAAGCACCAGAAGTTGACAACCACATTTCGTTGTGATCTGTGGTTGCAGGCTATTTTTCTCTCCCCACCCAAGACTAAAAACCCAATAATGTCTTTTATAATGGGGGTGATGTGGCTTAAGAAATATCTGTTTATGATTCGTAAACATAAAGAGTGAGCATAATCTGCTACACAGCAAGCTGCTTTGCCTCAGAGGGAAACATATTCTATGTTGCATTAACTCAGACTTGAGGCAAAATATCACAGCCACATCATCAAATAGAGAATGCAGCTCAAAAACATCAGCTGACCCTGATATTCCTTCTGTACCAGAGACCTCCAAATGAGTTTCCAAATGGCCAGGTGAGAGTGTCCTAGGTGCCATCTCACAGATGAGTCAAACAAAGGACAGTAATGCGGGGTGGCTTACAGCTTGGTCAGATACTTGTAATTTATATGATAAACAGCAGGATTCTAGAAAACTAGAGTCTAACTGTAAAATTAAGCAGCAAACAAATACATTAGCTAAGTTATTGGGGGTCACGTTCTCTTCCCAATTAAGTCCAGCCCCTAAGGAAATTATGACATGAGCAATTCTCATATTTAGGGATCTTCTACCACACCCTCATCCCCTGGCCAGCTTTTCTAGGCTTACCCAGAATCACGTATTTTTAAAGGTTTTCTCTCAGACAGCTGCCCCAATCAGAAAGCAATCAGATGAACGTATTAGTTATTTATTCACTTTTTCATTCATAAGAACATTTCCTGAGCTATGTTCTAAGTACTGTACTAGACTCTCGGGACTCAAAGGTTAGCATGTCAGTAACATGCCATCAAAAATACATAATGTCATATTTAATAGGTTATATCTTGGCAAAGAACAGGACTAGATTTGAAGTGCCATATGAGTAAAGCATATGAGAAAGCACTAGGCTTCCCTGGTGGCTCAGACAGTAAAAAATCCACCTGCAATGCAGGAGACCCAGGTTTTATTCTTGGATCAGGAAGATCCTCTGGAGAAGGAAATGGCAACCCACTCCAGTATTCTTGCCTGGAGAATCCCAGGGACAGAGGAGCCTGGTGGGCTGCCATCTATGGGATCTTACAGAGTCAGACACGACTGACATGACTTAGCAGTAGCAGGTGGCACAGAAAAATAGAGTATGTTTAGAAGGTAGCAAGGAATGCTAATGACAAAGTTTGACAAGGTGTACCCTCTTCTTGCTTTTTTGTTTCCATTGTTTTCCAGGTCATCTCTTAGAACCTAACAGATTTTCACTCAGATTCTACCTCCATAGCCCTCTTTTAATAATTCAGCATCATTTGGCGCCTACTCAGGCAGTACCACGCTTTAGGAGTGCTACACGAAGCCTGCCCTTGAGCAGTTCACTGTATAGCTAGGGAAACAGTCACCAAACATGAAACATGAAATTATGCTATCATCAGTGAAAAGCAGTCAATATTGTAGATTTGTACAACATGCCGTGAGCAGGAGAGTGAATGAGGGCAATGCATTCTCTCCTTAGGACTTGTGAAAGGTTTCCCAGAGAAGTTAACATCTGATCAAAGTTTTAAACAGTAAGTAGGAGTAAACTATTGGAGAAGGAAATGCCAACCCACTCCAGTATTCTTGCCTAGAGAATCCCGTGGACAGAGGAGGCTGGTGGGCGGCTGTCTGTAGGGTCACACAGAGTCGGACATGACTGCAGCCACTTAGCATGCTTGCATGCATTGGAGAAGGAAATGGCAACCCACTCCAGTATTCTTGCCTGGAGAATCCCAGGGACAGAGGAGCCTGATGGGCTGCCATCTATGGGGTTGCACAGAGTCAGACATGACTGAAGTGACTTAGCAGCAGCAGCAGCAGGAGTCAACCATACCCCAATACAAAATAAAAAATTAAATCCAGAAAAAAGGATGAGTAGGAGTCATACATGTGAATGGGTAGGTACATATTATGTGGAGGAACAGGCACTCCCTTTGAAAATCAAGATTTGGCAACACCAGGCCCAAATTCCTGCATATGGCCATAACTACTGGAACTGAGTGGGATCTCCCATTGGATAGAGCCTGTATTGAACTCAACCTACTTTATTTATCTACATGCTTAACTCTAAGTGACTGAGTTTGAGCTCTCTGGTCTATTGATTCCAGCTTGGGTCCACCTGACCATTGAACAATTAATGGAGTTAGTCAACTCTGCACAACTATCACTAAAACTGGTTTTCTTTTTTTTTTTTTCACAGAATTGCTAGTTGGATATTTTGTAACAGTTGACTTAAATAGTTAAGTTTTGACCATATATACCCATTATCCAAAGTGAAGAATTAAATACTGATAATCAAAGCAGTTATGGACTATTCTATCAATTTAAGAACAAACCAGCCATACTGTGAGAGACCAAATGCCTGTCCAAAGGCCCATGTGTTCCATCTACGCTTACATATGTCAAGTGCTACCTTCTCCCATGATATTTCATAGAGTTCTAGTTTAAATGTGTGTACAGTGGTACTGGATCAAATTAAGACTCTCAGACCTCACTCTGGTGTGATGCAGTCTACAATGATATGCTGACTCATAGCAGCCCAAATTAAAATATCAGGCTTCTACCAGCCATGGTTCCAACTCTGCAACAGAATGATAATCCCATGGCGGTGTGATCAGACTGCAAGAGTAATCTAGGTTCTGTTTGGATACCACTGCCCAAAGTTAGATCTGATGCATGTGCATCTGAAAATATCTGAGCAGCTGTCTACAGGAGAAATGGGATGTGCGTGTGTATCAGATACATAACTTTGAATTTATACCATCTCCTTATTAAAAAGCATCAGATGGATGTGCTGAAAGCACTCCCACAGAATAACGTTCCTGTGAAAATCTTATAAAAGTTATAATATCTGAAGAGAGCAGCAGAGCTTGCTAAATTTGGGTTGCCTTGGCTCTTGTTTCCTGGTTAGGTCTGGCTACACAGTCTAATTTACATGGTTGACTTCAATACATTCTCAGAGTTGAATTAGCATGCACTAAATCTACTATCACACTTTCATTCCAAAATCAACACAATGAATCGCCTCATTCCTTGTTGCTTTACTTACTTTAAAAAAAAAGAAAAAAGCAGTTCTTTCATAGAGGGAAAAGATTAGAGGTTGGTTTTTTGGTATTTTCTTTTTACAAGGATGAACGAAGAGAGCAAAGCAAAAAGAACTGCAGTGAGTTGAATCCAAGAAATGGCTAAGAATAGATGTGTTGGCTTTTTTTTTTCATGGCCCTAAGAATGAACATGTAAAGATATAGGAAAAATAAATAAGACCCTAAAAGACTAATTATAAATAGTACATTTTTTAATGAGGAGTTTTTAAATTTTCAGAAAGGTGAGAATATATCTGAAAATTGTAACAATTTCAGCAATTCCGCCTGATTCATTTTTCCCTGAGTTGTTTGTTCACTGTAATATTAGTCTCAACTATGTGGTTGGTGCTGCCAATTTGGATGACTTTATACAGAGCCTCAAACTCCATGGCTGCCAAATTCAACTGAAGACCAAAGTTGTGTCTACACAACCAGGTAGGGTTAGAAAAAAAAATCAACTGAGGCATTTTTCCAAGGCCTGTCTAGTTTAGGAGAAGCAGGAACCTAACAGGCAGGCCTCACTGTTCAAGCAGCTGTCCTAACAATGCAGTGAACAGAAGCAACTCAAGAGACATCACTGTAAGAGCGACCAAGAAAAAAGCTGATTTGTATCAGTTCAAGCCTGAAAAAAGCCACACCCTGAAATTGTTACAGTCACTTTTAATAAAATTTAATAATGATGATTATCAGCTATTCCAATATATGACCACTACTAATTTTTAAATTTCATTAAGAAAGTAAATCTCAGTTATGGCATTTCTGATTTGTTTTCCTTTCTAATAAAAGTATTTAAACTGATACTTTTCTATTTATCAGCACAGTTTTGTGTTTAATATTCTGCTCCTGGTTTATTGTGCTTTACATATATATATAATTGCATTTATTTATTTATGGTTGTACTGGGTCCTTATTGTTATTCAGGCTTTTCTCTAGCTGCAACAAGCAGGAACTACTCTCTAGTTGTAGTGCACAGGCTTCCACTGATGGCTTCTCTTGCTGCTGCGCACAGACTCTAGGGTTCACGGGCTTCAGTAGTGGCACACAGGCCCAGTCACTCCATAGCACATGGGATTCTCCCGAGTCAGGGATCAAACCCGTGTCTCCTGCACTGGCAGGTGGACTCTTCAGCACTGAGCCACCAGGGAAGCCCTATTGTGCTTATTTTTAAGATTAATTCACATCTTCATAGTAGTTTTTGCTGAGCAACATTTTGAGAACTGTGTTTATCTACAGAGTATAATGCACTACCCAACAATTCAAATTATTCATTCATCTTTTTTAAATATTTATTTATTTTAATATAAATTTATTTATTTTAATTAGAGGTTAATTACTTTACAATATTGTACTGGTTTTGCCATATATCAACATGAATCCACCAAAGGTATACACGTGTTCCCCATCCTGAACCCCCCTCCCCGCTCCCTCCCCATACCATCCCTCTAGGTCAACTCAGTGCACCAGCCCCAAGCATCCAGTATCATGCATTGAACCTGGACTGGCGATTCGTTTCTCATATGATATTATACATGTTTCAATGCCATTCTCCCAAATCATCCACTCTCCCTCTCCCACAGAGTCCAAAAGACTGTACTATACATCTGTGTCTCTTTTGCTGTCTCGCATACAGGGTTATCATTGCCATCTTTCTAAATTCCATATATATATGTTAGTATACTATATTGGTGGCTCAGAGGTTAAAGCATCTGCCTGCAATGCAGGAGACCTGGGTTGATCCCTGGGTCGGGAAGATCCCCTGGAGAAGGAAATGGCAACCCACTCCAGTATTCTTACTTGGAGAATCCCATGGATGGAGAATCCCATGGAGGATCCTGGTGGACTACAGTTCATGGGGTCACAAAGAGTTGGACATGACTGAGTGACTTAACTTTCACTAATTTTCCACTTTCATATTGTATTGGTGTTTTTCTTTCTGGCTTACTTTACTCTGTATAATAGGCTCCAGTTTCATCCACTTCATTAGAACTGATTCAAATGTATTCTTTTTAATGGCTGAGTAATACTCCATTGCGTATATGTAGCACTGCTTTCTTATCCATTCATCTATTGATGGACATCTAGGTTGCTTCCATGTCCTGGCTATTAAAAACAGTGCTGCGATGAACATTGGGGTATATGTGTTTCTTTCAGTTCTGGTTTCCTCAGTGTGTATGCCCAGCAGTGGGATTGCTGGGTCATAAGGCAGTTCTATTTCCAGTTTTTTAAGGAATCTCCACACTGTTCTCCATAGTGGCTGTACTAGTTTGCCTTCCCACCAACAGTGTAAGAGGGTTCCTTTTTCTCCACACCCTCTCCAGCATTTATTGCTTGTAGACTTTTGGATCACTGCCATTCTGACTGGTGTGAAATGGTAGCTCATTGTGGTTTTGATTTGTATTTCTCTGATAATGAGTGATGTTGAGCATCTTTTCATGTGTTTGTTAGCCATCTGTATGTTTTCTTTGGGGAAATGTCTATTTAGTTCTTTGGCCCATTTTTTGATTGGGTCTTTTATTTTTCTGGAATTGAGCTGCAGGAGTTGCTTGTATATTTTTGAGATTAGTTGTTTGTCAGTTGCTTCATTTGCTATTATTTTCTCCCATGCCGAAGGCTGTGTTTTCACCTTGCTGATATTTTCCTTTGTTGTGCAGAAGCTTTTAAGTTTAATTAGATCCCATTTGTTTATTTTTGCTTTTATTTCCAATATTCTGGGAGGTGGGCCATAGTGGATTCTGTTGTGATTTATGTCAGAAAGGGTTTTGCCTATGTTTTCCTCTAGGAGTTATATAGTTTCTGGTCTTATGTTTAGATCTTTAATCCATTTTGAGTTTATTTTTGTGTATGGTGTTAGAAAGTGTTCTAGTTTCATTCTTTTACAAGTGGTTGACCAGTTTTCCCAGCACCACTTGTTAAAGAGATTGTCTTTAATCCATTGTATATTCTTGCCTCCTTTGTCGAAGATAAGGTGTCCATAGGTATGTGGATTTATCTCTGGGCTTTCTATTTTGTTCCATTGATCTATATTTCTGTCTTTGTGCCAGTACCATACTGTCTTGATGACTGTGGCTTTGTAGCAGAGCCTGAAGTCAGGCAGGTTGATTCCTCCAGTTCCATTCTTCTTTCTCAAGATTGCTTTGGGTATTCAAGCTTTTTTGTATTTCCATACAAATCAACCCTAATACCAAACCTGACAAAGATGCCACAAAAAAAGAAAACTACAGGCAAATATCATTGATGAACATAGATGCAAAAATCCTCAACAAAATTCTAGCAATCAGAATCCAACAACACATTAAAAAGATCATACACCATGACCAACTGGGCTTTATCCCAGTTGGGATGCAAGGATTCTTCAATATCCGCAAATCAATCAATGTAACACACCACATTAACAAATTGAAAAATGAAAGCCATATGATTATCTCAATAGATGCAGAGAAAGCCTTTGACAAAATTCAATATCCATTTATGATAAAAACTATCCAGAAAGCAGAAATGGAAGGAACATATCTCAACATAATAAAAGCTATATATGACAAACCCACAGCAAACATTATCCTCAATGGTGAAAAATTGAAAGCATTTCCCCTAAAGTCAGGAACAAGACAAGGGTGCCCACTCTCACCACTACTATTCAACATAACATAGTTTTGGAAGTTTCGGCCATAGCAATCAGAGCAGAAAAAGAAATAAAAGGAATCCAAATTGGAAAAGAAGAAGTAAAACTCTCACTGTTTGCAGATGACATGATCCTCTACATAGAAAACTCTAAAGACTCTACCAGAAAATTACTAGAGCTAATCAATGAATATAGTAAAGTTGCAGGATATAAAATCAATACACAGAAATCCCTTGCATTCATATACACTAATAATGAGAAAATAAAAAGAGAAATTAAGGAAAATTTTCCATTCACCATTGCAATGAAAAGAATAAAATACTTAGGAATATATCTACCTAAAGAAACTAAAGAACTATATATAGAAAACTATAAAACACAGATGAAAGAAATCAAAGAGGACACTAATAGATGGAGAAATATACCATGTTCATGGATCGGAAGAATCAATATAGTGAAAATGAGTATACTACCCAAAGCAATTTACAGATTCAGTGCAATCCCTATCAAGCTACCAACGGTATTTTTCACAGAGCTAGAACAAATAACTTATTCATTCATCTTTATTTGAACTTGAGAATCATGACATCCATACATCAAGAGGTTCCTGATACTATAGCTGCTTTATCAAGAAACACAACTAATTAAGGGGAAAAAGACAATGACATCATCTGGAAACTTTTGTAACTCAATAGCTCCCCCCTACCTCTGACTCACTAAATATAAATTTAAAATATATATGCTTAGGGCTTAAAAGAAAAAGCTTTCATTCTTTTTTCCCTTTTTCCTTTCTATAATACAATGTTCATTTTATACACAGGACCATAGATTTATTTACAAAAGTACCATGTGTAATGAATTCTCAATATTAGGATCTGAGAAGACCATCTGGAATAGAGAGTGTGCTTGAGTCAGTAGGTCCCAACATTTAGTACTTATACACAAACCTTCTGCGACCCTCCTTTGGATTTTCACTGCTAAGTTATTGTATTTCTAAATACATGATGCTTCTTTAAATAAGCTTCCAACTTCTGGCTTTCCAAAACATCTTTGGATTTTTTTGTCATATGGCATCCCAAACCAAAAAAAAAAAAAAAAAAAAATTACAAATCCAAAAAAGGAGTCCTAATTAAGTGTAGAAGCTACAAAGTTAAATGATTTTTAATAAATATTAAATTTCTAGATTCTGGAAAGAAGGCAGCATAGCCCAGTGAAAAACTATGGGCTTTGAAGTGAGAAAGATAATGTGTCAATGCCAGTATTTTCTATCTTTGAATTTTTTTTCTGTAAAATTGAGGGATCATGCCTTTCTGAAGGAGTTGCATGTGTACCAAATGATACAGGAGATGAAACCCATTAGGGCAGCTCTGAGGGTTTGAGCCACAGAGAAGTATATGGAGGAAGCCTTCTTTGAAAGCACAGGTTAAGATAATTCAAGAGGATCACTATTTCCCTCCAGTTGGCTAACAGCTCCCATAGCAGCTTTTCTGAGAACCAAGGCACAGAGGATGGGAGAGACCATGGCATGGTGCATCCGAAGGAGAGCTGCACTTCAGAGTTTAGAGTGAGTCATCTCATTAAGGCTTGGCTGGGTCTGCGGGAAGCTCTGAATGCCAGTGCATCCAGACTGACATAATGGTTCTCAGTGCCCTCTCTCAATACAGAGTTACTCCAGGAGCAGGGGCAGGGGTTCTCACATTCTTTGCTGATGAAAGAGGGCTGCCCTTATGCACAATAACAGTCTGGGACTCCTGTGGATTCAAAAGGCTTCCAATTTCCTTTCAGAGAGGAGTATTCCCACACACCTGCTGAGAGGTCAATCTCACACAGCAGCTCTGATTGCCTAGAATTTAGATTAGATGAACCCTCTTGCCATGTGCCCCCTTTCTGTTGGACTGGTCATCAATGGAGCCCAGTGATGTATACAGCACAGCCACCATCAGTGCTCTCCATTCTATGGAAGCAACTCAGAAAATCCTGGAGACTCATTACTATAAGAGAAGTTAGCCCAGGGGTCCAGTCCAAGCAAATGGAATGTTTTCTTTATTATTAAAGTCAAGGGGAAGAGGAAGCCTAACTGAGACGAGAAGTATTCCTGAGAAACAGAAGCAAATGAGAACCCAAGACTTTCTCATGGGAATAACAAAAAAATAAGTTTTTATTGGATGACAGCTTTATAACAGCTCTCTACAGGAAAGAAAGGGCATAAAAAATGTAAGATACAGTCCCTGACTCTGAATAGGTTGTAATAAAGGTTATAATCTCATAGGGCAAAACTTTCTAAACTATGAAAATGAAATTACAATACATCATTTATGAAGTAGGGGGAATGACATCAGGGAGAGTGTGGAGAATGAGAGGCAATAGATAGATAGAAATAGACAGATGATAGAAGGAGAATGTGGAGAAGGCAATAGCAACCCACTCCAGAATCTTGCCTGGAAAATCCCATGGACAGGAGCCTGGTAGGCTGCTGTCCATGGGGTCGCTAAGAGTTGGGCGCAACTGAGCGACTTCACTTTCACTTTTCACTTTCATGCATTGGAGAAGGATATGGCAACCCATTCCAGTGTTCTTGCCTGGAGAATCTGAGGGACGGGGGAGCCTGGTGGGCTGCTGTCTATGGGGTCGCACAGAATTGGACACGACTGAAGTGACTTAGCAGGAGCAGCAGCAGCAGAAGAAGAATGAAAGGGAGAGAGACAGAGATGAATGCAATGCATAGATGGGTCAATAGCTAGATGATAGAGGGAGTGATAAGAGAGAGAGGAGAGGGCAAGATGATAGATGGATAGATGGATGGATGGATGGACGGACATGTGAACAGAGAGACAGATAAGTTGACATATACTAACCATTATGTGCCTGGCACTTTGATGGATATGTTACATACATTTATTAACATTAGTCCTCACAGTGACTCAATTAGGTATTTACACCCATTTACTTTGTCACTAAATCTAATCTTGGAGACATTTAAGCAACTGATTGAGATATAGGTCTATTAAGCAGTAGAGCTGGAATTTGAATCCAGATGTAACTCTAAATACTTTTCTCAGAGCCTAATGGTGTCATGTTTCTCTTTCCACAGTGCTGATAGGTGGCTCAGTGCCAAGTATTCAGCTCTATTTATCCTTTATGATTGGCATATTTCATCTAAGTGGTTAATTTTATTGCCACTATCTTTTATGTTTTTGCCATTCTTTTTTGGAAAGAAGTAGGATCTACATAAACAAATTGGATTAAATTGACTCCAAAGCTTATGTTCTGTCTGTTTTATCATGCCCTGCATTTAAATAACAGGTCTCAGCAACAACCCAAGTCTAAAGGCAGAACAAAGGTTGTTGCCAAATACACTGTTCAGACCAAAACAGCCATAAACAGTCACAAAAGGAAAGATCCTTTCACTCTGGCTCTGAGGGATTCAGGAACATTGACAAATGGATTCCAGTGGGGCCACTAAAAGCTGAGAGAAGCAGAACAGAGGCAGGAGTGGGCTTCTTACATTATACAAGTATCAAAAAAAAAAAAAAAATGAAATAAGGATCAGACAGGAGAGAGAAATCAAACACCAACAAATAAAAAACAACTCAAGCTTGCTGCATTATCTTCAAAGTCACTGCTTAAGTTTCATTTCTTTTTTGCTTTAAATAAGAGGATTAGGGGTTTCTATGTTGTGTTTGTTGAATTCAAATCATATCTACTCTTCCTTTTCTTCCTTTGACAACCTGCTCTCCCCAGCAGTAACTGATCCTAAAGGTAAAACAGCAGGTGATCTTGCCATGCCCTAGGTAAAGGAATGACAGTATAGTTCAGACATTATCACCCTGAGAGCTTTACCTGTAGAGGTACATTTCAAAAAAGTCCTTTCCCTTCCGTAATCTAGCCTAAGAGTGCTTGAGTTTCATTTGGAAAATGAGATTAAGCTCTCCTTAAAGCTTGGCTGAGGATTCTTTAAGGCCAGGAAATAAGCAAAACACTGTCAATAGCCTCTTTTTGACCACCTCTTTCTGTTTCCAAACAGGCTCTGGAAAGGGACAGTTGGCACCAACACAGATGTTCCCCCATGTCCCTAAGATCCCCAGAGGAGAACAACATTCAGAGGCATGGTCTTTATGGCAAAACTTCTTGCTTAACCATCAGCGGCAATCTTAAACATGAAAAATCAAGGAAGCTCACAGCCCAGGCTTTGTAAGCCTATGTGATCATTCACATGCCAGAGAGTTTTTCTCATTTATAAGTTTCATTGTCTTAAACAGCACAAGCCAACCTCTCTCAAAGGGATTCTTTTCCTCATCATTGCTGTCACCAAAAAGCATTTATTAGACATGCATCTGCGTGTGGTGCTGGATACAGTAAAGCACAAGAGCTATTCTCTGAAGTATGGTTCTGCAGCAACAGTTCATTCTGTTTTCGCTTCAGTCAGTTAACAATGATCAATCAGTGAACTTCTACCACCTGCAGAGCACAGACTAGAGAGTCAGGAACCTACACAAAGAGACTTTACCAGGGGCCAAGAGAGTTGGGCTCTGCTCTACCTGGTGCTCTAAAATAGATAAGGCACATGAAGATGTTGTTCACTTACAATTTCAAAGGGCCCATCCTCCACGATGGGAAAGGAGATGCAAAGAAGCAGGCACAAGTTGTTTCCAGAGTCTTTGTCTTTACTTTCTTTTTTTTTCACTGACTTTTCAAAATTATTTGATATATGCAAAAGGAGGGCAGAAAGTGAAGAGGAGGTAAAAAGCCTCTTGATGAAAGTGAAAGAGAAGAGTGAAAAAGTTGGTTTAAAGCTCAACACCGAGAAAACTAAGATCATGGCATCTGGTCCCATCACTTCATGGCAAATAGATGGAGAAAGAGTGTCAGACTTTATCTTTTGGGGCTCCAAAATCACTGCAGATGGTGACTGCAGCCATGAAATTAAAAGATGCTTCAGTTCAGTTCAGTTCAGTTCAGTTCAGTTCAGTCACTCAGTCGTGTCCACCTCTTTGTGACCCCATGAATCGCAGCACACCAGGCCTCCCTGTCCATCACCAACTCCCGGAGTTCACTCAGACTAACATCCATTGAGTCAGTGATGCCATCCAGCCATCTCATCCTCTGTTGTCCCCTTCTCCTCCTGCCCCCGATCCCTCCAAACATCAGAGTCTTTTCCAATGAGTCACCTCTTCACATGAGGTGGCCAAAGTACTGGAGTTTCAGTTTTAGCATCATTCCTTCCAAAGAAATTCCAGGGCTGATCTCCTTCAGAATGGACTGGTTGGATCTCCTTGCAGTCCCAGGGGCTCTCAAAAGTCTTCTCCAACACCCTAGTTCAAAAGCATCAATTCTTCAGTGCTCAGCCTTCTTCACAGTCCAACTCTCACATCCATACATGACCACAGGAAAAACCTACTCCTTGGAAGAAAAGTTATGACCAACCTAGATAGCATATTGAAAAGCAGAGACATTACTTTGCCAACAAAGGTCCGTCTAGTCAAGGCTATGGTTTTTCCAGTGGTCATGTATGGATGCGAGAGTTGGACTGTGAAGAAGGCTGAGCGCTGAAGAATTGACGCTTTTGAACTAGGGTGTTGGAGAAGACTCTTGAGATTCCCTTGGACTGAAAGGAGATCCAACCAGTCCATCCTAAAAGCAATCAGTCCTAAATATTCATTGGAAGGACTGATGTTGAAGCTGAAACTCCAATACTTTGAACACTGGATGCAAAGAACTGACTCATTGGAAAAGACCCTGATTCTGGGAAAGATTGAAGGCAGGAGAAGGGGATGACAGAGGATGAGATGGTTGGATGGCATCACCAACTCGATGGACATAAGTTTGAGTAAGTTCCAAGTGTTGGTGATGGATAGGGAAACTTGGCGTGCTTCAATTCATGGTGTCACAGAGTCGGACATGACTAAGTGACTGAACTGAACTGATACAAAACATATATTATTTTTCC
Source organism: Budorcas taxicolor (assembly GCF_023091745.1). Taxonomy (NCBI): domain Eukaryota; kingdom Metazoa; phylum Chordata; class Mammalia; order Artiodactyla; family Bovidae; genus Budorcas; species Budorcas taxicolor. The sequence continues at coordinate 54,449,275 of NC_068917.1, read as the reverse complement.
TATTCTTTTCCATTATGGTTTATCACAGACTATTGAATATAGTTCCTAGGGCTATACAGTAGGACCTTGTTATCCATTTAATATATAGTAGTTTGTATCTGCTAACCCCAAACTTAAATTTATCCCTCTTCCACTCCCTTTTCCCCTTGGTAACCATGTTTGCTTTCTATGCCTAACACATATATTTATAAATACATAGTATATTAGTTACTCTTGATTGGTTTTCAACTTTATAAAAAGGTGTCTCAATTTGCATTCCCTGCTTATGAATGAAATTAAACATCTTTTCTTATACACATTTGTCATGTATATTACCTCTTCAATAGCACATCTTTTCTCCCTTCTTCTGTTGTGTTGATAATCTCTCTTGTAATTGATTTGCTGGAATTCTTTACATAATTCAAAAATTAATCCTATCTCAGTTATATGTCAGGAAAATGCCATCTCCTTGTATTTTCATTCACGTTTTTGTGTCTCTGATAAACACAAGTTCCTAATTGAATGTAGCTGAATTTTTAAAGATTTAGGTTAGTGCTTTCTGTGCCTTTTTTTATTTAAATAAATGTTTCCTTACCCCAGGCTATATATCATCCTATACATTCTGTGAGAAGTTCTGGTATTCATATATATGCTTTAATCAAACCAGAATTAGTTTTATTTATGGTGTGAAACAGAACTCAAGTTTAACTATTTTTTTTTGTATGGATAATCAGCTCGCTCAGCATCATTGACTGAATACCACTTCTTTTCCCAATCACCTGCAATGCCACCTGTCATATAATGTTCCTTATGCAGACTGATTGCTGAGTTGTCTAATCACCTTATTTTTCACTCCAGGTGAATTACAGCTTTATGTAACTTACTTTATGTGTTCATTCATGTGAATTATAACTTTATGTATTACAATAGCTTTTTGCATGTTTATCTGGTAATGTAAGGCTGTCCACTGATTCCCTCTTAAGCAGAGTCTTTGTTCTCCTTGGGAGTTTGTTCTTTGGTTTAAATTTTAGAATTAGCTTCTCAAATTTCTTCAAAAACCACTATTGGGATTTTGATGAAAATTGTTCTTAATCTATAGTACAATTGAAGGAAAAGTAACAACTTTGTAATATTGAGGCATTCTGTAGTGGCTCAGATGGTAAACAATCTGCCTGCAATGCAGGAGACCTGGGTCAGGAAGATCTCCTGGAGAAGGGAGTGGCTACCCACTCCAGTATTCTTGCCTGGAGAATCCCATGGATAGAGGAGCCTGGTGGGCTACAGTCCATGGGGTTGCAAAGAGTTGGACACAACTGAGTGACTAACAATTCACTTCATGCTTAAAAATGGTATATTTTTCAACTTAGGTCTTTTTAGTGACTTTCAATAAAGTTTTATTTATATGCAAACAATCACTGTCTTCACACAGATCTTACACACTATTTGTTAGATGTAATCTTGGATTCCATGCATCTATTGCCATTGGCATCTCTCTTTGTATTCTATTTCTTTGCTACTGGCTTTAGAAATCTGATGCTTATTATTTTACTTTGTTTTCACATCTTACTACACTAGCAAGAATTTTAAAGTCAATATCACTAACATCTCACTAAGAATTATACTTGATGTTATATTTTGGATAGATACCATTTATCATGCCAAGGTATTTCTGTGCACTCTGAATTTGCTAAGAATATTTTCTATCACCTATAAGCAACTATTAAGATGATCATATTATTTGCCTTTTATCTAATAGCAAAATTGCACTTATATATGTTCTAATACTAAACCTCTTGCATTCCCAATGGAAACTCAACCTGACACACTGTGTCAGGTATCATTACTTTATACACTGCTGTATTCCATTTGCTAATATTTTGTTTAAAATATTTACATCTTTGTGTTTTAGTGAAATTGACCTGCCTTGTGATGTCAATATCAGGTTTTGATATTAAACTGGCCTCAAAAGATGAATTCGATCGGTTTCCTTTTTCTGTTCTATGGAAGAATTTATATACTATTGGAATAACTTGTTAATTACATTGATAGAACTCACGTATATAATCACCAGGACCTCAGGTTCTAATGCTGGGAAGACTTTAATTATTTCAGCTTTTGTTTCTCTTTCAAACTTAGTAGGTTATATTTTTAAAGAATTTCTGTATTTCTTCTATTTTCAAATGCACTGACATAACTTTAGTCATAAGTAAGTAAATGAAGTCTGTCAGTCGTGTCCAACTCTTTGTGACCCCATGGACTGTAGCCCACCAGGTTTCTCTGTCCATGGGTTTCTCCAGGCAAGAATATGGGAGTGGGTTGTCATTTCCTTCTCCAGTGGATCTTCCCGACCCAGGGATCAAACCCAAGTTTCCTACATTGCAGGCAGACACTTTAGCCTCTGAACCACCAGGGAAGCCCAAGTTTAGTCATAGTATTCTATAATTATCATCTTGTTTCCTATTTCTCTACTTAACATCATCTTTTTCATTCCTCTTATTATGTCTCCCCTCTTTTTCCTTGTGGGCTTTCCAGGTGGCTTGGCGGTAAAGAACCCTCCTGTTACCGCAGGAGATGGAGGAGACTTGCATTCAATCCCTGAGTGTGGAAGGTGCTGTGGAGAGGGAAATGGCAATCCATTCTAGTATTCTTGCTTGCATAATTCCATAGACAGAGGAGCTTGGCGGACTACAGTCTATGGGGTTGCAAAGAGTCGGACACGACTGAACATCTAAAAATAAGTATCCATTTTGATAATCTTTTCAAAGAAAAAACTTTTAGGCTTATTTATCTTTACAACGATATTTTTGTTTCTCTTTCATAAATTTCAGGTCTCACCTTCCTTATCTCTTTCCTTCAATTTTTTGGCTTGTTTAATCTTATTTTTTAAAAAACTAGTTGAATGCTTAACATTAAATTTTAGCAATTTAATTATAGGTAATCAACTCTATAAAATGGCATTTCAATATTTCACAAGTTTAATTTGCAGAATTTCTTCAAGTATAGTTTTGAATAATATTTTTTAAATTATATTAAAATTTCTTTTCTGAATAATGTGTTATTTAGAAGCATGATTATAAAATTCCAAATATATTGTAATTTCCTTTTATCTTCTTGGTTTTGATTTATAACACTTTTCATTATGGTCTGAGATAATGATCTGACATGCCATTTTTAGAATTTTTTCATTGCTACACATGGACTTTCTCTAGTTGTGGGGCACGGACCTCTCACTGCAATGGTTTCTCTTGTTGCAGAGCACCAGCTTTAGGTGCATGGGCTTCAGGAGTTGCAGCACGTGGGCTCAGAAGTTGTGACACATGTTTTCTGGCACATGTTTGGCATTGTCCGGGCTTAGTTGTCTGGTGGCATGTGGGATCTTCCCATACCAGAGTTTGTACCCATGTCGCCTGCATTGGCAGGCAGATTCTTTACCAGTGAGCAACCAAGGAAGCCCTGAGGTTTGTGTTATGATCTATTATCTGTCTAGTTTTTATAAATGTTCCATGTGTACTTTGGTAGGATATATGATCCAATTACAGACACAATTTTCATATGTCCTGTAAAATAAACTTGTTTTTAAAAAAAACCTTATAAATTGCATTATTCAACTCTTTAATGTCCTGTTTGCTTTGCTTTTTTATTTGTTTGTTTTGGGTCATGCAGCATGTGAGATCTTACCCTGACCAGGGATCAAACCCATGCCCCATGTAGTGAAAGCTCAGAATCAATCTTAACCACTAGACTGACAGGGAAATCTTCAACTCTTTAATGCCTTTATTAATTTTCAGGCTTCTGGACCTATCAATGACTAAGAAGTGTAGGTTGAAAGCTCCCAGTATGATGGTAAATTTGTCAATTTTCTTCTTAGTTTCATCAATACTTGCTTTAAATATTTTTAGACATTTTGACTTTATAGAATGTTGAAATTTTTAGTTGTCCTGGTGAATTTAACCTTTATCATTGTATAGTGACTCTTTATCCCTAATATATTTAGTCTTAAATTTATTTAATATTAGTAATTATTTCAGCTTAATTTGTTTAGTTATTATTCTTTTAATTATGCTGTGTCCCCGAGTTTTAAGAGTGTTTCTTATACGGAATATTAAGGTGGATTTTGTTTTTTTCTATGATATAATTTCTATATTTTAACTTCATTTTAGTCCATTTATATTTATTGATACTATTAATAGTACGATTAATATAGAATTATTAAAAATCTTTGTGAAAATATACAAATTATATCATAGAAAAAAACAAAATCCACCTTAATATTCATTCATGGAATTCTACCGTCCATGCTGTATAATTCAAGATTCTCAAAATAGACAGAACAAATACAACATTTGAGACAGAGTATGATTTTAAAGAATTGGCTCACACAATCATCAGTTCAGTTCAGTTCAGTCACTCAGTCATGTTCGACTCTTTGTGACCCCATGAATCGCAGCACGCCAGGCCTCCCTGTCCATCACCAACTCCCGGAGTTCACTCAGACTCACACCCATCGAGTCAGTGATGCCATCCAGCCATCTCATCCTGGGTCGTCCCCTTCTCCTCCTGCCCTCAATCCCTCCAAACATCAGACTCTTTTCCAATGACTCAACTCTTCGCATGAGGTGGCCAAAGTACTGGAGTTTCAGCTTTAGCATCATTCCTTCCAAAGAAATCCCAGGATTGATCTCCTTCAGAATGGACTGGTTGGATCTCCTTGCAGTCCAAGGGACTCGCAAGAGTCTTCTCCAACACCACACTTCAAAAGCATCAATTCTTCAGCACTCAGCTTTCTTCACAGTCCAACTCTCATATCCATACATGACCACTGGAAAAACCATAGCCTTGAGTAGACGGACTTTTGTTGGCAAAGTAATGCCTCTGCTTTTCAATATGCTATCTAGGTTAGTCATAACTTTCTTCCAAGGAGTGAGCATCTTTTAATTTCATGGCTGCAGTCACCATCTGCAGTGATTTTGGAGCCCCCAAAAATAAAGTCTGACACTATTTCCACTGTTTCCCCATCTATTTCCCATGAAGTGATGGGACTGGATGCCATGATCTTCGTTTCCTGAATGTTGAGCTTTAAGCCAATTTTTTCACTCTCCACTTTCACTTTCATCAAGAGGCTTTTTAGTTCCTCTTCCCTTTCTGCCATAAGGGTGGTGTCATCTGCATATCTGAGGTTATTGATATTTCTCCCAGCAATCTGGATTCCAGCTTGTGCTTCTTCTAGCCCAGCGTTTCTCATGATGTACTCTGCATAGAAGTTAAGTAAGCAGGGTGACAATATAGAGCCTTGACATACTCTTTTTCCTATTTGGATCCAGTCTGTTGTTCTACGTCCAGTTCTAACTGTTGCTTCATGGGAGAGTGTAAATCCACAATCCTCAGGGAAGACCAAGTAGGCTGAAAATTCAGGCAAAGTCCCTGTGTTGCAGTCATGAAGCATAATTTCTTCTTCCTTAGGAAACCTATCCTTTTCTCTTAATGTCTTCAACTAATTGGATGAAGCCAGCTCACATTTTGGAGGGTAATCTACTTCACTTGAAATCTACTAATTGTAAATGTCAATCACATCTAAAAACTGCATCATAACAACATCTAGACTGGTGTTTAACCAAACAACCAGGCACTATTACCCAGTCAGGTTAACACATAAAATTGAGCATAACACATACTTTGGGGGTTTTTTTTTCCACTTCTTTGCTTTTCCTTGGCTACTTTTGACCATCTCATTTGGATGGATTTAATCTTCATGTTAATGTTAGATTTTTTCATTCCACCCTCATGTCTCAATTTCTCTTGCATATTTTCATCATCTTTTATCTATGTGTTACAGTCTGAGTAATTTTTTTTTAAGCTCTATCTTCCAGTTCACTAATTCTCTCTTCATCTTTGGCTAATTTCATCAATTTAACAAAATTCATTATACTTTTAATGTTGTCAATTATATTTTTATATGTAAAGTTCTATGATTATTTTTTAAATCTGCCTAGAAATGTTTGTTATTGTTCCCCTTTTGATTTGTTGTTTATTTCCCTCTTGTATTCCTTTAAATAATTCAAATGCAGTTACTTCATATTCAGTATCTGTTAATTTTGATATCTGAAGTATGTGGGAGATCTAACTTTGTCGCTTCTCTTGATTTTTAATCATGTAACACTTTATTTTTCTGCATTGTATTAAATTTTTTATAAAGAGGTCATATTTATAGAACTTAAACATTACTCTAAGGGTTAAGAAAAGATGGTTTTCTCCAGGGAAGATATATATTTGCTCCTAGTGAGACCACAGGGGAGACTACTCATGTGATACTACTCTGGCCCATTTTGTCAGCCTTGGCTTAATGCAGAGAGCTTATACTCAGGTCTCTTTTCTTGTCCTGACTTAGTCTTACTGTCACAGTATGGCATTGCTCTCAGGAAAACACTACTTTTGTCCTCACTTAATGTTCAGCTCACAATTCTTCTTTCACCACTCTCATTGCCACAGTCCCTGAAAACTGTAGAAGGCATGAATGTCACCCTCCAGATCTGTGGCATATAAAATTTATGCAACCACACATGGAGCTCTTGCTCATTGTTCTAATCTATAACACCCTCTTGGAGACTCCCAAGATTTGTAATAAATGCAGTAATCCATTGAAAAGTGTTTGTTGCAATTTTTCAAGACATAGTTGTATTTTACGAGAAGGTCTACTGAAATATCTATGCCTCTAAAATGCCAAGAGCCTATCTTTGTCTCTTCATCCCCTATTCTTTCCAATTTTCTGAAGTCCATTATTTGACTTCAGTCCCCTTTGGTCTAATAATGTAGAAATTTCAGTTGTTGCTAGTTTGTAAAACCTTCATTTTCCCTCAACTTTATGCATAAAATTGTTGTACTTGTTTCACATTCCTTCTTGAAACTCTCCCCTGCCTTAGTATCTATGATTTTATGTTATCTTGATGAGTAAATAATATGTTTATATAGTGATTTATCAACTCCTCTGATATTCGCATTTCCCAGCCACTGAACATCTCATCCCTTATCACAGCAAGACCAGAGACCAAGTAATTATATTCTTGTTTTTATTCTATTATATTCTTAGTTTCAAAGCAAAGTTCCAGATGTAAGACAAAGGTATTTGGAAGACTATATGAATATGAAAGCCATTATTTTTCTCACCCTTTAATAAAGTTCTGAACTATGGAAGGTAGAGAAAAAAGAGGCAATGAAGAGAAGTTGGTTAAAATCCACAATAGGGGGACCAGGTAGGGCCCAGATCAGAAAGAGAAAGCAGCAATGAGAAGAGTCAATATCCAAAGATCTTAGTGATCTTTTCAAGCACAATAATCTCTTGTCAGCACAAGAGAATACATGTGAGCCTGACTATGCCCCAGATCATCCAATCTCTATTCTAGTGAATAACATACATCACTACCATACTCACTGGTGTTCAGTGAGAAATTTCCAATGTAGACAACCATAAATTTACTTAGAATCATTCAAAAAAAAGATGCCTGTGGTTTCTTAGAAATTTAACTACCCATTGTAAACAACAGCATTTTCTTCTAGGGAAATCCAAGAGCTATCAGAGAAAGATGAAGGCTAGGACACTGAACCAGAGATCAAGTTGTTAACATTTGTTGAATCACAGAAAAAGTAAGGGAATTTCAGAAAAACATCTACTTCTACTTCACTAACTACACAAAAGTCTTTGGGTGTGGATCACAACAAACTGGAAAATTCTTTAAAATGATGGGAATACCAAACCAACTTACCTGTCTTCTGAGAAACCTGTTTGAAGGTCAAGAAGTGACAGTTAGAATCAGACATGGAACAATGGACTGCTTACAAACTGAGAAAGGAGTACGATAAGGTTGTATATTGTCACCCTGCTTATTAAGCTTATATGCAAAGTACATCATGCAAAATGTTGGGCTGGATAAATTTCAAGCTGAAATCAAGATTTCCAGGAGAAATATCTACAATCTCAGATATGCAGATCATACCACTCTAATAGCAGAAAGTGAAGAGGAACTTAAGAGTCTCCTGATGATGTGAAAGAGAGTGAAAAAGCTGACTTGAAACTGAACATTCAAAAAATGAAGATCATGGCATCTGGTCTCATCACTTCATGGCAAAAAGATGGGGGGAAACTGGAAACAGTGACAGATTTTATTTCTTGGGCCCCAAAATCACTGCAGACAGTGACTGCAGCCATGAAATTAAAGATGCTTACTCTTTGGAAGGAAAGCTATGATAAACCTCGACAGCATATTTAAAAAGCAGAGAGGGGAGGAGAGGGTGAGATGTATGGAAAGAGTAACATGGAAACTTACATTACCATATGTGAAATAGATAGCCAATGGGAATTTGCTATTTGGCTCAGGATACTCAAACAGGAGCTCTGTATCAACCTAGAGGGGTGGGATGGGGAGGGAAATAGGAGGGAGGTTCAAAAGGAAGGGGATATATGTATACCTATGGCTGATTCATGTTGAGATTTGACAGAAAACAACAAAATTCTGTAAAGCAATTATCCTGCAATAAAAAAATAAAGGAAAAAGGAAAAAAAAAGCAGAGATATCACTTTGCCAGATAGTCAAAACTATAAATTTTCCTGTAGTTATGTATAAGAGTTAGATCATAAAGAAGGCTGAGTGCCAAAGAATTGATGCTTTCAAATTGTGGTGCTGGAGAAGACTCTTGAAAGTCTCCTGGACTGCAAGGAGATCAAACCAGTCAATCCTAAAGGAAGTCAAACCTGAATATTCATTGTTAGAACTGATGCTGAAGCTGAAATTCCAATTCTTTGGCCACCTAATGTGCAGAGCCAATTCACTGGAAAAGACCTGATGCTGGGAAAGATTGACAGCAAGAGGAGAAAGAGCGACAGAGGATGAGATGGTTGGATGGCATCACAGACTCAATGGACATGAGTCTCCATCCAGGAGATAGTGAAGGACAGGGAAGCCTGGTACTCTGCAGTCCATGGAGAGTCTGACATGACTTAGGGACTGAACAACAACAAGGACAACAAAGACACTAAGAGGAACAAGAGGGAACAAATGATCACCCTGCCGGCACCCTTCCTGTCTGCCCTGGGATGCTTTAATCATCTACAACAACAGCTTGAACGGCTTGAAATCTCTTCCCAATGTCAGTGATGAAACATACCTCCCTCTCACTGCACCCCTGTTCTCTGTCCATTGCTTCTTGCTTTCCTTAACTGGGTTTGCTTCTTTCTCTACCACCTAAATACTTACTGAGAGGTTAAATTTGGCCTTCCGTACTTACATTCTCTTTCCCTCAAAGAACAAATCTATACCCATACTGCCATCTCTAGATAAATGTCATGAGTCCTACAGTAGCATGTGTTTGAAAGTGCTGTAGACTCACAGAGGAAGGAGAGCTCAAGTTTGCCTTGTAAAGACAGTTGAGACACTTTTCTGGAGACTAAATGACAGATAATCCTGAAAGGCAGCATCACTGGCAGAGATAGAGCTTAGCAGTGGCACAGAGGAGACCACAGCAGACAGCAGTTGTTTGATAAAACAAGGGACCAACTTATGTGGATAATTGTTTTGTGACTACATTGCTATTTTATGAATATTTTCTCATCTAATTCAGGAAAGCTTTTCCGAAGTCTTCACATGTGCTGCGTGCTAAGTCACCTCAGTCGTGTCCGACTCTTTGCAACCCTATGGACTGCAGTCCGCCAGGCTCCTCTGTTCATGGGATTCTCCAGGCAACAATACTGGAGTGGGTTGCCGTGCCCTCCTCCAGGGGATCTTTCCAAACCAGGGACTGAATCTGCCGTCTCTTACGTCTACTTGCATTGGCAGGTGGGTTCTTTACCACTAGTGCTAAGACCTTCTTCATAAGTTGCATCAATAAAATTATAGCTGCTCATGGGTCTTTAGAGACTTTCTGAAAACTGCATGTGAAACTGACTCCCTCCTCAAAGGTGGTAAAGTAAAACCCACCCTTCCTGAGCTGATGCCGGAATGGTTTGGGGCGAAGTAAACCAGACAAAATGAGCTAGTTGCACTATCTTGGTTCTGTTTTCCCTTTGAATTGAAGAGTAATGAACCATTTTCCAAGTCACAGAATAAATCAATGTTTATTTTTTTAAAAAAGGAACTCTGCTGCAATTTTACAGTTACAATAACTTTCTCAATATTTTCATTACTTGGAGATATCAGCAAAAACGAAAAGGGCAAGTGGATTCTTGGGTCATTCAAGTCAGTGCTAGAGTCTATTGAATGCCCCTGAGAGGCGTGTTATTGTCTCCAGTAATATGCGCCTTGTCATGTTTTGTTGCCAAAGCTATTAGTGATTCTTCACTGTTTCTTATCAGTCTCCCACTTGCTATAACAAAACTGAACTGTTGCAGCCCTGACATTTGCAACAAAATCATTAGTTGCTGAAGGCAACACAAGGAGCAGGGCTGCAAAATTTCCAGAAAGTCACATTTGTGGCTGGGTTTAGGAAAAGGGGAATTATTTACCATGAGGCCTGCTCACTAGCTTGCTATCATTATCACTCTAAAGCCCCTGTTTCAGGAGTTGGCTTCATGCTATAGAACTTCTTTCACACATACTTACAGGCTTGCATATTCCACAAACACACACGTGGCAAGAGGCTTTGAAATGTCCAAAGAGCTCTTCCATCAGACGAATGTAGTGTGAAAGGCCACTGTCAGGTTTGTAAGGCTCTTCTGGATCACACAGCACATTTATTTATCTCAGGCACACTGTGCATCAAGAGTACTTCACATTACCAAGTACTGTGGACCCCACAAATGCTGAACTAACCCAGGTGCAAATGCAGCACTGGGGCAGTGAACTTTACTCAGGACAGACGTTCCAGAAACCATTCCTCATGCACAATAACCCTTCTAAGACTTCTTAGAAGATTATAGTTTATCACATCAGTGGCAATTTGCAGTTTCCACATATCACGTTTCCTTTGCTTTCTGTCTTTTGTCTCCCAAATGTGGTATTTGCTGTTATATAGTGGGACATTCATTTATGAGACTGAGAGATCTGAAACCTCTTGTTCCTGCTTTCCCACAGGCTTCATTGCTTTGGTAGCCTCCTTATACTACTACAGAGAAAATGAGAACATTTTTTACTTCTTCCTTGCTGGGAAATGTGGTAAAGACATAATATTACAGTTGCAAGGAAGTTCAAATTCTTGGATTACTGAATTATAGAAATTTAAAGTGTATATAAAATTGCCTGAGGATGAGAAGAATTCTGAGTGATGGTTACACAAATAAAATAGGTAAGAAGAAAACGAAATCCTGCAAGTATACATAAACAAAAAGCTGTAGATCTGAATCTCTCCATCAACAAGGACCAAATAATGAATGACATGACATTAATCTGAAATGAGTGCCATTTATCTAGTAGTATTTTAATAAACAAAATTAAGGAAGCCCCTCATTTTTTAATGTAATTACTGATATGAAGGAGATTTTTGTTATTATTAAGCAGAAATTCCTTGAGACAAGAGATGGACTTTTTAAAATTATTTTTTATTGAAGGATAATTGCTTTACAGACTTTTGGTGTTTTCTGTCAAACCTCAGCATAGGTATACGTATATCCCCTCCCTTTTGAACCTCCCTCCCATCTACCTCCCCATCCCACCACGCTAGGTTGATACAGAGCCCCTGTTTGAGTTTCCTGAGCCATATAAAAATTCCCATTGGCTATCTATTTTCATATGGGAACTTAAGTTTATATGCCACCTTTTCCATACATCTCACCGTCTCCTCCTCGGTCCCCATGTCCATAAGTCTATTCTCTATGTCTGTTTCTCCATTGCTGCCCTGTAAATAAGTTCTTCAGTACCATTCTTCTAGATTCTTATCAGTTCAATTCAGTCACTCACTTGTGTCCGACTCTTTGCTACTCCATGAACTGCAGCACGCCTGGCCTCTGTATCCATCACCAACTGCTGGAGTCTGCCCAAGCCCATGTCCATTGAGTTGGTGATGCCATCCAGCCATCTCACCCTCTGTGCCCTTTCTCCTCCTGCCCTCAATCATTCCCAGCATCAGGGTCTTTTCCAATGAGTCAGCTCTTCCCATCAGGTGGCAAAAGTATTGGAGCTTCAGCCTCAACATCAGTCCTTCCAATGAACACCCAGGACTGATCTCCTTTAGGATGGAATGGTTGGATCTCCTTGCTGTCCAAGGGACTCTCAAGTGTCTTCTCCAGTACCACAGTTCAAAAGCATCAATTCTTTGGCACTCAGTTTTTTCTTATAGTCCAACTCTCACATCCGTACATGACTCCTGGAAAAACCATAGCCTTGACTAGATCGACCTTTGTTGGCAAAATAATGTCTCTGCTTTTTAATATGCTCTCTAGGTTGGTCATAACTTTCCTTCTGAGGAGCAAGCATCTTTTAATTTCATGGCACAATCATCTGCAGTGATTTTGGAGCCCCCAAAAAAAAGGCAGCCACTGCTACAACTACTTTCCCATCTATTTGCCATGAAGTGATGGGCAGGTGCCATGATTTTAGTTTTCTGAATGTTGAGCTTTAAGCCAACTTTTTCACTCTCCTCTTTCACTCTTTCATCAAGAGGCTTTTTAGTTCTTCTTCACTTTCTGCCATAGAGTGGTATCATCTGCGTATCTGAGGTTATTGATATTTCTCCCAGAAATCTTGATTCTAGCTTGTGCTTCCTCCAGCCCAGCATTTCTCATGATGTACTTTTCATATAGGTTAAATAAGCAGGGTGACAATAAACAGCCTTGATGTACTCCTTTTCCTATTTGAACCAGTCTATTGTTCCATGTCTAGTTCTAACAGTTGTTTCCTGACCTGCATAGAGGTCTCTCAAGAGGCAGGTCAGGTGGTCTGGTATTCCCATCTCTTGAAGAATTTTCCACAGTTTATTGTGATCCACACATTCAAAGGCTTTGACATAGTCATTAAGCAGAAATGGATGTTTTTCTGGCACTTTCTTGCTTTTTTGATGATCCAGCAGATGTTGGCAATTTGATCTCTGGTTCGTCTGCCTTTTCTAAAACCAGCTGGAACATCTGAAAGTTCATGGTTCATGTATTGCTGAAGCCTGGCTTGGAGAATTTTGAGCATTACTTTACTAGCATCTGAGATGAGTGCAATTGGCATTCTTTGGCCCTGCCTTTCTTTGGGATTGGAATGAAAACTGACCTTTTCCAGTCCTGTGGCCACTGTTGATTTTTCCAGATTTGCTGATATATTGAGTGCAGCACTTTCACAGCATCATCTTTTTGGATTTGAAATAGCTCAACTGGAATTCCATCACCTCCACTAGCTTTGTTTCTAGTGATGCTTCCTAAGGCCCACTTCACTTCACTTCACATTCCAGGATGTCTGGCTCTAGGTGAGTGTGAGTGTGACCACACTATCATGATTATCTGAGTTGTGAAGATCTTTTTTGTATAGTTCTTCTGTGTATTCTTGCCACCTCTTCTTAATATCTTCTGCTTCTGTTAGATCCATCCCATTTCTGTCCTTTATTGAGCCCATCTTTGCATGAAATATTCCCATGGTATCTCTAATTTTCTTGAAGAGATCTCTAGTTTTCCCCATTCTATTGTTTTTCTCTATTTCTTTGCATTGATCACTGAAAAAGGCTTTCTTATCGCTTCTTGCTATTCTTTGGAACTCTGCATTCAGATGCTTGTATCTTTCCTTTTCTCCTTTGCTTTTTGCTTCTCTCTTTTAACAGCTATTTGTAAGGCATCCTCAGACAGCCATTTTGCTTTTTTGTGTTTCTTCTTCTTGGGGATGGTCTTGATTCCTGTCTCCTGTGCAATATCATGAACCTCCATTCATAGTTCAGCAGGCCCTCTATCTATCAGATCTGGTCCCTTAAATATATTTCTCACTTCCACTGTATAGTCATAAGGGATTTGATTTAGGTCATACAAGAATGGTCTAGTGGTTTTCCTCACTCTCTTCAATTTAAGTCTGAATTTGGCAATAAGGAGTTCATGATCTGAGCCATAGTCAGCTCCTAGTCTTGTTTTTGCTGACTGTGTAGAGCTTCTCCATATTTGGCTAAAAAGAATATAATCAATCTGGTTTTGGTGTTGACCATCTGGTGATGTTCATGTGTAGAGTCTTCTCTTGTGCTGTTGGAAGAGGGTGTTTGCTATGACCAGTGCATTTTCTTGGCAGAACTCTATTAGCCTTTGCCCTGCTTCATTCCGTATTCCAAGGCCAAATTTGCCTGTTACTCCAGGTGTTTCTTGACTTCCTACTTTTGCATTCCAGTCCCCTAGAATGAAAAGGATATCTTTTGGGGGTGTTAGTTCTAGAAGGTCTTGTAGGTCTTCACAGAACCATTCAAATTCAGCTTCTTCAGCATTACTGGTTTGGGCATAGACTTGGATTACCGTGATATTGAATGGTTTGCCTTGGAAATGAACAGAGATCATTCTGTCATTTTTGAGACTGCATCCAAGTACTACATTTTGGACTCTTGTTGACAATAATGGCTAATCCATTTCTTCTAAGGTATTCCTGCCCACAGTAGTAGATATAATGGTCATCTGAGTTAAATTCATTCATTCCAGCCCATCTTAGTTCGCTGATCCTAGAATGTCGATGTTCACTCTTACCATCTCTTGTTTGACCACTTCCAATTTGCCTTGATTCATGGACCTGACATTCCAGGTTCCTATGCAATATTGCTCTTTACAGCATCGGACTTTGCTTCTATCACCAGTCCCATCCAAAACTTAATGTTGTTTTTGCTATGGCTCTGTCCTTTCATTCTGTCTGGAGTTATTTCTCCACTGATCTCCAGTAGCATATTGGGCACCTACCAACCTGGGGAGTTTATCTTTCAGTGTCCTATATTTTTGTTGTACTGTTTTCATACTGTTCATGGGGTTCTAAAGGCAAGAAGATTCCATATATATATGTGTCAAACTACAATATTTGTATTCCTCTTTCTGACTCACTCCTTCTGTATAATAGGGTCTAGGTTCATCCACCTCATCAGAACTGACCAAATATGTTACCTTTTATGGACATCATGAGAAACGCTGGACTGGAAGAAACACAAGCTGGAATCAAGATTGCCAGGAGAAATATCAATAACCTCAGATATGCAGATGACACCACCCTTATGGCAGAAAGTGAAGAGGAGCTAAAAAGCCTCTTGATGAAAGTGAAAGAGGAGAGCGAAAAAGTTGGTTTAAAGCTCAACATTCAGAAAACGAAGATCATGGCATCCGGTCCCATCGCTTCATGGGATATAGATGGGGAAACAGTGGAAACAGTGTCAGACTTTATTTTGAGGGGCTCCAAAATCACCGCAGGTGGTGACTGCAGCCATGAAATTAAAAGACACTTACTCCTTGGAAGAAAAGTTATGACCAACCTAGATAGCATATTCAAAAGCAGAGACAATACTTTGCTGACTAAGGTCCGTCTAGTCAAGGGTATGGTTTTTCCAGTGGTCATGTATGGACGTGAGAGTTGGACTGTGAAGAAGGCCGAGTACAGAAGAATTGATGCTTTTGAACTGTGGTGTTGGAGAAGACTCTTGAGAGTCCCTTGGACTTCAAGGAGATCCAACCAGTCCATTCTGAAGGAGATCAGCTCTGGGATTTCTTTGGAAGGAATGATGCTAAAGCTGAAGCTCCAGTACTTTGGCCACCTCATGCGAAGAGTTGACTCATTGGAAAAGACTCTGATGCTGGGAGGGATTGGGGGCAGGAGGAGAAGGGGATGACAGAGGATGAGATGGCTAGATGGCATCACGGACTCTATGGACGTGAGTCTGAGTGAACTCTGAGAGATGGTGATGGACAGGGAGGCCTGGTGTGCTGTGATTCATGGGGTCGCAAAGAGTTGGACACAATTGAGCGACTGAACTGAACTGAACTGAACTGAATAGTCCATTGTGTATATGTACCACAACTTCTTTATCCATTCATCTGTCGATGGACATCTAGGTTGCTTCCATGTTCTAGCTATTGTAAATAGTGCTGCAATGAACAATGGGATGCGTGTGTCTCTTTCAATTTTAGTTTCCTCAGGGTATATGCCTAGGAGTGGGATTGCTGGCTCATATGGTGGTTTTATTCCTAGGTTTTAAGAAATCTCCATACCATATTCTGTGGTGGCTTTATCATTTTACATTCCCATCAACAGTGCAAGAGCATTCCCTTTTCTTCACACCCTCTCCAGCATTTATTGTTTGTAGACTTTTTGATGATGACCATTCTAACCGGTGTGAGGTGACATCTCATTGTAGTTTTGATTTGCATTTCTCTAGTAATGAGCGATGTTGAGCATCTTTTCATGTGTTTGTTAGCCATCTGTATGTCTTCTTTGGAGAAATGTCTGTTTAGGTCTTTTTCCCACTTTTTGATTGGGTTGTTTGCTTTTCAGGCATTGTTGTACGACGAGCTGCTTGTATATTTTGGAAGTTAACCCTTTCTCAATTGTTTCATTTGCTATTATTTTCTCCCATTTTGAGGGTTGTCTTTTCACCTTGCTTAGAGCTTCCTCTGCTATGCAAAAGCTTTTCAGTTTAATCAGGTCCCACTTGTTCACTTTTCTTTTTATTTCTGTTACTCTAGGAGGTGAGTCATAGAGGATCTTGCTTTGATTTATGTCATCTAGTGTTCTGCCTATGTTTTCCTCTAAGAGTTTTATAGTTTCTGGTCTTACATTCAGGTCTTTAACCCATTTCGAGTTTATCTTTGTGTATAGTGTTAGCAAGTGTTCTAATTTCTTTCTTTTATATGTATCTGTCCAGTTTTGCCAGCACCATTTATTGAAGGGGCTATGTTTGCCCCATTGTATATTCTTGCCTCCTTTGTCAAAAATAAGGTACTCATAGATGCATGGGTTTATTTCTGGGCTTTCTATCTTGTTCCATTGCTCTATGTTTTTGTGCTAGTGCCATACTGTCTTGATGACTGTAGCTTTGTAGTAAAATCTGAAGTCAGGAAAGTTGACTCCTCCAGCTCCATTCTTCTTTCTCAAGACTGCTTTGGCTATTCAGGGTCTTTTGTGTTTCCATGTGAATTGTGAAATTTTTTGTTCTAGTTATATGAAAAATGACATTGGTAATTTGATAGGGATCACATTGAATCTGTAGATTGCATCTGGTAGTATAGTCATTTAAACAATATTGATTCTTCTGACCCAGGAATATGGAATATCTCTCCACCTGTTTATGTCATCTTTGATTTCTTTCATTAGTGTTTTATAATTTTGTGGGTACTGTTCTTTTGCCTCCTTAGGTAAGTTTATCCCTAGATATTTAATCCTTTTTGCTGCAGTGGTGAATGGGATTGATACCTTAATTTCTCTTTCTGATTTTCCATTGTTAGTATAGAGAAATGCAAGTGAATTTACTAAATTCACTGATTAGCTCTAGTAATTTTCTGATACTATCTTTAGGATTTTCTATGTACAGTATCACGTCACCTGCAAACAGTGAAAGCTTTTCTTCTTGTATTCAAATCTGGATTCCTTTTCTTTCTTTTTCTTTTCTGATTTCTATAGCTAGGACATCCAGAACTATGTTGAATAATAGCAGTGAAAGTGGACACCCCTGTCTTGTTCCTGATATTAGGGGCAATGCTTTCAGTTTTTCACCATTGAGAATAATGTTTGCTAAAGGCTTATGATATATGACCTTTACCATGCGAAGAGTTGACTCATTGGAAAAGCCTCTCATGCTGGGAGGGATTGGGGGCAGGAGGAGAAGGGGACGACAGAGGATGAGATGGCTGGATGGCATCACTGACTCGATGGACGTGAGTCTGGGTGAACTCCAGGAGTTGGTGATGGACAGGGAGGCCTGGCATGCTGCAATTCATGGGGTCGCAAAGAGTCGGACACGACTGAGCAACTGAACTGAACTGAACTGAACTGATGTTGAGGTAGGTTCCTTCTATGCCCAGTTTTTGAAGAGTTTTAATCATAAGTGGGTGCTGAATTTTGTCAAATATTTTTTCTGCATCTACTGAGATGATCATATTGTTTTTATCTTTCAATTTGTTAATATAGTGTATCACATTGATTGATTTGCATATATTGAAGAATCCTTGCATCCCTGGAATAAACGCAACTTGATCATGGTGTATGAGGTTTTTGATGTGTTGCTGAATTCTGTTAGCTAATATTATGTTCATTTTTGAATCTATGTCAATCAGTGATATTGGCCTGTAGTTTTCTTTTTTTGTGTTGTCTTTGTCTGGTTTTGGTAGCAGGATGATGGTGGCCTTGTAGAAAGAGTCTTTTTTTTTTTTAATTTAAATTTATTTATTTTAATTGGAGGCTAATTACTTTACAATATTGTATTGGTTTTGCCATACATCAACATGAATCCACCACGGGTGTACATGTGTTCCCAATCCTGAACCCCGCTCCCACCTCCCTCCCCATACCATCGGTCTGGGTCATCCCAGTGCACCAGCCCCAAGCATCCTGTATCCTGCATCGAACCTAGACTCTCTGCAGTTTTTTGAAAGAGTTTTAGAAGCTTATGCAGTAGTTCTTTTCTAAATGTTTGATAGAATTCTCCTGTGAAGCTGTCTGGTCCTGGGCTTTTGTTTGGGGGGAGATTTTTGATCACAGCTTCAATTTCAGTGCTTGTAATTGGGTTGTTCATAATTTCTATTTCTTCCTGATTCAGGTTTGCAAGATTGAGCTTTTCTAAGAATCTGTCCATTTCTTCCAGGCTATCCATTTTATTTATATCCATATAGTTGTTCATAATAGTTATATAGTTATAGTTATAAAATTCTTTGTTTTTCTGCATTGTCTGTTGTAAGTGCTCCTTTTTCATTCCTAATTTTGTTGATTTGATTCTTCTCTTTCTTTCTTGATGAGTCTGGCTAAAGGTTTGTCGATTTTATCTTCTCAAAGAACCAGTTTTTAGTTTTATTAATCTTTACCAATTTTTTTTCACTTCTTTTTCATTTATTTCTGCTTGGATATTTATGATTTCTTTCCTTTTACTAATTTTTTTCCCCTTTTTCTTCTTCCAGTTATTTTAAGTGTAAAGTTAGGTTTTCTATTCAATGCTTTTCTTGTTTCTTGAGGTAGGATTGTATTGCTATAAACTTTCTTAGAACTGCTTTGGCTGCATCCCATACATTTTGAGTGGTTGTGTTTTCATTGTCATTTGTTTCTAGAAATTCTTTTATTTCCCATTTGATTTCTTCATTAACCTGTTTGTTATGTAGAAATGTGTTGCTTGATCTCCATGTGTTTGTGTTTCTTACAGTTTTTTTTTTTTTCTTGTAATTGATATCTAGCTCACAGTGTTGTGGTCAGAGAAGATGCTTGATATGATTACAATTTTCTTAAATTTACTGATACTTGATCTGAGACCCAAGATGTGGTCTATCCTGGAAATGTTCCATATGCACTTGAGAAGAAGGTGTATTCATCTGCATTTGGATGGAAGATCCTGAAGATATCAATGAGCTCCATCTCATCCAGTGTATCATTTAAGTCTGAGTGAACTCTGGGAGTTGGTGATGGACAGGGAGGCCTGGCGTGCTGTGATTCATGGGGTCACAAAGAGTCGGACATGACTGAGTGACTGAACTGAACTGAAGACTTGTGTTTACTTATTATTTTATGTTTTGATGATCTGTCCATTGGTGTGAGTGGAGTATCTCCTACTATTATTGTGTTACTGTCAATTTCTCCTTTTATGTCAGCTAGTGTTTTTCTTATGTATTGAGGTGCTCCTATGTTGGATGCATAGATACTTACAATTGTTATGTCTTCCTCTTGGATTAATCCCTTTATCATTATGTAGTGTCCTTCTTTATCTCTTCTAATTTTCTTCATTTTAAGGTTTATTTTGTGTGATATGAGGATTGCTACTCCAGCTTTCTTTTGCTTCCCATTCGCATGGAATATATTTTTCCATCCTCTCAGTTTCAGTATTGTGTCTTTAGGTCTGAAGTGGGTTTCTTGTAGACATCATATATATGGGTCTTGTTTTTGTATTCATTCAGCCAGTCTGTGTCTTTTGATTGGAGCATTTAATCCATTTACATTTAAAGTAATTATTGATATATATGTTCCTATTGCCATTTTCTTAATTGTTTGGGGCTGATTTTGTAGATCTTTTTCCTTCTCTTGTATTTTTTGACTATATAAGTCACTTTAATATTTGTTGTAAAGCTGGTTTGGCAGTACTGAATTCTCTTAACTTTTGCTTATCTGAAAAGCTATTTTATTTCTCCATCAGTTTTAAATGAGATCCTTGCCAGGTCCAGTAATCTTGGTTGTAGATTTTTCCTTTTCAGTACTTTAAATATATCCTGCCATTCCCTTGTGGCCTGCAGAGTTTCTGCTGAAAGATCAGCTGTTAAGTGTATGGGGTTTCCCTTGTATGTTATTTGTTGCTTTTCCTTTGCTGCTTTTAATATTATTTCTTTGTGTTTAGTCTTTGTTAGTTTGATTAGTATCTTTCTTGGCATGTTTCTCTTTGGGTTTATTCTATATGGGACTCTTTGTGCCTCTTGGACTTGATTACTGCTGCTGCTGCTGCTGCTGCTGCTGCTAAGTCACTTCAGTCGTGCCCGACTCTGTGTGACCCCACAGACGGCAGCGCACCAGGCTCCCCTGTCCCTGGGATTCCCCAGGCAAGAACACTGGAGTGTGTTGCCATTTCCTTCTCCAATGCATGAAAGTGAAAGTGAAGTTGCTCAGTCATGTCCAACTCCTAGCAACCCCATGGACTGCAGCCTACCAGGCTCCCCCGTCCATGGGGTTTCCAGGCAAGAGTACTGGAGTGGGGTGCCATTGCCTTCTCCTGGACTTGATTGACTGTTTCCTTTTCCATGTTGGGGAAATTTTCAATATAATCTCTTCAAAAAATTTCTGATACCCTTTCTTTTTCTCTTCTTCTGAAAGTGAAAGTGAAGTCACTCAGTTGTGTCTGACTCTTTGCCACCCCATGGACTGTAGCCTACCAGGCTTCTCCGTCTGTGGGAATTTCCAGGCAAGAGTACTGGAGTGGGTTGCCATTTCCTTCTCCAGGAGATCTTCTCGACCCGGGGATTGAACCCAGGTCTCCCACATTGTAGCAGACGCTTCACTGTCTGAGCCACCAGGGAAGTATGGGGTCCCTATAATTTGAATGTTGGTGTGTTTGATACTGCACCAGAGGTTTCTGAGATTATCCTCAGTTCTTTTCATTATTTTTACTTTATTCTGTTTTCAGAAGTTATTTGCACTATTTTATCTTCCAACCTACTGATTCATTCTTCTGCTTCAGATATTCTGCTACTGATTCCTTCTAGAGTATTTTTAGTTTCAGTAATTGTGTTGTTTGTCTTTGTTTATTGATTCTTGCATTTTCTCCATTTTGTTTTCAAGGTTTTTTATCATCTTTACCATCATTATTCTGAATTTGTTTCCAGGTAGGTTGCCTATTTCCTCTTCATTTATTTGGATTTCTGTGTTTCTAGTTTGTTCCTTCATTTGTGTAGTATTTCTCTGCCTTTTCATTATGTTTATAACTTTTTGTTTGAGGCCTCCTTTTCCCAGATTTCAAGGTTGAATTCTTTCTTCCTTCTGGTTTCTCCCCTTCTAAGGTAGGGCCAGTGGTTTGTGTAAGATCTGTGAGATTTGTGCTGAGTTTTTGCTTGTTTGTTTGTTTTTCCTCTGATGAAGGCTGAGTGAGGAGGTAATCCTGTCTGCTGATGATTTGGTTTGTATTTTTGTTTTGTTTGTTGCTTAGATAAGGCGTCCTGCACAGGGTGATAATGGTGGTTGGGAGATGCCATGTCTTGTATTCAAGAGGTCTCCTTTGTGTGAATTCTCACTATTTGATACTCCTAGCAATGGCACCCCACTCCAGTACTCTTGCCTGGAAAATCCCATGGACGGAGAAGCCTGGTAGGCTGCAGTCCATGGGGTCGCTAAGAGTCAAGACACAACTGAGCGACTTCACTTTCACTTTTTACTTTCATGCATTGGAGAAGGAAATGGCAACCCACTCCAGCGTTCTTGCCTGGAGAATCCCAGGGATGGGGGAGCCTGGTGGGCTGCCATCTCTGGGGTCACACAGAGTCGGGCACGACTGAAGCGACTTAGCAGCAGGGTTAGTTCTCTGGTAGTCTAGGATCTTGGAGTCAGTGCTCCCACTCCAAAGGCTCAGGGCTTGATCTCTGGTCAGAAACAAAGATTCCACAAGTGGCTTGTTATGGCAGTAAGTGAGAGTAAAACAATATCAAAAAGCGAGAAACCAAAGATGAACTCCAGACAAATAGCAGTTACAAAATCAGGCAAATAATAATTTAAAAAATGGAATATACACATATACATATACATCCATGAGCAAAGTCAAAACAGTCCAATAAAAATAAAGTACAGTAGATTGACCCAGTGAACAAAAGATATCAAAAATTATATTTACCCATTAAGAACAAAACTAACTAAAGCACAAACTAGAAAACAAAACTAAAGCCAGGTGTCAAGTGTGGAATAAAGCAATGAAAACAAAACTAACAAATATGTTGAGAGGAAAGGAAAGAAAGAATAGATATGCAAAGTTAAGTAGAGGTAGATGAAGAAGATTTATATACATTAAAGATTAACTGCAAGGGGAAAGGAACAGTAGGAAAGGCAAACAAAGGAATAAATGTAGAAAAAATATAATAGGTTATAAAAACTAAAAATTAAAATTATAAAAAAAGAAAAAGAAAAAAAGGAAGAAGAAAGAAAAAAGGAAGGAAAAGAAAAAGAAAAACTCCACAGAATTATAAAAGCCCAAAGTAGAGGCAGAAGTTTATAACAACAATAAAAAGTGTGGCTGAATATAAATATATACATATACACCACTAAGCAAAATCAAAACAGTCTCACAAAATATAGTACAATATATTGTACTGGCAAACAAATGAAACCAAAAATTCTATCTGTCAGAACAAAACTAACTAAAGCACAAACTGGGAAACAAAACTAAAGCAAGGTGCCAACTGGGAAATAAAGCAATGAAAATAAAACTAACAAATATGTTAAGAGGAAAGGAAAGAAAAAAAATAGACATGCAAAGTTAAATAGAGATAAAAAAATTTATATACATTAAAGATTAACTGCAAGATGAAGAGAACATTAGGAAAAACAAACAAAGGAATAAATGTAGAAAAATAATAATAGATTGAAAAAATAAAATTAAAAAAAGAGAAAAGAAAAAGAAAGGAAAACTCCCCAGAACTGCAAAAGCCCAATGTAGAGACAGAGGTTTATAACAACTATAAAAAATGTTACTGAGAAAAAAAAAAAAGAAGTTTAAAAGCTTAATTAGACTTCATTGTGCCAATAAAATCGACAACTACAACAGAGGGGGAGAACAGAAAAAAAAAAAGAAAAAATCCAAAAGAATCTATGAAGTGAAGTCACTCAGTCATGTCTGACTCTTTGCGATCCCATGGACTATAGTCTACCAGGCTTCTCTGTCCATGGGACTTTCCAGGCAAGGGTACTGGAGTGGGTTGCCATTTCCTTCTCCAGGGGATCTTCCTGACCCAGGGATTGAACCCAGGTCTCCTGCATTGCAGGCAGACTCTTTACCCTCTGAGCCACCAGGGAAGCCCAAAAGAATCTATAGAGCAAGTCAAAACATAAGAATAATAAATGTTTTCCTTGAGTCACTGCAGTCAGACTCCTTTCCCTCACTGGGAGTCACAGTTCACCTCACCTCCCTAGGATGACCGCAAACACTGTGCTGATCTCTGGACCTGCTGTGGGGGCAGCTTGGATTCTAATCTGGTCCTATTCCTGTGTGTTCTTGCCTCCAATGTCCACTGCTATCAGAACTAGTGTGTTTTATTTTGTGGGAGCTCTCAATGACCATTTATATACCCCATAGACACAGAGTCTGCCTAGTTGATCATGCAGATTTAATCTTCAGCTTGTGTAGCTGGTGGGAAGGTTTTGGGTCTTCTTCCTTATTCACACTGCCCCTGGGTTTCAATTGTGGTTTTATTTCCACCTCTGCATGTGGGTTGTCCACTGTGGTTTGTTCCTGAGGCTGCCCTGGAGGACCTGGGTTTGCCCCTGTGAGGGCCAGATATGGAGGTGCTGCAGCTGGTTGGGTTTCAGGGGTTCTGGAAGCACCAGGTACTCAGGGGAGTTGACAGCTAGAGCAGCAGGAAATATAGTGCTCTAGAAGGGTATGGCAACCAGTATTGGCCCATACACTCCAGTATTCTTGCCTGGAGAATCCCCCTCCCTGACAAAGAAGCCTGGCAGGCTACAGTCTACAGGGTCACAAAGAGTTAGACGCTACCGAAGTGACCCTGCGTGCATAGATTCAAGACTTTTTTTGCCCTTGGCAGTTCTGCCCCAGTGAGATTTGAGCATGAAGGTGGCACAGCTGCTTGGCTTGCAGGGACCCTGGTGGTGCCAAGTGTGTGGGGACACGGACTGCCTCTGTCCCAGGAATTATGGCCCTATCTGAGTCTCTTTTCAAGCCTCTTGTCCCTGGTGGTCAGAAGGCCTCTTTGGCCTGTCTTTCTCTGTAGCTCTGCACATTTAGGCACTTAGAGGGCTCCCTTGCCTGGGGTCCTTATTTGTTGTTCAGCTCGTCAGGCACATAGAGGGGCCCCGTGGCGGGGGTCCTACTCTGTAGTTCAGTGTGTCAGGTGTTTGATGGGCCAGTCTCTCTATTGTTCAGCTGCGGATGCTGGCATGTTGGAAGAGAGAGGCTATGGTGATGGCTCCATTGCCTACACGTGACTCAGCAGTATCATCTTGCCTCCATGGCTGCCCAGCTTTCCTCCACAGGCATTTCCCACCAGTTTCCTCCCTCACATCCCCTCAGTCTGTCTCTCCACAGTCAACAGCCACCCTTGCCCTGGGATTGCTCCAGAATCCCTAAACTCCAGCTCCCAGCTGCAGTGCCTTCCAGGGGACTTGCGTCCCTGTTCGGGGTATGTATGGCTGCAGCCAGGACTGTCTGACTCTCATTCCATTTAGGCTGCCACAGATCAGCTGTTTCACTCTCAGCCTTAAATGTTTCTCCTCTGACTCACACAATTGCCCCGCTGTGGGGATCAGACCCCTGCTTCAGTTCCCCCACCAGCTGAGGGCAGGTCCAGTCCTACAAACACTCTTGGTTTTCCCCTTAGTTCCTTCATCCTACCAAGTTTTGAGTGGTTCTATATATTCTTTTCCACTGGTCAGGTACTCCTGTCCACTTTCAGCTGGTGTTCTGCCTGCACTTCTGTGGCTAAAGGTGTATTCCTGATGTATCTGTGGAGACAGATATACTCCACATCCACCTACTTCTCTGCCATCTTGTTCTCCAAGATGGATTATTGACACTTTAAAAACTTATTAAAGTTATTATTAGTTTTTACAGTCTCACACACACTCACACAATTCCAAGTTTTCTTTCTTGGAGAAAGCTCTTAGATAATGCTTGCTTATTGTATAGGATGGGTATTAACCTCTGAATATAGATCCACAGAGTCCTACAGAGCCAGGATCCTAGGTGGAGATTTTATTGATCACAGGCTATTACGCCATGAATCTGTTAGAATATTTTCAGCCTCAAATAAGAAAACATCCACCTAGACAGTTCCCTGGAAGTCCACTGGTTAGGACTCTACTCTTTCACTGCTGATGGCCCAGGTTTGATCCCTGGTTGGGAAACTAAGGTCCCATAAGTTGTACCGTGTGGACAAAAGAGAGAGAGAGAGAATATCCACTGAAAAATGGCTTTAACCATAAGAATATTCATTAGCTCACATGACAATATCTAGAGGTAGAGTGGCTGCAACGTTGGTAAATGAACTGCTTTAAAAAATAAGATAAAAGTTGCATATTTTCTATTGTTTTTCTGCTTTACAATCCTCAGTACTTAAACTTCTCTCTTCACAACCTCAAAGCAGCTACTACAGCTTTAGACATTATACCCTCCATCAGCTATGCAAAAAGTAGAAGGGAAGCTTTTCCTTTTATATTTCTTTATATAAGGTTTTCCTTCCTTTTCCAGAAGGCTCTCAGCAGACTCATCCTCTGGTCATGTTTACCAGGATTAAGTCATACATTCATGCCCTATCTACACGAGCAGCTGAGAAAGCAAGACTAGCCATTTCTATTAATAACTCTTCTACTGGGAAATGAATGCTGGTATCGGAAATGGCAACCCACTCCAGTATTCCTGCCTGGAAAATCCCATAGACAGAGGAGCCTTGTGGGCTACAGTCCATGGGGTCACAAAGAGTTGGACACAACTGAGCAACTAAGCAGCAGATCAAGGAAGAAGTATAGAGGAAACACCTGTATCCCTCCTTGTGTGTACTTCTCATTATCTTCATAAGTAAGTAAAATAAAATTATCTGCCAAAATGAAGTTGATACATTCCTCACTGGACTGGTTCTAGTTTGCATATTCTCAGACAGCTTCACTTTTTGTTCTCTTCTTTCCTGTTTTATTTGTTTATTTCACCTCCTGGCCACCCTGTCCTTTTCATTTTGGTGGTGGTGATGGTAGGAAATGCTTGGAGGATAGCAGAAATAGCCCCGGACTTAGGAAATAAAATTCTGGGTTCCAGAATCTTCCCTGTCCCTCATCAGCCATAGAATCAACAAGGCTCTTGGGCTCTGAGACTCATCTGTGAAGAGGATGTGATAATCCCTGCCCAACTCATTTCTGGAAGTAACTTTAGAGGCCACATGAGGTAAAATGTGTAAAAGACTGTTTTGTAAGCTGTTAAGCACTATGCATATTCAGTGAGCTGCTGAGACATTTTAGGATTCTTGTTTGCACTTAGAAACACCTACACCTCGAGTATACCACACTGAGGTCATTTTGAAAAGTAAAGTTCACAAGTCAGAGACATCCAAACATTGGCTGGAAGGAAGTCAGTGTGTTCACAGTAAAGAGTGTTTGAATAGCTGCGCTTCAGAGTCAGAGATTATAGTCTTCCCTTGACTGTATCACCAAGGACAGTCACTACAGCTGATTATTTGAATAGGAACTTGTCTCCAAAGGAGTAAGCCACAGACTTGGAGAAGAGCCTCAGACAGTCAAATATTTGGACTTAGGCAATCTCTTTCAAGAAGTCTTCTCTGCCACCCAGCCCTTCTTCATGGTCCAAGCAGCTCACTCAGGACACTCAGCCCCTCTTCTAAAGTTCAGGTGCTTATCATGGCCTCATAACCTGGCTACCCATGGAGCAGGACTGAACTTAAGCAACATCATGAATTCTAGTCAAAACTCAGGAGGACCCCTCTTTTTTGAGCACTGACTTACTACATATTTGAAATAAGTGTGTATATATACACATACTTGAGAGGCTGAGACACAGGCCTTGCCTTCTGAACTCTAGGGGGGGAATCATATAAGAACTCTACTTCAGTTCAAGGCACAATACAGCAGGTGCCAAAAGCATCTAAAGTGCTCAGACCTTTTATATCAAAGTCAAAACAGAGAGAGAATGAATCCAGGCAGGAGCATCAGGGAAGATCTGAAATGGACATGGGAAAATGGTGTCTTGATTGCAGGTAGAGATGCTGGGAGAAACAGCATGATCAAAGGTTCAAGCTGGAGGAGACAAATCATGCTTGTGGAAGGGTTCCTACTATAGGACAGATGAAAAGACAACAGGCAAATTACAGGGGGTCTGGGGTCACAGGAAAGCATGTTGGGAGCTAAACTCTTGTTTTCACATAACAACTTGTGGCAGTTTCTCTTTCTTCCCCTTCCATCATTTCAGGATCTTGGTGTCCAGTATCTCAATCTGCTGTCCTCCCCATCATCAAAATTGCTATCAGGGAGAGAGCTAATATAGATGACTTATGGCTTGGTGAGGATGGGAGGCGGACTAATATTTCATTTTATACCTTGTCTCAATTACAGAGTAAAAGGCATTTTTTCCTATTAGAGAAATTCCAGAAATCAAAATGAGGAGAAACCACATCCCCCAGCTGACAGAAAGCTAGTGTGATTGAAAGAATATCTGAAATCCAGTCAGTTAGATGATTTATTTGTCCCTCAAGCAAGTCATCCAACCTCTCTGCATTTCAGTATCTTTGTCCATAGTAGGAAAATCCTGTTAGACCTTCATCACAGAACTGTTTGTAAAGCACATGAAACAACTCACATAAAGATAAAGCACTCTGGCTCTGAGGATGCTCAGCCCACTCCCACAGCCTCTGGACACTTGCAGGTACCCTGGTGAAACTCTCACCAAGGGGCTAATGGCTCAGAGAGGAAAGTGCAGAGAGCTGCATAAGCTATGGGACATTCCTCCCCTGGTTTAACCTTTCTCCCCATCAAGGAATTCCCAACTGTGTAAGACTCTGGCCTGCGCTGGTCCAATCTAGGCCACAGGCACTGGGACATGGCTGATAACACCCTTAGATCTCATCTTCTCATGGGGGCTGAATGTTGGAGCACACTAATGAAGCAGGCACCAAAGGGCCCCAAGTATGGATCCTGATCTGACTTTTTGTCCCAGCTCCACCCTTACCTATGCACAGGAACTGAGAAAATCATTCTATCTCTTCGAACATGATTTCTTCTGCAAACTGGAAATAACACATCCTGTCCTGTCTCCCTCACAAACCTAAGATGTATTTCAAAAAAGTACACTATTATCACTGTGTGTGACTCTGACAGAAGAGCCTCTGAACGCCCTTGGACATGGGATGTCCTTTGGAATCAAACTCAATTGTTGTGTCCTTGAAGATCGCTTCCCCAGTTTTCTGGGCAGAATTCCCTTCCATCCTATGCACCCTCCAGGCACTTTGGTAGTTCCTCTGACACAAACAACATCACAAGCTAACTAATTGCATGTGTATGGCCCACACTGAGGTTCCTGAAGCTCAAGAGTCCTGTACTTTTCACCTTTGAAGCCCCAGGACCTGCCTTGACCCTGCACACAATGTCTGCAGAGGAAACATCTGGGTGAATGAAAGCTTCTCAGGCAGTGGTTTTATTCTGGCCTTCCTTTTCCCTCTAGGACATCCCAGGCTTGGAGACAGGGCACTTTCAGCAACTTGGTAAAAACTGGGTCTAGAACATCAGAAGGTAAATACAGGAATATTATGACAGGATGGGGATAGCCAAATGACATGCGGACCATTTTATATTCAGCCTTTGTCCTCAGGGCTCCAAGATGTTCTTACACCTTCTTTTTCCTCTGTCTTAGAAACGGTCCTAAAGATATTCCTAACTGAAACACTGGAATTAGAAAGTAATCCACATGGTCATATTGATGGGTCCACTGCAGGAGAAGTGCCAATAAATCGCTCAGGGGCACACACCGTTGCTTGCTCAGGCTCCATTAAATACACAGTATTCTTCACAGGGAGGCCAAGAGACATAAATGAGATGCTTTCATTGTAAAGCAGAGGAATGTGAAGCAGCTAAACCAAAAATTTTGCTAAAGTTTCTCTTTTTCCTTCCCTCAGAGTGATCTCAAGATGGAATGCAATCCAGCAGTTGAAAATGAAACAATTTAAGAGTGTTTGCTTCCAAGACATGAAACATGCAAAAGTGTAGTCTGAAGAATGTTGAGTCGGGCTGGCAATGAGATTCACCCTCCATTTTCGGGCACTTCCTAGAGGCAAGTATTATTGAGACTCAGCTGAGCTGGGCAAAATCCCAATAATATTAACATCACTTGCTCCATTGCTTTTCCTAGTAAGAATACACAGTAACGGTGTGTAATCATATTGCAGAATGTTGTGTCTAAAGACATGGTTTATTAAGGAGAAGATGGTCACTGAAGTGTTTCTCTGTGTGATAAAGCACTTATAATAATAAAAAAAAAAATCACCCAGGCAAACAGAATATTAAGAAATGAATCTGAATGCCACAGAGAGTTAAAACAAATTGGATATCGGTGCCTCCAGTTGGGTTGCCATCCCTTGTAATAAAATTGTCTCCTAAGAGGAATGTGTACTGTTTCAGGTTGGAAAGACATGCCTTTAAGCTTCTGCTGAAAATTCAGAATTGTTTTTACTCATGTAGTTGCTGTATTTCAAGAAATTATGAGACCACTACAGTCAGGCAAGGCTTCCGTTATTGAGCACTTATACTATGTTAACTTGCTATATATGTCTCATTTAACTTGGTCTACAACCTTATTATCAGATTCTATTACTATGTCCATTTTATTAAAGAGAAAAACCAAGGCTTAAAGAAGGATAACTGGTTCAATGTTATAAACTAGTAAATAGCAAAACTATTTTTTTAATTAATTTTTGCTGGAATATAGTTGATTTGCAATGTTGTGTTAGCTTCTGCTGTACAGCAAAGTGAATCAGTTAGACATAGACATATATCCACTCTTTTTTTAGATTAAAACTAATTTTCAAACTAAAGTCCATCTAACTTCAAAGCCCATAATTCCCATTTTATGGATGAAGACATTAAGGCTGAGAGAACTTAATAACTAGACCACTGCTGATTACATCGCAGAGCTGAGATGCAAAACCAGGCCCTTTTCCTATTATGTGGCCATATTGCCTCTTGCATTTACCATCTTTCTTGAAATGTTTTGAGTGAGTGGATATGGGTCGGTCCCTGTCAGCTGTCTCCAAGCTTCAGTCTCTTTGGGTATTTAGTGCCTCCCAAGCAGTTCAGCCAACTCCCAGCTGTTGAGAGCAGATGCCTCTGCTCCACAGAGCTCTCCAGTTATGCCTGTGCTGGGTCAAGGCCATGCTGCCATCATCCATTAAAGAGATCCATTAAAGAGAAACTTGAGTGAGTCTGGGTATTTGAAAAGCCACAGGAATCTTACCAGAGGCATAAGTGTTCCCAAGTCCATTCATAGCCCTTACAGAGTTCTTGACCTCCTCCCAGGTATTTAATAAATATGTCTTGGCAGCTCACTCTGTGCCAGCACTGAGGCACAGTGCTCTTAGAGCACTCTAAGAACATAAGGCTCTAAGAACATAAAAAGAATACGTACGGCCCCTGTCCTCAAGTATAAAAATAACAGCTAACATCTGTTGAGCACTTAGCGTGTGCCAAAGAACCTCCTAGTGCTGCGCTTGGATCCTTTACTCCTCACATGGGCCATGGTCAGTATAACTGATGAGCCCGTTTTGCAAATAAGGACACTGAGGCAAGATAACTGAAGTAAAGCTTTCCCAGGGTTCTAGCACAGGACACAGAGAAGTAGATAAGCCTTGCCAATCCAGTGTTAAGCACTGGGCCTGAGGGAACACAGGATGATGTAGGCTCTTAGGCCAGCCCAGGGGTTAGGAAAGGTTCCCCCTCCACACAACAAAGAGTGCGTTGGAATTAGCCAGTGAATGGTAAGGCAAGACTGTCTGACACAGAAGGGACAGCATATATGAAGGGGAAGACAGGTAACTTCAGGCCCTGGGGTTCAGTATGCCCAAAGCACAAAGAGAACAGAAGCAGAAGCCAGAGAGGTAGACACTTGGCCTTTTCTGTCATGTGACTCATTGCCAGGACCTTTTCAAGTGAACAGAACCAGAAACTTTTCAAAGTCATGAACATAATCTAGACCACAGCAAATTACAAGGAGGAAAGTGCAGTTAAAGTCATATTTCACCACAATATTGCTTTTTAAAGGATGGCTTATTTTATCTCCTTTGATCAGAATAATTCTGGGGGATCTTGTTTTACCTCCACTTATAATCCCAGGGACAGGGGAGCCTGGTGGACTGCCATCTATGGGGTTGCACAGAGTCGGACACTACTGAAGCAACTTCGCAGCAGCAGCATGAAGATCAGAGGTGCTAGGGGAAAAAAGGTTCTGTCTCCCAGAATACTGTCCACAGCAAGAAGGGCATTCATGGAACCCTTGGCTCACCCACGTCATTCTGGGCAGGTGGATCAAGCGCACCACATTTGCACATGCCTGACTTCTCTCCAGCACCACCGCCATGTCTGAGAACAGGGGTTCGAAAAGTGTCATACTACTGTGTATCTCTCATACAATGAATCTCCCAGCTCCCTTTCCAAAAATGAGCCCAGTGAAATTTTATTACAAGATCACATGTATTTCATATCTAAAAACAGATAATGACTCACAAAAGCATAGTCATTAAAAGTCCAAGTTAAAAAAAAAAATCAAAGTACTAATACAAGACATTTGAAAACCAGGACTAAGCCTTTTATTTGGCCAGGCCATGCAGCTTGTAGGGTCTCAGTTCCCCGACCAGGGACTGAACCCTGGGCTGCAGCATGAAATCTAATCCTAACCACAAGGCCACCAGGGAACTCCCAGCACTGTGTATTAATAATCACATGCAAATCAATATAGCGTAAGAAATTAGAGCATGCCTCCCAAGCTCTGTCAAGAACCTAGCCCCAGCTCCCCCATATATTCATGTCCCCAGCACTGTCTAGATCATGTTCATGACTGAATCATCTCTGGTTCTGACCACCTGAAGAGGATTTCAGGATCTGGCAATGAGCCACGTGACATAAAAGGTCTTCAGATCTCACTTCTCTGGTTTCATTTCATGCCCTCTCTAGATTTCACACATGCAGTCCTTGCTCTATAATCCTTGAGCATATCCAGGTGAATTTCTGTCACTTACCTAGACACAATGGGTCAGTTGTGAAAATATTGACCGTTTAGACACTGGTTTTTGCCCCTGAATAAGGACTGAAATGTAAGGGGATAGAAAAATGAGAACTATTGAGAGGGCCCCACAAAGAGACATCTTAAACCCTTCACCTCAGATCATCTCATTCTAAGAGTCAGTTCTTTTCTCATCTCCCAAATTTGAGGTACATCTAGTGGGACAGAAGGTGGCTGTATGTCAGAGAATAAATGAAAGAAGATAGCAAATTCCAAAAAACTACTGTTTTCACAAATTAAACTTTTTATAAAATCCTTTTACTGGGTAAATCCAAAACGCAAAGGGAGACTTATTTAAGATTAAAACAGAAAATAAAGTATTAACCCTAAAGCTCAACATTCAGAAAACTAAGATCATGGTATCTCGTCCCATCACTTCATGGCAAATAGATGGGGAAACAGTGGAAACAGTGTCAGACTTTATTTTGGGGGGCTCCAAAATCACTGCAGATGGTGACTGCAGCCATGAAATTAAAAGACGCTTACTCCTTGAAAGGAAAGTTATGACCAATCTAGATAGCATATTAAAAAGCAGAGACATTACTTTGCCGACTAAGGTCCGTCTAGTCAAGGCTATGGTTTTTCCAGTGGTCATGTATGGATGTGAGAGTTGGACTGTGAAGAAAGCTGAGTGCCGAAGAAATGATGCTTTTGAAGTGTGGTGTTGGAGAAGACTCTTGAGAGTCCCTTGGACTGCAAGGAGATCCAACCAATTCATTCTAAAGGAGATCAGTCCTGGGTATTCATTGGAAGGACTGATGCTAAAGCTGAAACTTTAATACTTTGGCCACCTCATGCAAAGAGTTGACTCATTGGAAAAGACTCTGATGCTGGGAGGGATTGTGGGCAAGAGGAGAAGGGGACAACAGAGGATGAGATGGCTGGATGGCATCCCTGACTCGATCGACATAAGTTTGAATGAACTCCGGGAGTTGGTGATGGACAGGGAGGCCTGGCTTGCTGTGATTCATGGGGTCACAAAGAGTCGGACATGACTGAGTGACTGAACTGAACTGAAATAGTTAATTTCTAATATTGTGTTAGTCTCAAGTATACAGCTAAGTGATTAAGTTTTATACATATATATGTATTTTTATTCAAATAAGGATTTACTGCATAGGACAGGTAATTATAGGCTTTCCAGGTGGTGCTAGCAGTAAAGAACCAGCCTCCCAATGCAGGAGGGTACAATCTCTAGGTTGGGATGATCCCTAGGAGGAGAACATGACAACCCATACCAGTATTCTTGCCTGGAGAATCCCATGGACAGAGGAGCCTGGCACACTAGTACATAGGATCACAAAGAGTCAGACACAACTGAAGTGACTTAGCATGCATGCATGCACGCACAGGGAATTATATTCAATATCTTGTAATAACCTGTGATGGAAAATAATGCATTTTTAAATCCCTCCCCAGTTTTTTGATTCCTCAAAGCCATTATCCCAAAGCCTGTAAAATCAAGTCAGTAAGTCAAATGGTTTTCAGACCTCTCTCTCTCCCCACCTTCATTTCCCTCCTACTTTCATTCAGCAAGTTTGTACCAGTCAGCATCCTTGGAGCTCAAAGGCAGAGCATGGCCCTGCTATCTACTACCGGGGAGACCATGGCCATCTTGTACTGATCTGCTCTTGAGGCAGATTCTACAACCAGCCCCAAAGGTAGCATGACAGAAACCTCAGACTTCTCTAACTAGGTGGGCCTTCTTTCTGCTCCACTCACTCATCCTCTCAGAGGGCAGAGGTTAGACATGTCAGATGGAAAAACAAGGAAGAGGGTTGCTGACTGAGTCAGAGCTTCTTCTCTGGTGGTTTACCTTCATTCACAGGTAAGTGTCCCCTCCCCACCCAAATACCCCAGTTGCTTATGTTTGGACTTTCTCAGCCCCAAACGTGCTAAGAGCTACTTCTTCTTAACTTCTTTAAATAAGACCTGAAAATTGTTGAAAGTCCCCATGATGATTTTATAATGCCTGTGACCATTGTCTCCTAAGTATTTAACTTCCAACTGCTCTAAGAGTGTCCCAGTGGGACCGTTTCATAGGAAATAACTACCTGTGAAAACATAGCATATGATGCTCTATTATTTTCTAAGCACATACAGCAAGATCTTTGGGGGTCTGCAGCTCCCCTGGGCCTATCTTTCCTTACCTGATTAGGTATTTCTGAAAATTGAAAAAACAGTGCTTGCTCAGGCCCAAGAGCTCTTTAACCACAAAGACAACCTCAGCTGCAATTCATACTGTCTGATTCTCCAAACGCTTCAGAAATGGCTGAGGCAGACAAAATTCTTCAGAATCCAGGCCCCCCCTGAATCTTGGAGGAGAGCAAGGGGGAAAGGGATTCCTTTCTCCTTTTATAACCTCAAGACAATTGAACGCTGCCAGTGGAATTCTTGCTAGCTAGTCCCAGAGTTTGACCTCAGGCTGTTACAGAAACAATGTTTTCCATGAGGAGCTCTTGGTTAAGAAATTTCCTCTCACCCTGAGAATCCAAAAAAGCGTGGTTTATAAACCCTCAGACTCAACTCAAATAGTCTAAGCTGGGCTATCCAAGCTGGCGAGAACTGTAATTTCCAAGTAGCTCTGTACTCAGTGTGCCCAGCTGTCATTTTATAGCTGGGGGAATTTTTTTTTCCTAAAAAAATTATGCTTGGGTGAGAAGATGTTGCAAATTCCTTTTGAAGCATCAAGACAAGTTGAAGGAAAGGGGTAGCTCTGAGGCAGATGGAAGATGCGTGTGAGGCGGTGCTCTTCAGAAGAGGGAGGAGGAAGACGTGCCTGCTTTTCAATAAAAAGCTTCTAAATGGGTTTCTGATTATTTTCTTGTTTACTCCTCCTCTGTGTAATTTTCTCCTGATCAGCTGAATTGCTGACTGGAAATGACTGTTCCATCCCTGAGGAATACCGAGGGAGTTATCTAATGCTGGGCTATTTTCAGAAGCAGTTGGGAAAAGAGCAGGGATGGGAAGTGGAGAAGAGGATGGAATGGGGCAAAAAAGAAAAGAACCACATTCCCTGGTGGCTCAGACAGTAAAGACTCTGACTGCAATGCAGAAGACATGGGTTTGATCCCTGGATCAGGAAGATCCCCTGGAGAAGCAAAGGGCAACCCACCGCAGGATGCTTGCCAGGAGAATTTCATGAACAGAGGAGCCTGGTGGGCAACAGTCCATGGGGTCGTGAAGAGTCAGACATGACTGAGCAACTAACACACAGATGCACATCTATAAATAACATTTTCTGGTTCTGTCCCTAAAGACCAAAGTCATTTGCTAAATCTGTGTTCACTGAAGAACCATGTATTAAATTCTAAAATAAGAGGGAATCTATCTCCTCATGAGGCTTTTCATTAAGAAGCATTCTATAACCACACAATGCAATATCCTGATGAATCCACAGCAAATAAATAATGTGTACTATTTCCAGAAGTAATTGCTGTGTCTCTTCCTTCCTTTCTGATTGAGTGTGCAGTGAAACTGAGAATCTGTCGTATTCTTCCATGAGTCTTGCCGTCTACAGCTCAAACAGGCATCATTACCTTCTGTCTAAGTACTTTCACCTCTCTTCTAAAACATGTAGGCAGCCTGTCACCCACTCCTCCTATTTTCACAGTGTGCCCATGAGCTGGGCCTTCGCTGTTTACCTGCTGAGGTGCATCATGATGCTACAATGAGAAGCCTTCAATACAAGTATTTATGGCTCCCCGGGTATTTATCTGCAGTGGATAGGATGTTCAACTCAGCTAGGTCAGTCTGTCTGTCCAGGATGTCCATCCAGCCCTCAGCCACTAAGGCTTTGAGCTCTCTCAGGGCCAAAGTTAACAGTTGCTTTTTTCCCTTCTGGTTTTGCTATGTTGGGTCACCCATAAAACTTGTTCCTGGGAAAATCCATCCTAGTTCACACATTATTGCTTACTCTCTTTTACAGCAGAAGCTGCTTTCCTCCAAAGTATCCACATAGGCAAAATGTAGGACCACGTGTGTGGGATGAACTTTTACTGGGCCTATTTCATGTCACAAATGAAAAGCTTTCCTTTTCTCAATGAAACAAATATGTACTGAATTAGAGGGAGAAATGGGAAGAAAACTGAGTTGATCTTATCTTAGTTTGTGTCTTTTCCTACTTTAGGAACAATTGAGAAAAAAAAGATTGATCAATAATGATAATAGTAACACATTCATTCAAAGCTGATAAGTTTACCCAAGAAAGGTAAATAATTTGAAAGCAGTCTAGAAGGTCCCATTCAAACAGCCATTGTTTCTTGAACCCAGTAAGATGCCAGGCCATTCCTCTTTGCTTCTCTTCTCTGATAAGGCTGGTTAGCTTTACAAAGCAAAAAACCATTTTGTCAAAGCAGGAATATTTTTTTCCTTTCTTTGTTACTTGTGCGGGCTTTTCAGCCCCAGGATCTTTTAATCCCATACAACTCATTTAAAATAGATAAGAATGTTCTATCATCCCATCTAGATGCCTCTGGGAACAGAAAGGAGCTGTCATTATTGCAAACTGTACAGTGAATACTGAAAGTTGTCAAGCAGCATTTGCATGGCTGGTGCTAGCTGGGACGAGGGCTGTGCAGACTGAGTTTATACAGCAAAAGTGGCTTATCAAATGCAGATACTCCAGGTAGTCTATAAGGCAAAAAAAAGGATGTCAGGCCCACCCAGGCCTGGCAGCTGTTGTAGAAGACCCTCAACTAGGGCTTGTAAGCTGAATCACTGCAGTGAAAGCCAGCTGCTCTTGTCTTTGAAGATTCTTCCTCATTGAGTCATGACATTGCTCTCTCTTGTGACCCCCTTCATTGTTAGTGTCATGTGATAACCACCTACTATTTTGCTTAGGCTCCAAGGCTGTCTTAGCACTTCCAGCTTTTCCAAGTGTTTATCTGGATTCCTCCTCTGCATTTAGAGCACACAAATTCCCCAGTCCTGTCCTATTTGCCAGGTTTTGATATACAACCTTGCTTCTGCAGACCTGGGTTTCCTGGTGTTTGACATCTTGCCTCTTCTTATCTCATTTCTTGGCCCTTTGCTGTATGTGATATGTGTCTGAACTGTTTGTTTTTATTTTAAACCCAAGATAAACACACACATTATTTGAATGCCTACTGTGTGTCAGTTATTGGTGGTTCCATAGTGGACAAAACAATTCTCTTTCCTACGTCTACAAATCTTAAAATCCAACAATTAAGACAGATATTAATCCTAAAGCCAGATAAACATATAATTCCAACTAGTGATAAGTACCACAAATGAAAACAAAATGATCTGAAATAGATCAACAAGAAAGGTCTTTCCGAGAAAGTGATATTTAAACTAAACCCTGAAGGATTAGTAGGAGTCAAACAGCTTTCCAGGCAAGGAAAACAACTTGACTGAAGATCTGGCAGGAAAGAGTTTGGCAAATTCAAATAAACTAAAATAAGTTAATGTGACTGGAAAATAGTGGGGGAAAATAGAGAGAGTGAAATGAGGTTATAGAGTCAAGAGGGACAAGGCCATACATGGCCTCTCTAGCTGTAGTTAAGAATTTGGTGTCCTGGTCTAAGGCAATGGAAGCAACTACAAGATTTTAAGCGGCAGAATGTCCATGATGCCACTTATGTTACTCAAAGATCAAGGGAAAGACCTGATGCCAGAAGACCAGTAAAAATACAGTCACAAACTGTGAGAATGTTGATCTTGACCCCTAGGGAATCCACAGTGTTCAGTCTCCTCTCATGTGACCTTCCAGTCCTGGACCACAGTCTTGAACTGGTTCTTTGTGTGCCCTGGTGGCTCAGCTGGTAAAGAACCTGCCTGCCAGTGCAGGAGATGCAAGAAACACAGATTCGATGCTGGGTTGGGAAGATTCCCTGGAGAAGAAAATGGCAACCCACTCCAGTATTCTTGCCTGGAAAATTCCATGGACAGAGGAGACTGGCAGGCTACAGACCATGGGGTTGCAAAGAGCATGCCTGCATGTGGGCATCTTCTCCTACTATACCTAAGCCCTCTGGGAGCTCAAACATCATTGTGGTTTGCCCTCCTTCAGAAGGAAAGGCCAACCAGAGAAGAGATCAAGACAACCATATATCACATTTGGACACAATTATCTCATTTTCAACAATTTGTTCTTCTGACACAAAAAGAACCTTAGGGGTCAGTCATTTGTCTCTGTTCATGCCCCTCTCCACCACGCACATAGGAATGGAAACAGCACTGAACCAGGAATTAGAAGAGTAAATATCTGGTCTTATTTCAGAGACTGCTCAGACTATAGAGGTGACACAAATTTAAATGGAAGGTAGGATGAACAGTATCAAAACTGACTATAAAGTAATGACTGACTGTTGACAAAATGCAGAAGTAAAGTGTTTCCAATTCAGGCACTATGTCAAAAAATAGAAACTTAAATCTCTGAGAAGTCCCATCCAAGCTTTGATCCAAGGGAATATATCCTTAAATAGAGCAGAAAAACCAAATGACCCGAACATCAGCCCATGTACAAGAGATAATCCCAGGTACAAGGTCTCTCAAAAATATGACTGAATCCTCCTAGATACGAGGAGGTCCCTGGGGTAGGAGGTGGTGAGAGGAAACATTTATTATTACAATTCAAGGTTTATGGAGGGGAAATTTAGTGAAAATCTTTTTCCATGGTCAGGAAATTGAATAGTGTTGGAATCAGAGTCAGAACACAATGGTTTTTGACTAAAGGCCAGAGTAGTCTTGCAAGAAGAAGCCCCAGGGCCCATTGGTAGTAAATATTGATAGAGGTCCACAGTGAATGTTGCTGAATTGTGTGGATGGCATTTTATTGTCTATATATCCTCTTAGTTGCAGGGAGAAGAAAGATGCTAAAGCATGTTG
Source organism: Budorcas taxicolor (assembly GCF_023091745.1). NCBI lineage: Eukaryota > Metazoa > Chordata > Mammalia > Artiodactyla > Bovidae > Budorcas > Budorcas taxicolor. Next base: position 54,409,876 of record NC_068917.1, on the reverse strand, counting down.
AGTGCTTATGCGTGTGTGTATGTCTGACATTTGATTTTTCTCAAAGAAGGGCAATGTTATGTTTCAAAGCACAGAAAAGGTAAATTTTCAGGGTGACTTCTCTTCTAAAATACTGCTATAACCACCTTAAAAGCAGACAGATTCATTTCTTTAATGCTGAAAGAAAATAAGTAATACTAGTTTAATTCATTTTACCATCTGGGTTGTAAAACCAGTTGAATATCTGGTTAAATGGTAGTAGGGTAAACTGCCTTCTTACAGTAAGTTCCCCTTTATTATCACTTTAGGCAAAGCTACACCTAAGGGAGGAAAGTGACATGTTTATCTCCATGTTACCAACTCCTTGTAACATGTCATGTATTAATTCCAAATTTTAATTCTCCTTAACTCCAGCAGGAAATTGGAAGGAACTTTTTGAGGTTTCTGTAGATGCTATGTTTAGCTCTGATACCAAGAATGATCATAAAATAAAGCACGCTGTTACCACCCTGAACTGAGGAGAAGCAAAAGCAAAGCAAGGAGGGCAAAGGAAGAGCAAGCAGCATAGCTCAAGCTGGGGCATGGCCTTGTTCTGAGAGTCAGTGGTGTTTACTCAAAACCAAAAACGAATTAACCATGAGGCAGAAGGTGGAACCCAGAAAACTTTTCAGCTCATCCTAGACAAGAACTTCATGCCTCCATTTATTACTCTCGAGATGTGGTGGCTTCCCACAAGTCAGACATATCCATTGGAGCCATTAAAAATGCTTTGTAATAAAATAAGATGATTTTTTTTTTCTTTAGCTACTCGGTTACCAACACATTAACCCAGAAAATTCAGAATGGTGTATTTCTAAAGTTGCATGTTGTACAACATGTGTTAAAATCACATCCAGGAAAGTTACTGCCTTGTCTCTTCACTCCTGGTCTAGATGACTCTCAGTAGGCATTAGAGTAAAGGGAAATATCAACTCATGAAACTGATTCAGAGTTTACTAAAATTCTCAGTTGAAGGAGCTATCCCAATACAAAAACTTGTTTTCCAGTTAAACAGGGCTTATACTTCTTTCCCCAAGGTCAATAGAGCTGGAAACAACACTGATATGGCCTCTGGTCCTAGCCTAGCTCTTGTATTAAACAGCTGTGTAACCTCAAGCAAATCACTGAATCTAAGTCCCAGTCACATCACCTATACATGAAGGATGGCAGTCAGAGATCCAGCAATCAGGGCCCAATAAACATCAAACACTCTCCTTGCTGTTATTCTTATTAGTATCAGTGCTTTGTGTGACTTTAGGCAAGCAACTGAACCTCTCTTGTCTCTTGGGCTTACTTATTTGTAAGCTGAATTAAACAATTATTATAAATATTAAATGAGATAATATTTTTGAAAGGGCCAGGCATAGTACCAAGCAAATTGTAGATGCTCAGTAAATGTTTTCTTTCTTCTTCAAAGTTCTATGGCTTTATTACTAGAAAAAACAAACAAACAAACTCTCTTTTCCATAGAAAGATCTTTGAGGGAAGCCAAAGTCCTGCCTCTTGAGAAATCTGTATGCAGGTCAGGAAGCAACAGTTAGAACTGGACATGGAACAACCGACTGGTTCCAAATAGGAAAAGGAGTACGTCAAGGCTGCATATTGTCACCCTGTTTATTTAACTTATATGCAGAGTACATCATGAGAAACAGTGGACTGGAAGAAACACAAGCTGGAATCAAGATTGCCGGGAGAAATATCAATAACCTCAGGTATGCAGGTGACACCACCCTTATGGCAGAAAGTGAAGAGGAACTAAAAAGCCTCTTGATGAAAGTGAAAGAGGAGAGTGAAAAAGTTGGCTTAAAGCTCAACATTCAGAAAATGAAGATCATGGCATCCGGTCCCATCACTTCATGGGAAATAGATGGGGAAACAGTGGAAACAGTGTCAGACTTTATTTTGGGGGGCTCCAAAATCACTGCAGATGGTGATTGCAGCCATGAAATTAAAAGACGCTTGCTCCTTGGAAGAAAAGTTATGACCAACCTAGATAGCATATTGAAAAGCAGAGACATTACTTTGCCGACTAAGGTCCGTCTAATCAAGGCTATGGTTTTTCCTGTGGTCATGTTATGGATGTGAGAGTTGGACTGTGAAGAAGGCTGAGTGCCGAAGAATTGATGCTTTTGAACTGTGGTGTTGGAGAAGACTCTTGAGAGTCCCTTGGACTGCAAGGAGATCCAACCAGTCCATTCTGAAGGAGATCAGCCCTGGGATTTCTTTGGAAGGAATGATGCTAAAGCTGAAAATCCAGTACTTTGGCCACCCCATGCGAAGAGTTGACTCATTGGAAAAGACTTTGATGCTAGGGGGGATTGAGGGCAGGAGGAGAAGGGGACAACAGAGGATGAGATGGCTGGATGGCATCATGGACTCAATGGATGTGAATCTGAGTGAACTCTGGGAGTTGGTGATGGACAGGGAGGCCTGGCGTGCTGTGATTCATAGGGTTGCAAAGAGTCGGACATGACTGAGTAACTGAACTGAACTGAACTGAAAGGGATTATGGGCTCCCCTGGTGGCTCAGACAGTAAAGAACCCACCTGCAGTATAGGAGACCCAGGTTCAATACCTGGGTTGGGAAGACACCCTGGAGAAGGGAATGGCAACCCACTTCAGTATTCTTGCCTGGGAAACTCCATGTACAGAGAAGCCTGGTGGGCTACAGTTCATTGGGATCACAGTCAGACACAACTGAGTGTCCAACACTTTCACACTTTCAAAAGGGGTTATAGTACCCAACTCATTATAATCTTCTGTTTATTTATTTAAAAATTCCTTTTTTAAACGAACCAACTAAATTTTAAGAAGCCAACAAAATCTTAGAACTACCATATCTCTTAACAGTTTTTTAAACTGTGGAAAGAAAAATTACACCTGTCACCATGACCATTTATAAGCATAGGGTTCAGTAGTATTAAATATTCACATTATATAACCTATCTCCAGAACTTTTTCATCTTGCAAAACTGAAATCCTAAACCCAGTAAACAATAACTCCTCTCTCTTCCTACCCCAAGACCATGGCAAACATTGTTCTACTTTCTGTCTCTATGAACCTGACTACCCTAGATGCCTCATTCAGTGGAATCATACAGCATTTGTCTTTGTATCTGGTTTATTTCACTTTGCATAAGGTCCTCAAAGGTCCATTCATGTTGTAGCATGTATCAGAACTTCCTCTGTATTTAAGGCTGAATAATAGTCTATCATATGTGTATATCACATTTTGTATATCCGTAGGTCCACCAGTGCTCTTAGTAGTAGTTTTATCCAAATCTGTTTTAAAAATAAAACTTCCTGACTACAGCCACTCCCTATGGTGATTCCTGAGGAAACTCAGGATATGAAAAATACAAAATATTGGCCCCAGATAGCTGAGGTGCATATCAAAGGAATGATTTCAATAAGCCCAGACTTTTGCATCTTCCCATACATGGAAAGTGTTAAATTCCTTAACTTTAGGTATCTTATTGTCTTTAATTAATAACAATATTTTGATTATTTTGATGTTCCCAACTACCTGCCCTTTGTTGAAAACTATATATCCTAGCTCCCCGCTTACCTCAGAGCTGTCTGAAACACTGTCTCCTGGGCTACAGTCTTCATTTTGCCCCAAATAAAACTTAACTAGCATGTCCCCCCAAAACAATAAAAATTTAAAAAAAAAAAGAAACTTCCAGGTAGCAAAACTCCCCAACCTCAATTTAACAAATCTGGCTGGCGAAGAAGAATCCAAACCATGGAGGATATGAGCTTGGGACATGAACTCCTGTGTCCTACTCTCACCTGCTTGGGTTATCATATCAGCAACCTCAAACCTCAGCATGCTCTTCCTCCTCAGTTCAACCCAGATAAACCAAAATGACAGAAAAAATATATATATATTGGTTCTGGTCCTTTACCCACCAAATAAATATCATTGTACTCCACTTTCCTTATCTGGTTCTTATCTCTTCTTGTCTGCTACCTTTTTTGCGGATGGGTGGGTACAATAGTGATTATTCCTGAAAGAATTTACTAAAGGAGAGGAGAAGTGATATGGAGACTGGGAGACTAAACAAGAGACCTCAGAAATTGTGCTGTCCCATATGGTAGCCATCAGTCACATGGGGCTATTTACATTTTAATGTGAAATTAATAAAAATTAAATAGAAGTTTAAGTTTTTTCCTCTGTCACACTAGCCACATTTCACACAGTATAATAGCCACAAGCAGCTAAGGGCTACAGTATTAACATAAAAACAGCATTTCTGTCGTTGCAGAAAGTTCTATTGGACATACTGCTCTAGAGATTTCCAGATGAAAGTCTATTTAGTAACTCTTGAGAGAGAATGAGTATACCTAATCAATATTATGGCAATATAGCCTATTGTCCAAATAGCAACACTTCGGACATAGAAAAGAGGCATTAATAATTATCCAGAGACTACAGAGAGTGAAGAGGGGCATTGTGGAAAATTTATGTTGGGATGTATTAGTGGGTTCTCCAGAGAAACAAAACCAATAGGAAATATATAGATATATACAAGAAGAGATTTATTATAAGAATTGGCCCATCTGGTTATGAAGGCCAAGAAGTCCATTTGCAAGCTGGAAAACCAAGTAAGCCATGGTGTAAATCAATCCAGGTCCAAAGGCCTGAGATCAGGGAGCTGATTATGTAAGTCCTGAGTCAGAAAGCTCAAGAACCAGGAGCAGGGATATGTGAGGGCAGATGATAGATATCTCAGCTGAAGCAGAATAAGAATTCTCCCTTCTTCCCTCTTTCTGTTCTTTTCAGACACTCAGTGGATTGGATGATGCCCACCCCATTGGTAAGGGTGAACTTTTCATTCAGTCTACTGATTTAAATGCTAATCTCTTCCAGAGACCCCCTCACTGACATACCCCAAAAGAATGTTCTACTACCTATTTGGGTGTCCCCTAACCTAGCCAAGTTGACACATAAAATTAACTATCTCAGGGTTACAGGCAAACCTAGAAGCACTGTCACTCTGATTAACGTGTTCTTCCTGGAGATGGCATTTAGGATGCATTTGAACAGTGCCCCCAGAGTTGTACATGGGCATCTATTACTTTCATCAATATGCTTAGGACTAGAATTTCTTTCTCAAGGGACTATCACCTAAAAAAGCAATTCTTTTCCAGAAATGAGTCTATTTCTAGAAAGAGCTGAAGCTACTCACTCTTCCTTGGTACTGGGCTAGTCCCAGTCTAGACGCTCCCAGACAATATTCAGATCTGCATTTTCCCTGAGTCAGGCCTAGATGAGACTTTTCTCTTGCAAAGTGAGCGGAATGCTGAGAGATGTTTTTTTGTTTTGTTTGTTTTTTGGTTTTTTTTTTTTTTTTTTTTGGCAGTTTCTCTAATATGGGACTCTGATATTAACACAACTGTTCTAAAGTCACTTTATCTGCCCTGGGTCACAAGCTCAGCTACACTAATAGCACTGCTGGAGGGGATGGAGTAGGAGCAGAAATCTGGAGGGCTTCTGAGAGCTTGTGAGTGGGAAGATCAGTTGTTTGTTTCACTGTGTTTATGGGGGACTCAAGAACACCAAAGAATCTTCATCTTCAAAATATTCCTCTTGTCCACTTTGAAATTTCACCCTTTCTTCTTGCCCAGAATGAAGTGCTAAGGCCTCAGTCTGAGCCTTGTCCAGTGACAGATATGGACATGAACACCAGACTTCTTCCCCAGGGGCCAGACAGTCAGCCCAAGCTCTAGGAATCTTTCTTCTCCTAGAGCTATCAAAGAGGACTGAGTATTGTCTCAGGTGTAACTTTTCACTGTATCCCCTCCTAAAAACCATATGTACTCCAAGATGAATCATGGCTATAAGATCAACCTTGGGAAAATAGTCAAGGAAATAACCTTGTCATTCCAAGCCTCCACACTTTGGGTTGGTAGACTTCTGTGTGATGGAAGCAGCACCAGTAGCATCATGGATTTTCAAAGATCACACTATCCAGGCTAGCCTCTCTGGACTGGTCCTGCTTCCAGTGTGCTCAGTCGTTAGACAGGGCTGGCTTATTCACACTGATCGGCTACCTCCAACCACAATGTAGAAGCTCAGTCATGTCCGACTCTTTGCGAACCCAAGGACTATAACCCACCAGGCTCCTCTGTCCATGGAATTTTCCAGGCAAGAATATTGGAATGGGTTGCCATTTCCTTCTGGTAGTGGGATCTACCAGACCAGGGATCGAACCTGGGTCTCCTAGCATTGCAGGCAGAGTCTTTACTATCTGAGCCACAAGGGATGCCCAATGTAGAAGCCAGATAGGTCCAAAGTCTTCCCTACTTAGGGAGTATAATTCAGGTACATTGTTTAAACCTACTGTTTATACAACCAAAATTACCCCCAGCACCCACAACATATCAAATACCTCTTATGGGCACTGGTAATGATGCTATGAGCAAGAAAAGGTCCTATCCTCACAGATCTTATACCCTAGGAGGGGGAGGTAGATATTAAATAATTGAACTAATATGGTTTAATCATCTCACTTCAGATGGTGCTAACTGCTATAGAGGATATAAAATGACATGATGAGGAGTGACTGCAGTGACTCCACTGGATGGTACTGGCAGTAAAAGCTTCAGGAGGCTATTGAACTTGTAACCTGAAGGAAGGGAAGAAATCAGCTGAGTAACAGAGGAGGAATGAAGAGGCTGAGGTCTTGAAGGGAAATAAGAGCTCTACATTTTCAAGGGCAACCTTGGAGAAGGCCAGAGGGCTTGAGCCTCGTGAACAAGAAGAGGGAACAGAGGAAGATAAGCTTGAAGAAGTAAGCAGAGGGGGTGGTCCTAAGATGGTGGAGAAATAGGATGAGGAGACCACTTTCTCCCTCACAAATTCATCAAAAGAACATTTCAATGCTGAATAAATTCCACAAACCAACTTCTGAATGCCGGAAGAGGACATCAGGCACCCAGAAAAGCAGCCCATTGTCTTCGAAAAGAGGTAGGAAAAAATATAAAAGACAAAAAAAGAAACAAAAGAGGTAGGGACAGAGTTCCGTCCCGGGAAGGGAGTCTTAAAAAGAGAGAATTTTCCAAATACCAGGAAACACTCACTGTCAAGTCTGTGGCAAGCCTTGGGAGCACAGAGGGAAACATAACAGGGAGGAAAAATAAATAATTAAAACCCACAGATTAAGAGCCCAACGGTAACTCCCTCAGGGGAGAAGCAGCGCAGACACCTGCATCCACCACTAGCAAATGGGGGCTGGGCAGGGAGGCACGGGCTGCATTGCTTAGAGTAAGGATCAGGTCTGAATGCCCTGAGTGTAAGCAGAGCGAACTAACTTGGGCTAGCAAACCAGACTGTGGGGTAGCTACCACGCAAAAAGCTCTAACATAAAACGCCACCAAGACTGCATACAGAACAAAGGATGCAACAGAATTAGCCGGCTGCAGACCATCCCCCTCTGGTGACAGGCAGCCGGAGCCAGAAGGGCCAGAAGGGTGCAATCGCAGCCCCAGAGAGACATTATGTACCAAACTGAAAGCAGGCTTCTTTGCTAACTGAGACTTCTTGGGGTTCTGGACAGTCATCATCTGCCTGAAAAGGTGCACTAGTTGTACACCCAGAAAACCGAGCAGTAGGGCCAGGAGGGGCAATAAGTCACAGAGACTGCCCTCGCCAAACACCTGAGCTACTCAGACCCGGGAAGGGCACAAAACGCAGGCCCAACTGAGTCTGCACCTCTGAGGACTACTTGAGTGCCTGAACCTGAGCAGCTTAGGAAGTGCATGCAGCCCAGGGCCGGTCTCAGATGGTTCCCTGTGGAGCAACCTAGAGCCTGAGCTGTGTGCGCCGCGAGCGAGGTCAGGCCCAGTGTGGCTGAGACACTGCAAGCACACGCCAGTGTTATTTGTTTGCAGCATCCCTCCTTCCCCACAGCGCGACTGAACAAGTGAGCCTACAAAAAGTGTCCACCACTGCCCCCCTTGTGTCAGGGCAGAAATCAGACACTGAAGAGACCAGCAAACAGAAGAAGCTAAAACAGAGGGAACTGCCTTGGAAGTGACAGGTGCAATAGATTAAAACCCTGTCGTTAGTACCGACTACATAGGAAGGACCTACAGATCTTGAGAAACATAAGCTGGACCAAGGAACTATCCAAAAATGAACTGACCCCACACTGCCCACAACAACACCAGAGAAAGTCCTAGATATATCTATACTATTTTTACGATCATTCTTTTTTTTTTAACTTTTTAAAATGTTGAAGTCCTCTATTACTCCTTTAACTTTCATTTTTATAACTTACTATTACTTTTCCAAAAAAAAGACCCTATTTTTAAAGGAAACTTCATATTTTTTTTTAATAATTTTTGTGACTTTGTTTTTTTCTTCTTTTTCTTTTCTTTAATATTGTATTTTTGAAAATCCAACTTCTACACTAGATTTTTAATCTTTGCTTTTTGGTATTTGTTATCAATTTTGTACCTTTAAAAACCCAATCTTCAGTATGCATTTTTACTTGGGAGCGAGATTACTAGCTTGACTGCTCTCTCCTCCTTTGGACTCTCCTTTTTCCTCCACCAGGTCGCCTCTCTCTCCTCCCTCCCCCTTCTCTTTTCTAAACAACTCTGTGAATCTCTGTGTGTTCCAGACGGTGGGGAACACTTAGGGAACTGATTACTGGCTGTATCTGTCTCTCTTCTTTTAATTTCCCCCTTTTATCCTCCTGGCCACCTCTGTCTCCTTCCTCCCTTTTCTCTTCTCTGTATAACTCCATGAACATCTCTAAGTGGTCCAGACTGTGGAGCGCACATAAGGAAATGATTACTGGCTAGCTTGCTCTCTCCTCTTTTGATTCCACCTCATCTCATTTGGGTCACCTCTAACTCCCTCCTCCCTCTTCTCTTCTCCATGTAACTCTGTGAACCTCTCTGGGTGTCCCTCACTGTGGAGAAACTTTTCATCTTTAACCTAGATGTTTTATCAACAGTACTGTATAGAAGGATAAGTCTTGAGACTACTGTAAAAATAAGACTGAAAACCAGAAGCAGAAGGCTTAAGTCCAAATCCTAAGAACATCAGAGAACTACTGGCTCCAGGGAACATTAATCTATAGGAGCTCATCAAATACCTCCATACTTACACTGAAACCAAGCACCACCCAAGGGCCAACAAGTTACAGAGCAAGACATACCACACAAATTCTCCAGCAACACAGGAACACAGCCCTGAGCTTCAATATACAGGCTGCCCAAAGTTACCCCAAAACCATTGACATCTCATAACTCATTACTGGACACTTCATTGCACTCCAGAGAGAACATATTCAGCTCCACCTACCAGAACACTGACACAAGCTTCCGTAACCAAGAAACCTCGACAAGCCACTGATACAACCCCACCCACAGCGAGGAAACTCCACAATAAAGAGAACTCCGCAAACTGCCAGAATACAGAAAGGCCACCCCAAACACAGCAATATAAACAAGATGAAGAGACAGAGGAATACCCAACAGGTAAAGAAACAGGATAAATGCCCACCAAACCAAACAAAAGAGGAAGAGATAGGGAATCTACCTGAGAAAGAATTTCGAATAATGATAGTGAAAATAATTCAAAATTGTGAAATAAAAATGGAATCACAGATAAATTGCCTGGAGACAAAGATTGAGAAAATGCAAGAAAGGTTTAACAAGGACTTAGAAGAAATAAAAAAGAGTCAATATATAATGAATAATGCAATAAATGAGATAAAAAAACTCTGGAGACAACAAATAGTAGAATAACAGAGGCAGAAGATAGGATTAGTGAAATAGAAGATAGAATGGTAGAAATAAATGAATCAGAGAGGAAAAAAGAAAAATGAATTAAAAGAAATGAGGACAATCTCAGAGACCTCCAGGACAATATGAAATGCTCCAACATTCAAATCATAGGAGTCCCAGAAGAAGAAGACAAAAAGAAAGACCATGAGAAAATACTTGAGGAGATAATATCTGAAAACGTCCCCAAAATGGGGAAGGAAATAATAACCCATGTCCAAGAAACCCAGAGAGTCCCAAACAGGATAAATCCAAGGCGAAACACCCCAAGACACATATTAATTAAATTAACAAAGATCAAACACAAAGAACAAATATTAAAAGCAGCAAGGGAAAAACAACAAATAACACACAAGGGGATCCCCATAAAGATAACAGCTGATCTTTCAATAGAAACTCTTCAGGCCAGGAGGGAATGGAAAGACATACTTAAAGTGATGAAAGAAAATAACCTATAGCCCAGATTACTGTACCCAGCAAGGATCTCATTCAAATATGAAGGAGAAATCAAAAATTTTTCAGACAAGCAAAGCTGAGAGAATTCAGCACCACCAAATCAGCTCTCCAACAAATGCTAAAGGATATTCTCTACACAGGAAACACAGAAAGGATGTAAAAACTCAAACTCAAACCCAAAACAATAAAGTAAATGGCAAGGCAATGGGATCATACTTATCAATAATTACCTTAAATGTAAATGAGTTGAATGCCCCAACCAAAAGACAAAGACTGGCTGAATGGATACAAAAACAAGACCCCTATATATGTTGTCTACAAGAGACCCACCTCAAAACAAGGGACACATACAGACTGAAAGTGAAGGGCTGGAAAAAGATATTCCATGCAAATAGAGACCAAAAGAAAGCAGGAGTAGCAATACTCATATCAGATAAAATAGACTTTAAAACGAAGGCTGTGAAAAGAGACAAAGAAGGACACTACATAATGATCAAAGGATCAATGCAAGAAGAAGATATAACAATTATAAATATATATGCACCCAACAAAAGAGCACTGCAACATGTAAGACAAATGCTAACAAGTATGAAAGGGGAAATTAACAATAACACAATAATAGTGGGAGACTTTAATATCCCACTCACACCTATGGACAGATAAACTAAACAGAAAGTTAACAAAGAAATGCAAATTTTAAATGATACAATAGACCAGTTAGACCTAATTGATATCTATAGGACATTTCACCCCAAAACAATGAATTTCACCTTTTTCTCAAGTGCACAGAGAACATTCTCCAGGATAGATCAGAGCCTGGGACATAAATCTAGCCTTGGTAAATTAAAAAAAAAAAAAAAATGAAATCATTCCAAGCATCTTTTCTGACCACAGTGAAGTAGGATTAGATCTCAATTACACGAGAAAAACTACTAAAAATTCCAACATATGGAAGCTCAACAACACACTTCTGAATAACCAACAAATCACAGAAGAAATCAAAAAAGAAATCAAAATATGCATAGAAATGAATGAAAATGAAAACAGAACAACCCAAAACCTGTGGGACACTGTAAAAGCAGTGCTAAGGGGAATGTTCATAGCAATACAGGCATACCTCAAGAAACAAGAAAAAAGTCAAATAAATAACCTAACTCTACACCTAAAGCAACTAGAAAAGGAAGAAATGGAGAACCCCAGAGTTAGTGGAGGAAAAGAAATTTTAAAAATGAGGGCAGAAATAAATGCAAAAGAAACAAAAGAGACCATAGCAAAAATCAACAAAGCCAAAAGTCAGTTCTTGGAAAGGATAAATAAAATTGACAAACCATTAGCCAGACTCATCAAGAAACAAAGGGAGAAAAATCACATCAATAAAATTAGAAATGAAAATGGACAGATCACAACAGACAACACAGAAATACAAAGGATCATAAGAGACTACTATCAGCAGTTATATGCCAATAAACTGGACAACGTGGAAGAAATGGACAAATTCTTAGAAAAGTACAACTTTCCAAAACTGAACCAGGAAGAAATAGAAAATCTTAACAGACCCATCACAAGCATGGAAATTGAAACTGTAATCAGAAATCTTCCAGCAAACAAAAGCCCAGGTCCAGACGGCTTCACAGCTGAATTCTACCAAATATTTCGAGAAGAGCTAATACCTATCCTACTCAAACTTTTCCAGAAAATTGCAGAGGAAGGTAAACTTCCAAACTCATTCTATGAAGCCACCATCATCCTAATACCAAAACCTGACAAAGATGCCACACACACACACAAAAAAAACCTACAGGCCAATATCACTGATGAACATTGCCACAAGAATCCTTAACAAAATTGTAGCAATCAGAATCCAACAACACATTAAAAAGATCATACACCATGACCAACTGGGCTTTATCCCAGGGATGCAAGGATTCTTCAATATCTGCAAATCAATCAATGTAATACACCACATTAACAAATTGAAAAATAAAAGCCATATGACTATCTCAATAGATGCAGAGAAGGCCTTTGACAAAATTCAACATCCATTTATGATAAAAACTCTCCAGAAAGCAGGAATAGAAGGAACATACCTCAGCATAATAAAAGCGATCTATGACAAACCCACAGCAAACATATCCTCCATGGTGAAAAATGGAAAGCATTTCCCCTAAAGTCAGGAACAAGACAAGGGTGCCCATTTTCACCACTACTATTCAACATAGTTCTGAAAGTTTTGGCCACAGCAATCAGAGCAGAAAAAGAAATAAAAGGAATCCAAATTGGAAAAGAAAGAGTAAAACTCTTCACTGTTTGCAGATGACATGATCCTCTACATAGAAAACCCTAAAGACTCCACCAGAAAATTACTAGAGCTAATCAATGAATATAGCAAAGTTTCAGGATATAAAATCAACACACAGAAATCCCTTGCATTCCTATACGCTAATAATGAGAAAATAGAAAGAGAAATTAAGGAAACAATTCCATTCACCATTGCAACGAAAAGAATAAAATACTTAGGAATATATCTACCTACAGAACCTAAAGACCTATATATAGAAAACTATAAAACACTGATGAAAGAAATCAGAGGACACTAATAGATGGAGAAATATACCATGTTCATGGATCAGAAGAATCAATATAGTGAATATGAGTATACTACCCAAAGCCACCTATAGATTCAATGCAATCCCTATCAAGCTACCAACAGTATTTTTCACAGAGCTAGAACAAATAATTTCACAATTTGTATGGAAATACAAAAAAACTCAAAAAGCCAAAGCAATCTTGAGAAAGAAGAATGGAACTGGAGGAATCAACCTGCCTGACTTCAGGCTCTACTACAAAGCCACAGTCATCAAGACAGTATGGTACTGGCACAAAGACAGAAATATAGATCAATGGAACAAAATAGAAAGCCCAAAGATAAATCCACACACCTATGGACACCTTATCTTCAAAGGAGATAAGAATATACAATGGAGTAAAGACAATCTCTTTAACAAGTGGTGCTGGGAAAACTGGTCAACCACTTGTAACAGAATGAAACTAGAACATTTTCTAATACCATACACAAAAATAAACTCAAAATGGATTAAAGATCTAAATGTAAGACCAGAAACTATAAAACTCCTAGAGGAGAACATAGGCTAAACACTCTCTGACATACATCACAGCAGAATCCTCTATGACCCACTTCCCAGAATACTGGAAATAAAAGCAAAAATAAACAAATGGGACCTGATTAATATTAAAAGCTTCTGCACAACAAAGGAAACTATAAACAAGGTGAAAAGACAGCCTTCAGAATGGGAGAAAATAATAGCAAATGAAGCAACTGACAAACAACTAATCTCAAAAATATACAAGCAACTCCTGCAGCTCAATTCCAGAAAAATAAAAGACCCAGTCAAAAAATGGGCCAAAGAACTGAATAGACATTTCTCCAAAGAAGACATACAGATGGCTAACAAACACATGAAAAGATGCTCAACATCACTCATTATCAGAGAAATGCAAATCAAAAACACAATGAGGTACCACTTCACACCAGTCAGAATGGCTGCGATCTAAAAGTCTACAAGCAATAAATGCTGGAGAGGGTGTGGAGAAAAGGGAACCCTCTTACACTGTTGATGGGAATGCAAACTAGTACAGCCACTATGGAGAACAGTGTGGAGATTCCTTAAAAAACTGGAAATAGAACTGCCTTATGACCCAACAATCCCACTGATGGGCATACACACCAAGGAAACCAGAACTGAAAAAGACACGTGTACCCCAATGTTCATCTCAGCACTGTTTATAATAGCCAAGACATGGAAGCAACCTAGATGTCCATCAGCAGATGAATGGATAAGAAAGCAGTGGTACATATACACAATGGAGTATTACTCGGTCATTAAAAAGAATACATTTGAATCAGTTCTAATGAGGTGGATGAAACTGGAGCCGATTATACAGAGTGAAGTAAGCCAGAAAGAAAAACACAAATACAGTATACTAACACATATATATGAAATTTAGAAAGATGGTAACAATAACCCTGTATGCGAGACAGCAAAAGAGACACAGATGTATAGAACAGTCTTTTGGACTCTGTGGGAGAGGGAGAGGGTGGGATGATTTGGGAGAATGGCATTGAAACATGTATAACATCATATAAGAAACGAATCACCAGTCCAGGTTCGATGCATGATACTGGATGCTTGGGGCTGGTGTACTGGGATGACCCAGAGGGATGGTATGGGGAGGGAGGTGGGAGGGGGGTTCAGGATGGGGAACACGTGTATACCTGTGGCAGATTCATGTTGATGTATGGCAAAACCAATACAATATTGTAAATTAAAAAAATAATAATAATAATAATAAAATTAAATTTAAAAAAAGGAAGAAGAAGCAGAGGACACCCATACAAGGCCTTGCAGGCCTGGAAAAGCATGACTATGCTTTAAGTACAACGGAAAGACATGCAAGGATTTTTAACAAGAAAACAACATTATCTAATTTATAATGCATAAAGTTTGTTCTGGACACTGCATACAAATGGATTAGAGAAATGGTTGGTTCTCAAAGTGGAATTCCCAGAGCAGGAATTCACCTGGAAACAAGTCAGATATGCAAATTCCCCAGCCCCACCCTAGACCTCCAAAATCAGAATCTGTGGGGGTGGGGCCAAGCAATCGTGCTTTAAGCATTCCTCCAGAGGAGTGTGATACACACTCAGTGTTTGGGGACCACCTCAGCGGAGGAAGATGAACACAGATAATGGAAAACCGGTTTGGACACTACAGGGCAGGACAAGGTATTGCTCTTCCTGACATTGTTCTTATGCTCTAAGGATGGAGAATCCCTCCATTTAGGCAATGTTCCTTTGTTTGTAGAAAATTACTCCAAAGATGTGGGAGGGAAGGGGAGTTGATGACAAGATAATTTCAACCAAAATCTTTCTTTGAGACAGATTCTTTAGACTCCTTCTTCTTTGTTTCTTTGTTTCTTTATTTTTTTCGGTGGAGGACTTGTGAAACTCAAAGATTACATTCATACCATTTGCCTAAGGGAAAAGAAATTTAAACTCGAAGGGTTTTTTTCATGTCTACATAATACCACACAAGAAACAGAATAATACTGGGGTGAACATGGGGGACTGGTGCATTTACAACCTATACCCTATGTAGGCCAGTGTTGGGGATTTCTATACCAATACAGTTGGATAGGGTGTATCTCAATCAAAAGTGAAATCAATTAGGAAGTCCTATTAGAAGTAAAAATCCCTTTACATGCTCAAAATGGCTTTTTATATGTACCCTCACACTAGAGAGGGAAGGAAAATCTTTATTTAACATCCTCTCACGGTCCCCTGTGCAGTAAGATATACCATAATTAACTAGAAAGGACCTTCCCGCAGCTATCACTAGAAACTTGCACTCAATACACTTTTTGTGGGGTCACTGAGGTAGACTGATTTTGTGGGTTTCCAAAGCACCCTCCACATCTAGTCTCCCATGGGAACTGAAAATTAATATAAAATGTAGACTTTATGCTGGAAGAGTAAAATGTTATATCCTTGCCTTATGATGGAATTCAGTTTATTAGGTTGGATAGCAGCCAGCTAAATGAACAGGAACAGGACAGCAAAGAGGGAGTGAAAGAGGCAGGGAAAGATTTAGAAATGCTGATCTCTGGGCAAATAGAGAGTATTAGAGGAATGAGGAGGAAAGTCACTGGAGAAAACGAGGTTACCAAAAAATAAAGGAAAATTAATAGAAAGAAAAACTACAGAATTGAAATACAAATACTAAGGACTGATACAGATTTGGGTTTCATTCTGACTCTGCTTCATATTAGTTTTTTGATTTAGGGTTGCTGCTGCTGCTGCTGCTGCTAAGTCACGTCAGTCATGTCCGACTCTGTGCGACCCCGTAGACGGAAGCCCACCAGGCTCCTCTGTCCCTGGGATTCTCCAGGCAAGAACATTGGAGTGGGTTGCCATTTCCTTCTCCAATGCATGAAAGTGAAAAGTGAAAGTGAAGTCACTCAGTCGTGTCCAACTCAGCGACCCCAAGGACTGTAGCCTACCAGACTCCTCCGTCCATGGGATTTCCCAGGCAAGAGTACTGGAGTGGGGTACCATTGCCTAGGGTTAGATATACTAATTCTCTAAGCCTCAGTTTCCTCAACTGTGAAATGGGAATCATAATGGAGCTACCTTAAAGAGATATTGCAGGAATTAAATAAAACTTTGTCAATACTATCTGGTGTAGTACCTGACACATTAGAAGAGATTAGTCAATAGTAATGACTTCCTTCCACTATACTCCTCTCATCTACCCTAGCATATGACCTAGGAAGGAGGAAAGGATTAAGACACTTAGAAAAAGAAAAAAAAATTTTTTTTGCTCATGTCATGTATGAATGTGAGAGTTGGACTGTGAAGAAAGCTGAGCGCCAAAGAATTAATGCTTTTAAACTGTGGTGTTGGACAAGACTCTTGAGAGTCCCTTGGACTGCAAGGAGATCCAACCAGTCCATCCTAAAGGAGATCAGTCCTGAATATTCATTGGAAGCACTGATGAAGATGAAACGCCAGTATTTTGGCCACTTTATGCGAAGAGTTGACTCATTGGAAAAGACCCTGATGCTGCGAGGGATTGTGGGCAGGAGGAGAAGGGGATGACAGAGGATGAGATGGCTGGATGGCATCACCGACTCGATGGACTTGAGTTTGAGTGAACTCTGGGAGTTGGTGATGGACAGGGAGGCCTGGCATGCTGTGATTCATGGGGTCGCAAAGAGTCGGACATGACTGAGTGACTGAACTGAACTGAACTAGATGCTGTGTATTTCTATTCTAAAAGTAAAGTATTGAAATCTGCATATCTCATTTTTATATTTCATGACATTCTTGGGAATCTAAGCAAGAAACGTAAAATTGTTCCTTTCACAATATTGTGGGACAATTCTGGGTCCAAATGCCTGTGCCCTGGGCTGCACAGTGCCTTCCTGTGATGTGCGCTCCCAGAGCTGCTCATGCAGCCTCAGTTCCTAGAGCAGAGGAGTGCAGTAGCTCTCCCCTTGTTTGCCAACATGTACTAGGTAAGAAGCTTAGAACATAGGCCTGTGAGTCTACTGCTTCTGACAAACAGCTCCAAACATTAATAAAGATGAGGAAAATAAGCGCATCCAAACTTGATGACTCAGTGAAAGTGAAGTCGCTCAGTCGTGTCCGACTCTTTGCGATCCCATGGACTGTAGCCTATCAGGCTGATCTGTTCATAGGATTTTCAAGGCAATAGTACTGGAGTAGATTGCCATTTCCTTCTCCAGGGGATCTTCCTGACCCAGGGATCGAACCTGGGTCTCCTGCATTGTAGACAGACGCTTTACCGTCTGAGCCACCAGGGAAGTCTCAGAGGCCTAAGCAATAACTATGAAAGTCCTAGTAAATGTTTTTTCTGTTTCCTATCAATAGAACAGATTTTGAAGAGTTCCCAAAACAAAACAACTTGAGCTATCCAAAGGCCAAAATTATACAAATTAAAACAAAACAAAACTAAACAAAAAATGAAACAAAGAGGTTCTGTGACTTGACCAAGGTCATATAACAAGTTAGGGTAGATCACTGATCTTCCTGAGTCAAATCAAGTCTACACTGTTCTCAGCGGGTGCAACTGGTCCAGCCCGGGATACAGGACACAGTGTTCCTCTCTGAACAACTTGCACTTGGAAAGTGAGGCAACCTTCAGAAATTCCTACTGTCCTCCTGGGACCAAACACTGTATCGGTGATTTGAAAATGCTTGCATTTTAGAAATAACTACAAAACAGAATCATTCATTATGTCCCTCAGCAGCAAAGACAAGCCCTGCCTTGCCGTCTTGCCATTGATATTTTATTTGTGGGGAGGCATTCCTTCTCTTGTTGCTAGCCAAAATTATTTGTAGGCTAATAATTTATTCACAAAATTACCCTTCTTATTTGTATTTCAGATATATCTTTCCTAGGAGACTCAACATATTTAACGGTAGCACTGCAATAAAACAGTGAAATTTGTAACTTGAATAGAAAAAAAGTATGTTAACAATACAATATGGTTTCCTATGAAGAACAAAAGAATTTCCTCCAAATGTATTGGCCCTGAGGCATGGGAGGGAGAGCAGCAAGGCACTGCTGCTCACGTGGTTCTCAAGGGTAATTTCCCAGCAAAAGCTGAGGACACAGGTCATAATCCATGACCAGCACTGGTGAAAGACAAGATAACTGACAACAATAACATGTTCTGTTTCCCCAGTGTGACCTGTCTGCCAGTGTGCAATGTTTTTATGTGCAAAATAAGAATGAAAACAGGCCAAAAAGAAAACATCACCGAAAATACAGGGCAAAAGGAAAAATCAACCAGCGCTAATGCAGATCCATGTAACTGAAACAAAATGCTCCACATTTTTAAGGTACCATCGGCATCACACATCTTTCATTTTCACCTAAATAAATCCGTCTTCAGCCCCCAGTACCAAATTAGTACAACATCTGGTATCTTCTTGTCATCACCCTCTTTAAAACATGCAACAGGCCTGGGAGAGGCGTGAGGCGATTCTGACACCCTCACCTGAAGAAGAGAGAGCCTGAAGTCAGAAGAGTCCATACCTACCTCTGCTTTTCACCATATTACCTGGTGTTGGACCTGCATTGTCACCTTGGCCTACTGCTGATTTAGGTCCCTAGAGAGACCACTTTGGATCTCCATGGGAATATGATCCTGCTCCCTCAAGAGTGGTCTTGATCCAGAATATCATGAGTTACCAGAATCACAGCTCTGAGCACGCAGCTCTTCCCTGCACAGCCATCCCTACAAAGACCAAGCATTTTCACAGTGGTTCAAGGTTCAGCCTATTGTGGACACAGAGCTACTATCTCCTCTCCTTCTCAGAGGTTCACTACTTCTTTCCTCCATAAGATCAAGTAGCTTTCCTCTGGTACCAGAGGGAGCGTCTGTCCTGGAAAACAAACAATACTCCCCTACCCAAGATCCTGCCTTCCCTCACTCTCTATTCCTATCTCAGAATACCAACTCAGATGCTGAAACTGGAGAAAAACAGAGGGCAATAGTAGGACTTCCTAAAGGCAGTACTCAGAGTCCTGGCTTCCTTTGCTTTTCAAAGTCAGCCTCACTTTTCTTCTGGTTCAGTGTGCTACTCCCATCTTGCAAAAGAGGAAAATAAACAGAGAAGCTGATTGACTGAGCTATGTTACTGCGTTATTATAGAGTTTCAGAACTAGAAACTCTGAACCTCTAATACTTAGCTCTATATTCCAGTTTGACAAATGGAGAGATGATAATAAAGAGGAAACTTCCTTCTTCAGAATTTTTGTTTTGTTTTGTTTTATCCTTTCTTGCTTGTTGTCTGTCTGTCTCTCTCTCAACCCTCTCTCACACACACATGCAACTATAATACACCATTATATAGCTATTTAAGGCAATGATTCTGTAAAGAGAAATGAGTTTCTTCGGTGTGGATTGAGGTCGGGAATGCCTTGCATTGAGAATCTGGTAAACATTCTCAATGGAACTAGACTGGTACACTGAGGGCTGTTGCATTATGGAAGAATTCTTGGTCTTCTATTAGACCTTTTTATTCAAAGGACAGATAAATAGGAAATTCAACCTGTGTGTTAGCCCATTTAAAGAAGGAGAAAAAAGTAACTGGAATCCTTTGGAGAGTTTATTAGAAAAGCATGGAATTTTTGCTATTATCACTCTAGTATTTTCTCTTTATAACAAGAGAATAGTGTTATGGTATCCAGACCTTGGTCAGAGGCATGATTTTTCTGTCTAATTCATGTTCAGGTGTACTAAGGTGTGATTTTTACATGGGGCTTCTCTGCATATTGGTGATGGGTGGTATTTCCTAAAAATGAACTTTGGATCTTTCTCCAGTACCTCTCTTAAATCCAGAGCTCAAGCAACAAGGGTACTTTATGGGGATCTTGGGCTGTGAAGGGCCCTGTCTAAACCTCTTACAGAGCAAGGAGTCCATAGGGCAAGGGTATATGCCAATCTGGAACACGCACCTCTGATTGTAAACCACACACTGGGCACCTTAGATCTGGCATTCCCATCCAAATAGCCCAGAATATATCTAGGGGGCTTGTAGAGCCTCATACAAGAGAGTATTCTTCTGAGAATAGACAATGCAACCCAGGTGCACGTCCCCCAGGTCTGAGCTGTGATGGAAAGCTAGCTGTTTGTGGGCTGAGGATGGGGCAGAAAGATGGAGTTTGGACATGTGGATGCAGGCATGTGACTGCCTTGAACTCTCACAGGAGATGGGGGGAAAAAGGGTAGGCCTCAGTGGGCTAGGATCTTGGGAGAGTGGTGGTCTCCATCTATGCTCTTGCCCCAGACCCTATAAATGAAATCAATAGTGTGTGTGTGTGTAGGGGTGGCGGTGGGTGGGGAGACTGGTTCTATCACCTCCCAAGAAGCAAAACCTCATAACTAGATTCATTGCCTCCTTCTAACTCATTCTCCACAGTGTGACCAGCATCATCTTCAAAAACACAGACATGATCTTATCAAGTCTCTGTTTAAAAATATTTCAATAGCATCTGTTAATTATAATATCATAAGCAAATTCTGAGTACTTAAAGTACCTCATGATCTGGCTAGGTCCTGCTCATTGTTCCCCCTCCCACCACCACCACTTGCTGTAGCTCATATATTGACCATCTTGGGTAATCTTTTGATTTTTGTTTTTGTTAAAGGTTTTTTTGTGTGTAGACCATTTTTGAAGTCTTTATTGAATTTTTTTGTTACAATATTGCTTCTGCTTTATGTTTTGGTTTTTTAGCTGTGAGGCATGTGGGATCTTTGCTCCCCAACCAGAGATCAAACTCACACTCCTTGCACTGGAAGGTGAAATCTTAACCATTGGACTACCAGCGAAGTCCCTCTTGATTTTTAAATGCAACCTGTTCACTCAAGCTTATGTACCCTTAATCATGATGTCTCTTTTTCTGATTAGCATATAGAAGTTGCAAAATAAACTTTTGCTGAATTGAATTGAAATTTACTGACAAGACAGAACATTTTTTGAGGAATTTTAGAAGTTTGTTCTCTTTGTATTTCCCATGTGCCCTTTCCCAGCCCTAATTCTAAGCAGGTTGCCAACCCTTTTGTATTTCATGTCTTGGGAATATTTTTTCAGTATAAAAAGTGTATACTTCTTTTTCAATCCATAGGTTACTCTCATCTATAATAAAACCCTAAACCCCCTTGAGAGATTACACTTCAGAGGGGAAGTATGCTCCAGTGGGTGGCCATGGGAAGATAATTTTTAGGAAAACATATAAGAAAAAGTAAAGAAGTAACCAGAGACTAAGAGGGGGCAGAAAGGGTGTTTGCAGTTGGCATGATGACTTCAAGGTTATTCTGCGTAGCTGGTGCGCTCGCCCCAAAGGCCAGCAGTGCTAGTGGAGTCACCACAGTGTGCCCCATGGCATCTGGAGGTGGTGTTCCTACTGGTGATGAGCAGGTGATGGGTTGCAGAGGGAGATCACACTCGCTATATGCCAGGGCTGAACTCACACTATATACTTGCCCAAAGGCAACCTCAGGTACCAAGAAAGACCCTAATTTAGTCCCCTCCATCACCAACAAGCAGAAATTGGGCTACACTTGTCAAGAAGACAACAGTGCTGCCATGAATTGAAAAGGTGCTGTCATCTGGTTCTGGCTGCACAAAGGCAAGGCCTAGCCATGTCCTAGGTGTGGAGCCCATTACAAGCTGGTGCCCCACCAGCTGGCCCACTGAGCCCCTGCATTAACTCACCCAAAATATGGGTATAAAATTTCTTCTTTCTAGTAAAGTGAGCCATTACATTGGCTCCTCCTCCCATTAAAAAAAAAAAAAAAAAAGTGGGGACAGAGAATAGCAGGTTCCTAAATCTGGTGTCAATATCTTAGCAGAGTCCAGTCCTCAGAAGGTTTGATTTGCTGCAGGATTAAGAAGCTATAGAGGTGGATGTTGATACAATCTCCACAGAGCTGGTTGGACAATCTGTCATGTGCCAGCCTGTGAAACTAAGTTCTCTGCAATATTAACCAAGTAAGCCTTCCTCTCTCCTAAGTACAGTAAGTTCACATTGCCCTTTAGTCAATGAGAAAATGCTAGAATAATGACACAACAGCCTTCTTCCGGTCAGAACATGGGTGTGTGGCTCAATGAGTGAGGATCTTTTCTAGCTACTCTCTTGTAACCAAGTTGATGTACTCGTTGCTCCCCAGCTTATCTAATAGAGTTTGAATCTGATTTCTTCAGGCTTTGTCCACAAAAGAAAATATTTTCTAGCCCCTTATTATTTTGTCCCTCCATCCCATCACATTTTTTTCCCGCACAACTGATAGTGTGAGGCCAATCATGGAAAATTAGCTCAGTAGTTTCCTGGGAGCTGCTTCTGCTGGCTTCATGAAAGACATTTCTCAGTAGACACAAGCAAGAGCTACCCACTCTAGGTGCCAGCAAACCCAGACAGCTCAGTCTCGGAAGCTCTTATCTAGTTAGGATGAAAGGGTATTACTGTAGAGAACTGTACTGTAG
Source organism: Budorcas taxicolor (assembly GCF_023091745.1). NCBI lineage: Eukaryota > Metazoa > Chordata > Mammalia > Artiodactyla > Bovidae > Budorcas > Budorcas taxicolor. The sequence continues at coordinate 54,387,006 of NC_068917.1, read as the reverse complement.
GTTTCTTAAAGACATGGGGCTTGACAATCCAAAATCAGATACAAAGGATAAACACACACAGTCAAATGCAGGCATCTTCTGTCTACTTACAGGTCATTTTAAGTCTCCCAGGAACTGCTGCTTTATTCTCATTGTGCAAAGCAGCTTATAGGTATTTCAAAATGGCCTGTCAGAAAGCAGCACAAGCTGTTTTGGCTGCAAAACCCCTCATGTACCAAGATGTTTGCCCTGAAATCATGCTACAAGCACCTGGAGTCAGCTCAGAACAAGCTGAGCTGAAAATTGAGATTCACTTTCCCTCTCAGTTTCAGTCATTCAATTGGATTGAAGTAAGTCGACCTAACTGACTAAATGAGTCTATTTCAATAGCCTACCAAATGTTGTTTGGCACACACACACACATACACACACAGATCTTCCTCCAATACACAGTAATACCCAGGGAGAAAGAAAAGTTTCCAAGAAAAGTTTAATAAAGGAGTATTTGAAAGGTTAGAAGAGTCTAGCCTGAACATGAATGCTGATTTATTGTTCATAGGTCTGCTACTCACCAAGTCACCCTACAAACAATCTACACATTCAGCCTTAACTACTTAGAAGAGAGCCGATAAATAAGTAAACAAGGCTTTGGTTATGAAATCAAAAAGCACTTAGCTGTTCCCACCTACTAGGTGACTATGCATTTCCCACCTAGAGAAGAGACCTACATCAAAATTTCCTGGAGCTTCCTCATTCAACTTTAAAACTCATAAATAATGGTGAAGATATCCATGCCACCTTGGGTTGTTCTACTCCCTTTCTTCTTGAGAGGCCAAAACATTTTGCCTAGACCAGCATTTATCCCTGTTGAGATGACAAGTTAAGACCAAGATCATCAGCTACTTGGTAAGCCCTCTTGTTCCTTCTCTCTGTTTGGATTCTTCCTCAGTCAGAACCTGTATCTCCTAGTAGGACATCTCTTAAGCCTTCTATCTGCAAGGGGCCTCATTTAAATGTAAATCAAAATCAAAACACTTCATCCAGACTGAAAGTCAGATGTGGTCCTATTGTGGTAAAGTTGAAACCATTCTTTTCAACTCAGTGAGGTCAGAAACTGTTAAAAGTGTACGTACTGGAGAGAAATTAACATTTTAATACCATTTCAAACTTTTGCCTCTGTTCTATTTTGGGTTCCAGCACTGTTTCAGCCAAGAGTTGCATGAAGAATCCTCTATGCTCAGCATGGAAATTCAAATGTTCTTATTTAACTTTTAAGACTGTTGGACATTCTAAGGATTTGGTGTTTCTCCGATATTTGAGAAGTTAACTCATGAGAGTCTCACTTTTGAGAGCTCTGAAAGGTTTTAATAATAGTCTTCTTTTATATATGTTTAGTAAGTGACTCTTTGGATAATTTGCTTTCTTGAATCACTTCTGTCTTTTGTTTTCCCAGAACTTGTTCAAACAGTGGCAGAGGGACAAGTCTCCCCTAACTTTTACAATAGAGAAAGATTTGCCATTTAGAAGTTAAACAGCAACAAAAATAAGAATGCAACACATTGAACCTTCTATATTTCAAGAAGTGTATTGAACCACACTGATGTTTGGAAGAGAGCCAAGCCTTAGATGCTTTTCATTTACATAGGAAATAATGAGCTTGTTTATGCTGGAGGAAGTGGGACTGCAGGGAACTAAAAGGGCATGTGAGGACAGGCGAGTTGGCTTTGCAGGCCCCTGCACAGTGAAGTGTGGACTGGGAGCCTGCAGAGTGGACAGGTAGCATGAGTTTGGGGACACAGTCCTCCAGACGCCTGCCCCAGCATCACTGGACAGAGCTGCCTTACAAGGTCAGCATCTGTGTCTACCACGCCATCAAGGCCCCCACCGGTCTCCTAAGTTAGACAAATCTCAGCCTGCATAATATTATTGCTAGATTCTCCATCTCTACCACTTTGTCATACTGTTCCCACTTCCTAGGAGTCTTCCATTGTCATTACCTTAAACAAAGGTCCACATTCTAGCCAGCCACTTCTCTCCTAAAGCAGATCACCACACCAGCTAAAACTCTGCTTCTGAATTGCCGCCCACCCCATAGCGTTGAAATCCACCACACACTGCAGGATGAATTAAGTGTATGGACCATTTGTCTTCCCTTTCTGATCATAGGTACCATAAGGGCAAGGATTATACATTGTTTCGCCCTCTTATCCACACTCCTCCAACAGCAAGCACAGTGCCATGCACACAGCAACTATTCAATATTGACTGAGTGAAAGGATAAATGAATACTTTAAAGAGTCTCCAGCAGCCAAAGTTGATTACAGAGACATGACTGCCAGGAGGATTCAGCTACTGAAGTGATCAAATTTATCCCCAGCTCCAGATATGCTACTACTTACATATGTTGTGATGAGTATATAAAATTTTATACAATTTATCACTAATAGGCTGCTTCTGCTGTAGCCCTCTTTCTCCCTATGAGCATCTCTGATTAGTGAGGGGGAAAATGCCCATACTTCTAGTTTTTAAGACTAAAGAGGACAAGTAAATTATTCAGGGAGTTTGAACTTTCATGCCTTGGGACTCATCTACAAAGAATAAAACCTTTGTAGATCTGGGGTGTTGGAAGCATGAGTATTCTAAAGCTTTATGTATTTTTTTATATTTAAATTTGTTTTTATAAAATAAAAATGAAATATCCTTAGCAAATGTAGAGAATATATGAGGGGAAGAGGGAGGATAACTTCTAAAGATCACTAGGCTTTCACCTGTATCTATTTTACCTTTTTCTCCAGAATTTTGCTGGCTGCAACTAATTTCCCAACTAATGACTAATGACTTTCCCAGCCTCTCTTGTGGCTTGGTGTAGTCAAATGGCATAGTCTGTATGATGGGTCGTGAAAAGAAGTAACCTAAGCAAATCATAGATTATGTTCTTTAAATCAAACCATGTCTTCCTCTTATCTTTCCCTTCCTAGTGGCTGAGACGCAGAAAAGGGGGAGTGAGACTGATGAAGGCAATGTCCTAGGGGATGAGAGTAACAAAACAGGGAAGAACTCTGGGTCCCTGGATAACCTTGTCTAGGGCCATCCTTCCCCGTGACTCCCTGCCAACCTAGACTTTTATATATGAAAGAAAGAAACCTCTATCTAGTTTAAACCACTGCTATTATGGTTTCTGTTAGAGCAGCCAAACTAATATCCTGACTAATAAAGTCTGTCAACAAAGTACTATGTGGCATCCTTATTTTTAGAAAATTGAAGTGATTTTAAATGAGTGGTTAGGTGTGTGTGTGGACATGTGTGTGTGACTAATGACAACCCAGATTTTGCAAACTGGCATTAGGAATCAACCATCAAGCATTCATTAATGCCTTAGTAAGTCTCTAAACAATCAACAATCTTCTTACCAAGCCTGATTTTTATGAATTTTGCGTAACTGAAATCTCAGTCAAAGATGCAAATGAATAGGAAAGTTAAAAAAGTTAAAGGTTATCTTATTTGCTTTTTTTTTATGTCTAGAACCTAGACTAATTCTGACACATTATAGGTAGTTTACCAAATAAATAGATGGGTGAATTTAAAAGTATACCTGGAGCACCTCCTGTATGCCAAATATACATTTTCTTTAAAGAGTTTAAATTCAGATCAAATGAAATAAGACACTTCCTTGATCCATCATTTCTAAAAATAAAAGCTAATCAAAGTGTTTTATTCACAGTGACTTCTTTCTCACTCGGAAACCAAAGACAAGGTTTCTACATCATATTTGATCTATACACTATTTCAGGCAAGAAATAAGTAAACATAACATAAAATCCACTGTGAAACCAGGAGTCAAATAATGTCATTATTAAATCTTGTAGCTAAGGTTTAACTAATACCCTCTGAGCTAAAATCATCTACAATAAATGCAGTGAGACAGGAGATAATGGTTGATTTATAAGTTTTGCTTAAATTGCCTGATGAGTTAAAAATTTCAGAATTAAGTATATTAAGTGGGCATAAGAAAAAGAATCATTAATATCAAAAATAATTCATACACATTTAGAAATTAGCATATAATTTACAAAAGAAAAGGAAAATTGGAGAAGATATGAAATAACGCATGAGAAAAGTAAGTACTGCATGTTGATGCAATATTCAAAATCTGGAAGATCTAAGAAGTTTAAAAATATAGATAACATCTGTTCTCACTTGAGTGGGATTCATTTGCAAGGAAATTTGCCAAAGATGCAGGCAGCCTTAAAAATGTATATATTATAAGTGCTTTCTGATTGCCTTGATTGGTTTGGCCTTTCTCAAACAGATGGACAATGAATTCCAGACCACTGTATTCATTTACCAATAACCTCTTGGCTGTCATTCATGTGTCCCTTCTTCTTGTTCTGCCTTTCCTTCCTTCCTATTCTGCCTTCAGACATAATTTTCCGTTTAATAATTTCAACAGTGTAAATCTGCTTAATATTTATAAAGTTTTAAAGCACTAGTATAGCAAGTCTCTCATTTGATCCTTACAATGATTTCAGAGGGTAGAAAGGGAGAGTATTATGATTCTTCATTATCCCCAATTTATCAATGATAAAAATAGGCTCAGAGAAATTTAATAACCTGCTTGAGGTCTGACAGATCTAGAATTCAGGGCTTCCAGTGGTTCCATATATTCACCTTCTGTACACACCCTGATAAGTCAATGGAAATCCCTGAGTGTCCTTAGCTTTTAGAGAGCTAGAGAAGGGGTAGGCTCCCCATTCCAATATTCTTGGGCTTCCCTTGTGGCTCTGCCTGCAATGCAGGAGACCTGGGTTCAGTTCCTGGGTTGGGAAGATCCTCTGGAGAAGGAAAAGGTGACCCACTCCAGTATTCTGGCCTGGAGAGTTCCATAGACTGTATAGTCCACGGGGTCACAAAGAGTCAGACATGACTGAGCGACTTTTGACTTTTACTTCATGACAATAGGTAACCATGTGAATCTTCGTTCACTTATCCAAGTCTCCTGAACACCTAAAATGTACAAGGCACTGTGCTAGATACTGCTGCTGCTGCAGCTCCTAAGTTGCGTCAGTTGTGTCCAACTCTGTGCAACCCCATAGGCGGCAGCCCAACAGGCTTCTCTGTCCCTGGGATTCTCCAGGGAAGAATACTGGAGTGGGTTGCCATTTCCTTCTCCAATGCATGAAAGTGAAAAGTGAAAGTGAAGTCGTTCAGTCATGTCTGACTCTTAGCGAGCCCATGGATTGTAGCCTACCAGGCTCCTCAGTCCATGGGATTCTGCAGGCAAGAGTATTGGAGTGGGTTGCCATTGCCTTCTCCATGCTAGATACTAGTACCCATAATTGAACAAAACAGGGGACTTCCCTGGTAATCCGGGGGCTAAGACTGCACTCCCAGTGCAGGGGATCCAGGTTCAATCCCTGGTCAGGGAACTATATCCCTCATGCCACAAGTTAAGATCCTGCATGCCACAACTAAAGATTCCACAGGCCAACAAAGACTGAAGATTCTGCATGCCACAGCTAAGACCTGGTGAAGTCAAATAAATGAATAAATATATTTTTAAAAGAGAACAAAACTGACATGGTCTGTGTCCTCTTGGATCTTACCATCTACCATCCACTGAGGAAGAAAACTGCTAAACAAATGCCCTAACAAATATAGATGCATTTATATATTCTAAGTGTAGTGAATGAAAAGGCCAGAGTACTCTAACAGAGGACAAAGGAGGGGACCTTATTTAGATGGGAATGTGTGTGTGTGTGTGTGTGTGTGTGTGTGTGTGTGTGTGCGCGCGCGCATCTCAGAGAAGGCATTTGAGCTGAGACTACCTGGGCAGTAAAGAGGATCTAGAATGAAATGGGGAGAAAGTGATTCTATGAAAAAGGTCAGCATGTATACACATGCTCTGAGCACCTAACACTTTGCAGGAAATAAAGAAGAAACTATAAGAAATCCAGTATAGCTGCACTTTTCCACACAAAGGCTGAGAATGTGAGCTCATGCAGGCTGTAGGCCATGTTGAAGGGAGCAGCAGATAGAGCCAGGAAGAGACGTGTTCCGATTTATGTTTTAGAAGATTATTCTAACTTTTTTGTAGAGAATTAGTTGAAGTGGAACAAGCAGAGAAATGAGACAGAGGCTTTTGTACAAGCGGAGAGATGAGACAGAGGCTTTTGTGGTAGTTCACATGGGAGATCATGGTGGCTTAGGCTAAGACAGCACTTGAAGATAACAGAGAGAAATGAATGGCCTTAAGATGTACTGATGCTGGAAATGCAAAGACTCCATGTTGGGGATGAGGAAAGGATGGGAATCAAGGCTGGTTCTCAGGCTCCTAGAGGTGTTATTCATGGGGTAATTTTAACCAATTGAGTCTTTTCCTTGCTGTCACAGTTACAGTAGAGCCCTTTTGTACACAAAGATTGAGATAAGCAGATTCATGTTCCAGCCTTACTGACATATAATTTCTTATTCTAGGAAGTAGCAACCTGGTGGTATTTTTAACAGAAATTTATCATTCTCGTATTCATATTGAAATTGTGTTAGAGCAATAAAGATGCGTGTACATCTGAAACTGTGAGGAGGAAAGAACTGGATTTTTAACAACTTTATGCAGAAAGCCTAAGATATGATTTTTGGTAGTTACTAAGTGAGGATGTGAGAGTTGGACTGTGAAGAATGCTGAGCGCCAAAGAATTGATGTTTTTGAACTGTGGTGTTGGAGAAGACTCTTGAGAGTCCCTTGGACTGCAAGGACATCCAAACAGTCCATTCTGAAGGAGATCAGCCCTGGGATTTCTTTGGAAGGAATGATGCTAAAGCTGAAACTCCAGTACTTTGGCCACCTCATGCGAAGAGTTGACTCATTGGAAAAGACTCTGATGCTGGGAGGGATCGGGGGCAGGAGGAGAAGGGGACGACAGAGGAAGAGATGGCTGGATGGCATCACTGACTCAATGGACATGAGTCTGAGTGAACTCCGGGAGTTGGTGATGGACAGGGAGGCCTGGCGTGCTGCGATTCATGGGGTCGCAAAGAGTCGGACACGACTGAGCAACTGAACTGAACCGAAGTGAGGAGAAAAAAGGAATCCTCCCATTCTAAGGGAGAAGACAAGTCTAATTCCTCCAACTCACATCAGTTCAGTTCAGTTCACTTCAGTCGCTCAGTCGTGTCTGACTCTTTGCGACCCCATGAATCACAGCACGCCAGGCCTCCCTGTCCATCACCATCTCCTGGAGTTCACTCAAACTCATGTCCATCGAGTCGGTGATGCCATCCAGCCATCTCATCCTCTGTCGTCCCTTTCTTCTCCTGCCCCCAATCCCTCCCAGCATCAGGGTCTTTTCCAGTCAGTCAAATTTTCGCATGAGGTGGCCCAAGTATTGGAGTTTCAGCTTCAGCATCAGTCCCTCTAATGAACACCCAGGACTGATCTCCTTTAGGATGGACTGGTTGGATCTCTTCGCAGTCCAACTCACATAGGTCCTTTAAAAATAAATAAAAATGTTAATATTGGGAGGAAAACCAGTTAATTGGAAAGTCTTCCTGCCGAAGTGTTCACTATTATATATGCCCCATTTATTTCCATTCTCTAATAAATATTGACATGGCCCTCAGTTCTTTTACACCACAGTTTGGATGAAGAGGATTTTATGATACAAAAGATAGATACAGCTAATAATATAATAGCTAATACATGTATGTGTGTTCTCCATAGTCTACATATAGCTTTTAAATCTATATCTCACCATAGTCCCATCAACTGAATGATTAGATCCCTTTGAAAGCCAAGAACTTCTGGCACTGTCTTTAGTGTTTTTTTATATATTAATTAATTGAATCCTTACAATAGCCTGATATTCCGAGAGTTTGGGGTAAGCACTAGAAGAATTGTTTGGTAAAGCATATCAGGAAAACAGATTTTGATTTTGGACAACAGTATGATTTTGGAGCATTCTGCAGAGGGCCTGTTTGGAGGCACTTTGCACCAATAAAAAAGACCCTGTTCCGACAAAGGGTGCTACCTCCTGTTACTCTGTTTTCACACGGGGCGAGCAAGACATTCATCTCACACAAGCAGGTAGTCTGAGCTTAGATGCCAGCCACTGACATCAGTTGCTGGGAAGGCCAGCTGCCCATGCACACTGCAGTCTCCCATCTTCAACGCCCACCAGGAAGAGGAAGGCCACAATCTCATGAGATTCTCAGACTACAGAAAGCTCCCCTCTCCCGGCTGAGGTGAAGGCAGTGGCTCCAGTTTGAGCCAGCTTGCACCAGACAATCTGGGACAACCACTCAAGGCCATTTTTGGACAAACCTACATATCATTCCATGTATCCCTATTCTTGAGACACAGTTATTATCCCCACTAACAGATGAAGAAACTGAGGCACAGAAAGATGAGGCAGTTTGCCCAAGTGGATTCAGAAGCTCTGTACAGCCTCACCACTTTAGCATCTACCTTCCTGTCTTGCTGGGAAAGTGCAGCAGGGAAGCTGCCCCCTGCCTCATGGTAAATGCCGAGACTGGGCCTTGTGAGTGCTGGTGACCAGACACTCCCCACCCCAGACATACAATCCAAGGACCAAGGCAAGAAGACTTGATCTGAAGTCTGAGTCTCCAGGCCTTCACCAAAGTGAAGATGAACTGGAAAAGAATTGAAAATGAGGCAAACAAGTTTGATGCCCCAAAGTTTATCTGCAGATTTGTGAGTCTACACACCCTTCAAATCTAACCCTCACCACCACACCCAAAATTTTTGCAGCTGTCCTTGTAGTTATAAACTGATTAGCTGTTGCATTCATGACCTGGGGTCAGGTTCAAAGAAATAAGATATCCTGAGGTTTATGAGCTTATGACTGATAAGGGAAAAAATCTTAGAACAGGAATAGTCACACTTTGAGAGCTCTACAAAACACCATTTTCTACCCCAAGTAAAACCTCAATGAAAGTACTGAACTTACACAAAGTTTGCTAAGAAGTGGCAGGGCTTCCCTGGTGGCTTAGAGGGTAAAGCGTCCACCTGCAATGCAGGAGACCAGGGTTCAATCCCTGAGTCGGGGAGATCCCCTGGAGAAGGAAATGGCACCCGACTCCAGTACTCTTGCCTGGAAAATCCCATGGATGGAGAAGCCTACAGTCCATGGGGTTGCAAAGAGTCAGACACGACTGAGCGACTTCACTTCACTTCAAGAAGTGGCAGGGCAGTATGCTTCAAATTTCTAAGACATCAAGAGCCTTGAATTCCAGTTCCAGATAATAGTGCTCTTGGTCACGTGACTTCAGCTCTCCAGGCCTCAGTTTCTTATGGTAAAATGAGGATGTTGGACTAGCTGATCAACTCTAATGTTCTAGGCTGGGGGGTTGGGGCAGGAGGAAAAGCATCTTACTTTTTTAATAAGTATGTGTGATCCAACAGACCTGGAATGACGTCAAGCTACACGTGTCAACTGTCAACCTGCAGAGAGGTCCTTTAGACATTTTGGTCCCAACCTGAGAGTTACCCCTGGTGCACACCTTCACTGGATTCATTCACAGATACAGGCATCAGAGGAAGACTCAGTACTGGTGAGGAATCAGAGTTTATTTTCTACAGACAAAGCTTCCAGGAAAAGTTGTCTCAATCAAAAATGAAAATAGCTGATCAAAATTAAATATTGCCAAGTTACAGCCCAAGGGAGACAAAGAGGAATATCCTCACTCACAAATTTTAATCAGAGGCCAGAATAATAAATGAATAGTTAGCACTTTCCTACTCAACTTGGTGACTGTGCTCTCTTAGCGCCAAAAGTGATCAGATTCTTCTTTAATCAATGCTTTTTCTTTCCAGTTCTCTCTCTGAATCTAAGTGTGCCCACAATTCACATGGTACCAACAGGGGCTCAAGAAGGTTTTAACAGAGAAAGGCCTCTCAGAGAGGCTGCTTATTTAAAAAAGCTATTCCCAGAATAAATCATTCCCTGATCAGACCATAGGTGTCTGGATAACCAGATAGACTGATTCTCTTACTTCTTAAACTTTTTTTTAAGAAAGCCAAATGCCTTGGACTCAGAGGGAGAGGGAGAGGGTGGGATGATATGGGAGAATGGCATTCTATCATGTATACTATCATGTAAGAATTGAATCGCTAGTCTATGTCTGACGCAGGATACAGCATGCTTGGGGCTGGTGCATGGGGATGACCCACAGAGATGTTATGGGGAGGGAGGTGGGAGGGGGGTTCATATTTGGGAACACATGTAAGAATTAAAGATTTTAAAATTAAAAAAAATAAAAAAAAAACAAAAAAAACAAAAAAAAACAAAATAAAAGAAAGCCAAATGCCATTAGAAGCCTTTCAAAGTTAATAAGACTATCTCAAGAAGGGTTCAGAAAAATCTACTCAGAAATTCATTAACTGTCAATCCTTTTGTATATATAATAGATCAAAATTGATAGCAATAATTAAATTTTAATTAGGAAAATTCCTAATGATAGCTTTCACAGTCTCTTTTAAATGTCATATATGTATGCATTCATTCATTTATTCAACAAATATTTTAGGTGCTAAATACATGCTGTGTTCCATACTAAACATAAAATAAGTTTATGAAAATATACTTATGACCTACCTAATTTATTCACAGGACAAAATGTGGTTGCTAAGATGTTTATATAGCTTGCTATTCACAAAACATCTCATGCCATTAGGGTATTCTCCATCTGCTTTGCAAACACTAAGATCTGGAAAATAATATCCAAGTTTGATCTCAATCTCATGGACTGAGCAAACATACTCCCTGTCCAGAAAAATAGATTCTGGCTTCCGATTGCCTGTGTGACTTGGAAGATTTTGAGTTGATTAGCAGAAACTGTGCTATTTTGAGGCTGAAACCATTTCTGTTTCAAATAGCATAAAGTTGTACCCCAGGAATGGCAAAAATGCCAAAAGTAATTTCCAGCATTCCAGAAGATTAAGAAATTGAAATCCAAATATTTGGGGTGAAAACAAGTGTATAATAAATGCTTATCCAAAGTTTTATATAAGAATATTGTTATCTGCATGTGCCAACGTCTCAGTTTCACACCCATTCTTTCTATTCCCATATAATCAAATGGCACATGCTATTCCCAAAGCAAAATACACGAGTATTTGCTTTCTTTTGAGCCTCTTTCTTATAGATACACATTCTTTTGTCCATCTTTCCAGATGCTCTGAACCCCATAATGGGCAAGAATCCCAGTGGTCATTTGCTTTCTACTGTGGCACACATGGGAGAATAGGCAGTCCTGAGGGGTCAAAGGATCACTCAACATCATCCAATAGGCTGGATCTGTAACTTTATATCCCTGACTCTCCACCCAGAATGGTTTCAAGGCATCATCCAACTGCATTCAACATGTAGCTATTGCAGCTGCTGAAGTTGCTTCAGTCGTATCTGACTCTGTGCGACCCCATAGACGGCAGCCCACCGGGTTCCCCCTTCCCTGGAATTCTTCAGGCAAGGACACTGGAGTGGGTTGCCATTTCCTTCTCCAATGCATGAAAGTGAAAAGTGAAAGTGAAGTTGCTCAGTTGTGTCCGACTCCTAGCGACCCCATGGACTGCAGCCCACTAGGCTCCTCCGTCCATGGGATTTTCCAGGCAAGAGTACTGGAGTGGGGTGCCATTGCCTTCTCCAGCTATTGCAGCCAGAGACTTGAAAGAAAGTTGGCTCAGTCTGTTCCCTCAAGAAGTAGAAGAGATTAACCTAGAAGAAAGTGTGTTCATGTAACTCTCCTTTCAAGGCTTCCCTTTGGTTCTTAACCCAAAAAAGTGGTGATGCTTTGAGTCATGCTTTACAGTTCTTCTTATTGTATGTCTTCCAGATCAGTCTCTCTCTAGCATTAATAAGGAAAACAACAAGAAATACCGCATCCCAGAGTCACTAATCGTGGACTTGCCTGAGCCCTGCCTCTTCCTTCAGGAATTCTTAACTGTCTTTTACACTAAGTTGTAAAAAATGTATCTTTAATCACCACCATCCCCTTTAGGATTTCAAAAGAATAGTCTAGCAGTTCATCTTAGAGATGCAAGCAGTTCCCTGACTGGCTCATTTATCTCAAGTCACATGTAGAAAGTTCCTTGGCAGCTACTCAGAAGAACAAAGGTAAAACCTCCAATTAGGAATGACTTATGTGTACTCCTTCAGCCAAGAGTCGCCCTGCCTTGTTAACCTCCTTTGCCCTGCTATAAGAGGTGACAGCCTATGTACTCAAAATTCATTTATCCCTGTTAAGAGTAATTATCTCAATTTTTGATGATGCCTTCAGCCATTGGAGAGTGATGATATGCCTGTAAGATGTTTCTCTCTACTCAGGAAGAAAATACAAGGGACTATATGACACACATTGGGTCTCAGGTCATAAACACAGCAGATTAGTAACTCTATTTAAAGCACAAGATTCAAATTTAAACTTCCAGATACGCTATGCCTTTAATGTCTTAATTTTGTTCTTTAAATTACAGTAGAAAAACAGAGTAATGAACAATGAAGGCAACTTTTGTGATGTCAAGGTTACCACTTTTATGCAGTTCAGTTCAGTCGCTCAGTCATGTTCGACTCTTTGCAACCCCATGAATCATAGCACGCCAGGCCTCCCTGTCCATCACCAACTCCCAGAGTTCACTCAAACTCATGTCCATCGAGTCAGTGATGCCATCCAGCCATCTCATCCTCTGTTGTCCTCTTCTCCTCCTGCCCTCAATGCCTCCCAGCATCAGGGTCTTTTCCAATGAGTCAACTCTTCACATGAGGTGGCCAAAGTATTAAAGTTTCAGCCTTAGCATCAGTCCTTCCAATGAATACCCAGGGCTGATCTCCTTCAGAATGGACTGGTTGGATCTCCTTGCAGTCCAAGGGACTCTCAAGAGTCTTCTCCAGCATCACAGTTCAAAAGCATCAATTTTTCGGCGCTCAGCTTTCTTCACAGTCCAACTCTCACATCCATACATGACCACTGGAAAAACCATACCCGTGACTAGATGGACCGTTGTTGGCAAAGTAATGTCTCTGCTTTTGAATATGCTACCTAGGTTGGTCATAACTTTTCTTCCAAGGAGTAAGCATCTTTTAATTTCATGGCTGCAGTCACCATCTGCAGTGATTTTGGAGCCCCCCAAAATAAAAATCTGACACTGTTTCCCCATCTATTTCCCATGAAGTGATGGGACCAGATGCCATGATCTTCGTTTTCTGAATGTTGAGCTTTAAGCCAACTTTTTCACTCTCCTCTTTCACTTTCATCAAGAGGCTTTTTAGCTCCTTTTCACTTTCTGCCATAAGGGTGGTGTCATCTGCATATCTGAGGTTATTGATATTTCTCCTGGCAATCTTGATTCCAGCTTGTGCTTCTTCCAGCTCAGCATTTCTCATGATGTACTCTGCACATAAGTTAAATAAGCAGGGTGACAATACACAGCCTTGATGTATTCCTTTTCCTACTTGGAACCAGTCTGTTGTTCCATGTCCAGTTCTAACTGTTGCTTCCTGACCTGCATATAGGTTTCCCAAGAGGCAGGTCAGGTGGTCTGGTATTCCCATCTCTTTCAGAATTTTCCACAGTTTATTGTGATCCACACAGTCAAAGGCTTTGGCATAGTCAATAAAGCCAGAAATAGATGTTTTTCTGAAACTCTCTTGCTTTTTCCATGATCCAGCAGATGCTGGCAATTTGATCTCTTGTTCCTCTGCCTACTTTTATTAGAAGAGACAATTACACTACACTGGGTGAATGTGTTGTTGTTTTTCAGTTGCTAAATCATGTCCGACTCTTTGTGACCCCATGAACTGCAGCATGCCAGGCTTCCCTGTCCTTCACTATCTCTCAGAGTTTGCTCAAACTCATATCCATTGAGTCAGTGATGTCATCTTATCTTCTGTCACCCCATTTTCCTCTTGCCCTCAGTCTCCCCCAGCATCTTTCCAATGAGTTGGCTCTTTGCATCAGGTGACCAAAGTATTACAGCTTCAGCATCGGTCCTTCTAATAAATATTCAGGACTGATTTCATTTAGGAATGACTGGTGTGATCTCCTTGCTGTCCAAGGGGCTCGCAAGAGTCTTCTCCGGCACCACCAGTTTGGAAGCAACAGTTCTTTGGTGCTCAGTCTTCTTTATGGCCCAACTCTCACATCCATATATAACTACTGGAAAAACCATAGCTTTGACTATAGCAGGTGAAGGTGTAACCTCTGAGATAAGGTTCCATCCCAACTCTCTCTTTATTTGCCCTATGTCTATCTCTGTGTTGGTCTCTATCTCTCCTGCATTTTCTAGTCGCACTTTTCCAAGAATTGCCACTGTCCTTACTCACTCCTGAATGAACATACTGCCATTGACTTTGCTGCACACTTCATTCAAACTGCTCTCTCCAGGATCAGTAATATCATCCTTGTGGCTAAATCCCATAGGCATGTTTCAGTCCTTCTCTTAGATAACACGGGCATTACACATGAACTACCCTAATTCTTAATCTTTCTTAATTCTTGTCCACCCTTTCAGAGTGGAATCCTGAATAATCCAACCTCTGTTCTCTATCACAGGTAATACATCTATTGCCTCTTGAGAGAAAGATGCAGCAGGAGGAGGCATTAGCTTCTAAAGGTATAGCAGCAAGTATGGGCAAAGGGGCCTGGCCCATTAGTACCAGGTGAAATAATTCAGGGTTCTAGAGAACTTAAATATGTGGGTATCCTCAGATTCAAATAGTCATTCTAAAAGAAAAACATACTAAAAGAAATTTTGATTTTAGAAGGTGGGAAGGATGTGAAACTAAAATTTATTTTAGAAAAATATTTCCCAAGTGCTTGGGGATGTTTTATTTGCTTGTTTTTAATCTTGTTATAGTTTCTAAGGTATACAGACTTAAGCTAAATGACATATTTTTGCATTTCCAAGCTGTTGACAGCTCACTTCTGAGTATGATGAATAAGTCCAAGAAAATCATGAAAGGAGTTTCAAAAATAATGATAAAACTATGTGAGATTTTAAAATCTCAAGAAAAAAATATAATAAAAAGTGAAATGGGCTCATTGGTCTCTATTCCTTGTTTCTGATATAACATTTGGGAAAAGTTTTGTAAATTATGTTCATGGCATGCTCAGCATCTCATATGTAAATCAAACTGACACAAGTTCTCTTGTGGTGAAGGGGAAATGGTCTTTTGAAAAGTATAAGTTCTATTATTACAGTCATTCAATTGCTTGTGCCTTCCAGAAATTTTTTGTGCCATAAACTGCCAGTGACAAAGGAGGGAAAAATTGGTAAAGCCTACACCTGCCTCTAGGAAGTCTCAGTCTAATGGGAGAAAGAGATGTTTAAATACATCTCCACAGTCACTGCATTAGGAGTATGCCCTAGACCAGTGAGTGTAGGAGAAAGGTGTAATCATTTTACCACCAATTAAATTTAACAAGATATCAGCTCCATTTTTTAATGTAAAGAGATTCAGCAATTTTTTGTTTTAGTATAATGCTTGCTTTTGAGTTTTCATATTTAAACAGTTCCTTCATTTCTAAATTACTTATAATTTTTATTAGAAATGACTATTTAATTTTATGATGCCTCTCAGGCATTTATTGATACAATCATTGACTTTCTTCATTTAATTTGCTGATGTAATAAATTGCATTGATAGATTTCCCAAAACTGAATCACCGTTATGGTCTTAGAATAAACCCTACTTCAGTTCAGTTCAGTTGCTCAGTCATGTCTGACTCTTTGCGACCCCATGAACCTCAGTATGCCAGGCCTCCCTGCCAATCACCAGCTCCCCAAGTCCACCCAAACCCATGTCCATTGAGTCGGTGATGCCATCCAACCATCTCTTCCTCTGTCGTCCCCTTCTCCTTCTGCCCTCAATCTTTCCCAGCATCAGGGTCTTTCCAAATGAGTCAGCTCTTCACATCAGGTGGCCAAAGTATCAGAGTTTCAGTTTCAACATCAGTCCTACCAATGAACACCCAGGACTGATCTCCTTTAGGATGGACTGGTTGGATCTTCTTGCAGTCCAAGGGACTCTCAAGATTCCTCTTCAACACCACAGTTCAAAAGCATCAATTCTTCAGTGCTCATCATTCTTTATAGTCCAACTCTCACATCCATACATGACCACTGGAAAAACCATAGCCTTGACTAGACAGACCTTTGTTGGCAGAGTAATGTCTCTGCTTTTTAATACATACTAAGTCTATATTATAATGTCCTTACAATATGCAGCTGGAATCAATTGGTATATATAATACAGAATTTTTATATCTGTAATCATATGTTTTTCCTTTTTTATAATATATTGATCAACTTTTAGTATTCAAGTTATGTTAGCATTATGAAAAGGATCAGGAGATCCTTTGCTCCTTTTCTGTGGTCTGGAATAATTCAAATAATACTGAATTTTTAAATTTTAAAACAGACAAAAATTTGAAAAAACCTATATAGGTTCTTTCTTTCACAGCACATCTCTCAATCGGGAATAAAACAGAATTCAGGAGACTATAGATTGTATGGGCTTCCCTGGTGGCTCAGTGGTAAGAACCTGCCTGCAAATGCAGAAGACACAGGTTTGATTCCTGGGTCAGGAAGATCCCCTGGAGTAGGGCATGGCAACCCACTCTAGTATTCTTTCCTGGGAAATCTCAAGGACAGAGGAGCCTGGTGGGATTGCAAGAGTTGGACATGACTTAGCGACATAACAGCAACAACAATAGAATGTGTACATTATTTCAGGAATTGTTTAGTCATTCTATAGATGCATTTCCTGAAATAGACTATGTGATGGAGACCAGAGTACAGGGGATTTATTGGGATATGCTCTTGGGAGCACTGACCTGTTAAAGAGTGAAGGAAGCAGAGCTGAGCATGGGGAAGGAAGCTGAGAGGACCAGCAGCACAAGAGCTAGGATGGCACTCCGGGTCTGTCCTTTGTATTATTTAGCACTCTCCAGAGAGCTAGCACAAATAGAAGATACATATATCACCTTCCTCCAATAGGAAGCAAAGATTAGATAGACAGATAGGGATGATTTATTATAAGGAAGAATTGGCTCATGTAATTATGAAAGCAAAGAAGTCTGCAAACTGGAAGCCTAGGAAAGCTGGAGATGTAGTTCTGAACCAAGGTCTGAGAACCAGGAGAACTGATGGTGTAAATCCCCATCCAAGGGCAGTAGAAGACTAATATTCTAGATCAGAAGTTGGGAAGAGAGACTTCTCCCTCCCTAAACCTTTTTGTTTTAGTCTGACTCCCAGCAGTCTAGATGACTAGATGATGCCCTCCCACATTGTGCAGAGCAATCTGCTTTCCTCAGCCCACCGATTCAAATACTAAGTAAGCTCTTCTAGAAACATCCTCACAGACAGATCTACAATATTTAACCAGATAGCTGACCTCTCCATGGACCAGTCAAGTTAACACACAAAATTATATCATTCCCTAATCAAGTATGGACTGAGTTGGAGGTGGGGGGAGTCTTTGTATCTTGGTTTGTATTCTTGCAAACCAAGTTGTTGGATGGGCACTGCCTCTGGGCAGGGAACCTTATCTTGGGTGAGTCAACTCCTGCAGGCCAAGGACAAGTCTGTGGGAGAGACTCAGCCGTGAGCTATCCTCAACCAACACTTTTAACGACCTAGAGGATGAGCATATATTGGTCTGTATGGGCGGGTCTGAGTGGTGCACCACTACATTGACTGCACATGTTGCCATTGGGCTAAAACCTCCACTTCATCCCCTTCGAACAAATATTAGAATAGATCAATAATTTCCAGGTTTTGTAAAATTTCCTTATGCCTTTCTGGAAACTATTACCTCACAACCTTATCTAGAAACTTGGAAGTTCAGTGGACTTTAACATGGTAATTTTAAAATAGGACCACTATAAGTACATGAACAATTTTTCCATTTGGCAAATACAATAATTTTTGCCTTCAAGAATGAGAGGTTTGGAGCCTCTCAGATGAGAGTTTCTCTCCTCACAACTTCATCTCATCTCTTAAGTGTACAGCAGTCATTGTGAAATACCTGCAGTTTGTTACACTATTGCTTTACCATTTCCTTTCCTCATTGACCAAATACTGTTCTGAAGGCTTACAGAATTCCACATAATATTTTGCCACATAAAATGTACATTTTTGAGGTAAACTTTATGAAAATCATGGTAAATATAGCATTTTGCTTTGATATCTACCTTATTTACTCAGGAAAATCAAATTTCTTACTCTGCTATGAGAACATCATTTGTTACCAGGGGGTTCAATGTTCTCTAAGATTTGCTCTCTATCTACAGTTTTATAACTCCCTGTCCTAACTCATGCCTTCCCATTTCACCCAACCTCAATCAAGCTAGGTGCAATGTGCTCATGCACACTGTAATATATTTCACAAGTTCTGTCTTGACCTAGTTTTGAAGTCATGTCTAAAAATTCTCAATTCCCCTTCATGGGAGGTTTGCTAAGAACCACACCAGATACATTGCTTCCCTGGCTCCCACTCTCCAGGGCCACTAGGCATATAGGCCGACCGCCCCCCTCCATGAAGCCTCCCCACTCCATTATGAGGCTTGTGCATCCCCAGGCCAGGTACTGAACAATTAGGGACAGCCTCTGTGCTCTGTGCATGCATGCTAAGTTGCTTCAGTCATGTCCAACTCTGTGTGACCCCATGGACTGTAGCCCACCAGACTCCTCCGTCCATGGGATTCTCCAGGCAAGAGTACTGGAGTGGTTTGCCATTCCCTTCTCAAGAGCTGTGTAATTATTCAAATTAATCAATCCTCCAGGAAACCTGCAAAACCTAGTTACCATACCCACTCTGCTTGCCATGTGCATGCATGTTAAGTTGCTTTAGCCATGTCCAACTCTTTGCAACCCTATGGACTGTAGCCCTCCAGGCTTCTCTGTCCATGGGGATTCTCCAGGCAAGAATACTGAAGTGGGTTACTCTGCCCTCCTCCAGGGGATCTTCCCAACCCAAGGATTGAACCCACATCCCTTACATTTCCTGCATTGGCAGGCAGGTTCTTTACCACTAAAAAGAAGAAAGTTGCTCAGTTGTGTCCGACTCTGCGACCGCATGGACTATAGCCTATCAGGCTCCTCCGTCCATGGAATTTTCCAGGCAAGAGTGCTGGAGTGGATTGCCATTCCTTCTCCAGGGAATCTTCCCGACCCAGGAAACAAACCCAGGTCTCCTGCATTGCAGGCAGACGCTTCACCATCTGAGCCACCACTGGCACCACCCAGAAAGACCCTGCTTGCCATACACAAACCCCAGCCAGGGCTTAGCATGTGTTACCCTATCCCAAGGGGCAAGCCTTTGTGTGGCCCTAGAGGCAGCATTCTCTTCTTCAAGCTGTCAATAACAAAGAGCTCTGCCTTTCATCTACTCCAATGTCAGGGTTCTGTGTCCAGCCACCAGAAGAGTTTTCAAATTTGATAACACACACTTGCTTATTTGTGCATTTGCTTCTCTGCCTCCAGACAATTATTTGTTCTGCTTTCCCCTTGTGTAACATCCTCCTGCCTGCCTCATCCTCAGTTGTGAATAGCCTGTCATTTTTATTCAGAGAGAAATCCAAAATTCTCTGCTTGCAGGGACCCTTTTCCATGTCTATGTTCCTCATCTGTTCTCTTGTCTTTCTTTGGACCACTGTTAAGACACACATCCCTCTGTTTTATACTATAGTGCTTTACAGGCAGATCTGTTGTCTTTACCATTTACTATAATATTTGAAAACACTACTGTATTTGGGTTTCACTGACTGTTCCAGAGGTCTCTTACAAGGTAACCCTCTTGACAATATTTATTGAGTTCAATTAATTGGAGCACTGCTACTGAACTTCAATCCTGCCTGAGAGACAAGTCACATTCCTGCCATTCTGATGCTCGTTTCTTCTGTCTGACTGGTGCAAAGTGGAGGGTTCTAGGAATGCAAATGAAGAGGATGAAGGAAAAGCAAACGCTGAGACAAAGATCTATAGTGCATGCCCCACTGGAAAGGGGTGAACAGAAGCAACGCAACAAAGAACATGTGATGACCAAAATACTTCATGAGAGTTTAGTGTAAGGACACATAGAAACTGAACAAGTATCTCTGCAATGCAACAACCAGATTTCAGAACCTTAAACTGACTGTTTCAGGATTAAATCACATTTCATTTGATTTGCATGAACACGGAGGACCACACTGGACCCAAATTTTTCCTGTTGCAGTTAATTTGCCTCTCTGAATTATTCACATGGTAATTAAGTTCACTTGGTCTCTAATTGCATGAGATATTGTTTTAAAGACAAAAAAACCTCTTTTTTCTTTATAATTCATGAGTTGTGGGATTTTTTCCCCTGGAAGATTCTTTGAAGTCTTATTCTAAAATACTTTCTTGAGTTAAAAAGAAAAAGAAAACATCTAATAAAATGTTGTCTCTTGAATAACAATTAATTTAAGATACAGGATGCTTAACAGATATCTGTAAGGAAAAGATGGTTTTATTTTGTTTTTAATGCAAAGCACTACTCACACTGGCAGATCTGTATAACTATCATATGGCTATTGAATGAATTTTATAAAAATGTATGCATATTCAAAGGAATAAAAAGCCACACTGAACGTGGACAGCTCTCAACTTGGCTATCCTTTCTGTTCTTGGTGTGTCTGTCTGCTTGTTTTTCTCTCACTCACTCTTATTCCTCTTTCTCTCTCTCTCTGCCTCTATCTCTAAAGGCCTCTCTCTCATTCCTTACTTTGTTCCTATAACCTACTTTTCTCCCCATCTTGTAGTCTAATTCTGGAAGCTGAATAGCTCATGACCTTCTCGTCTACTGAGCCCTATCATTTTTCAAGGTCATCTCCTGGGTTTGGGCTGCCTTAGGTCTGAAGCACACTCCAGATCTAGACCTTCCTTGCACAAAGAACAATACAGTCCTGCTCCCTCAAGTCGTGGACTGTTGACAAAGAAGCTGAAACTAGAATGGGTTCCTAAGTGACAAATTCAGCCAATAATCATTCTTATCTTCCATTTTTCCATGATGGAAAATAAGAGCTGAAAACTTACGAGTCTAAAATGAATGTGAAAGTCACTCAGTCATGTCCGACTCTTTGCAACCCCATGGACTATAAGGTCCATGGAATTCTCCAGGCCAGAATACTGGGGTGGGTAAGCTGTTCCCTTCTCCAGAGGATCTTCCCAACCCAGGGATCAAACCCTTCTCTCCTGTGTTGCAGGTAGATTCTTTATCAGCTGAGCCACCAGGGAAGCCCACAATGAGACTAGGCTCCAAAAATTTCTAATCCAACCACACAAATCTCAGCCTTTGGTTTATTTCAGCAAGACTTCAGGATGAGTCAAACCAATGGATATTTGGTAAGCATTCCTAGCAATTAGCTTCATGTTGCAACACATCCAGAAAACAGAACAGAACTCCAGAACTGGACAAGAGCTTGGGAATTCTTTTTATGTTACTGAGGGAAAAAATTGAGATCTGGAAAACTTGGATTTATATAGAAGACTTGACTCTTGCCTTAGAGAACTTTTAAACCTAGTTTATGATACAAAATATACTCTTTGACACAGGTTTAAAAAAAGCCAACCAACTTCTGAGCACACTTTAATTAATTGTTACATAGTTTAACACAAAACCTTCAGATTCTATAGGAATTCAGAGAAGGAGAAAGTTATTAAAATGACCCAGGCTGAGCCCCATGGAGGAAGAACTGGAAACGGTAATGAAGGTAAAGTCTCCATCGTGGAGGAAGATCTGTGGGAGAAGATGAATAACACAAGTGGAGAGGAGCCAGGCTGGATGGTACAGGTCATTTGCTGAACAACTTCCTGTGTCAAACCAAACAGTTTGAAATTCATCCTAAAAATTAATCTATTAATCCTAAAACAAGTCATGACAGGTTTTGAAGCAGGAAAGAAACATAATGAAAAACATACCTATCAAAAGGAGATCTAACACAGCATAGTGGTTTGCAGCCAGGCAGCCTGGGTTTGAATTCAGGTGCCAACACCACCTACTTGCTCTGTAACCCTGAGTGAGTCACTTAACCTCAGTATCCTCATCTGTAAAATGGGAATAATAATACCTGTTCTATAGGGCTATTTGGAGGACTAAATGTGTTAATAGCACATCGAGAGCAAAACTTGCTCTTATTAACAGTGTTATGACCCCAGATATCAACTGTCTGGGGAGTGAATCCCCCTCACAAAGGGATTAGTTTGGTGGCATAATCCAGAAATTAGATGCTGAGGTGTGAATTCAGGACCATGCGATAAGGAAACCCAGGCAGTGCACAAAAAGAGGGAAAAATATATGGAAACCGCAGAGGTCTAGAGGCTAAAAAAGAGTGAAAAATTAAAGGTGAGTCCATAAGGCTGAGAATATACTAGGTTTACAAAAATTAGCAAATTTGGAGAAATAAATTTTAAGCACTAGACAATGTATGTTTTCTCAACTTTGGAGTGAAAATATCCTTTAACATCATTTATCCAAGACACTGCTACTGCTAAGTCACTTCAGTCGTGTCTAACTCTGCGTGACCCCATAGATGGGAGCCTACCAGGCTCCCCCATCCCTGGGATTCTCCAGGCAAGAACACTGGAGTGGGTTGCCATTTCCTTCTCCTATGCATGAAAGTGAAAAGTGAAAGAGAAGTCGCTCAGTCGTGTTCGACCCTCAGCGACTCCATGGACTGCAGCCTTCCAGGTTCCTCCGTCCATGGGATTTTCCAGACAAGAGTACTCACACATCCCCACAAAGATTCATAGATTCCACCACTCTCATTATCTCTCATAATCACCCACTCTCAGGGTTACCTGGTTCTTTTCATTCCTCATTTGTACACCCAACAACATCTGCAGCAAAAATTCCCTAGGTCTTTTTGCCGCCTGGTTCACTTTGCTCACTCCATTTTCCTAAAGTTCCCACTAGTTTTTACCACACTTTGGGGAAGTCTATATTATAGATGTCAGAATAACCACATACACTGTCATTTGACTGCACAGTGACCCAGAAGTCCTATCTCAACACCCCTTTGTCTGCTTTGAGATTGCAGTGTGTGCATGTGTTAAGCAAGATGTGAAGGAAGACGCTTTCTTACCTCTAAACACAAGACTTGGAACATGAGCCACTGTCCTCCCTTCCAATCACTGTATGCACCCCCTCTGAAGCTCTCCTTTCAAAAATACTACTGGGGGATGGGGTTCAATCACAGCTGTGTGAGGATCAAAGGAAAATGCAAAGATAAAATATGCCTACAGTCCTTTTCCCTTAAAGGGCCAATCTCCCGTAGACTTCATTCTCTTCATATTTCTCTTTCTCTTCGTACTGAATTTGTTTGTGTAGTTAGAAATAGATGCATAAATCCAGAAAATGAAAAAACATAGGAACATCTAGTACAAACCTTTAATTTTTATGGATTATGAAATATAGGTCCAAAGAAGTTTAAGTGACTTTCTCAAAGGCTTCAGCTTTCTGTGTTCATCACAGATGGGAAAACAGCTTATTACTTGCTCAGAATCTAGTACATACTGGGAACCATAAACTTACTATATGACATGTCAAACTATCTTACAACCCCATGAAGTGGACATTATTACTCTGTTTTTACAAATAAGGAGTCTGACATTCAGAGAGGTGGTCTATCTACCAAAAGTCACTCAACTAGTAAGTAGTAGAGATGAGTTTTCAACCCAGGTTTTCCAATTCTTGCCACTGTTTTGAACTTCTACCACTTCTAGTGCCAGGACATGGCTGGACTTGGATGATTCTTTATATATTCTTTTCTCCTGCAGCTGTACATCATTCAGGACTCTTACCTATTGGTGCACTTTTTTCTTTGATCAGCACTGTCAGTGTATAAAGAGAGAGTGCCTGAATACTGGCCATCCCCTCCAATGGCCCGTGTCTCTTTCGCAATCCACTCACTATGTCAGAATTCCTGTTGACATTCATTAAGCATGCTTTGGACTACAGGTAACAAATGACCCCGTTCTCAGAGGCTTAAAACATAAAGATAAGATTACATAGTCTGGTATGGGTTCAATTGGAACAATTCAGTATTGGCTAGTTTCATTTTACTCTGCCCTTCACTTATTACCAAATTGACAAAAAAGAATTTTTTTTGTTAATGCACTCAAGCCCAGGGAGACAAGTTAGAGATTCTCCAATGCCTCCCCTATTCCTTAAGAGTATTTCTAAATTTGGTATCAAAGAATGGTATCAATATAAGGAATTCACTAACTTAGAGGAGCTCAGAACTGTCTGCTCAGTGCCAGTTAACTGGGAAAGAAAGCAATTACAACACAAAATGGCTTGCCCTGCTATCATAGAAGGAAATATTTGCTGCCCCAGTTAACTATTTCCTGTTCTATTTCTCACTGCATCAGCAAACCTACTATACCTTGTCCAAGAGCAACCACAGGGTAAGTTAGCATCCATATTGTCTTCCAAAACCCAGGCTCCAAACAAAACAAACTCTTCACAAAATTAAATTTTCTCAATCTCTATGTATATGCTTTTTATCTTCTTCTTTGTCACCTCAAGGTCACAAAAGTTGACCAATACAAATCCAGTCAAGACCTCATCATGCCAGCATAATGAGCAGGGGGAAATGGGCTGCTGCTGCTGCTAAGTCGCTTCAGTCATGTCCGACTCTGTGCGACCCCATAGACGGCAGCCCATCAGGCTCTGCTGTCCCTAGGATTCTCCAGGCAAGAACACTGGAGTGGATTGCTATTTCCTTCTCCAATGCATGAAAGTGAAAAGTGAATGCGAAGTTGCTCAGTCATGTCTGACTCTTAGCGACCCCATGGACTATAGCCTACCAGGCTCCTCTGTCTGTGGGATTTTCCAGGCAAGAGTACTGAAGCAGGTTGCCATCTCCTTCTCCAGGAAAATGGGCAAAGGGGACAAATTTCCTCCTGTAAATCCCTGCATTTGTAACCGAGTGGGAAAATGTTTCACAAATATCCCCTAGCAGACTTCCTACTGACAAGTTGTTGGGCAGAACAGAGTCACATGATCACTCTGGCTTGCAAGGGTGGCTGGAAAAATCTAAGAAAAAGAAAAGAGAGCTCCATGATTCACTTAGACCAAGGCTGATCCAATCCTTGGGGCAGGACAGTTTGCCTTTCTGATCAAAATACAGGTTTCATTAACAAGGAAATTAAGCGGAATGACTACTGGTTATATACTAACAATGTTTGCCATACAGATACTACATATAGTGTGTCTAACAACAAAAAATTTTTTTTTAAATTTTTTTGCATGATTTATGACTTAAGGGAGAGAACCTGTGTGTTTACATGATCTTAAGTTAAGCAATAGCTCCATTCTGTCAAATGTTTTCTTCTGATTCAGCTCGACAAAGCAACCAAACTCTCTCCTTATTTTGTGTGTTTTGTTATTTCTTTTAAAATCTCTGAAAGGTCTAAAATTTTCATTGCCCAATTTTGTACTTCACTGTGAGTCATTCTGACAGTTACCATTACATTATAAAAGGCTTTGCAATCAAATTCCCAGAAAAAAACACCAACAACAAAAAATCCAAACTCAGGCTAACAATGTCCAATTCCTGATTGTCACCTCTTCTCTCTCATTCTTAAGGTAAATAATTGATGGCTTTTGTATCAAGCTTGCAGGTAACAAGTCTTCTACAGCTTTCCTATAGCAATGGGAAAAACCCTAATTCAAATCAGCACAAGCACATTCTTTCCATAAGCGTTTATGTTTTTGAACTTTTCTTCTCTCTGACACTAACTTTGACCTTTGGATCTTAATTTTTTTTTCCTGCTAATAAACAGTAACTCAAGCAGATTTCCAAATATTCCTTTGCTTCATTTCTTCCTTCCTCCTGAAATGAATCTAAAACATAAATGATTTTTATTCCTGACTTTATCTAATCTTATTTTTCCTCCTTTTTCTCTCTTCCAGCTACCTCCTGCCTGTTTCTGAATATTTAATGACCCTTACCTAGTTGAGAACTCCTCTTATTCTAAAATTCAATTATACACAGACTAAGTCATTAACTCAAAATCAGTGGACTTCCAAGGTAGTCACCATGATTTGTAGCAATTTATATTATATATACAAAGCATCATAACTTTTTCATCTCTATACAAATGTTTAATGCAAGTCATTAAAATTGTGAAGGTGGACACAAAAGAAGGACACACAAAGAAATCCTGAAAAATTTATAAGGAATGTGGCCTGATAAATGTCAATTAATTATACAGACCTAATAATTAATAATTTAGAATGTGGTGAGCAACAGAGACCTTCAAAACCTAGTGATTTAATGTGAGCACTTATTTCTCCCACACTGTTTTTAGTTCATTGGCCCTAACTTGGTCAGGTGGCCAAAGGGAGTCTATAAGGAAGACTGAGAAAAGTAGTTCTTTGGCTCTGGGTCATTGCGTTCAGCCAACCAAAAGGAAGATTACAGATGGGAGACTAGGGAATATGTAATTCTCTAATTTGATGATTTTTGCTTAGCTAAAGATCTGCAATTGATTACTTAAGAAGAGGAGAATGGGCACAGGGAGATAATTGACAATCTCTCCTGCATCACTACATCTCTGTGAGCTGAACATATAACATATCTTAAGTGCTTTCACAGTTTTACTCCAATGTGCAACCTTCTAATCCATGCATTCTCAATAGGGTGATATTGCTCCAAGAGCATGAAACTGGTTCTTGGGAGGGAAAGAACAGGGCAAAAAAATCTTACTCTTATTACATATAAAATACAGAAATATATATATAATATATAACAGATATATAATGTGGCATTAAAATTTCAAGGGGAAGGCTTTTAGGGAAAAAAAAATACCCTCAAAAGGCTCTTTGAATGGTGGGAGGAGGGGAGGATACTGAAAAACAGTTGAAAAACACTGTTCTAGTGCAAGAGTTTTCAGAAATAAATCTCAGATTTGAGGAAGAAAATATGTGCCTTTTGGCAAATCTTTTTAGCATTTTACATACATACATGGTTATATAATGTAATAGAGTTCAGTTCAGTCACTCGGTCATGTCCGACTCTTTGCGACCCCATGGACTGCAGCATGTCAGGCTTCCCTGTCCATCACCAATGCCCGGAGCTTACTCAAACTCATGTCCATTGAGTTGATGATGCCATCCAACCATCTCATTCTCTGTCATCCCCTTATCCTCCTACATTCAATCTTTCCCAGCATCAGGGTCTTTTCAAATGAGCCAGTTCTTTGCGTTAGGTGGCCAAACTATCTGAGTTTCAGCTTCAGCATCAGTCTTTTCAATGAATATTCAGGACTGGTCTCCTTTAGGATGGACTGGTTGGATCTCCTTGCGGTCCAAGAGACTCTCAAGAGTCTTCTCCAACACCACATTTCAAAAGCATCAATTCTTCGGCACTCAGCCATCTTTATGGTCCAACTCTTACATCCATACGTGACTATTGGAAAACCATAGCTTTGACTAAATGGACTTCTGTCGGCAAAGTAGAGTCTTTGCTCTTTAATATGCTGTCTAAGTCGATCATAGCTTTTCCTCCAAGGAGCAAGCGTCTTTAAATTTCATGACTGCAGTCTCTATCTGCAGTGATTTTGGAGTCCAAGAAAATTAAGGCTCTTAGTGTTTCCATTGTTTCCCCATCTATTTACCATGAAGTGATTGGTCCAGATGCCATGATCTTGGTTTTCTGAATGTTGAGTTTTAAGCCAACTTTTTCACTCTCTTTCACTTTCATCAAGAGGCTCTTTGGTTCTTCTTCACTTTCTGCCATAAGGGTGGTTGTCATCTGCATATCTGATGTTACTGATGTTTACCCTGGCAATCTTGATTCCAGCTTGTGTTTCATCCATTCCAGCATTTCTCATGATATACTCTGCAAAGAAGTTAAATAATCAGGGTGACAACATACAGCCTTGATGTACTCCTTTCCCAGTTTGGAACCAGTCTGTTTTCCACATCCAGTTCTAACTGTTGCTTCTTGACCTGCATACAGATTTCTCAGGAGGCAGGACAGGTGGTCTGGTATTCCCATTTCTTTAAGAATTTTCCACAGTTTGTTGTCATCCAAACAGTCAAAGGCTTTGGGGTAGTCAATAAAGCAGAAATAGATGTTTTTCTGGAACTCTCTTGCTTTTTCAATGATCAAACTTATCATCAAATCATGGCAATTTGATGTCTGGTTCCTCTGCCTTTTCTAAATCCAGCTTGAACATATGGAAGTTCATGGTTCATGTACTGTTGAAGCCTGGCTTGGAGGATTTTGAACATTACTTTAGTAGCATGTGAGATGAGTGCAAATGGGTGGTGGTTTGAACATTCTCTTTGGGACTAGAATGAAAACTGACCTTTTCCAGTCCTGTGGCCACTGCTGAGTTTTCCAAATTTGCTGGCATATTAAGTGCAGCCCTTTAACAGCATCATCTTTGAGCATTTGAAATAGCTCCACTGGAATTCCATCACCTCCACTAGCTTTGTTCATAGTGATGCTTCCTAAGGCCCACTTGACTTTGCATTCCAGGATATCTGGCTCTAGGTGAGTGAAGACACCATTGTGGTTATCTCAGCAATGAAGGTCTTTTTTGTATAGTTCTTTGTATCTTGCCACATGTTCTTAATATCTTCTGCTTCTATTAGGTCCATACCATTTCTATCCTTTATTGTACCCATCTTTGTGTGAAATAATCCCTTGGTATCTCTAATTTTATTGAAGAGATATCTGTTCTTTACCATTGTATTATTTTCCTCTATTTCTTTGCATTGATCACTGAGGAAGGCTTTCTTCTCTCTCCTTGCTATTCTTTGGAACTCTGCATTCAAATACAGCTATTTGTAAGGCTGAGAAAAGACAAGAAGCTGAAGGCAAAGGATAAAGGAAAGATATACCCATCATTAAAACAACAGAATGATCTCTGTTCATTTCCAAGGCAAACCATTCATTAGTACAGTAATCCAAGTCTATGGCCTGACGAGTAATGCTGAAGAAGCTGAAGTTGAATGGTTCTGTGTCAACCTACAAGACCTTCTAGAGCTAACACCCCCCAAAAGATGTCTTTTTCATTATTGGGAACTGGAATGCAAAAGTAGGAAGTCAAGAGATACCTGGAGTAACAGGCAAATTTGGCTTTGGAGTAAAAAACAAAACAGGGCAAAGGCTAGCAGTTTTGCCAAGAGAACGCCCTGGTCATAGCAAACACGCTCTTCCAACAACACAAAAGAAGACTCTACACAGGGACATCACCAGATGATCAATACCAAAATCAGATTGATTATATTCTTTGCAGCCAAAGATGGAGAAGCTCTATACAGTCAGCAAAAATAAGACCGGGAGCTGACTGTTGCTCAGATCATGAACTCCTTACTGCAAAATTCAGACATAAATTGAAGAAAGTAGGGACAAATCCCTTATGTTTATACAGTGGAAGTGACAAATAGATTCAAGGGATTAGATCTGATAGACAGAGTGCCTGAAGAACTATGGACGGAGGTTTGTGACACTGTACAGGAGGCGGTAATCAAGACTATCCCCAAGAAAAAGAAATGCAAAAAGGCAAAATGTAATAGAAAGGATATACAATTTCAAACTGCATTGATCATTCATTCAGCAATTATTCTGGAGTACATACATATGAAAAAATATGCTAACCAGACAGAACAGACACTTTTGCTCTCAATAGCATACATGCTGTTGCAGAAGGCAGATGATGGACACTGATGACAATCACAAGGTCAAGTGTTCCTGGCATCTAACTTAGCCTCTGAATTTGAATCTTCTTCCTAATTTCCTTGCCAATGGGCCTGGGAAAATTATTACTTTCTATAGGTCATAGTTTCTACCACCTAACAACATTTTTGTAAGGATTCAAGATGAGATTGAATATATAATCACCACGTCAGGCACATACTAGGTGCTTAAGAAAATAGTATTATTCATATTATTATCTGGTGGTTTTCTCTTGCATATTTACCTATTTTGGCCGAATCTATGTTTTCTCCACCTTAAATTTGACTAACTGGGTCTATTCATTGCTTTTTCCTCCTTTACCCCTTAACTCATCCTGTTAATATTTTCTGATGGCTCTGGGACTAGCTTTTTCATCTGTGTTAAACATAATATAAAAGGCCTAAGGCCCAGGAAATCTAGGACATATGATTATCCATACTATTTTACCTATTCATTCAAAATTGACATTGCTCACCTGCTACATGCCAGGATCTAAGTTAGGTTAGGTGTAAGGAGAATGGAAAGAACAAAATGAACCCATCCCTATACTTGGAAATGATGAACATTTGTAAGTATGAAAGGAGTAAAAAAGGAAAAGGACTATATGCTATAGGAACATTTGAAGATCTTGCCTGATGAGAAGTCTCCTCTAAAAGATGAAGGGATCTGGTGAAGGCAGAAAAAGAATGGGAAGTATACATCCATGAAATGAGATAGAACAGAGACTGTTGGAAATATGGCTAGTAAGAATGGAGCATAGAGATGCTGATCATCTGGGGGCCCTGGTCTCACTGTCTAATGGCTACCATGTTCCCATTCTTCCGGTCCTTCTTCCTATCTGTGTTCTACTTCTCGTTAAAATTCCGAAGCTGCCCTGAAAGGAGCTGGTCTCTCCCTGTCTTTGTCTCTGTCTTTCTCTCACTTTGATTTTGTCTCTCTCTCACACACACATACACACAAGGCTCCTCATCTTTTTCCAAAATCTGCATGTTTTCTCAACTACCACCATTCAGATCATAAAGTCTACCTTTGCTACTCAAGATGAAGTCTATGGACCTGCACCTCCTTCATCACCTGGTAAGTTGTTAGAAATGCATAATCTCAGGACTTCACACCCTCCACACAAAAATTAATCAGAATACCATCACCACTGAATGAATCAGAATCTACATTTTAACAAGTTCCCTGGGTGATTCACATGCACATTAAAGCTAGAGAAGCCTTCTTAGTCTAAGGCAAAAGATCCAGGGTTGTACCTCACCCTAAGCTGTTATGACTACCCTGATTTCCCATTTGTTTTCTTATCATGGCTTACATTTCTCTAAGAACTAGACAATCTGATTATTTGATGAAATGACTTGTCCAACGAGGTTCTAGTCTCCTGAAAAGTAGGGTAGTGACATGTGACCACAAAGAAAAGCATTTTGATGTCATCCCATCCCACGTCCCAACATACACATTATCCTACTTCCTATTTTAAAAAGTTTTTCTTTGGGGTGTTTGGATTCTGTCAAGTTAACTTTATCTTCTACTCTTTCTAAAAATGAACTTTCTAGCCCTGGAGTGTGTTATGTAAGACAACACATCTTCATTCCTATGTTCTTAAATCAAGTTTTGAAATAATTTATTTTGCATGCTTTTTTGTGTATCATTTCTCAAGTCTCTCAACCTTCCAGCAATGTGCTATTGTATAACCTAAACATATTTTTTCCCTAATATATGGAAAGGATACTATAACTCTTTAAATATATTTCCTCACTTTCTGCCAAGGTGCCATATCTTATCATCATATCTATTTGATGCATTGGTAGTTTGCCTTTCCCCTACTGAAATGACTCGCATTCATCTTCTTGCTGGAATTCCAAAGACCATACATACCTGCAAGATATAATAAACACACAGAGGATAACAAATGGTGGGGATTTTTCATTCAGGGATTGGAACACTCTCCTTCCTGCTCCAACTCCCACCTGCCTGGAACTTCTGTCACAGAAATCCTCTCTTCCCATACCTGATGTGCTCAGAACAGAGGGTGGGATCACTGCCCCATTTTCAGGCCTGCTCCCTTCATTGGTGTGGCATGCAGGTCTACCACTGCCTCCACAGACTCTTCTCAAACTGGCCTCAATCGAAGCCTTAAGCATCTCTTCTTCTTCACTATGTAAGAACTGGGTTTATTTAGCTCTTCTACTCTTTACTCAGAGTTCACCCTTCCATTAAAACTGCTCCCAACTAGCTGGTGAGGAGTTGCTGTGTAGCATAGGGAGCCCAGTCTGGCATTCTGTGATGACATAGAGAGATGGGATTGGGGGGAGAGAGGGGATGTATGCATAATTACGGATGATTCACATTGCTGTATGGCAGAAACCAACACAACACTGTGAAAATTTTTTAAAAAAAGAAATTTTAAAAAACTGCTCCTAATTAAAATATTCTTATTCATTCTTTACCCACTTATACTTAATCCCTTTGCATCTTCATTTGGCATTTGTGGTCTTCATAAGACCTTCTTTATATTTGTCATAGAGGGAGATGAGTTGTTAGCAAAAAGAACAACTGACATCTATGGAGTTCTAGTTCTGATCCAGACATGCAAGCGATTTAATTTATTATCTTACCTTCTTCATAATCCCTTGACCAGGGATATATATCCCAAAGTGCTAACTCTGTAGTCTAACTCCACGGGTTTGAATTCCAGTTCCACCATTTAAGATCTGTAAGACTTTGAGTCAAGCACCTAAAATTTCTATACTTCAATTTCCTTTTTTTTTTTTCTTTTTTGAAAGTTTTATTTTTATTTTTTTTATTTATTTTTAAATTTTTTTTTTCTTTTACTTTACAATGTTGTATTGGTTTTGCCATACATCAACATGAATCCGCCACTGGTGTACACGCGTTCCCAATCATGAATCCCCCTCCCACCTCCCTCCCAATACCATCCCTCTGGGTCATCCCAGTGCACCAGCCCCAAGCATCCTGTATCCTGCATCGAACCTGGACTGGCAATTCGTTTCTTATATGATATTATACATGTTTCAATGCCATTCTCCCAAATCATCCCACCCTCTCCCTCTCCCACAGAGTCCAAAAGACTGTTCTATACTTCTGTGTCTCTTTTGCTGTCTCGCATACAGGGTTATCGTTACCATCTCTCTAAATTCCATATATATGTGTTAGTTTACTGTATTGGTATTTTTCTTTCTGGCTTACTTCACTCTGTATAATCGGCTCCAGTTTCATCCATCTCATTAGAACTGATTCAAATGTATTCTTTTTAATGGCCGAGTAATACTCCATTGTGTATATGTACCACTGCTTTCTTATCCATTCATCTGCTGATGGACATCTAGGTTGTTTCCATGTCCTGGCTATTATAAACAGTGCTGTGATAAACATTGGGGTACATGTGTCTCTTTCAATTCTGGTTTCCTCAGTGTGTATGCCCAGCAGTGGGATTGCTGGGTCATAAGGCTATTCCCAGTTTTTTAAGGAATGTCCACACTGTTCTCCGTAGTGGCTGTACTAGTTTGCATTCCCATCAACAGTGTAAGAGGGTTCCCTTTTCTCCACACCCTCTCCAGCATTTATTGCTTGCAGATTTTTGGATCGCAGCCATTCTCACTGGTGTGAAGTGGTACCTCATTGTGTTTTTGATTTGCATTTCTCTGATAGTGAGTGATGTTGAGCATCTTTTCATGTGTTTGTTAGCCATCTGTATGTCTTCTTTAGAGAAATGTCTATTAAGTTCTTTGGCCCGTTTTTTGATTGGGTCATTTATTTTTCTGGAATTGAGCTGCATAAGTTGCTTGTATATTTTTGAGATTTGTCAGTTGCTTCATTTGCTATTATTTTCTCCCATTCCGAAGGCTGTCTTTTCACCTTGCTTATAGTTTCTTTTGTTGTGCAGAAGCTTTTAATATTAATTAGGTCCCATTTGTTTATTTTTGCTTTTATTTCCAATATTTAATGATAGTACTTACCTTGTTGTTAATAAACATTATTAAACATTAAAGTCTACTGCATGTAAAATGTTTGGAACAGGGCCCAACTTAACCAATTTTAATAACATATTAATAATTTGACACTTGAAAAAACTATTTGACATATGAAAAAAACTAAGACACAAAGAAATTTTATAACTTGCCCAGGTTACCTAGGTGTTGGTTATTGAAAGAGCAGCAGTTGGCCCTTTTAATGTATGTTGCCAGAAGGAATTAAGTAAGTAAACCATAAAACTTCAGAGAGGCAGTGAAGGAATCCAGCTGTGTAGTCAAGGCTAGACATTTAATGGTGTGGCACAGGAAGTGTCCAGAGAGGGATTACATGTATGAATGGTAGGAAGCCTCTTTATAAGGCTTATTACCCAAGTTATCTCTCTCCTACCAAAAACCACGGAAACAGAAAAACCCTCACACAGAGGAACACAAAGAAGAACATATTTTTAGAAAGCATTTGAAAGTACACTTAGAATAATGCTGCACACTCAGAAATGCTAATTTGTACAAAAATGTGCAATACCAAACAGGAACAAAAAATAGCTCAATCTTATTTATACATTCAGAGAAGGAAATGGCAACCCACTCCAGTATTCTTGCCTGGAGAATCCCAGGGATGGAGGAGCCTGGTGGGCTGCCGTCTATGGGGTCACACAGAGTCAGACATGACTGAAGTGACTTAACAGCAGCATTTATACATCCAAGACATATTTACTGAGTACCCACCATGTGCCAGATATAGTTCTAAGTGCTAGATAGAGCAGAGAAATAAGCCCCTGTTTTCATGGAGCTTACACTTAGGGGTACAATAAATACACAAACAATTTGTGAGAATAAAGAGAATTATAGATAAGATGAAAAGAGTTCATGTGATACGACAAAATTTTTATTCTTTAAATGTCAAGGTGGAAACTGAGAAATCTCTGTAATGGATGAGTATAGCTGTTCTGAGCCAGAGTAGCAACAGTATCACTTAGACCAACATGAAACAACATAGAACCAAGAAACAAATGAAGGAACCACATGGAACCAGGACCTCCACAAAAGGATCCAGACAGAGGTCATGTAAAGGCACTTTCCTTAGCCACTCTTAGTAAGAAGTGATCTGCTCTGAATTATCAGTGTGAATGTCTGTGCTTGCCTTCTCAACAAGTATTTTCTTGTTACTTTATAAAATCTGGAATTAAAATAGCCCTTTCAGGTATTATTTGATGGTGCTTGAACAGAACAGGGCTAATGGACAGGTACAGTTGCAGTGCTAAAGCCTGGAAGAGATAAACCCCAATAAGCAGCCCCTTCTACACAGAGGGACTTTAGCCCTGTCATCCATTGCATCTTGTCAGTTTATCTTCCCCTTTGCCACCTTTTCCTGTGTTTTCTTTGACCTATGATTTGCACAAAGTATACTACAAAACCTGAAGTTCCCATGTTACTATAAGAAAGAACTCAGAGGGAAGTTAGCTTATTTCTACCTCTCTTTTAAGTTGTCTTCCTGCTTCATACTATGGCTACTGTGTGCTCATCTTTCAAACTCCTGAGGTCAGAATCATGTTTCATGTATTGGAGCCCCACACAATACCAGACAAAAAACTCAAACAGAGGAAGTTACATCTATAACATGTAGTACTCCTTCTGCCTTAAAAAAAGAAAGTGACACAAAAATTATTTCAAAACGGCCCAAAGACCTAAAAGTAAGAGCTGACATCATAAAGCTCTTAGAAGAAAACATATCAAAGCTTCATGATATCAGATTTGGCAATGATTTCTTGACTATGACACCAAAAGTACAGGTAACATAAGAAAAAATAGATAAATTGGACACATCAAAATTTAAAACTTTTGTACAAGAATGATACTATCAACAGAGTGAATAGGCAAACACAGAATAGAAGAAAATATTTGCAAATCATATATCTGAAAAGGGGTTCATAACCAGAATATATTTTTAAAGTCCAACAATTCAACAACACAACAACAAACTGATTTTAAAATGGGAAAGGACTTGAAAAGACATATCTCCCAAGTATCTATACAAATAGGCAGTAATCACATAAAAACATATTCAACACATTAGGGAACTTGAAATCAAAATCACAGTGAGATACCACTTTATACCCATTAGGATGACTGTGATTTTAAAAAATAGAAAATACCAAGCACTTGCAAGGATGTGGAGAAAATGAAACTTTTGTGTGCAATGGGTAGAAATGTAAAATGGTACAGCTAATATGAAAACTGGTACAGCAATTTCTAAAAAATTTTTAAAAATTAAACAGAATTATCAGTATATCCACTTCTGAGTACATACACAAAAGAACTGAAAGCAGGGACTCAAACAATTATTTATACACCTATATTCATAGTAGCATTATTCAGAATAGCCAATAGGTGGAAGCAGCATAAGTATCCAACCACAGATGAAAGGATAAACAAAATGTGGAATATACCTGCATACAACAAAATGCTATTCAGCCTTTAAGAAAGAAGTTCTAAGACATGCTGCATCATGGATGGACCCTAAAAACATTACACTAAGTGAAATAAGCCAGTCACAGGAGGACAAATACAATGTGATTCCACTCATATGAGGTCCCTAGAATAGTTCAATTCATAGAGAAAACAGATTCGTAGTCCTCCAGAGGTTGACAGGGAAGAAATGGGAGGTTATCATTTAACAGGTACAGGTCCAAGATTGCAAGATGAAAAAAGTTCTGGCGACAAATGATGATGATTGCACAGAAATGTAAGTGTACTTAATGTCACTGAACTGTACACTTAAGATGGCAAATTTTATGTACATTTTACTATATAAAAAAGAATTTAAAAGAAAATAAAGAAGCCAAAGATGAAGAAAAAGAGGAAGAGGAAGGAATAGAAGAAAAAGAGAGGAGGAAGCGGAAAAGCATCAGGAACAATCACCATCAGTTTCACTACCTGGAAGAAGACTGGAAACATTTCCCCAACTGACTCCATCATTCTGAGCCCTCTCTTCCTTTACTTATCATTTGTTTGTGACATGGTACTTCCTGGGTCAGAAAGATCCCCTGGAGTAGGAAATGGCAACCCACTCCAGTATTCTTGCCTGGAAAATTTCATGGACAGAGGTGTCTGGTGGGTGACAGTCATTGGGGTCACAAAATAAGTCAGGCATGACTGAGCGATGGGGCACATACTCACACAAACACACACTTCTGCCAAGGAACTAGGATGAATATTAATTTGGAAGGATACTTATATTAAAGTTACTGGGATAAAAGGGTCAGTTAATTTTACACCCACATTTTTTTCTCCTCTCTTTCATTTTCTGTTTCCCCTTCACACACATACACGTGAAAGGGAAACACACACACACACACCCTTGCATTTGATATTTTTCAGGTAGGTATATTATTTTGTTTACTTTGAACATAGTCTAATAATACTATATTCCTAAAAAATCTGAAATAAGTGGGATTAATAATAAACCTATTATTATAAACTCTTGCTAGAAAGGAACAATGCAGTTATCCTGTGGGTAGATCAACTCCCCATATATACATAGAAATTCTACAAAAGAAAAGCAAGGAAATGGACAGTTTTGTGAGGAAAGATGTTGTTAGAATTGAAGGAAGATAAGGTTACCAGGGGCAAAAAACAGCGGCCTCTCAATTCTCTCCCTGGGGCCTTAAAAATTCCAAGTGTGGTGTACTTTTCAGACTGTTGCAATAAGAACAGATGATAGCTAAACAATCTGGACAAAAGCTGCGCCCAGTTATTTCTGTGGTCGTTTGTGGTTTGTTATGACATTCTCCAGTCTACTTACTGTTTCACAAAACAACCAAGCAAGGGTCTCTGTTGGATTTTCTGGAGGGTTTTCCCTGTGTGCTGCATGCTTTCATTCAGACCATAGGGGAGATAAGTTTCTTTGGTTCCCTTATGCCCAGCCATTGCAATACTGAGATCATAGCACTTTTCTCAAGGTCTTGTCATAAGTGGGCTGTGGGACCAGCACCTGTCCTGGTGTTTCATCTTAGCATAGCCATTAGGGACCCACTGTGACTGATCACAGCCTGCCCCGTGTTTGATTAGATTGTACCCAATCCTTGCTTTGGTGTATGGCTAAAAGAGGTCAAACAAGGGTAAGTTACTAGTACCATCAGTTTAAATGTCCCAGAGCCAACCACCTTTGGGGATCTGTTTTCAGATTCTGTCTCCATTATCCTGGGAAGCAGAGTAGAAACCAGAAAGCCTTTCCTCCTTCTGAGTCTTTCCTTAAAACATCAAGTGGAGGAAAAGTGATGTGAAAGTTGGTACTGCTAGCCTCATTTTACAGATGAAAAGTTTGAAAACTGTAACAGTGAAGAAGACAACTTGGGAAACTGTGAAAGCTCAGGACTCTGGCCTCAATCATGACCAAGAGCAAATCCTAGCTCTGTCACTCACTAGGTATACAATCTTTGGCAAATCACTTAAACTCTCTGCCTCAGTTTTCTCATCTATAAGACATACATTATAATAATACCTCTTCCATCAAATGGCTGTGGAAAGGAAAGTACCGAAGACAATGCCTAGCACATAGAAAGTGCCAATTCAAGTTAACTGTTAGTATAATTATTACAATTATCATGATCATTAAGAGACTTAAGCTCTCTGTTAGCTATTGCAAAGCTCATATATGTCTGTATCTGTCCAGATGCTCTCAGTTATGTTACATTAACAGCTAACCCCCCAAATCTCAGCAGCTTACCACAAAGGATGTTTTCTCGCTCTTGCAACATGATTGTCAGAGTCAGCTGTGGCTCTCCTCTGCATCGCCTTCATTCTGTGACCCAGGAAGATAAAGCAACACCCTTGACACCATGGCCTAGGATTGAGGAAAAAGAAAACAAAGTGAAGTCCAAACAGCTTTGGAAAGCTTCTGTCCAGGAACATCCATGTTCTACTTGCGCTTATTTTCCACTGGCCCAAGCAAGCCCATACTCAACCATATGGAGAATCCCCCATGTTGAGGGGAAGCAGAGTGGGTTAACAGTGATAGATTCACCACAGTGAAAGCTCTAAAGCTCTATGCCACTCCACCTTTCTGTAAATTAAAGCTTATGATATTGTTTTTCTGTGAAGTTATATTTGTGATAATAAAGTTAAAAAGTCTAAAAAGAGAAACAGTCTTGCCTGGAGAATCCCATGGACAGAGGAGCCTGGTAGGCTGCTGTCCATAGGGTCGCACAGAGTTGGGCACAACTGAAGTGACTTAGCATGCATGCATGCATGCATTGGAGAAGGAAATGGCAACCCACTCCAGTATTCTCGCCTGGAGAATCCCAGGGACGGAGGAGCCTGGTGGGCTGCCATCTATGGGGTCACACAGAGTCGGACACGACTGAATGACTTAGCAGCAGCAGCAGGAAACTTGCTCTTTTTCTGTGGCTATTCTTTCCATAAATGTATAATGATGTCATTATGCTGTCATGCAAAGAAGATGAAATAATAGGAGGCAGCAGCAACATGAGTCTGCTGAAGCCTTGAGACCCCCGTCCCCAGGACCACTGCTGCTTCATGACCCCTACCTTCTTCATACCACAAGTTGACAGGTAGTTATTCTCTGAAAGATGCCAAAGCAACATTATTCCATTAAATTTGTCCTGCCATTTCACCTTTCAGCAACATGAGAGTCTTCCACAAAGAAAGAGACTAGAAATGCCATCAGTCCTATCTTTTGAGCCTCTATTTGTAAATAAACTCAGGAATCAGAATCACAGTCTTTATCTCATGCCATAGCATGAGAACAAAAAGTTTTGGCTATTTAGGATCTCTGGTGATTCCACACAAATTTCAGAATTATTTCGTATTGTGAAAAAAAATGCCATTAGAATTTTGGTAGGGATTAAATGAATCCATAGATTTCTTTGTGTAATATGGACATTTTAATGATGATTCTTCCAACCTGTAAGCATGGTATATATCTTTCCATCCATTTGTGTCATCTCCAATTCTGTCATCAATGTCTAATAGATTTTAGAGTACAGACCTTTTACCTCTATGGTTAAACTTATTCTTAGGTGTTTTATTCTTTTTGATGCAACTGTGATGCCATTGCTTTCTTCATTTCCCTTTCTGATAGCTCATTATTAGTCTACACAAATGCAACAGAATTCTGTAAACAAATCTTATATCCCAAAACTTTACAGAATTGATGCATTAGTTCTAAGAAGAAGCCTGGATGGAATTTTCTATATATAGTATTATGCTATCTGCTAATAGTGACGGTTTTACTTTTCCCTTTTCAATTTGAATGGCTTTTACTTCTTTTTCTTGCCTAACTGCTGTGAAGTCCTAGTCAACAAAAATGACAAGAATGGGCATCCTTGGCTTGTTCTGAAAGAGAGGAAACACTTTTTACCATCGTGTATGATGTTAGCTGTGGGTTTGCCTGGATGAACCTGGAGGGTATTGTGTTAACTGAAATAAATCAGACAAAGAAAAATAAATATGCATACTTCTACTTATATGTGGACTCTAAAAAACAAATGAACAAAAAACAAAAACAGAAACAAACTCACAGATACAGAGAACAAAAAGGTGGTTCCCAAAGGGGAGAGGGGTGGAAAGATGGATGAAATAAATGAAGGGGATTCAGTTCAGTTCAGTCGCTCAGTCGTGTCCAACTCTTTGCAACCCCATGAATCACAGCACGCCAGGCCTCCCTGTCCATCACCATCTCCTGGAGATCACTCAGACTTATGTCCATCGAGTCAGTGATGCCATCCAGCCATCTCATCCTGGGTCGTCCCCTTCTCCTCCTGCCCCCAATCTCTCCCAGCATCAGAGTCTTTTCCAGTGAGTCAACTCTTCGCATGAGGTGGCCAAAGTACTGGAGCTTCAGGTTTAGCATCATTCCTTCCAAAGAAATCCCAGGGTTGATCTCCTTCAGAATGGACTGGTTGGATCTCCTTGCAGTCCAAGGGACCCTCAAGAGTCTTCTCCAACACCACACTTCAAAAGCATCAATTCTTCGGCACTCAGCCTTCTTCACAGTCCAACTCTCACATCCATACATGACCATAGGAAAAACCATAGCCTTGACTAGACGGACCTTAGTCAGCAAAGTAATATCTCTGCTTTTGAATATGCTATCTAGGTTGGTCATAACTTTTCTTCCAAGGAGTAAGCGTCTTTTAATTTCATGGCTGCAGTCACCATCTGCAGTGATTTTGGAGCCCAAAAAAATAGTCTGACACTGTTTCTACTGTTTCCCCATCCATTTCCCATGAAGTGATGGGACCAGATGTCGTGATCTTTGTTTTCTGAATGTTGAGCTTTAAGCCAACTCTTTCGCTCTCCTCTTTCACGTTCATCAAGAGGCTTTTTAGCTCTTCTTCACTTTCTGCCATAAGGGTGGTGTCATCTGCATATCTGAGGTTATTGTTATTTCTCCCGGCAATCTTGATTCCAGCTTGTGCTTCTTCCAGTCCAGGATTTCTCATAATGTACTCTGCATATAAGTCAAATAAGCAGGGTGACAATATACAGCCTTGACGTACTCCTTTTCCTATTTGGAACCAGTATGCTAATCCATGTCCAATTCTAACTGTTGCTTACTGATCTGCATACAGATTTCTCAAGAAGCAGGTCAGGTGGTCTGGTACTCCCATCTCTTTCAGAATTTTCCACAGTTTATTGTGACCCACACAGTCAAAGGCTTTGGCATAGTCAATAAAGCAGAAATAGATGTTTTTCTGGAACTCTCTTGCTTTTTCCATGATCCAGAGGATGTTGGCAATTTGATCTCTGGTTCCTCTGCCTTTTCTAAAACCAGCTTGAACATCAGGGAGTTCACGGTTTACATATTGCTGAAGCCTGGCTTGCAGAATTTTGAGCATTACTTTACTAGCGTGTGAGATGAGTGCAATTGTGCGGTAGTTTGAGCATTCTTTTGCATTTCCTTTCTTTGGAATTGGAATGAAAACAGACATTTTCCAGTCCTGTGGCCACTGCTGAGTTTTCCAAATTTGCTGGCATATTGAGTGCAGCACTTTCACAGCATCATCTTTCAGGATTTGAAAGAGCTCAACTGGAATTCGATCACCTCCACTAGCTTTGTTCATATAGTATAGATAAGCCATGAGGATATAAATGTGTGGATCACAATAAACTTTGGAAAATTCTGAAAGAGATGGGAATACCAGACCACCTGACCTGCTTCTTGAGAAATCTGTATGCAGGTCAGGAAGCAGCAGTTAGAACCGGACATGGAACAACAGACTGGTTCCAAATAGGAAAAGGAGTACTTCAAGGCTGTATATTGTCACCTGCTTATTTAACTTATATGCAGAGTACATCATGAGAAACCCTGGACTGGAAGAAACACAAGCTGGAATCAAGGTTGCCAGGAGAAATAACAATAACCTCAGATATGCAGATGACACCACCCTTATGGCAGAAAGTGAAGAAGAGCTAAAAAGCCTCTTGATGAACGTGAAAGAGGAGAGCGAAAGAGTTGGCT
This sequence comes from Budorcas taxicolor, assembly GCF_023091745.1. Taxonomy (NCBI): domain Eukaryota; kingdom Metazoa; phylum Chordata; class Mammalia; order Artiodactyla; family Bovidae; genus Budorcas; species Budorcas taxicolor. Next base: position 54,344,823 of record NC_068917.1, on the reverse strand, counting down.
TAAAGCTCAACATTCAGAAAACAAAGATCACGACATCTGGTCCCATCACTTCATGGGAAATGGATGGGGAAACAGTAGAAACAGTGTCAGACTATTTTTTTGGGCTCCAAAATCACTGCAGATGGTGACTGCAGCCATGAAATTAAAAGACGCTTACTCCTTGGAAGAAAAGTTATGACCAACCTAGATAGCATATTCAAAAGCAGAGATATTACTTTGCTGACTAAGGTCCGTCTAGTCAAGGCTATGGTTTTTCCTATGGTCATGTATGGATGTGAGAGTTGGACTGTGAAGAAGGCTGAGTGCCGAAGAATTGATGCTTTTGAAGTGTGGTGTTGGAGAAGACTCTTGAGGGTCCCTTGGACTGCAAGGAGATCCAACCAGTCCATTCTGAAGGAGATCAACCCTGGGATTTCTTTGGAAGGAATGATGCTAAACCTGAAGCTCCAGTACTTTGGCCACCTCATGCGAAGAGTTGACTCACTGGAAGAGACTCTGATGCTGGGAGAGATTGGGGGCAGGAGGAGAAGGGGACGACCCAGGATGAGATGGCTGGATGGCATCACTGACTCGATGGACGTGAGTCTGAGTGAACTCCAGGAGATGGTGATGGACAGGGAGGCCTGGCGTGCTGCGATTCATGGGGTCGCAAAGAGTTGGACACAACTGAGCGACTGAACTGAACTGAACTGAACTGAACTGAGGGGATATAGTCAATAGTACTTGACAACTTAGCTTTGTGATGGATGATAATTCATCTTATTGAGGTGATCATTTCATAAAATATAAAAATATTAAACCACTACATTGTACACCTAAAACATTGTATACTAATTATTACTCAATTTAAAGATAATAAAGAAAAATAATAAATTTTATTTAATATAAAGTAAGCAAGGTGTTGTGGCAGCAAATAAATGGGGTGATCAGGAAGGCTTCTTGGAGGTGGTTTCATTTGAGCAGTGATGAAAGGAAGAGACAGCCACTTGAAGAGAAATGGTAGAAGAGCATCTGAGCAGGGGGATCCTCAAGCATGATACTCTGAAGACAGAACAAGCTGGTTTAAGGATTGAAGCTGCGGTAGAATGGATCTAGAATGTTGTGATCCAGAGAAAAAGGAGTAAAGTCAGAAATATGAACAATCCCAGAACACTTTCTTCACTTACTGCCATTACTAATGATAGTGTGGATCTCCAAGACCCTTTTGTACCTGCGTCAAACATTGTTTCTTAGGCTCTCTAAGCTCCTTCTTAGGAGATGACTAAGAAACAACTCTACACACATGGACATCACCAGATGGTCAATACCGAAATCAGACTGATTATATTCTTTGCACCCAAATATGGAGAAGCTCTACGCAGTCAGCAAAAACAAGACCGGGAGCTGACTGTGGCTCAGATCATGAACTCCTTACTGCAAAATTTAGACTTAAATTGAAGAAAGTAGGGTAAAACCACTAGACCATTCAGGTATGACCTAAATCAAATCCCCTATGATTCTACAGTGAAAGTGGCAAATAGATTCAAGGGATTAGATCTGATAGAGTGTCTGAAGAACTATAGACGGAGGTTCCTAACATTGTATAGAAGGCAGTGAAAAAGACCATCCCCAACAAAAAGAAATACAAAGAGGCAAAATTGTTGTCTAAGAATGCCTTACAAGTAGCTGAGAAAAGAAGAGAAACTAAAGGCAAAGGAGAAAAGGAAAGATATAACCATCTGAACGCAGAGTTCCAAAGAATAGCAAGGAGAGATAAGAAAGCTTTCTTTAGTGACCGATGCAAAGAAATAGAGGAAAACAATAGAATGGGAAAGACTAGAGATCTCTTCAAGAAAATTAGAGATACCAAGGGAACTTGCAAAGATGGGCACAATCATGCAAAGATGAGCACAATAAAGGACAGAAATGGTATGGACTTAACAGAAGCAGAAGATATTAAGAAAAGGTGGCAAGAATATACAGAACTATTAAAAAAAAAATCTCAATAGCCCAGATAACCACGATGGTATGATCATTCACCTAGAACCAGACATCCTGGAATATGAAGTCAAGTGGGCCTTAGGAAGCATCACTATGAACAAGATGGTGGAGGTGATGGAATTCCAGCACAGCTATTTCAAATCCTAAAAGATGATTCTGTGAAAGTGCTGCACTCAATATGCCAGCAAATTTGGAAAACTCAGCAGTGGCCACAGAACCGGAAAAGGTCAGTTTTCATTCCAATCCCAAAGAAAGGCAGGGGGCGGTCCTAAGATGGTGGAGGAATAGGACGGGGAGACCACTTTCTCCCTCAAAAATTCATCCAAAGAACATTTCAACGCTGAGTAAATTCTACAAAACAATTTCTGAATGCTGGCAGAGGACATCAGGCACCCAGAAAAGCAGATCATTGTCTTCAAAAACAGGTCGGAAAAATATAAAAGATGAAAAAAGAGACAAAGGATGTAGGGAGGGAGCTCTGTCCCAGGAAGGGAGTTCTGTCCTGGGAAGGCAGTCTTAAAAATAGAGAAGTTTCCAAACACCAGGAAACACTCTCACTGCTGAGTCTGTGGCAAGCCTTGGAAGCACAGAGGGCAACATAACAGGGAAGAAAAATAAATAAATAATTAAAAGCAACAGATTACGAGCCCAACAGTTACTCCCCCAGTGGAGAACCAGCGCAGACGCCTGCATCCGCCACTAGCAAGTGGGGGCTGGGCAGGGTGGTGCAAGTGCAGTACTTTGTAAGATTCGGGCCGGAATGCCCCAAATGTAACCAGAGCAAACTAACTTGGGCTAGCATACCAGACTGTGGGATAGCTACCACGTGAAAAGCTCTAATATAAGACAGCTCCAGGACTGCACACAGAACAAAGGACAGAACAGAAATAGCCGACTGCAGACCATCCCCCACCGATGAAAGGAAGCCAGAGCCGTAAGGGCTGGAATGGGGTAATCGCAGCCCCAGAGAGACTTTACCTACCAAACTACAAGCAGGCTTCTTTGCTAACTAAGATTTCTTGGGGTTCTGGACAGTCACCATCTGCCTGACAAGGGGTGCCAGCGGTACACCCAGAAAACTGAGCAGCAGGGAAAGGTGATAAGTCACAGCAACCACGCTCGCCAAACACCTGAGCTACTCGGTCCTGGGAAGGGCACAAAAGGCAGGCCGAACCAAATCTGCACCTCTGAGGGCTACCTGAGAGCCGAGGCTGAGTGGCTTAGACCGCGGAGGTGCATGCAGCCTAGGGCCGGCCTCAGAAAGTTCCCGGTGGAGTAACGTAGAGCCTGAGTGGTGGGCGCTGTGTGCAGGGGCATGCCCAGTGGGGCTGAGACACTGCGAGCACACGCCAGTGTTATTTGTTTGCAGCATCCCTCCCTCCCAACAGCATGACTGAACAAGTGAGCCTTAAAATAAAACAAAAGTGTCCACCACCACACCCCTTGCGTCAGGGAGGAAATCAGACACTGAAGAGACTAGCAAACAGAAGAAGCTAAACAGAGGGAACCACCTTGGAGTGACCCCACACTGCCGACAACACCAAAGAAAGTCCCAGAAATATCTTTACTATTTTTATGACCATTCTCTTTTTGTTGTTGTTGTTGATGTTGTTGTTTGATTGTTTTTTCATCTTTTCTTTTTCTTCTCCTTTTTTTTTGACTTTTTAAAATTTTTAAGTCCTCTATTTCTCCTTTAATTTTTATTTTTATAACCTACTATCACTTTTCAAAAAAAATACCCTATTTTTAAAGTAAATGCTGTATATATATTTTTTTGTGGTTGTTGTTGTTGTTTTTTAATAATTCTTGTAGCTTTGCTTTTTTTCTTTCTTTTCTTCTTGTTCTACTACTTTTCTTTATATTGTATTTTTGAAAATCCAACCTCTACTCTAGATTTTTAATCTTTGCTTTTTGGTATTTTTTGCCAATTTTGTACATTTTAAAACCCAATCTTCAGTACCCAATTTTACCTGAGAGCGAGATTACTGGCTTGACAACTCTCCCTCCTTTGGACTCTCCTTTTTCTCCACCAGGTTGTCTCTGTCTCCTCCCACCCCCTTCTCTTCTCTACTCAACTCTGTGAATCTCTGTGTGTTCCAGACGATGGAGAACACTTAGGGAACTGGTTACTGGCTGGATCTGTCTCTCTCTTTTTCATTTCCCTCTTTTATCCTCCTGGCCACCTCTGTCTACTTCCTCCCTCTCCTCTTCCCTGTATAACTCTGTGAACATCTCTGAATGGTCCAGACTGAGGAGTGCACATGAGGAAGTGATTACTGGCTAGCTTGCTCTCTCCTCTTTTGATTCCACCTCATCTCATTCCAGTCACCTCTAACTAGCCACTCCCTCTTCTCTTCTCCATGTAACTCAGTGAACCTCTCTGGGTGTCCCTCAGTGTGGAGAAACTTTTCATCTTTAAGCTAGATGCTTTATCATCAGTGTTGTATAGATGGAGATGTCTTGAGGCTACTGTAAAAATAAAACTGAAAACCAGAAGCAGGAGGCTTCAGTCCAAATCCTGAGAACATCAGAGAACTCCTGGCTCCAGGGAACATTAATCGATAGGAGCTCATCAAATGCCTCCATACCTACACTGAAACCAAGCACCACCCAAGGGCCAACAAGTTCCAGAGCAAGACATACCACACAAATTCTCCAGCAACACAGGAACACACTCCTGAGATTCAATATACAGGCAGCTCAAAGTTACTCCAAAACCATTGATGTCTCATCACCATTATTGGTCACTTCATTGCACTCCAGAGAGAACAAATCCAGCTCCACCTACCAGAACTCCAACAAAGCCTCCCTAACTAAGAAACCTTGACAAGCCACTGATACAACTCCACCCACAGTGAGGAAACTCCATAATAAAGAGAACTCCACAAATTCCCAGAATATAGAAAGGCCACCCCAAATGCAGCAATATAACCAAGATGAAGAGACAGAGGAATACCCAGCAGGTAAAGGAACAGGAGAAATGCCCACCAAACCAAACCAAAGAGGAAGAGATAGGGAATCTACCTGAGAAAGAATTCCAAATAATGATAGTGAAAATGATCCAAAATCCTGAAATCAAAATGGAATCACACATAAATAGCCTGGAGACAAGGATTGAGAAGATGCAAGACAGGTTTAACAAGGACCTAGAAGAAATAAAAAAGAGTCAATATATAATGAATAACGCAATAAATGAGATCAGAAACACTCTGGAGGCAACAAATAGTAGAATATTGGAGGCAGAAGATAGGATTAGTGAAATAGAAGATAGAATGGTAGAAATAAATGAATCAGAGAGGAAAAAAGAAAAATGAATTAAAAGAAATGAGGACAATCTCAGACCTCCAGGACAATATGAAATGCTCCAACATTCAAATTATTGATTCCCATAAGAAGAAGATTAAAAGAAAGACCATGAGAAAATACTTGAGGAGATAATAGTTGAAAACTTCCCTAAAATGGGGAAGGAAATAACCACCCAAGTCCAAGAAACCCAGAGAGTCCCAAACAGGATAAACCCAAGGTGAAACACCCCAAGACACATATTAATCAAATTAACAAATATCAAACACAAAGAACAAATATTAAAAGCAGCAAGGGAAAAGCAACAAATAATACACAAGGGGATTCCCACAAGGATAACTGCAGATCTTTCAATAGAAACGCCTCAGGCCAGGAGGGAATGGCAAGACATACTTAAAGTGATGAAAGACAATAACCTACATCCCAGATTACTGTACCCAGCAAGGATCTCATTCAAATACGAAGGAGACATCAAAAGCTTTCCAGACAAGCAAAAGCTGAGAGAATTCAGCACCACCAAGCCAGCTCTCCAACAAATGCTGAAGGATATTCTCCAGATAGGAAACACAAAAAGGACATATAAACCTGAACCCAAAACAGTAAAGTAAATGGCAATGGGATCATACTTATCAATAATTACCTTAAACGTAAATGGGTTGAATGCCCCAACCAAAAGGCAAAGACTGGCTGAGTGGATACAAAAACAAGATCCCTATATATGCTGCCTAAAAGAGACCCACCTCAAAACAAGGGACACATACAGATTGAAAGTGAAGGGCTGGAAAAAGATATTCCACACAAATAGAGACCAAAAGAAAGCAGGAGTAGCTATACTCATATCCGATAAAATAGACTTTAAACAAAGGCTTTGAAAAGAGAAAAAGAAGGTCATGACATAATGATCAAAGGATCAATCCAAGAAGAAGATATAACAATTATAAATATACATGCACCCAACATAGGAGCATGGCAATATGTAAGACAAATGCTAACAAGTATGAAAGGGGAAATTAACAATAACACAATAATAGTGGGAGACTTTAATACCCCACTCACAACTAGGGACAGATCAACTAAACAGAAAATTAACAAAGAAATGCAAACTTTAGATGATACAAGACCAATTAGACCTAATTGATATCTATAGGACATTTCACCCCAAAACAATGAATTTCACCTTTTTCTCAAGTGCTCACAGAACCTTCTCCAGGATAGATCACATCCTGGGACACAAATCTAACCTTGATAAATTAAAAAAAAATCGAATCATTCCAAGCATCTTTTCTGACCATAATGCATTAAGATTAGATCTCAATTACAGGAGAAAAACTACTAAAAACTCCAACATATGGAGGCTGAACAACACGCTTCTGAATAACCAACAAATCACAGAAGAAATCAAAATATGCATAGAAATGAATGAAAATGAAAACACAACAACTGAAAACCTGTGGGACACTATAAAAGCAGTGCTAAGAGGAAAGTTCATAGCAATACAGGCATACCTCAAGAAACAAGAAAAAAGTCAAATAAATAACCTGACTCTACAACTAAAGCAACTAAAAAAGGAAGAAATGGAGAACCCCAGAGTTAGTAGAAGGAAAGAAATCTTAAAAATTAGGGCAGAAATAAATGCAAAAGAAACAAAAGAGACCATAGCAAAAATCAACAAAGCCAAAAGCTGGTTCTTTGAAAGGATAAACAAAATTGACAAACCATTAGCCAGACTCATCAAGAAACAAAGGGAGAAAAATCACATCAATAAAATTAGAAATGAAAATGGAGAGATCACAACAGACAACACAGAAATACAAAGGATCATAAGAGACTACTATCAGCAATTATATACCAATAAAATGGACAATGTGGAAGAAATGGACAAATTCTTAGAAAAGTACAACTTTCCAAAACTGAACCAGGAAGAAATAGAAAATCTTAACAGACCCATCACAAGCACGGAAATTGAAACTGTAATCAGAAATCTTCCAGGAAACAAAAGCCCAGGTCCAGACGGCTTCACAGCTGAATTCTACCAAAAATTTTGAGAAGAGCTAACACCTATCCTATTCAAACTCTTCCAGAAAGTTGCAGAGGAAGGTAAACTTCCAAACTCATTCTATGAGGCCACCATCACCCTAATTCCAAAACCTGACAAAGATGCCACACAAAAAGAAAACTACAGGCAAATATCACTGATGAACATAGATGCAAAAATCCTCAACAAAATTCTAGCAATCAGAATCCAACAACACATTAAAAAGATCATACACCATGACCAACTGGGCTTTATCCCAGGGATGCAAGGATTCTTCAATATCCGCAAATCAATCAATGTAATTCACCACATTAACAAATTGAAGAATAAAAGCCATATGATTATCTCAATAGATGCAGAGAAGGCCTTTGACAAAATTCAATATTCATTTATGATAAAAACTCTCCAGAAAGCAGGAATAGAAGGAACATATCTCAACATAATAAAAGCTATCTATGACAAACCCACAGCAAACATTATCCTCAATGGTGAAAAATTGAAAGCATTTCCCCTAAAGTCAGGAACAAGACAAGGGTGCCCACTTTCACTACTACTATTCAACATAGTTCTGGAAGTTTTGGCCACAGCAATCAGAGCAGAAAAAGAAATAAAAGGAATCCAAATTGGAAAAGAAAGAGTAAAACTCTTCACTGTTTGCAGATGACATGATCCTCTACATAGAAAACCCTAAAGACTCCACCAGAAAATTACTAGAGCTAATCAATGAATATAGTAAAGTTGCAGGATATAAAATCAACACACAGAAATCCCTTGCATTCCTATACACTAATAATGAGAAAGTAGAAAAGGAAAGTAAGGAAACAATTCCATTCACCATTGCAACGAAAAGAATAAAATACTTAGGAATATACCTACCTAGAGACTAAAGACCTATATATAGAAAATTATAAAACACTGATGAAAGAAATCAAAGAGGACACTAATAGATGGAGAAATATACCATGTTCATGGATCGGAAGAATCAATATAGTGAAAATGAGTATACTACCCAAAGCAATTTACAGATTCAGTGCAATACCTATCAAGCTACCAGCGGTATTTTTCACAGAGCTAGAACAAATAATTTCACAATTTGTATGGAAATACAAAAAGCCTCAAACAGCCAAAGCAATCTTGAGGAAGAAGAACGGAAGTGGAGGAATCAACTTGCCTGACTTCAGGCTCTACTACAAAGCCACAGTCATCAAGACAGTATGGTACTGGCACAAAGACAGAACTATAGATCAATGGAACAAAATAGAAAGCCCAGAGATAAATCCACACACCTATGGACACCTTATCTTTGACAAAGGAGGCAAGAATATACAATGGAGTAAAGACAATCTCTTTAACAAGTGGTGCTGGGAAAACTGGTCAACCACTTGTAAAAGAATGAAACTAGATCACTTTCTAACGCCAGTCACAAAAATAAACTCAAAATGGATTAAAGATCTAAACGTAAGACCAGAAACTGTAAAACTCCTAGAGGAGAACATAGGCAAAACACTCTCCGACATACATCACAGCAGGATCCTCTATGATCCACCTCCCAGAATACTGGAAATAAAAGCAAAAATAAACAGATGGGATCTAATTAAACTTAAAAGCTTCTGCACAACAAAGGAAACTATAAGCAAGGTTAAAAGACAGCCTTCGGAATGGGAGAAAATAATAGCAAATGAAGAAGCTGACAAAAAACTAATCTCAAAAATATACAAGCAACTTATGCAGCTCAAGTCCAAAAAAATAAATGACCCAATCAAAAAATGGGCCAAAGAACTTAATAGACATTTCTCCGGAGAAGACATACGGATGGCTAACAAACACATGAAAAGATGCTCAACATCACTCATTATCAGAGAAATGCAAATCAAGACCACAATGAGGTTCCATTTCACACCAGTCAGAATGGCTGTGATCCAAAAGTCTACAAGCAATAAATGCTGGAGAGGGTATGGAGAAAGGGAACCCTCTTACACTGTTGATGGGAATGCAAACTAGTACAGCCACTATGGAGAACAGTGTGGAGATTCCTTAAAAAATACAAATAGAATTGCCTTATGAGCCAGCAATCCCACTCTGGGCATACACACTGAGGAAACCAGAATTGAAAGAGACACATGTACCCCAATGTTCATTACAGCACTGTTTATAATAGCCAGAACATGGAAGCAACCTAAATGTCCATCAGCAGGTGAAAGGATAAGAAAGCAGTGGTACATATACACAATGGAGTATTACCCAGCCATGAAAAAGAATACATTTGAATCAGTTCTAATGAGATGGATGAAACTGGAGCCGATTATACAGAGTGAAGTAAGCCAGAAAGAAAAACACCAATACAGTATACTAACACATATATATGGAATTTAGAAAGATGGTAATGATAATCCTGTATGCAAGACAGCAAAAGAGACACAGATGTATAGAACAGACTTTTAGACTCTGAGGGAGAGGGAGAGGGTGGGATGATTTGGGAGAATGGCATTGAAACATGTATACTATCATGTAAGAAATGAATCACCAGTCTATGTTTGATAAAAGATACAGGATGCTTGGGGCTGGTGCACGGAGATGATCCAGAGAGATAATATGGGGTGGGAGGTGGGAGGGGGGTTCAGGATTGGGAACCCATGTACACTCGTGGTGGATTCATGTCAATGTATGGCAAAACCAATACAGTATTGTAAAGTAAAATAAAGTAAAAATAAAATTTAAAAAATAATAATAAATTTAAGAAAAAATATCAATGTGTAGCAGAATAACTAGACAGCACAAGGAATTATTTTCATTTTCTAGTTGGGAAATTAGTGTCCCTACTGTATAAATATGTCTGATATCCTCCTCCACTCATGCCACATGATGCCAAGCACTGGGTCTCTGACTGGACAGAGACTCTGAAGTCATCCGAACATGGGACTAGGAAGATGAAAGCCATGTGAACAAGTCAAAAACAGGAAGAGGGCAGTCCTGAGTAACTCTCTTAGGAGAAGGTCTGTTTTCCTGAGTCAGATGGGGCATGGTGCATAGGTGGCTTGACCTGGTTTAAAACATCAAGAAACAGAGTGGACACTGACTATAAAATTGACCACCTTAAAATGACTGGTAAAGATGCAATGTGTGTAATGAACTGTGGTGACTAGTTGTAGGAGAGGAAATGGCTTAATTTTGGCCAAAGGCATGTTTTTCAGCCAAATGCATTTCATTCTGTTCCATGGCTGAACATGCAGACTAGATGATGGGTCTCAATACAACATCATAAAATCCTTAAGCCAGCCTCCACTTCCAGTGATTAACTTCATCACATTGATGCATCAGTATGGCTGGGTACCCAATGAACTGTACCTGTACACTGTCATTATTAGAAGTTCATTAAAAATAATAGATACATGGAAGAGAAAGAAATATTAAAGTGGGAAGAAAGAGAAAGAAATTTGATTGTGGAGGCTTACTGAATTTGATGACACGTAACTTGGAAGCAATGAGCTCCTAGCTCTGACACCCACAAAAATATGAGAATTCTTTCAGCAAGTTTCTTTACAGAGATGGAGTAAGTTATCTCCTGCACCATGTGTGTTTAACGGTTAGGGAAAGCTCACCACTATAGAATACTTTTCCATTTACTGAATAATGTCAGAGGTACCACATTTTGAGCTTTGTGCCTTTGAGGGGATGCTAAAAGACTGAATAGGTCAGGTAACAGTGATAATTCTTTTCTCCCTCCCTTTTTGTCTCTGCCTCTTTTTGACTTTTTTATGGACAGATGCTGGCTCCAAAAAGGAAACTTCTTGATGAGCTGAGCTAATTATCACCTTGTGTGAGTGAAGAATGGGGAAGGGTGCAGAGCCAAAGAGACTGAATGACAAGCTCAGAAGATAGAGACAGAGCTGGGTTTAGAATTAGGGTCTCCTGCCACCAGTATAAGGACTATCACCTGCTTTGATTCTTTTGCAAGTTTCTGTTTCCATACAGCTGATTTATGTAGATACATGAAGGACATAAAATGATAGTACATCAAACTCAGTCCTGTATTTAAGTAATTCTCAGTAGATTAGATCATGGACTGTCAACCTGGTAGAAGCTGAATATGGTGTGAAAAAAATCAATAACAATGTTAGAACTGGAAATCCTACAAATCTCTATATTTTGTGTATTATAAATCACATGAAGAACAACTGGACCAAAGTTTCTTGACTAGCGGGAGCATACAGAATCTGAATTCTTTATTTCTTTTCTTAACAGGAGTAAGAAAAAGAGTTGAATCAATTTCCCCTTTTCTCACCCAAGGACATATTACAACCTTCAGTGGGGCATGTTTGGGGTGTTCATCAGAAGCGGGCATAGGTTCAAAACAGCAGGTTAAAGCCTGGTTCTGATACAGTTAAGGTCCAGAGATAGAATGTTCTTAAAGTTTCAGTTTATTTATTGAGCAAAGGCTTCACTTCTTTGTTTGTAGCTGACCGTACCCCAAATGTGTATATATAAGAAAGAAACAATGTAAAACTATTGCCACTGTTCATCAAAAAGCAAGAAGCATTTAGCTTTTCTAAGGAAGCTCCACCGTATCACTTCCACATGTGGAGGACTACAGGACTCTTACTAGAACCATTATAGAATAAAACCTGCGATTCTCACCATGACCTTCAGGCTGTGATCTGCCTGACTTTCCTTATCAGCCTCCTCCTTGCTCATGCTGCCCCAGCCATGCTTGTTTTCTGTCACTCAAACTCCCAAATTATTGTCCCAAGGACTTTACGTTTAATGTCCCCTTGCCCTCTTCCCCAGGTTTTCAGATGACGACATTGCTTTGTAAGTTAGGTATTAGCTTAAATAACATTCCTCGAAGAGGTCTTTCTTGACTAGGTAGTCTAAAATGAACTGTTCCAATAATTTCTCCATTTTCTTTGCTTCAAAGCACCATGTAAATTATTTATGTGTTTATTTATTATCCTCCCAGTAAACTTCATGATGGAGTAGTAAATGGTAATCTCCTCCAGTATTTTGCCTAGAAAATTCCATGGACAGAGGAGACTGGTGGGCTATAGTCCATGTGGTTGCAAAGAGGTGGACATAACTGAGCACACACATACACATAAGCTTCATGAATGAAGACAGGGACCTTATTTCTATTTTCACTTCTATAGCCCTAGTCTCAGCAGAGTAGAGAGGCCATAGCCATTCATTTAAAACTGTATTGTATAACTGATTCCATAAGTCAACTGACATGACAGTAATTCCCACTCCTTATTCATCCATTCAGGGACACAAAATACGTGGTAGCAACCAGGGAGATCACAGACCTAGGTATCAGTCGATATCAAGACTGCTTAAAAATGCAAGATAAATAAATCATCTATAAAAGCCTTGTCTGTCAGGCTATACACATATTCTCTAAACCTCACTAAAACGCTTTAGGATGGGTATTTTTTACCATTCATCCCATTTTACAAATGAGAAAACCAAGGTAGGTTTTTAAAAACTTGCTCTACATGTTTAGTATATGGCCAAGACCAGATTTGAACCCAGGCATAGTATTCTTGGTGGAGAAGGCAACAGCACCCCACTCCAGTACTCTTGCCTGGAAAAATCCCATGGACGGAAGAGCCTGGTAGGCTGCAGTCCATGGGGTCACGAAGAGTCGGACACGACTGAGTGACTTCACTTTCACGCATTGGAGAAGGAAATGGCAACCCACTCCATTGTTCTTGCCTGGAGAATCCCAGGGACGGGGGAGCCTGGTGGGCTGCCATCTATGTGGTCGCACAGAGTCGGACACGACTGAAGCGACTTAGCAGCAACAGCAGCAGAGTATTCTTGCCTGGAAAATTTCATGGACAGAGGAACCTGGCATGCTACAGAGTCTCAGAGAGTCTGACACAACTGAGCATGCACACACACATACACACACACACACACAATCTGATTGCACTCTTAAGAACTATCTTTACTGTACGTCCTCATTTGTGCTTCAGTTTCAGTACTTCATCAATTTTTCCTAATTCTAAAGCAACTGGAACTTCATTTACTAGACCGTGACTAAACCATTCTGGAGGTCATCACTTTTTTCTCTTTCTTAATGCCATAAAAACAAATATTTTATCTCAGCTGCCTGAAGTCTGGAATAGGAGTTTTACCATGGAAGGCAAATATTTTTAAACTTTTATTTGCCACTCTTTGCTGTGATTAGTTCATTTAATAGTAATCTGCATCCTGTTTAAACAGGAAAATAACCTGCTGAAAAGAGAGAAAGGACAGGGAAAAAAAAAAACAGAATCAAGCTTTAATTTCTCAACTTCAGAGTTCTGCTTTGATAGTACAAACCAAGGACTCAGCTTAGAAATGTTGTGAAAAATCCTCGCAGGTAAAGTGTCTATACTGTTCAAACTTTCAAATTTTACTTCATGACTTGGTTTGTTCCAGTCTTGTATGTAAGTCATTTTCAGAGTGAGTAAAGGAGTCAAGAGGTAGGTAATTTGTTTCCTCTTTGTATTTTAAAGAGTGCATTACTGGTTGTGCTTGTGAAACATTTTTTAATTGGGTCTTCAACCAAGCTTATCAAAATGCCAGGTTATGCCTGGGTGGCGCGTATATAAAGCTTCCCACTGGAGAAATTAAGCTGTCTCAAAGTCTCTTTGGAGGGAGTTACTCTTCTAAGTGCTGGATTTAAGGTCTGGGAGATTGGATTTTGTGTTTATCAGAGCAAATAAAAATAAAATTTCAGTCTCCTAATAAATCTAAAGGAAATCCTTGGACTACATATTGTTCCCTGTTAAGCAGGCATTCTGTGTGAAATGTTTTATTGTAGAATGAATCAATAAATACCTTGAAGCAACCGAAATAGTATATATACTTACATAATTCCCCCTAGCTTTGAAACTTCTTTTTCTTTACAAATATAATTATTTTTAAAAATCAAATAAAAAGCATCTCTGGTGTATTATTAAACATACCAACAAATCCAAAATAAATGACTAGAAGAACAGCCTAATTTTATTTGATAGTTCACAGAATGAAATAAAGGCTCAAATTAATTTTCAACCAGAACGGTTTTTATTAACCTGCAAACCCTGGTTAATCTCAATGGAAATATCTTTTTAAGGTGAAGAGTCTGAAGTTCAGCTTGAAGATGGCTATAAACTTTTGGATCTAGAGTTGTCTATGTAAGAATTATTATCACATCCATTCTCCCAGTCTGCAGACGCAATAGTTGAAGAGGGAAGGGGTAGAATGGAGAAATAACAAGAGGAAAGGAAAGAGAAAAGAAACAAAAAGAAGAAAGAAAGATGAACAGGGAAAAATCACATTTGCCTTTGCCAAATGTCTGAAAACATTTTGGTTTGGGACCTTTTTTATCTGCAAAAGGTAAACAGCCTTTGGATCTGAAATATTTGTGCTTGATAATCATGCATTTCTGAAAGATAGTCTCTGCAAGTATTTCAGGCTTAAGGGTATATGGAAATACATACCATACGCTTTAGAAGACTGTATGTACAGCCTTGTATACTGCTTTCAGACTTGAAGTATCTTCACCATATTCAAAATATTATGCAAAGAGTTCTCAAGCTGTTTGGGATTGTCCTTGCATGTGCTAATAGATCAAAACCTTGGTCACAGCAAGTGGTTAAAAACCTAAATAATTAATTCTATCCTCGTTACCGAGATGAAGTTAATAAAGCTTCTGAGTTTAGATTGAGGGAAACATTACTACTGTTTAAACTTTAACTTGTCTGCAAACTGTAGTCCCCAGAATATTAGACCCATGTGATGTTAGACAGTTTTTTAGGGGGAAAAGTTATATGATCAATTAAGTTTGAAAAAGATTGGTTTCCAACAAAATGTGAATCTAATCACATGGCTCTTCATGAAGGAAATATTTATGCCATGTTTCCCAAATGTGTTTGTGCAGAGAATGTCCCAGGACTAATGACCAATGGAGTGTTCAGGACACATTAGTCTAAACCAAGGCCCTCCTTCACTTCTTTCACTGAACAATCTCTATTCTCTTCCAAGGGTAATGAGGTAGCTTCAAGATAATGAGACAAGCTTCAGTGTTCTCAAAAGTAGATGTTTTAAGGGGGAACAAAAGTCTGTTTTTCAACTTATTTTAACATTTTGATAACCCTCAGAATTCAAGAGGTAGCTAATATTATCCCCACTGTAGTAGAAAACCCAGATCCTGGAAAGGTATCATTGTACAATATCAAAATGAACCTTTGTTCAAATCTGGGCCACGGCAACTCCTGGCTACATGGCCCTAGGTAGTAAGGTCTGATCATCTCTGAGCCTATTTTGCTCTCTAATGTGAAGATAACAAACCTCATAACATTTTCAGGGGTTTAAATGAAATACTGTATGCCTCAGAGTTGGCACAGCATTAAAGTACATTCTTTTTCCTTCCTCACACTCTTGAAGCCCAAAGTGAATACAGCATCACCATTTAGCTCAAAAAAAAAAAAAAAGAAGAAGAAGAAGAAAGAAAAAGAAAAAAAACACCCTTGAGTAACTTTTTGGCACTGCAGTCTGGGTGGAGCGGATACACAGGTTTGATTCCACTCACAGATGATGAAGCTTCTAGACTGTGCCTCCTGAGACCCCACCCCTTTTGGAAAGGCCTCCTGTCAAAAAATAAGGAGATCAATCTCGTCCCAAAGGTCAACGTGTTTGTCACCTCCTGTCTAGACAATTGCAATGCTCACGACCTGGATCTCCCACAGGGAGGCGTCCACTGACAGCCGATGACCCAGACGTGACAGCATGCCTTGTCGCTAGGTCAGCCCGAGGCAAGCACAGCACACCCAGGCAGACGCTCAGCCCTGGCCGATGTTTTACATCAAGTCCAATTTACGATCTGAACTCTGAATTAAATCACTAGGCAGTGATGATGAGCATGGATTGCTGGAAGACCTTTTCATCCCTTATGGCCCACTGATAACTTGTTGGACACAGAGGCACTGGGACACAAAACAGATCTCTCTTCATTCAGGTCTGTTTTCAATTCAAGTAACTGAGCCCACGTGTGCTCCTAGTTAACTGTGCATGTGTGCCAGGGCCAGGAGGAGTTTGCGTGCAGTTCTGCCTCCCTGGACCAGAGCACAGGGTTCAGGACATCTCAAAGGATTAAGGAAGTAAACTGAGCACAGAGGGAAAAAAAAATCATGGCTAAAATTAGCATTCTTCCCCCATTCCAGCCCTTTCTCCAGGTCACTGTCTTGAATTGCTTATATTTCAAAATACATTCCTGCCTGCAAATCCTGAAGTTGCCACACCAGCTTTTCCAGGAGGGAAGGTATCATCAACATTTTCTATCAGCTCCTTTTATAACCAACATTTCTAGTCCATTCATTTAAAAAGAAAAAGTCACTGGCAAGAAGTTGGGAGAAAGTGCATTTATGTAACATAAACCTGCCCCCAATATGGTCTTGGTCAGTGGGGCACACAGTTCAGTTCAGTTCAGTTCAGTCATGTCCCACTCTTTGTGACCCCATGGGCTACAGCATGCTACACTTCCCTGTCCATTACCAACTGCCAGAGCTTGTTAAAACTTACATGCATCAAGTTGATGATGCCATCCAACCATCTCATCCTCTGTCATTCCCTTCTCCTCCTGCTTTCAGTCTTTAACAGCATCAGGGTCTTTTCCAAGGAGTCAGTTCTTCACATCAGGTGGCCAGACTATTGGAGTTTCAGCTTCATCATCAGTCCTTCCAATGAGTATTCAGGACTGATCTCCTTTAGGATGGACTGGTTGGATCTCCTTGCAGTCCAAGGGACTCTCAAGAGTCCTCTCCAACATCACAGTTCAAAAGCATCAATTCTTCGGCGCTCAGCCTTCTTCACAGTCCAACTCTCACATCCATACATGACTACTGGAAAAACCATAGCTTAGATTAGATGGATCTTTGTCATCAAAGTAATGTCTCTGCTTTTTAATATGCCATCTAGGTTGGTCATAGCTTTTCTTCCCAAGAGCAAGCATCTTTTAATTTCATGGCTGCAATCACTATCTGCAGCATGATTCTGGAGCCCAAGAAAATAAAGTCTCTCACTGTTTCCATTGTTTCCCCATCTATTTGCCATGAAGTGATGGGACCTGATGCCATGATGTTAGGTTTCTGAATGTTGAGCTTTAAGCCCAACTTTTCACTCTCCTCTTTCACTTTCATCAAGAGGCTCTTTAGCTCCTCTTCACTTTCTGCCATAGGGTGGTGTCATCTGCATATCTGAGGTTATTGATATTTCTCCCAGCAATCTTGATTCCAGCTTGTGCTTCATCCAGCCCAGCATTTCACATAATGTACCCTGCATATAAATTAAATCAGCAGGGTGACAATATACAGGCTTGATATACTCCTTTCCCAATTTGGAACCAGTCTGTTGTTCCATGTCCAGTTCTAGTGGGCCTCTTAAAAGAAAATTGGTCCTTTCAGGGATTCAACTTCTATTACCTTGAGCAAGATTTAAGCAAATCAACTGTCACTAGGCCTTTTGAAGACAGGAGGTTAATCTTCCTATCACTTATCAATTTGTCAAAAATATGACTTTTATTTAGATATACATGGCTGTGAGAAACATCAGCAAAAGGAAAAAAAAAAAAAACTATGTGGAAAGTAAGAAAGAAAACCCAGTGGAATCAGGAGGAGGAGGAGCAGAACACTCTTTCCCAGAAAAGCCAGAAATGAGGGTGTATGACAGAGAGAAAAATGGAGAACCTTGATACTGAATTACCCCATCTGCACCACCACCCTATCAGGCAGCAGAGATGACTGAAAGAACACAGAGGCACAAGCTAGATCCTATATCCAGCCATACACTGCACAAGCTTCGAGTCCTCAGAGGCTACGGCAAGGGCCATTTAAAAGAAAATTTCATAAACAAATTATGCCCCATTTTTATCTAAGCAACTCTCCAGTGTTTTATTGATTTAACAGTTTCTGATAATCCTTTGTTCTACACTCTTCTCCTCTTCTCATGAAATACCCTCTCTCAACTCAGAACAAGATAGAATATTCTACATAAGAACCTTTGAGACAATTCTAAGATTCCAATTAAATGTATACAGTCCTTATGGGATCAGAGAGATTTGATTTCAAGTATTCCAGACACACACGTCTTTCCAGATCTGGATTATTAGCCGGAACTTGTATATTAGTGCCTAGGCATTCTTTCACCCTCTAGTTTCTCCTTGGATAAAACTCAAGGGGGTTAGAAGGTTTCCACATAGTTCTCTTTCTGGTCAGTCATTCTTGGTGCATCACCCTCAGTTTCCGAAAATGACACAAAATCCACCCAGATTCTTCCAAGAAGGGATTATGTCACTCCTTAATCCTATGATGCTGCTTAAGTAACCCAAACAAACTCCTTTCCCACTGGAGCAGTAATGTACCCCCAGTTCTCTCTATAGACCAAGGAGAGGATTGTGGATTTCTTGGCTTGTTCTTCATTGGTACAATCACAGAAACAAACAAGAGTGATTTCTTTTTTACTAGATGAACATTCTGTACTGAGTGACACCCTCTCATTGTGCTCCACACACTCTAAACTGTTGTCTATTCAATATTTCTCTTTCTTTATGCAATTCCTTCCCCTAGGGGTCTCATTCATTCCTGACTGCTGAATAGTTCTGAGGCAGGGCACCTGGGCCAGTGACATTAGAAGAAAAGGAAGACAGAAATAAAGAGTAACAATTCAGTTGGGCAAACATCTTAATTGACCAAAAACATAGATGAAGCAAAGCAAGCAAGTGCAAATTATATGCAATTCATATATAAGTCCCAGACATCTACCCTTTAGTTTTTGGCACTTTCATGGGAGTTCAGGGCATTAAAGAAGAAGAATCACTTCATTGATAAGAAATCTAGTTTGCCTAAAATCTTTTTCTTCTCTTTGTGTGTATGTGTGTTAGTGAGTGAGTGTGTGTGTTGGCTTTATTTGAGGTACAAGAATGATGAAATCAAAGTTCCCAAAGTTGTCATACTATAGAATTATATGTGGAAACTTTCAGAAAATTTCCATACTGAAACAAACTACTTTGTTCTTCACAGGCTTCAGAGAGAAGTTTTAACTGGATTTGGATATATGATACGATTTTGTCCCATTAAGATCACCTAGTGGAAGTGTACTATGAAAAAATCTTAAAAGGAGAAATACTGCACTAAGAGATATATGTCTATTGATAACTCTTGATATTCTCTTTTCAAAGAAAATTATATTTTAAAAATTATTAATTTAATAAGCATTTATAGAGTACCTGATGGTATATACAAAACCCCGAAAAATAAGTGAAACATACTTCCTTGATACAGGAACTTTAGTATATAGTTGAGATAAGAGAAGAGATAAACTTATATTGTAAAATTTTTACACATATGTTTCCTTTTGATATTAAAAATAACTCTATGAATTATACAGAATAAGCGCTCATTCTTATTTAATGTGAAAAAAAAGTTGAGGCTAAGAGAGCTTAAATGATTTGCACCAGGACCGCACAATAGTAATAAAAGTCAAAACCCAGACACTCAGTTATCTGACACCAAATCCCCTACAAGTCATTGCCAAAAGGGAGTTATGTGCAGAGTGTTATTGGTATTCTTTCTTGTTGAGGAGATGAGAAATGATTTTATGGAGGTATTCAATGTGAGCATTGAAGGACGGCAGAGTTTTTGACAGGCACAATGGACATAGAGGAAATTTTAAGCTAAAGGAAATCTTTTTAAAGAGAGCAAAAGGTAAGGAGGCAGGAACAAGTGCACATCTGAGAAATGGTAAGTGGTTCAGTTTGGCTGGAGTACAAGTTATGTAAAGGACAGCAATGGGAGATTAGGCTGGAAATTTGGGTTGGAATCAGGTCATGAAGTGCCTCAAATGCCTTGCAAATGAACATGAACACTTTTGGCTGGCAAGAGAGGATTACTGAAGGGTTTTGAATAGAAGAATGATAAATCAGAACAGAGTTTTTAAAAGATTAATCTGGCAGTAAGATGTAGAATAGTTTGGAAGAGACTGAGGAGTTACAAGGCCAGGGCAATGATCCAAGTAAGAAATAATAAATAGGGGTCTGATCTACAACAGTGAGAGTAGAAACAAATGTTAAAAATATAGACTCAAAAAGAACTCCTTGACTAATTATATGAGAAAATTTGCAAATGAAAGAAGGAAGCTTGTCTGAGTGACTGTAAAGGAAATGACAATTATTGAAAAAAACAAACAATAAAAGCATGTTTGTATAGAAATCATCCTTCCCAGTCCTCAGATACCACATGTGCACACTTCTCACACCACTGCTAAAACAAAACAAAAAATAAAAGAAAATTATAAATTCCTATAAGAAGATGTAAGATAAATTCAGTGACTTGAAAGTGTTTAAATCATACACAGAGAAACTCCATCACAGATGGCACAGGGCTGGCTTAATGGGAAGGAGAATGTCTGGGATGTCCGCTCATCCTATCCAAGGCACATAGACAGACATAAGCAGAATTATTGAATGCTTAGAACTGAAATGGATCTCAGAAAAAGACCATTTTATCCCCATAGGTTTATCATAAAGTCCATGACAATAAAATACCTTGGCTAAAAGCTGAACTATCACTCAAGTCCTTTGGCTTCTTGATTATCTTTCCTGTATACCACAAAGTTTTTCAAGTTCTTATTTGTTATCATTACTATAAGAGTGTTCAGTTCAGTTCAGTTCAGTTGCTCAGTCATGTCTGACTCTTTGCGACCCCATGAATCGGAGCATGCCAGGCCTCCGTGTCCAATCACCAACTCCGTGTCCAATCACCAACCAGTTCACACAGATTCACGTCCATCAAGTCCGTGATGCTATCCAGCCATCTCATCCTCTGTCGTCCCCTTCTCCTCCTGCCCCCAATCCCTCTCAGCATCAAAGTCTTTTCCAATGAGTCAACTCTTGGCATGAGGTGGCCAAAGTATTGGAGTTTCAGCTTTCGCATCATTCCTTCCAAAGAAATCCCAGGATTGATCTCCTTCAGAATAGACTGGTTGGATCTCCTTGCAGTCCAAGGGACTCTCAAGAGTCTTCTCCAACACCACAGTTCAAAAGCATCAGTTCTTCAGCACTCAGCCTTCTTCACAGTCCAACTCTCACATCCATACATGACTACTGGAAAAACCATAGCCTTAACTAGATGGACCTTAGTCGGCAATTCTTTATATTCAGACTGTTATTTACACTTCTCAATAACCTATACAAGGCAATTTCTTATTCTCATTCTATAGAATAAGCAATGAAAGTAGAAGAGATCAGCTTAATTGATATAACATAGCTGTCTGTGGCAGAGGCCTATCTAGAAGCCCAAAGGCAAAACTAGAATTCAAATCCTGTAGTCTTCTTATCATGTAGACACCCTAGTCTCATTCATTGACTGACAAGCTGAAAGTAATATCTCCTCAGACACTGTGCTAGAATAATTACAGAACTGCATAGTCTTAGACCCTCCACTATGAGCTTTCCTTTCAGATAGATAGCGGATGGATGGATGGATAAATTAGATAGATAGACAGTCAGATCCAGCTTATATTTGAGTCACTTACTTAAGCAGAAAAAGTTCAGGAATTTTGCTTGGATTATGTGGCTTTGGGATCAATTCTTCTCTTCCCTTTTTTTGAGAAGACATGATTTGAAGCTTCTTTGTAGGAAGCTTCTACCAGAAAGAATCATCTCATGGCATTCCTGCCACATGAACAAAGACATCACTGAAAGCACTGTGTAGAAGGGAAGAACATCAAACAAAGAACTGAGAAATCTAAAAATTAGTCCCAGCAAAGGGTAAAGCCAACTGTGGCAAATGTCTTGGACTTCTGGAATATTGCCTCAGAAAACTCCACAACTGTCAGATAAAACAATTGCTCGAGTTTTTATGAAAATCCTCCTTTGAAACTGCCTCTGAAAAATGGTCACAGTCCTGTGAGGTGAGGTATTTTCCAGAATAAAACCTGGTTTCTTATCTAAAATAAAACACTCCTAGTTTTTGTTCTTGAATGTGAGACTGAGCAAGAAAATGCACTGCTATCCAAGGCTCTCCAAGACATGCCTGGAGGTATGCCACTAAAAGAAGGTAATATTTATATATGTAATTTTGAAACTGCAAACTTCTTTATTCAGATAATTCAGAACTGTAAAGTCAATCTCGTTGGTTCTAAGTGAGGCAAAATACCCTGCTTTGTTCATCCCTAGCTGTAAGAGATAGTTTAAGAGGTTATGGTGACATTGACCAGTCCTGCATCTTTATTCCCAGAAATATAAGTACCACGTTCAAAAGTTACTCAATATTCCAGTCATTATGAAAAAGTTACCAAGTTAATCAAAGTTACAAGATAAAATACTGCAGAGATGCTGGATGGTTTTCTTTAATTTTTTATTGTTTTTTAATGCCCTAAGAGAGAGCAGATAGTTTGTGAGTCATTGACCCTCAGACAAAAATAATACCTGAGTCTGAAAACCCATAGATTCTGCTTTTCTGTGGACAGCCCTGAACAGGCACAATGAAGAATTTATGGCCCATGATGTGAGTCAACTTCTTTGATAAGGGGCCTAAATTTAATTTGTAAACATGTAGCTGTGACCTTTCTGAGCCAATGGCTGGAGACTTAAAGCAACGTGTGTGGGCCGGCTGTGGAATTTGGCTAAGCTCCTGGCTGAAGTCACGTCCCTTCTCTAAAAATTCTTTAAATACTGGATGAGTTGTGTGTAAGTAGAGGCTGCAGGGGGAGGAGGAGAGTAGGGAGCTCTTAACAAAAGACAACAGATGAGCTCATGAAACTTTAACAAGCTGTTGGGGAGTGTTCCACGTGTGGGGTTTGAAGACTGTTCCATGGTCCTGTGGTGATAGTAATAAGCTTATTGGAAAGGACAAGATTTTCAAGTGAATATTACTTTTGGAATAGGAAGAGCATATGTCACATAGGAAAAAGCCTTGCAATTCAGGTCCAATCATGAAAGAATATAAGTTGGCTGACTTGACTAGAGTACATATATTCACACACGTGCTCACAACTTACTATAAAATTTCTGAAAGTATGTGACTCATAAGTACCCACCCAGTACTAAAACTTGTGCCTGAACTTTCCTGAAATGTTTATTTCATATCCATTTACACAATCCCAGGCAAAGAAACATGCAACACTCAGAGCTGCTAATATAGACTATTATTGGGAGATTCTGAGTTTTCATCCCAAGGATGACAAGTGCATGAGTTCAGTCACAGAATTAGCTGAGAAACCCATATGCTAATCTGGTCAAATCTTTTACCTTGGTTTTCCCATGATGGAAATATTTTCCTTAAAACAAGTCATATTTCATAATTCCGTTCAGTTCAGTTCAGTCACTCAGTTGTGTCCAACTCTTTGTGACCCCATGGACTGCAGCATACAGTCCATAATTTTATAATTATGCAGTTCTATTTTATTAACAATCTTGGTTTCATGACATAGTTACCAAGTATGTGGTAAATTTTGCTCATGGGGTAGGTTACATATTTGTTCTATGTTTCTGTAAGAGAATATTTTCAAAGTAAAAAAAATTTTGAAGCAGAAAACCAGAGACCTAAATTTCTTAGAAAAATATGCCTGTGATCTATTTGTACATTTTCCATTAAAGTATATCTAAATTCATTAACTGAATTGAAATAGTAAAACACCATCATGCCTTTTAAGCATTATTAAAATAGACTAGAAAAATTTATTATTAAATAAAAATTCTCAGAGAAATATCTCATAGTTCTTTGCAGAGCTTTATAAAACTTTCATTGTCTTCATGTTCTGCATCCAGAAAAATCTTTTGCAGAATGATCATAATCTGTCCCTATTAACTATTTGATCTTGGGCACATCACTTACATGCCTGAATCTGTTTCTTCAACTGCTCATGAAGAGGTATTATAAATGGTTCTAAGTTATTTTCTAGCCCTAAATTTTCTTGAGCAATATGATCTTATGGTCTCAAATCATTCTCTAGAAATGTTTTCATAGCACTTGTATTTAATTGTGTATTGTACTTTAGCAAACAGCTAATTGTGTTCCAGAGGCCCAGAAGAATTAATGAAGCATTTAGTAACTAACTTATTCCTGAGTCTATAAGAAGTTAAAAAAAAAAAAACACATCATTTTAAAAACCTTAATGCATTATCATAAGAGAGCCTACATGAAAAGTTAATAAGAAAAAAAAAGTAAATGTAGAATTATTATCCCTATTCAAGAGAGTGGTAAATTGATGCATAGATAGTTAAGCAATTTCAGTAAGTATGTTAGCTCTAGTGGAACCAAGCCAGGAAAAAAAGGAAATATTATTGGGCATCTACTATGTTGCAGACAACATCTTAGATTTTCTTCACATATATTATCTCAATGATTCTCCAGAATGTACATTTTTATCTCTACTTTTAACAATATGATAATTAGGATCAGAAGAATTATGCTATCTGCTGCTTCAAATTATACTAATTGGTACCTTCAAGTATGGAATTTAAATAGGCCTGTTTTGGCTGCAAGTAATGGAATATATGATTGACAGTGACTTATCAAATAGTGTTTTATATTTTCTAAATAACAAGAGGCCTGGAATTAGTTAATTCAATGATTTATTCAACCACTCCATTGCTGGATCTACTTCTCTATGGTTCTTGCTACCTAACCCTGATGGTTGGTTGCAAGATGTTTGCAGCTCAAGATCACCCAGAAGTACTAAAGAACAAAAGATTCAAAATCTTGTGATATATGTATATGTGTATGAAAGGTGTCTGACATTGACATAATTACCTAAAATTATCAAAACCTAGAAGTTCTTGGAGAAACATTCACCATTTGTCTCATAGTCCAATTTTACCCAGAAAGACAACTATGAAAGCCAAAAGTAGGTACAAGACCACTGGGAAAAAAACAGTCACCTCCACGTGATCTATTTAGAGGCATGAATGAAATACACACAATGAAAATCAGCTAATGAAAATAAGCAAGATACTCTTATACCCAAGGAAGGCTTTTTGAAGAAACAAACATTGCTGTTGACATGATGGGCTCCCTCCAATGTCTCACAGATGGGATTTGCTCCCCATCTATGTTGGTAGCAAATATTTATTCTGTGAATCTGTGTTCAGTTGAGTTCAGTTCAGTTCACTTCAGTCACTCAGCCATGTCCGACTCTTTGTGACCCCATGAATTGTAGCACGCCAGGCCTCCCTGCCCATCACCAACTCCCAGAGTTCACCCAAACTCATGTCCATCAAGTCGGTGATGCCATCTAGCCATCTCACCCTCTGTTGTTCCCTTCTCCTCCTGCACCCAATCCGTCCCAGCATCAGAGTCTTTTCCAATGAGTCAACTCTTCACATCAGGTGGCCAAAGTATTGGAGTTTCAGCTTTAGCATCAGTCCTTCCAAAGAACACCCAGGACTATTCTCCTTTAGAATGGACTCCTTGGATCTCCTTGCATTCCAAGGGACTCTCATGAGTCTTCTCCAACACCACAGTTCAAATGTATCAATTCTTTGGCGCTCAGCTTTCTTCACAGTCCAACTCTCACATATATACATGACAACAGGAAAAATCATAGCCTTGACTAGACGGACCTTTGTTGGCAAAGTAATGTCTCTGCTTTTGAATATGCTGTCTAGGTTGGTCATAACTTTCCTTCCAAGGAGTAAGCGTCTTTTAATTTCATGGCTGCAATCACCATCTGCAGTGATTTTGGAGCCCAAAAAAATAAAGTCTGACACTGTTTCCACTGTTTCCCCATCTATTTACCATGAAAGGATGGGACTCGATGCCCTGATCTTAGTTTTCTGAATGTTGAGCTTGGCTAACTTTTTCACTCTCCTCTTTCACTTTCATCAAGAGGCTTTATAGTTCCTCTTCACTTTCTGCCATAAGGGTGGTGTCATCTGCATATCTGAGGTTATTGATATTTCTCCCAGCAATCTTGATTCCAGCTTGTGCTTCTTCCAGTCCAGCACTTCTCATGATATACTCTGCATATGAGTTAAATAAGCAGGGTGACAATATACAGCCTTGATGTACTCCTTTTTCTATTTGGAACCAGTCTGTTGTTCCATGTGCAGTTCTAACTGTTGCTTCCTGACCTGC
Organism: Budorcas taxicolor; assembly: GCF_023091745.1. Classification (NCBI taxonomy): domain Eukaryota; kingdom Metazoa; phylum Chordata; class Mammalia; order Artiodactyla; family Bovidae; genus Budorcas; species Budorcas taxicolor. The sequence continues at coordinate 54,318,408 of NC_068917.1, read as the reverse complement.
ATACAGATTTCTCAAGAGGCAAGTCAGGTGGTCTGGTATTCCCATCTCTTTTAGAATTTTCCACAGTTTATTGTGACCCACACAGTCAAAGGCTTTGGCATAGTCAATCAAGCAGAAATAGATGTTTTTCTGGACCTCTCTTGCTTTTTTGATGCTCCAGTGGATGTTGGCAATTTGATCTCTGGTTCCTCTGCCTTTTCTAAAACCAGCTCAAACATCTGGAAGTTCATGGTTCACATATTGCTGAAGCCTGGCTTGGAGAATTTTGAGCATTACTTTACTAGCATGTGAGATGAGTGCATTTGTGTGGTAGCTTGAGCATTCTTTGGCATTGCCTTTCTTTGGAATTGGAATGAAAACAGACATTTTCCAGTCCTGTGGCCACTGCTGAGTTTTCCAAGTTTGCTGGCATATTGAGTGCAGCACTTTCACAGCATCATCTTCCAAGATTTGAAATAGCTCAACTGGAATTCCATCACCTCTACTAGCTTTGTTCGTGTGTTCATAGTCAGTTAAAAACATCAAAATTTTACAACATATCATGCATGACTTGTCCTAATACTAATAAGGCTCTGGCATTCCTCTCGAATAGTGTTCTTATGAGCCAGTAGAAACCAGGGCACAAACACCCAGGACTACACAGCTCTAGACCCTGTCTTTCTACTATATGATGCTGCTTTTCCATTCCTACCAGATAATAAAATAGCATTAAAATTCCTTTTATTTTCTGAAACCACCTGGCGCCTTTCTCCCAGATCTTCCTTCTTTAGGTCTTCTTCACTATCTTTTCTCTTTTATTAAAATTTCCTCTTTAATATTCCTTTTTATAATTCTAAAAATTCTTCACCAGCTCAGAGTATCCATTTTAGACTTACAGACATATCATGTCTCTGGGGTAGATGTATTTCTTCATGTTCTGCTTAAGTACTTCCCAGATGTCCCTGAGAATTAATATTCCCAGTAGGTTTGGAGAATTAATGCTGGTACATTTCCTACTAGCCTTTCTGCTTCATGTTCAAGCAGGTAATGTAAAGTTGCTCACAGAATATTATTTCAAACAAAGACTTCATATGCAAAAAAAGATAATTTCTAATACTGAATCTCATATGATCATTGTCCTCTATTAAATGGGGAAAAGTGCTATAAATAGACTTCAATAAAAAACAATCACCTATAATTCCTGCATACTTTTTGAATGTATAAAATTTTAATAGGATTCTTCTCAAAGCACTAGGTTAAGAAAGAGAAACCAGTAATACATGGCCTACAGTTGATAACACCACCATTACTCTCAGTTCATGACCTTGGAAAACAATATCTGGACACGTTAACAGCATCAGTTTATAAGTGCAGAATGGTGTGTGAAAAACAGTGAACTGGATGCAAGGATTGGATTTAAGGGCTTTGTAATTTTTCTCAGGGATGAATACAGGACTAAGACTAACAGCCTGGTGATTGAATTTTGACTTTGTGTGTATTTTCTGTGGGTGTGTGATATGAGACTGGCTACCAAGTGGCACCATTCCATTGAGGCAGCACTAGCCTGATGTCCTCACAGCAGCCATGACCCAGTGGGGCATAAGGATATGCCTAAAAAACAGAAAAGGTGAGAGATGGGGTCTCCCCAAATACAGGTCTGGTCTCGGACCTCAGCCTGTCAGAGGGACCTTCCACAACCTCGTTCCCTCTCTAGATCTGTTCCCTCCTCTGTAAAGGGAGAAAATTCTAATGTTCAATATTAGAGCAACCCTGAGGTCATCTCCAGCTATAAAATACTACAGTACAGTATTATGGACTCTAAAATCTAAACAGTCCACCTACAGAAGGAAGAGAGGAAATAACAGATTTAGCCATTTATTTTCATGTACCTTCTTTTCTGACTCCCCATTGTAATGTCTTTGAGCCTCACTTTTAGGATGTGTATAATAATTATCTTTATGTGGACAGGACAGGATTTTCTTCTTCTTTAATCTCTCCTTTCTCTCCCCACTCCCCCCACCATGCACTGACATTTATACTTCTTCCCTCAAAAGAGACCTTTGAGCAGATGAACGAAAGTAAAAGAGCATATGATTCAGACTCATATCAAAATTTTGCTGCAAAACGGTGATTAATATTACAGAGAAAACACTCTATTTTTCTCATAAGTGGAGGACCTTCACATGTCACTTTGCCTCCAGCTCAGAGTTCTCTAGACTTTCTCAGTCCAAGACACCTTAAATGTCAACTTAATTAAGATCAAACAAAATACCTAACAGTTCCATTTATGAAGTTATTAAATCTAAATCCTTAATAAGTACCTTAAGCCTAACAACTTAGCGCAGTTTGAAAAAAATACTATGCATAAATTGAAATATTTTTATGTTATTCTCAAATAAGCACAATCACTTAGCTAATGAGATGTGTGCACCTACTGGATGCCACACAGCTTCTTAAGTCTTGGAATTAGCCTGCACATTGCCATCCTCTTTTCCTATTGCACAATGATTTTCAAGAATACTGATTTTCAAGGTTTTTATCACTGCAACTATGACTTAATTAAAAGCAATACAGCACTTTAAAAGTGCCATTTATCAACAATTCCACTCCTGGATATATATCCAGAAAAAAAATGAAAACACTAATTCAAGAAGTTACATGTACCCCAATGTTCACTGCTCCATTATTTACAATTGCCAAAATATGGATGTAACCTAAGTGTTCATCAACAGATAAGTGGATAAAGAAAATACATATATACAATGAAATACTACTCAGCCATAAAAATAAATGAAAATTTACCATTTGCAACAACATGAATGGACTTGAAGGGTATTATGCTAAATGAAATGTCTGACAGAGAAAAACAAATACACATGATATCACTTATATGCAGAATCTAAAAAATAAAACAAACTAATAAATATAATAAAAAAAAGAAACAGACACAGATATAGAAAATAAACTAGTGGTCACCATGGGGAAGATGGAAAGAGGAGAGGATAATAGGAGTAGGTGATTAAGAAGTACAAACTACTATGTACAAAATAAATGAATTACATATGTTGTACAACATATGGAATATAGTCAATATTTTATAATAACTATAAATAGAATATAACCCTTAAAATTGTGAATCACTATGCTGTACATCTAAGACATATAATATTGTACATCAACTGTACTTCAATAAAAATAATAATAACTTAAATAATGTAGTTCACATGATGTCCAGCAGAGGTCAAGTTGTTTTCCTCAAAATATCCATTGTGATAGTACTCTGAATTTGCTGCTGTGTCTAAAGGCAACTGGACACAGACTTTGGAATCCACAGCCTTAGCTCCCTTCAGAGGGAAACCAGTTGTAATTGGAACCAATCTGGTACTAACTGTCTGAATTCCAGAGAACCAACAGGAGAAAAGATGGGTAAAACCCATGGACAGGAAGGCAGAGAGAGAAACCAGAGAAAGGAAGGAATCCCAGTTGTCCATCCAACATGGACTTTATGAAAAAACAACAGCTGGCTCAATAGGAAAAGTAAAATAATTTATGTTCCTACAGCTCAGTCATCATAGACATGAGTGAGACTTTACTTGTGCATCTTCCTCACCAGTTGAAAACACAAGCAAAAGATTGATGCTCATTTCAGTGTGCCTCCAAATCCCTAATTCAACACATGTTGTTGTCTTGAACTCCTCTACCCTGAACACTGAACTTAAATCTAATTGCAGTAGAATGTGCTAATTAATTTGTTCTGATTCATTTTACACCTTTGGAGTTAGGGGTTCTTAGAATTCAAAACACAGGTTAATGGAGAGATTAATGGTGACAGACCACACAGAACCGTGGCCGAGAGGAGCTACCCCATGCCCGAGGTCAGGAGCAGCGGCCGAGAGGAGCAACCCCACCCTCAAGGAACGGCGGCAGCACGGGCGCAGGAAGGCCGAGAGGAGCTACTTCATGTTCAAGGTCAGGAGGGGCGACCTTGTCCAAGGTAAGGAACAGTCTGGCTGTGCTTTGCTGGAGCAGCCGTGAAGAGATACCCCACGTCCAAGGTTAAAGATACCCCACGTCCAAGGTAAGAGATACCCTACGTCCAAGGTAAGAGAAACCCATGTGAGACAGTAGGTGCTGAGAGAGGACACCAGAGGGCAGACACACTGAAACTATAATCATAAAAAACTAGCCAATCTGATCACATGGACCACAGCCTTATCTAACTCAATGAAACTAAGCCATGCCCTGTGGGGCCACCTAAGACGGGCAGGTCATGGTGGAGAGGTCTTCAGAATTTGATCCACCAGAGAAGGGAATGGCAAACCACTTCAGTATTCTTGCCTTGAGAACCCCACGAACAGTATGAAAAGGCAAAATGATAGGATACTGAAAGAGGAACTCCCCAGGTCGATAGGTGCCCAATAGGCTACAGGAGATCAGTGGGGAAATAACTCCAGAAAGAACGGAGAGATGGAGCCAAAGCAAAAACAATACTCAGTTGTGGATGTGACTGGTGATAGAAGCAAGGTCCAATGCTGTAAAGAGCAATATTACATAGGAACCTGGAATGTTAAGTCCATGAATCAAGGCTAATTGGAAGTGGTCAAACAGGAGAAGGCAAGAGTGAACATCAATATTCTAGGAATCAGCGAACTAAAATGGACTGGAATGGGTGAATCTAACTGAGATGATCATTCTATCTACTACTGTGGGCAGGAATCCCTCAGAAGAAATGGAGTAGCCATCATGGTCAACAAAAGAGTCCTGAATGCAGTACTTGGATGCAATCTCAAAAACAACAGAATGATCTCTGTTCATTTCCAAGGCAAGGAAAAGTTATGAGCAACCTAGATAGCATATTCAAAAGCAGAGATATTACTTTGTCAACAAAGGTCCATCTAATCAAGGTTATGGTTTTACCAGTGGTCATGTATGGATGTGACAGTTAGACTGTGAAGAAAGCTGAGTGCCAAAGAATTGATGCTTTTGAACTGTGGTGCTGGAGAAGACTCTTGCAAGTCCCTTGGACTTCAGGGAGATCCAACCAGTCCATTCTAAAGGAAATCAGTCCTGGATGTTCATTGGAAGGACTGATGCTGAGACTGAAACTCCAATACTTTGGCCACCTCATGCGAAGAGTTGACTCGTTGGAAAAGACCCTGATGCTGGGAGGGATTGGGGGCAGGAGGAGAAGGGGACAACTAGGATGAGGTGGCTGGATGGCATCACGGACTCAGTGGGCATGTGTTTGTGTGAACCACGGGACTTGGTGATGGACAGGGAAGCCTGGCGTCCTGCAGTTCATGGGATCACAAAGAGTCGGATGTGACTGAGTGACTGAACTGAACTGAATGGCGAGTATGAAGATTTTTCTATTGCTCTACTTCTGGGATCCTTACCTGACCCTGCTGGAATGCTGATAAGAAGATTGGATTTATGGTTTAGTTTATGTTTCAGACCAAGTACCTAAAGCAGCAATGCATGAAGTCCAAAAGTGTGCCCTCACTTATTTTAGTTCAAAACTGACATTTGTCAGGATAATCCTATGACTTTTTACTGTGTGAGCTCTAACATGAGAGGACTGCTCCCTAACTTTTATTAGCCTTTGACTTAACAATGTCTTCAAAATATCAGCTATGTCTGTATCATAACTTGCCAGGAAAACATACGTCAAACCATTTTGCCCTGGGAGATCAAAAGGATGTGCTGTGTTGTTCTTTTTTTTTCTAATTTGGTGATGAAAAGGACAATTTAAGAAATGAAATAAAGTGACTAAACATAGAGTAGAATAACTGGTTTATATTCCTTCTGCATTTCAAAATATTATCACTGTTTCAATTTACAAGTTCTTGAGAGAGGCTGTTTGGTTTTGCTTGAGTTTTTAAAATCTGGTTACATAATTTTGTTCACAGTCCCAGAGCTAATCATACTTTGCATTTATCTTGCTCACCTTCCATAAGAAAATTGCCGAGATGGTGATAGCCTGTGTGGCTATATTCTTCCCCAGTGGCTGTATACAAGATGCAAGCCAGCTCTCTAAATATCAAAGGGTTGAAGGAATGCAGACCCCTAGAATCAGCAATCAAAAGAGCCTACTGGGAAGGACACCTGATAGCACACTTGTTTTACAAGCAAGGAAGAAATGAGATGGAATCAAATATCTCGGAGAGTGAAAAAAAAAAAAGAGCACTTAGCCGAGAAATATATGCTGTAGGCTTATAAACACTATCTCATTCAGCCACATTTAACAGAAGAAGAAACTGAGGTCATCAGCGCTGATATAACTTGCCTTTGATTAGCTTCAGGGCAAAACCAAGATCTAAACCTTGGTCTGATCAAGCATCATGTCAACACCTACATACCACACAATTTTTGACATAAAGCTGAGCTGTTGCCAGTGCAAATTCACAGATTTGCTAGGTTTGAGGAGGAATGAAAAAGACCCCAGTTACCTTTTAAACTTGAAGTTGGGAAAATCCTTTTAGCATCATCCCACCTACTGTTGGAGACAGTCATGTCCAACTCTGTGAGTCCATGGACTGTAGCCTACCAGGCTCCTCTATCCATGGAATTTTCCAGGCAAGAGTATTGGAGTGGGTTGCCATTTCCTTCTCCAGTTGGCCCTTAGGGGAAGGCATATCAGTAGCAGCACTAATGACACCTCAGAGCTAATGACAGTTAGCTCTCAGTCACACAATATGAGCTAATATGAGGGGGATAGTAATACATTTCAAACCAGGCTTCCCTCCATCCTCCCATAAATTTATTCCTCCTTGTCATTTCATTATAAGCACATTATAGTCTCTTCTCCTGATTTTTAAGATCAACTTTTTTCCATGGCTAAAATTTGGCCTGATCGGCTTCATATTTTTTTTCCTGTTTTCAATCAGTTTTAGAACTAAAAGTGTTTAAAGCTAGACAAAGCAGCTATTGTTCTTTAAACGTGCTTTGAACAAAACAGTCCTGCATGCCAAGTCCACGGATACTTTTTCAAGTATTAAATGTTTAATGACAAAGAAGCAATAACTAACCAGAGAACAGACCTCAGTGAACAGCTTTTACTTGAACCTAGAAAGCTACCACAGAGGAGGCAATGGCACCCCACTCCAGTACTCTTGCCTAGAAAATCCCATGGACAGAGGAGCCTGGTAGGCTGCAGTTCATGGGGTCACGAAGAGTCAGACATGACTGAGTGACTTCACTTTCACTTTTCACTTTCATGCATTGGAGAAGGAAATGGCAACCCACTCCAGTGTTCTTGCATGGAGAATCCTAGGGATGGAGGAGCCTCGTGGGTTACTGTCCATGGGGTCGCACAGAGTCAGACATGACTGAAGTGACTTAGCAGCTGCAGCAACAGAAAGCTACCAAGCATATACAATTTAGAACAACTCCTAGAAACTAACGTGTGCATTTTGCCTATTGTCTTAGGTCTGGTTCCCTAGAAGCAGAGCCAAAGACAGAGATTTAGGCACCAGCAACTTACTGAAGGTATATTCTTCATGAAAAACCTGCAAAAGATTGAGGAAAATAGAAGGAAGGGGAAGCAGTTTTGGCCCCTGCCAACCAGGTAATGAAAGACTGGGAGGCCACTTCCAGTTGGTAGATTACAAGAGGTAGATTACAGGATTACAGAGTTGTCTTCTCTTAAGGAAAGAGGCTAGGCTCTAGTTTGCCTCTTTCAGTCAATGACTGACTGCTAGAGGCACTAGGGAGGTGACTGGCGGAGAACAGGCTGGTGACCTTCCAGGCATCTCCATGAAAGGCAGCTCCCTCAGCCAGGACAATTTTCTGAGGAAGTTAGTAGGTATATGCTGTTAACAACAGAGGGTTGGATGCAGCAGTGGAAAAAGGGGATCCAGGTGGACATCAAGAGTATCTACTATAGCATCCCAAAGTGTGGTTTTCTAGGAACTTGCAAATCCTTGCCCCACCTCAGACTCACTGAATCAGGAATGCTGGGAACAGTGAGTCTATTTTTTAACATACCTTCCAGATGATTCTCTGAGTTTGAGAACCATCGGATAACTATCTTCCCATCAGGAATTTACAGATCACACTATTCACTAATAGACTTAAATTAGAGCAACTCATGCTAAAACCAGGAATCTCTTGAAAGATGTTTTGATGCAGATATCTACAAAAGACAACCCCATAAATAGATGCCTAGCTTCTGTTCGTCAAACATATTTCCACTTTTGTTTTCTTTATTTTTCCTTTAATTTTCGGGACTCTTTCATGACTTGAGGGCTCTGTGCAATCTCTTCCCTGGAGTCTTTTTAAGAAGTCTTAATTAGCCTCATACACTCATGGATCATCAACTCCATGTGCCCCCAAAGGGGGATTTATGACCCAATAAAGATTTTGTGTTGTGTTATATCCTCCTTTTTGGAATAAACATTGTGAACAGTAAATTAACATCTTGCAGTCATTTTACTCTGGGTAAGATCTTATTATTTTCTTAACTAAGCAAGGTGGAAAAATTAGGCATTCTACAATCAAATGTCTCTGTTGCAAGAAGTTAATGACTTCAGACTATTAGCTAGGTTCACTCATTTCTCTCTAGAGAGCATGCAGGCGGAAGTGGTTTGGAGGATATTTTCCCACAAACTTTCCTTTTAACTTTTTCTTTTCACCATTAAAACCTATATTGAAGGATTATCTTAAACAGTGGAAAATGTTACTAACACTGTTTTAGCTTTCCAGGGCTAATGATTTCTCTTTTATTATTGATAATGTTATTATCATGAGCTAGTTTAAGCATAAAGCCCAGAGAATAATATAACATCTGTAAAATCATTATGTAGATTTTTAATTATTAATATTTTGTCATGTTTTCTTCAGAATCTTCTGTAAAAAACAAAAGCTCTACAGATGTTATCACAGCTCTCTTGACCTAGTTGGAAAGCACATAGGTGTCAACTGCATAAACACTAGACTTGTGACCATGTACAGAAACTTTTGCATTATTTTTATATTTTGCAATAAAATGTTTTAAAAGAAATATTTATCTAATGTCAATGATAAGATAAAATATTTTAAGACACTTTAAAATATTTTAAACTATATCGAAGATAAAATATTTTATCTAATTATAAAATGTAGACTCTAATGAGATAATTTGAAACAACTGAAGTAATAAACTTTTAAAAAATATTTCAAAATAAAAGTAATAAATTTATGAATAAAATTTTCTTAATATAAAGAAAAATTGCATTTATTTTATAAAGGAATAGAAATATGGTTTTAAAATTTAGGAAAGCTACGCAGAAACATTTATTTTAAAGATTAGGAAATTAATACTAATACTATAAAAATAAGCAGCAAAAGAAATAAAACAGAAGTTTTGTAATCTTAGAAGGGAAGAATTATTTTTAAAAAAAACTATAAAAATCCAAGATGTCTAAAGAAAATTTTAAAATTAAGAGTATCTAGCTGTAAGTACATCTGGTTGACAATGATACCAAATAAACTGACTTTTCAAGTAACCAGTAGATTGGGAGACATTATCCTCAATATACCAAGAAAATAATGAATATATAGGATATATAAAATCTCTTACAAAGCAATATGAAAAGAGACAATGCTCCCTCCATCGCCCCCAAAACGAGTCTCTCAGAAAAAATTCTTATGACTAAGCTTTAATACCAAACTCCTCTAAACTAAAAAAGCAGATTGCATGGGGTAAGAAGTAACAATGCTTTCAGATTAAAGAGTCAAAAATTATTGAGGTATTTCTGGCATAAGTTTGTTGTTCAGTGGCTAAGTCATGTCTGACTCTTTGCAACACCATGGACTATAGCCTGTCAGGATCCTCTGTCCATGGAGTTTTCCAGGCAAGAATACTGGAGTGAGTTGCCATTTCCTTCTCCAGGGCATCTTTCTGACCCAGGGATTGAATGTGGGTCTTCTGCACTGCAGGTGGATTCTTTACCATCTAAGCCACAAGACAAGTCCAGGTATTGTATATATACATTATCAAATATTATTGTATTAGTTTTCTCTTTGTGCATAAGAAATTACCCCAAAACTTAGCATCTTAAAATAATAAACAATTTTGATCTCATACAGATTTTGAGGGTCAAGTATCCAGGTATGATCTAGCTGGGCAGTTGTGGGTCAAAGTATCTTACAAAGTTGCATTAAAGATGTCAGCCAAGGTCACAGTCATCTCAAGACTCAATTACAGAAACTTTTTTCAAGCTCACTGATTGTTGGTAGACCTCAAGTTCTCACTGTTGGCTGGAGGCTTTAGCTTCTTGCCATATATATCTTTCCATAGGACTTCTAAAAACATAATAGCTTGTTTCCCCCAGAGCAAGTGAAGAGAGAGAGAGAGAGAGAGAGAGAGAGAGAGAGGTACCCAACATAGAAACCACAGTCTTTAACAGCCTAATTTCAAAGCAACATACTACCATTTCTGTCAAACTTCTATTATTTAGAAGCAAGTCACTAGTTCCAAACCATGTTCAAGGAGGGCTCTCATAAATAGGGATTATGAAAGGCCATCCTACAGGCTGGCTATCACAATTATATATGAATTTAAATGCACTTAAAAATCATGCATGGCCTTTAAACATTATATAGTATATATACATATAAGTTTGTGTGTATTTTTTAAATATATGTTATATATGAAAAAGTGAAAGTGAAAGTCATTCAGTAGTGTCCAACGCTTTGTGACCCCATGGACTATACAGTCCATGGAATTCTCCAAGCCAGAATACTGGAGCGGGTAGTCTTTCCCTTTTCCAGGGGATCTTCCCAACCTGGGGATCGAACTCAGGTCTCCCTCACTGCAGGCAGATTCTTCACCAGCCGAGCCACAGAGGAAGCCCATGATATGTATGGGGTGGGTCAAAAAATTCATTTGGGATGGAAAACCCAAATGAACATTTTGGCCAACCCAATATTGTTTGATTAAATTTTTTCAAGCCTAGGATTTTTAAAAACATTTGCAAGACTTTTCCAAGAGTTTTCAGAAAAATGCTAGCTTCAATTTGACAATTTATTGGTTTATATTTAATATTACTTCTATTCACTAAAATTTTAATTCCATGTACATTTATCCCTTGACATTAATTTAAAAGTTAATGATTAAAAATCTATATAATTTAAAACATAAAAGTAAACCCTAACTACAATGCTGCATCCTCCTATTTCTTCTCAGACACACCCACAGCTAACATCATGCTCAATGGTCAATTAATTTATAACAAAGAAGTCATTAATATACAATGGATAAAAGAGTCTCTTCAATAAATGGTGTTGTGAAACTTGGATCAGTTCAGTTCAGTCGCTCAGTCGTGTCCGACTCTTTGCAACCCCAGGAATTGCAGCACGCCAGGCCTCCCTGTCCATCACCAACACCCGGAGTTCACTCAGATTCATGTCCATTGAGTCAGTGATGCCATCAAGCCATCTCATCCTCTGTTGTCCCCTTCTCCTCCTGCCCCCAGTCCCTCCCAGCATCAGAGTCTTTTCCAATGAGTCAACTCTTCACATGATGTAGCCAAAGTACTGGAGTTTCAACTTTAGCATCATTCCTTCCAAAGAAATCCCAGGGTTGATCTCCCTCAGAATGGACTTGTTGGATCTCCTTGCAGTCCAAGGGACTCTCAAGAGTCTTCTCCAACACCACAGTTCGAAAGCATCAATTCTTCGGCGCTCAGCCTTCTTCACAGTCCAATTCTCATATCCATACATGACCACAGGAAAAACCATAGCCTTGACTAGACAGACCTTAGTCAGCAAAGTAATGTCTCTGCTTTTGAATATACTATCTAGGATGGTCATAACTTTTCTTCCAAGGAGTAAGTGTCTTTTAATTTCATGGCTGCAGTCACAATCTTCAGTGATTTTGGAGCCCAGAAAAATAAAGACTGACACTGTTTTCACTGACAGAATGTGGTCCACTGGAAAAGGGAATGGCAAACCACTTCAGTATTCTTGCCTTGAGAACCCCATGAACAGTATGAAAAGGCAAAAGGATAGGATAGTGAAAGAGGAACTCCCCAGGTCAGTAGGTACCCAAAATGCTGCTGGAGATCAGTGGAGAAATAACTCCAGAAAGAATGAAGGGATGGAGCCAAAAAAAAAACAATACCCAGCTGTGGATGTGACTAGTGATAGAAGCAAGGTCCAATGCTGTAAAGAGCAATATTGCATAGGAACCTGGAATGTCAGGTCCATGAATCAAGGCAAATTGGACGTGGTCAAACAAGAGATGGCAAGAGTAAACGTCGACATTCTAGGAATCAGCGAACTAAAATGGACTGGAAAATTGGATAGCCACATGCAAAACAAAGAAACTAGATGACTATACACAAAAAAAAATCAAAATAAACTAAAGACTTGAATGTAAGACTTGAAATCATAAAATTCCCGGAAGAAATCACAGATGGTAAGCTCCCAACATTGACCTTGGTAACAGTTTTTTGTATCTGATTCCAATAGGAAAGGAAACAAAATCAAAAATAAATAATTGGGACTCCATCAAACTTAAAATCTTCTGCAGAGCAAAAGAAATCAACAACAAAATGAAAAGGTAACTGTCAGGGTCCTTTAAGGGGCCGGGACCTGACAGTCCAGAGTCAACAATAAGAAAGTGAAAGAGAGAGCTGGAGGGAGGGAGAGAGAGAAAAAAGAAAGGAAGAGAGAAAGAAAGAAAGAAAGACATGGGGGCCCAAGCTCTGATGGAGCAAAGGTGCTTTAATGATCTTTTGTGAGTATATATAGGCTGTTGTACAAGAAATTTCTTTCGACAATGATAAAGATCAGAAAACCAAACATATAGCAACTGTTACCAAGGGAACAAGGGATTAATAATGGTCACAAGGTCAGGAGACAATCCATATCTCAAGAAAGAGGATTGAGACTAAGCAGTTTAGTCATAAAGAGAATGTTTACTAAAGGAGACTCAAGCCTGTCTCACATAATGACCTAGTCCTGGGAGCAGCTTGCTGTTCCACTGATAAGGAGCAGAGGATTTATGAGAAACAGCATGTAGGAATCCTCCTGTTAAACATTCCCTAAAATGTAACCTACTGAGTAGGAGAAAATATTTGCAAACCATACAGCTAATCAGAGGTTAATATTCAAAATATATAAAGAACTCATACAGCACAGAATTTAAAAATTCCAATTTAAAAATGGGCAAAGGTTCTGAATGGACATTTTTCCAAAGAAGACATACAGATAGCCAACAGGTCATAAAAAGATGCTCAACATCACCAATCATCAAGAAAATGCAAATCAAAACCCCAATGAGTTATCATCTTACATTTGTTTGAATGGCTAGTAACAAAAAGACAAGAAATAACAAGTGTTGGCAGGAATGTGATGGAAAGAGAACTCTTGTGCACTGTTGATAGGAAAGTAAATTGTATAGCACTATGGAAAACAGTATGAAGGTTCCTCAAAAAACTCAAAACAGAACTACCATATATATGATCTAGCAATTCTACTTCTGATTACTTATCTAAAAAATTGAAAACACTAATTCAAAAAGATACCCACATGCCCATGTTCACTGCAGCACTATTTACAATAACCAAGACATGGAAAAAACCTGTGTCCATCAGTGAATGAATGAATAAGGATGTGATACAGATTTGGATATAGAGACAGAATAATATTCAGTCATTAAAAAGAAAGAAATATTGCCATTTACAACAACATGCATTTATGTCGAGGGCATTATGCTAAGTGAAATAAGTCAGACAGGGAAAGATAAATATCATGTGATCTTACTTACATGTGTAATCTAAAAAATAAATCAAGTTAATGGATACAGTGAATAGACTGGTGATTGCCAGAGGGAGGATGGGCAAACTGGGTGATGGAGATCAAAAGGTACAAATTGCCTTTTACAAAATAAATGAGTCATAGGCATATAGTATATACTATGGTGACTACAGTTAATAATACTGCATAGAATATTTGCAAGTTTCTGAGGGAACTGATCTTAGTCCTCAGACAGTATCTATGTAAGATGCCTCCTTTAACAAGGTGATTCACGCTTCAGGTTTCTCACCTGTGAAAGACAAGTACTAGACTAGACGGAGATTTCTGAACTACATCGTGTGGAACTCTAGGAACTCAAAAAACACTACAGAGCAGGGTTAGCATATAATAGAACAGGTGGTAACCACAAATGTTGGTGCTGGCTTCATTCAGATTTCCATTTTGGTTCTTGTTCAGTCACTTCAGTTCAGTTCAGTTCAGTTGCTCAGTCGTGTCTGACTCTTTGCGACCCCCATGAATCACAGCACACCAGGCCGCCCTGTCCATCACCAACTCCCGGAGTTCACTCAGATTCATGTCCATCGAGTTGGTGATGTCATCCAGCCATCTCATCCTCTGTCGTTCCCTTCTCCTCCTGCCCCCAATACCTCCCAGCATCAAAGTCTTTTCCAATGAGTCAACTCTTCACATGAGGTGCCCAAAGTATTGGAGTTTCAGCTTTAGTATCAGTCCTTCCAAAGAACACCCAGGACTGATCTCCTTTAGGATGGACTAGTTGGATCTCCTTGCAGTCCAAGGGACTCTCAAGAGTCTTCTCCAACACCACAGTTCAAATGTATCAATTCTTTGGCGCTCAGCTTTCTTCACAGTCCAACTCTCACATCCATACATGACCACAGGAAAAACCATAGCCTTGACTAGATGGACCTTTGTTGGCAAAGTAATGTTTCTGCTTTTGAATATGCTATCTAGGTTGGTCATAACTTTCCTTCCAAGGAGTAAGCGTCTTTTAATTTCATGGCTGCAGTCACCATCTGCAGTGATTTTGGAGCCCCCAAAAATAAACTCTGACACTGTTTCCACTGTTTCCCCATCTATTTCCCATGAAGTGATGAGACCGATGCCATGATCTTCATTTTCTGAATGTTGAGCTTTAAGCCAATTTTTTCACTCTCCACTTTCACTTTCATCAAGAGGCTTTTTAGTTCCTCTTTCTTTCTGCCATAAGGGTGGTGTCATCTGCATATCTGAGGTGATTGATACTTCTCCCGGCAATCTTGATTCCAGCTTGTGCTTCTCCCAGCCCAGCGTTTCTCATGATGTACTCTGCATATAAGTTAAATAAGCAGGGTGACAATATACAGCCTTTACGTACTCCTTCCAACTCTTTGAGACCTCATGGACTGCAGCTCATCAGTCTTCCCTCTCCTTCAACCTCTCTCGGAGTCTGCCATCTCAATCATGTCCACTGAGTCAGTGGTGCCATCCAACCATCTCATCCTCTGTCATCCCCTTCTACTCCTGCCTTCAGTCTTCCCCAGCATCAGGGTGTTTTCCAATGAGTCGGCTGTATCTATCAGGTAGCCAAAGTATTGCAGTTTCAGCATTGGTCTTTGCAATGAATATTCAGGGTTGATTTCCTTTAGGATTGACTTCTTTGATCTCCTTGCAACTCAAAGGACTCTCAAGAGTCTTCTCCAACACCACAGTTCAAAAGCATCAGTTCTTGGGCACTCAGCCTTCATAATAGTACAACTCTCACATCTGTACATTACTACTGGAAAAACCATAGCTTTGACTAGATGGACCTTTGCTGGTAAAGTAATGTCTCTGCTTTTAAAAATGCTGCCTAGGTTTGTCACAGCTTTTCTTCCAAGGAGCAAGCATCTTTTAATTTCATGGCTGCAATCACAATCTACAGTGATGTTGCAGGCCAAGAAAATAAAGTCTGTCACTGTTTCCATTGTTTCTCCTACTATTTGCTATGAAGTGATGGGACCAGATGCCATGATCTTAGCTTTTTTGGATGTTGAGTTTTAGCCAGCGTTTTCCCTCTCCTCTTTACTTTCATCAAGAGGCTCTTTAGTTCTTCTTTGCTTTCTGCCATAAGGTTGGTATCATCTGCATATATGAGGTTATTGATATTTCTCCTGGGAATCTTGATTCCAGCTTGTGTTTCATCCAGCCCAGCATTTCACATAAGGTAAATTTTGAACAGTTTCTGTGGGAGAAGGTTAAAGTGAATGGAAAGACTGGATATCTTAGGACTGTCATTTACATTGAACACTTCAAGAATAAAATCATAGTCATTTCTCAGAAACAGTTTTCTAAAAGGTATTTGAAGCAACTTACCAAGAAATACCTTAAAAAGAAAAATCTTTGTGATTGGCTTTGTGTGGTTGCATCTGACAAGGAGACTTATGAGCTTCATTACTTACAGATTAGTCAAGAGGAAGATGAATCTGCGTGTGAGGACTATATGAAACCATCCTTTATAGGGCTTTGCTTGATAATGAAACAAATTAAGCATACAACAGAAACATCCTGAAATGGACTTTAGATTATCAGTGAATAAAAAACATTCTATGTTAAGCATTCATCTCTTTATACAAAAAAGATCTTCATGACCCAGAAAACCACAATGGTGTGATCACTCACCTAGAGCCAGACATCCTGGAATGTGAAGTCAAATGGGCCTTAGGAAACATCACTATGAGCAAAGCTAGTGAAGATGTTGGAATTCCAGTGGAGCTATTTCAAATCCGGAAAGATGATGCTGTGAAAGTGCTGCACTCAATATGCCAGCAAATTTGGAAAACTCAGCAGTGGCCACAGGAGTGGAAAAGGTCAGTTTTCATTCCAATCACAAAGAAAGGCAATGCCAAAGAATGAAACTACCACACACACAATTGCACTCATCTTACACGCTAGCAAAGTAATGCTCAACATCCTCCAAGCCAGGCTTCAACAGTATGTGAACCATGAACTTCCAGAGTTTCAAGCTGGATTTAGAAAAGCCAGAGGAACCAGAGATCAAATTGCCAACATCCGTTGGATCATCAAAAAAGCAAGAGAGTTTCAGAAAAAACATCTATTTCTGCTTTATTGACTACACCAAAGCCTTTGACTGTCTGAATCACAACAAACTGGAAAATTCTGAATGAGAATACTAGACCACCTTACCTGCTTCCTGTGAAATCTGCATGCAGGTCAAAAAGCAACAGTTATAACTGGACATGAAACAACAGACTGGCTCCAAATCAGGAAAGAAGTACATCAAGGATGTATACTGTCACCCTGCTTATTTAAGTTATATGCAGAGTATATCATACAAAATGCCGGGCTGGATGAAGAAGAAGCTGGAATCAAGATTCCCAGGAGAAATAACAATAACCTCTGAAATGCAGATGACACCCACCTTATGGCAGAAAACAAAGAACTAAAGAACCTCTTGATGAAAGTGAAAGAGGAGAGTGAAAAAGTTGGCTTAAAGCTCAACATTCAGAAAACTAAGATCATGGCATCCGGCCCCATCACTTCATGGCAAATGGATGGGGAAACAATGGAAACAGTGACAGATTCTTTTGGGCTCTAAAATCACTGTAGCTGGTGACTGCAGCAATGAAACTAAGACAAATGCTCCTTGGAAGAAAAGGTATGACCAACCTAGACAGCATATTCAATAGCAGAAACATTACTTTGCCAACAAAGGTCCATCTAGTCTAAGCTATCGCTTTTCCACTGATCATGTATGGATCTGAGTGTTGGACTACAAAGAAAGCTAAGAGCCAAAGAATTGATGCTTTTGAACTGTGGTGTTGAAAAAGACTCTTGAGGGTTCCTTGGACTGTAAGGCTATCAAACCAGGCAATCCTAAAGGATATCAGTCCTGAATATTCATTGGAAGGACTTATGCTAAAGCTGAAAATCCAATACTTTGGCCACCTGATGTGAAGAACTGACTCATTGGAAAAGACCCTGATGCTGGGAAAGATTGCAGGCAGGAGGAGAAGGGGATAACAGAAGATGAGATGGTTGGATGGCATCACCGACTCAATGGATATGAGTTTGAGCAAGCTCTGGGAGTTGCTGATGGACAGGGAAGCCTGGCATGCTGCAGTCCATGGGGTCACAAAGAATCAGAAACGACTGAGTGACTGAATTGAACTGATGGTGTTTATATGGTGCTGGCTTTCCTTTAATACTTTTCTTTTTAAATTTTGTATTGGAGTATAGTTGATTTTTATTTTTATTAGAGTACAGTTGATCAGGCTTCCCTCATAGCTCAGTGGGTAAAGAATCTGTCTGAAATTCAGGAGATCTGGGTTCTATTCTGGGGTCAGGAAGATGCCTCTGCAGAAGAAAATGCCAACCCACTCCAGTATTCTTGCCTGGAGAATCCCAATGACAGAGGAGCCTGGCAGGCTGCATTCCATGGGGTTGCAAGAGTTGGACATGACTTAGTGACCAAAGAGAGACAGAGAGACTCTGCAAATAAGTTAAATAAGCAGGATGATAATATATAGCCTTAAAGTACTCCTTTCTCAATTTGGAACCAGTCTGTTGTTCCATGTCCAGTTCTAACTGTTGCTTCTTGACCTGCATACAGGTTTCTCAGGAGGCAGGTAAAGAGGTCTGGTACTCCCATCTCTTTAAGAATTTTCCACAGTTTGTTGAGATCCACACAGTAAAAGGCTTTGGCACAAGTAGATTTTTTCTGGAATTCTCTTCCTTTCTCTATGATCCAAAAGATGTTGGCAATTTTAACTCTGGTTCCTCTGCCTCTTTGAAATCCAGTTTATACATCTGGAAGTTCTCTGTTCACATACTGCTGAAGGCTAGCTTGAAGGATTTTGAGAATTACCTTACTAGCATATGTAATGAGTACAACTGTGTGGTAGTTTGAACATTCTTTGGCATTACTCTTTGGGACTGGAATGAAAACTGACCTTTTCCAGTCCTGTGGCCACTGCTGAGTTTTCCAAATTTGCTGGCATATTGAGTGCAGCACTTTCACAGCATCATCTTCCAGGATTTGAAGTAGCTCAATTGGAATTCCATCACCTCCATTAGCTTTGTTTGTAGTGATGCTTCCTAAGGCCCACTTGAATTTGCATTCCAGGATGTCTGGCTCTATGTGAGTGATCACAGCATCATGGTTATCTGGGTCATTAAGATCTTTTTTGTATAGTTCTGTGTATCTTACCACATCTTTGTAATATTTTCTGCTTCTGTTAGGTCCACAGCATTTTTGTCCTTTATTGTTCCCATCTTTGCATGAAATGTTCCCTTGGTATTTCTAATTTTCTTGAATAAATCCTTTCTCTTTCCATTCTATTGGTTTCTTCCATTTCCTTGCATTGTTCACTTAGGAAGGCTTTCTTATCTCTCCTTGCTATTCTTTGGAACTCTGCATTCAGATGGATATATCTTTCCTTTTGTCCTTTGCCTTTTGCTCCTCTTCTTTTCTCAGCTATTGGTAAGGCCTCCTCAGACAACAATTTTGCCTTTTTGCATTTCTTTTTCTTGGGGATGGTTTTGATCATCGCCTGCTGTACAGTGTCACAAACCTTCATCCACAGTTCCTTAGGTACTTTATTAGATCTAATTCCTTGAATCAATTTGTCACTTCCACTGTATAATTGTAGGGGACTTAATTTCAGTCATACTTGAATGGCCAAGTGGTTTTCCCTACCTTCTTCAATTGAAGTCTGAATTTTGCAATAAGAACCTCATGATCTGAGCCAGTCAGCTCCTGGTCTTGTTTTTACTAATTGTATGAAGCAAATATATTTTGCAATGTTGTTCTTTACAGCATCAAACGTGACTTTCACCACCAGACACATCCACAAGTGGGCAGTGTGTCCACTTTGGCTCAGCCTCTTCATTCCTTCTGGAACTATTTCTCTGCTCTTCTCCAGTAGCATATTGGGCATCTACCAATCTGGGGAATTCATCTTTCAGTGTAATATCTTTTGGCCTTTTCACATTGTCCATGGGGTTCTCAAGGAAAGATTGCTGAAGTAGTCTGCCATTCACTTCTCCAGTGGACCACGTTTTGTTAGAACTCAGTTTCATTGAGTTCTAACAAAGGCTGTGATCCATGTTATCAGTTTGGTTAGTTTTCTGTGATTGTGGTTTTCATTCTGTCTGCCCTCAGATGGATGAGGATAAGAGGCTTGTGGAGCTTCCTGATGGGAGGGACTGGCTGTGGGGAAGACTGGGTCTTGCTCTGGTGGCCAAGGTCCTGTTCAGCAACTTTTTTTGAGGGGGTGGGGGACAGATAATTGCTTTACAGAACCTTGCTGTTTCCTGTCAAACCTCAACATGAATCAGCCATAAGTATACATATAACCCCTCCCTTTTGAAACTCCCTTGCATCTCCCTCCCCATCCCACCCCTCTAGGTTGATACAGCGATACTGTTTGAGTTTCCTGAGCCATACAGCAAATTCCCGTTGGTTATCTATTTTACATATGGTAATGTAAGTTTCCATGTTACTCTTTCCATAAATCTCACCCTCTCCTCCCCTCTCCCCATGTCCATAAGTCTATTATCTATGTCTGTTTCTCCACTGCTGTCCTATAAATAAATTCTTCAGTACATTTTTCTAGATTATGTATATATGTGTTAAATATGGTATTTATCTTTCTCTTTCTGACTCACTTCACTCTATAATAGGTTCTAGGTTCATCCACCTCATTAGAACTGACTCAAATGCATTCCTTTTCATGGCTAAGTAATATTCCTTAGTGTATATGTACCAAAATTTCTTTATCCATTCATCTGTCGATGGACATCTAGGTTACTTCCATGTTCTAGCTATTGTAAATAGTGCTGCAATGAACAATAGGGTACATGTGTCTCTTTCAATTTTGGTTTCCTCAAGCTATATGCCTAGAGTGGGATAGCTGGGTCATATGGTGGTTTTATTTCTAGTTTTTTAAGGAATCTACTTACCATCTTCCATAGTGACTGTATCAATTTAATTCCCACCAACAGTGCAAGAGTGTTCCCGTTTCTCCACAACCTTTCCAGCATTTATTGTTTGTAGACTTTTTGATGAGGGCCATTCTAACTGATGTAAGGTGATATTTCATTGTTGTTTTGATTTGCATTTCTCAAAGAAATAGAGGAAAACAACAGAATGGGAAAGACTAAAGATCTCTTCAAGAAAATTGGAGATACCAGGGGAACATTTCATGCAAAGATGGGCTCGATAAAGGACAGAAATGGTATGGACCTAACAGAAGCAGAAGATATTAACAAGAGGTGGAAAGAATACACGAAAGAACTATACAAAAAAGATCTTCACGATCAAGATAATCACGATGGTGTGATCACTCACCTAGAGCCAGACATCCTGGAATGCGAAGTCAAGTGGGCCTTAGGAAGCATCATTATGAACAAAGCTAGTGGAGGTGATGGAATTCCAGTTGAGCTATTTCAAATCCTGGAAGATGATGCTGTGAAAGTGCTGCACTCAATATGCCAGCAAATTTGGAAAACTTAGCAGTGGCCACAGGACTGGCAAAGGTCAGTTTTCATTCCAATCCCAAAGAAAGGCAATGCCAAAGAATGCTCAGACTACCACACAATTGTACTCATCTTACATGCTAGTAAAGTAATGCTCAAAATTCTCCAAGCCAGGCTTCAGAAATATGTGAATCGTGAACTTCCAGATGTTCAAGCTGGTTTTAAAAAAGGCAGAGGAACCAGAGATCAAATTGCCAACATCCGCTGGGTCATAGAAAAAGCAAGAGAGTTCCAGAAAAACATCTAGTTCTGCTTTATTGACTATGCCAAAGCCTTAGACCATGTGGGTCACAAGAAACTGTGGAAAATACAGAAAGAGATGGGAATACCAGACCACCTGACCTGCCTCTTGAGAAACCTGTATGCAGGCCAGGAAGCAACAGTTAGAACTGGACATGGACCAACAGACTGGTTCCAAATAGGAAAAGGAGTACATCAAGGCTGTATATTGTCACCCTGTTTATTTAACTTATATGCAGAGTACATCATGAGAAGTGCTGGACTGGAAGAAGCACAAGCTGGAATCAAGACTGCTGGGAGAAATATCAATAACCTCAGATATGCAGATGACACCACCCTTATGGCAGAAACGAAGAGGAACAAAAATCCTCTTGATGAAAGTGAAAGAGGAGAGTGAAAAAGTTGCTTAAAGCTCAACATTCAGAAAACGAAGATCATGGCATCTGGTCCCATCACTTCATGGGAAATAGATGGGGAAACAGTGGAAACAATGTTTGGGCTCCAAAATCACTGCAGATGGTGATTGCAGCCATGAAATTAAAAGATGCTTACTCCTTCTGAGAAAACTAATGACCAACCTAGATAGCATATTCAAAAGCAGACCTTACTTTGCCAACAAATGTCCGTCTAGTCAAGGCTATGGTTTTTCCTGTGGTCATGTATGAATGTGAGAGTTGGACTGTGAAGAAGGCTGAGCACTGAAGAATTGATGCTTTTGAAGTGTGGTGTTGGAGAAGACTCTTGAGAGTCCCTTGGACAGCAAGGAGATCCAACCAGTCCATCCTAAAGGAGATCAGTCCTGGTGTTCTTTGGAGCTGCTACTGCTAAGTCGCTTCAGTCGTGTCCAACTCTGTGCGACCCCATAGACAGCAGCCCGCCAGGCTCCCCCGTCCCTGGGATTCTCCAGGCAAGAACACTGGAGTGGGTTGCCATTTCCTTCTCCAATGCATGAAAGTGAAAAGTGAAAGTGAAGTCACTCAGTCATGTCCAACTCTTTGCGACCCCAAGGACTGCAGCCTACCAGGCTCCTCTGTCCATGGGATTTTCCAGGCAAGAGTGCTGGAGTGGGGTGCCATTGCCTTCTTTGGAGGGACAGATGCTAAAGCTGAAACTCCAATACTTTAGCCACGTCATGAGAAGAGTTGACTCATTGGAAAAGACCCTGACACTGGGAGGGATTGGGAACAGGAGGAGAAGGGAACAACAGAGGATGAGATGGCTGGAAGGCATCACAGACTCAATGGACATGAGTCTGAGTGAGCTCCAGGAGTTGGTGATGGACAGGGAGGCCTGGCGTGCTGCAATTCACAGGTTGCAAAGAGTCAGACATGACTGAGCAACTGAACTGAACTGAACTGAATAATGAGTGATGTTGAGCATGTTTTCATGTGTTCGTTAGCCATCTGTATGTCTTCTTTGGAGAAATGTCTGTTTAGGTCTTTTACCCACTTTTTGAGTGGGTTGTTTGTTTTTCTGGTATTGAGTTGTATGAGCTGCTTGTAAACTTTGGAAATTAATCCTTTGTCAGTTGTTTCATTTATTATTATACCCTCCAATTTGAGGGTTGTCTTTTCACCTTGCTTATAGTTTCCTTTGCTGTGCAAAAGCTTTCAAGTTTAATCAGGTCCCACCTGTTTACTTTTGTTTTTATTTCTATTCTGTTCACTAACTCTTTAATCCATTCTTCTGCAGATGGGTGGGGCTGTGTTTCTGCCCTGTAGTTTGGCCTGAGGCCAAACTATGGTAGGGGTAATGTCAACCTTCTCCAAAAGCACTTATGCCAGCATGCTGGGCCTTCCAGGACTGCTACAGTCAGTGCCCCTAATCCCAAGGCAGGCCAGTGTTGACCAAAACTCTGCCAGAGATTCCTAAACACTCACAGGCAAGTCCGGCTCAGTCTCTTGGGGGGTGGGGGGGGTGGGGGGTGGTCACTGCTCCTTTCTCCTGGGTCCTGGTGCCCACAAGGTTTTGGTTAGCCCTTTGAGTCTCTGTTTTCCCCATCCTGTGGAAGTTCTATAATCAAATCCCACTGACCTTCAAAGTCAGATTCCCTGGGGATTCACAATCCCTTTGCTGGATCCCAAGGTTGGGAAGTGACCTTGTGGCAGAAAGTGAAGAACTAAAGAACCTCTGGATTAAATTGAAAGAAGAGAGTGGAAAATTTGGCTTAAAGCTCAACATTCAGAAACTTAAGATCATGGCATCCAGTCCCATCACCTCATGGCATCCAGTCCCATCACCTCATGGCATCCAGTCCCATCACCTCATGGGAAATAGATGGGGAAACAGTGGAAACAGTGGCTGACTTTATTTTGGGGGGGCTCCAAAATCACTGCAGATGGTGACCGCAGCCATAAAATTAAAAGACGCCTACTCCTTGGAAGGAAAGTTATGACCAACCTAGACAGCACATTAAAAAGCAGAAACATTACTTTGCCAACAAAGGTCCGTCTAGTCAAAGCTATGGTTTTTCCAGTAGTCATGTATGAATGTGAGAGTTGGATTATAAAGAAAGCTGAGCACCAAAGAACTGATATTTTTGAACTGTGGTGTTGGAGAAGACTCTTGAGAGTCCCTTGGACTGCAAGGAGATCCAATCAGTCCATCCTAAAGGAGATCAGTCCTGGGTGTTCATTGGAAGGACTGGTTGAAGCTGAAACTCCAATACTTTGACCACCTGATGCAAAGAGCTGACTCATTTGAAAGACCCTGATGCTGGGAAAGATTGAAGGTGGGAGGAGAAGGGGACGACAGAGGATGAAATGGTTGGATGGCATCACCAACTCAATGGACATGAGTTTGAAAAAACTCCAGGAGTTGGTGATGGACAGGGAGGCCTGGCGTGCTGCATCCATGGGGTCACAAAGAGTCGGACACGACTGAGTGACTGAACTGAACTGAAGGCTGGGAATTCTACTGTGGGGCCTAGAACTTTCACTTCAGTACAAGAACTTCTTTGGTATGATTTTTCTCCAGTTTGTGGATTGCCCACCCAGAAGCTCCCTAATGGGGCTAATGTCGACCTCCTCCAAGAGGACTTATGCCACATGCCACGCCTCCCATGGCTACTGCTGCCAGAGCCCCCGTACCCATGGTAGGCCACTGCTAACCTGTGCCTCACAGGAGACCCTCAAACTCTCAAAAGCAGATCTGGCTCAGTCTTTTGCATAGATCACTGCTCCTGTCCTTGCCGGTGCTCTTTCCTCCTTTGCCTCCTCTTTCCATCCATTTTGGAATATACCTACATTTTTATTTGAAAAGGGACTCTTTATTGTTTGTTGTTGTTTGTGTCAAAAGTACCTTAAACTTGCCAGATCCAAAATGAACTCCACATTTTCGTCTCCTGTCTACCAAACAATACTATTCCCCTATCCCAAACTCCATCTACAGAGCATCCTAGGTGAGAAGACTCTATCATCTATTGTCTATCTGACTTTGCCTCACTAGATCACCTCCCCCCGACCCCCCACCAACATACAATCAATGAACAGATCTTTTCTAGGAGGAACTGAGGATATGGATGGCAGATACAGAAACTTAAGGTTTTAGTTTCTTTTACTGATCAAAGTTGTAAAAATGAAAGTTATTACTATATTTGATGAAAATTCTTGAGAATAGTAACTCAGTACTGAAACGGTTATTGTTCTTCACAATAAGATAAGAAGGAAAAAATCATATTGACATTTTGAGCAGAGCTATTTTTTTTAAAAGCACTTTTAGAAAACTAATATATGTTTCTGTGTGCCCTAAGGGATTGATCTCCAAGGTACTCAAACAGTTCATGCTACTCAATGTAAAAGCAAAAACAAAAAACAACCCAATCAAAAAAAAAGGGGGGTGCAGAAGATCTAAATAGACATTTCTCCAAAGAAAACATACAGATGGTCAAAAAAGCACATGAAAAGATGTTCAACACCACTAATTATTAGAGAAATGTAAATCAAAACTACAATGAGATATCACCTCACTCTGGTCAGAACAGCCATCATCAAATAGTCCACAAACAATAAATGCTGGAGAGGGTGTAAAGAAAAAGAAACCTTTCTACACTTTGGGAATGCAAATTGGTGCAGCCACTATACAAAATAGTATGGAGGGTTCTTAAAAAAATTAAAAACAGAACTAAATATCGTCCAGTGATCCCACTCTTGGGATTACCAAAAGGGAAAGTTGCAGGGATGGATATATTAGGAGTTTGAGATTTACATATACACACTACTATATATATATATATATATTCAAAAGCAGGGACATTACTTTGCCAACTAAGTTGCATCTAGTCAAGGCTATGGTTTTTCCAGTGGTCATGTATGGATGTGAGAGTTGGACTGTGAAGAAAGCTGAGTGCCGAAAAATTGATGCTTTTGAACTGTGGTGTTGGAGAAGACTCTTGAGAGTCCCTTGGACTGCAAGGAGATCCAACTAGTCCATTCTAAAGGAGATCAACCCTGGGTGTTCTTTGGAAGGACTGATGCTGAAGCTGAAACTCCAATACTTTGGCCACCTCATGCAATGAGTTGACTCATTGGAAAAGACCCTGATGCTGGGAAAGATTGAGGGCAGGAAGAGAAGGGGACGACAGAGGAGGAGATGGCTGGATGGCATCACTGACTCGATGGTCTGAGTGAACTCCGGGAGTTGGTGATGGGCAGGGAGGCCGGGCGTGCTGTGATTCATGGGGTCGCAAAGAGTTGGACATGGCTGAGCAACTGAACTGAACTGATATATATAAAATAGGTAAACATCAAGGACCTACTGTTATAGCACAGGAACTCTACTCAACATTCTGTGATAACCTATATGTGAAAAGAATGGATATTTGTATATATATAACTGATCACTTTGTTGTACACCTGAAACTAACACAACATTGTAAATTAACTATAATATAAAGTAAAAATTAAATTTAAAAAAGGACTTCTGGAAAACTAGTATGACATATATCTCTGTGTGCTCTAATTCTTGATATGAAATTAGTTACAATCCTCATTTTAATGTTTATCAAAGTACTCTAAGATATTCAACTCTTAACTAAATAATCTGTTTCTTTAGTTTTTGTTTATTTGATTTCCAAGGAATATAACTCTTAAACTTGAAGCCTATGATAATCACAAAACTTATTTGTATGGAAATTTGGGTTTGTTCACTTCATCACAGAGTATTTTCATATGGTCAATTTTGTTTTAATAGTCTTCAGAAATATTTGTTATAAGAAGTCATAAATTACAAAAAATATACATTTGTCAGAAAAAAATGAATTTTTTTTTTACTGTAAATGAATTCACCAACCATGATGGTAATTTGTGGAGATAACCAACCCCTCTGAAAATGAACTTAAGAGCCTTGGGATAACTAACCTTCAATTGTAGTATAATGCATATGTTCTCTTATTAAACAAGAAGTATTTTTCCTGGTCTGCCTTACAGCTGCAAAAAATAAAAATCCTCAGATAGATTTTCATCAAAAAGAGTTCTACATTTGATTCTTCCATAAGCTTGCACAGCAGCTCAGACATATGCATGGAGTCATGGCCTGTGGACAAAAGCCTGTTTGAAGTAAAGAATATAAATATGTCTTATTTTTTTCATACTGTTCCCTTTATCTAGAACAACATTCCCCCAACACTTCTATCTGGCAACCTCCTATCAGCCATTCAACTGTGTGTGTCAGTGTATATCTGTGAGTGTTTGTTCTATTGTCTTTCTTTCTCTCCAGGCAGCACCTACTGCTATTTCTTTCATGTCAAGCTAGTACTTAGATCATTTTTCAACTATAGTACTTGACATATTATATATGTTATTTCTTTGTAGGCCTTTCTATCAAACTAATCCATTAGAATTTTATGGAAGATCCCATGTCTTATCATTTTTGGAACCTCAAGGTAGAGCAGAGGAATTAGAGTATAATAGACATCTAGCCAATAGTCACTGAATTGAAGAAGATGGAATAATTACAGTGGAGTCAAATTATAGAGAGTTTTGAGTCAGGGAGAGGAATTTTGACTTGATAGGGTAGGCTTGTGGGAGCTATTGTGGGAATGAAAGTTTTATAGGATAATAATTCATCTCCCAAACTCCTTCATGGGATCTATCCAATTTGAAAAATACATACATGGTGATTAAAATAAGGTATTATATTTATACCCTAAGCACAAGGATCTTTAATAAAACTAGAATGACTAAATGCAGCCCAGATTTGTGGCCAAAAATGTTCAGACTAGTTCTTCTCTGAACTGAACTGATCTACCCAGTCACAAGAGGGGTAGAAGGATAAGACACACTGCCACAAATCTATACCCTAGTGTGCCTGCCACATGGGAGTCAAAAACAGAAATAAGGAAGTCATTCACAGGAATATATGTCTAAGAAATAACAAGAGCCAAGAAGCAGGTCATGTATGCTGCTAAGCCACTTCAGTCGTGTTCGACTCTGTGCAACCCCATAGACGGCAGCCCACCAGGCTCCCCCGTCCCTGGGATTCTCCAGGCAAGAATGCTGGAGTGGGTTGCCATTTCCTTCTCCAGTGCATGAAAGTGCAAAGTGAAAGTGAAGTCGCTCAGTCGTGTCCGACTCTTAGCAACCCCATGGACTGCAGCCTTCCAGGCTCCTCCATAAATGGGAATTTCCAGGCAAGAGTACTAGAGTGGGGTGTCATTGCCTTCTCCAAGGTCATGTATGAGGGATGATTTTTAATACATTATCCTCTCCTAACAGAGGAAATTGGTCCAGTAATTTTTTTTTCCTGCTCTCTCTCCAGCTGGGTTATTTTTCCATAAAGTGGACTGGGTGAGAGGTGTTGTCTCCCTTCTGAAAACTACTGTTTCCTTGAAGGCACAGAAACAAGTCTTCAAGAAAAGAGAAAGGGAACAAGGGTTCCCTTCTATATTAGTGCCATCAACCCAACAGGAGAAAGTTTTAGAGCAGCAGCACTGTCCAACAGCACCTTCTGCCCTGTTGGAAAGAAATGTTTATATTTATGCTGCCCAATATGGTAGCCACTGAGTGCCTGTGGCTATTGAATACTTGTGAAGTGGCTACATTGAAACCAAATGTTTAACTTTCTTTAATTTTAATTAAAATGAGCCACATTTGGCTAATGGTGGCATCCATATGAAAGAGTGCAAGCCTCTAAGAACAGTTGTCAGGTTATTCTGACGGTAATAAGCAGAACAGGGTTAAGACAGAGGCACTTAGGACAGGAAACAGATTAGTAAAATCTACCATTCACTTGGCACTTTCTGTATGCTGGTCATTGTTTCTGTTGCTAATAGTTTAACATGGACTATGGATTAAATCATTTAATCTTCACAAAAACACAATGCAGTCAATAACTTTATTATTTCCCTCTTTCACAAATAAGAAAACAGTACCCAAAATCACAGCTGATGAATGGCAGATGTAAGATTTGAACCCTGGAAGTCTGGCTCTGCCTGGGAGAGAAACCACATAGACTGTAGCAGTACCAAATGACAGGGGGAAAGAGAAGAGGTAAAGTCAAGATTTTGAAAGAATTAATAGGATATAGCAAATGAGAAAAATGGGTCTACAATCATACCATCACCAATGACATGTTTCACTTCCTATTAGGCTCACGGCAAGATTAAGGTAACATTATGGTCTATTGTCACATCTGAAAAATGCTTTGAGAACAAAGTCCCATTACAGAACTAAGTCACTCTATTTCCAGAGAAGTAATAGATAACAATCTAATGATACCACAATAGATAAGACTATTACAAACTGAAGAAAGAGAACATGAAAACTGTGCTCTGTAGAATTCACCAGTAAGTAATGAGATCATTACCCAGCAGTATTTCAAGGCTTACAATAGCAAGGTTTCTCTCCATTTATTATGGAGAATTAGAGAATAAATCTCCAAATTTTAAAATGAAAGAGGACCCTAGACATGATCTTATACAATCCCTTCATTTAACTGGTTAAAAAATTATAGAAAAGAGATTTTTATATACTAGAAAAGAGATTTTTTGAGACACTTGAACACAGCCTGGACATTAGACAAAATTAACAAATCATTGGGGCAATTTTATTGCATGTAAAAATGGTACTGCTATTACGTGCTTTTTTTTTTTAAGTTAAATGTATTAAAGTTATGTACCAAAGTTCTTAAATATATGTGGCAGTAGTTGGGAGTAATAGGTGAAATAATATTGATAAAATGTTGACAACTGATTAAGATAGATGTTAGACATACAGGAGATTATTAAATTGTCTCTGCTTTTGTGCATATTTGAAATTTTCCATAATAATATTTTTAACTACAATCTTAAAAAGCCACAAAGAGATAGTTAGTTTTTAAAAGGCACAATAACATGTAACAAAATATTCAACTTCTTTCATAGTAAAAGAATTAGAAATGCTGATATACCATTTAGAAATTATATGGTTGGCAAATATTAGAAAGCTTGGAATCAGTCTTTTGGGAGGACTATGGGGAAGCAAACACTCTTATGTTGCTGATGGTAACACAGGCTGAACTGTGTTCACCAAAAAGCATGTTCAAGTCCTAAATCCTAGTACTTGCTAATGTGACCTTATTTGGAAATAGGATCTTTACAAGTGTACTTAAGTGAAAATGAGGTTACACTGTCCTTATAAGAAGGGAATCTGACACAGATGCATACACACAGAGGAAAGTGTGTCATGTGAACAGAGAGGCAGAGGTTGGAGTGACAAAAATACAAGCCAAGAAACACCAGGAATTGCCAGCAACCCACCAATAGCTAGGACAAGGCCAGGAAGGATCCTCTCTTAGACTCTTAACAGAGAGCATAGGCCTGTTATCACCTTAATTTAAGGCTTCTCTAAACTGATGAGGAACTTCTGGGATAGTTGCATAAGGAGCTTCATAGATTCACAACTATAAATAACTAATGAAAAGCATTTTAAAACAACCATCTCTGGAATTGTCCTAAAGGCATATGGCAAATGAAGAAACATTTATTCAAGAAAAGCTACTAAAACTTGGCAAAAAAAAAAAAAAAAAAGGGAAGAGTCTGTGGTATTTACAGCATACTTGCTCCCTCCCCACCACCAAAACCTCCAACTTATTAGCTCAGCACTCTCAGTGGGTGTGGCCAAGACTCAAAGCTTTCTGCTACCTCAGCTGCCAATCAAGAAACACAGTTTCTTACCTACTTGGGGCAGGTCATCAATATTTCTCATACCTTCCAACTCTAAATTTAGTCCAAGAAGCTAAATTCCTGGTGAATGTAGCCAAAAGGTCAATAGATCCCTTCCGCCATCCAGCACCCAGGATAGAAAGCAAAGAAGCTATTCACAAGAACAGAAAGGTCTAAAATTCTCCCCAAATATACTGAAATAATTTATTCAAAACAGAGGGCAGAGAAGTTCAAACCTCAGAATGCTCTCAAAAACAATAGCTCCTTTTAATTAACAGCAACAAACCATAGGCCAACTAGTTCACCAGAGAGAAACAGGGGAAAAGCTAAGAGCCCTCCTGAGGTTAGAGTAAACCTCAGAGATGGACCTCCAAATCTCCCCTGCTCAAATTTAATTAGATCAGAGTGCAGAGCAATTTATGCCCCCACAGAACTGTCTAAAGAATAGAGCAATCATCTGGCAATTAGTGGGACTCAATAGCTTGCTGTGATTAAAAAAAAAATTGAGGCCAAAAGCTTAGCAGTGAAAGAGAAAGTTCCAGAGTGACTGTGCTGCTGGCTGTTAGTCGCTCAGAAAAAGTCAAAAAGTTAGTCACTTAGTTGTATCTGACTCTTTGCAACCTCATCGACTATAACCCACCAGGCTCCTCTGCCCATGGAATTCTCCAGGCAAGAATACTGGAGTGGGTACCATTCCCTTCTCCAGGGGATCTTCCAGACCTAGGGACGAAACCCAGGTCTTCTGCGTTACAGGCAGATTCTTTATCATCTGAGCCACCAGGGAAGCCAGAGTCACTGTGCACACATCCAACCCTGTACTCAACAAGAAGCAAAACCAAAAGCTTCCCACTATAGGAGATATATGACTCACTAAAATTATCTAGCCAAGTAATTAAACAAATAAACAAGCAAGCAACAGAAATAAGACCCAGATGCAGTGGAGAATCAGAAGCTAGTGTGGTCCATCAACAAAAAATTATGGGACATGCAAAGAAACAGAAAAGAGCAACCCATACACAAGAGAAACAAACAGCTGAAAAGTCTGTGAGACGACTCAGAGGTCAAATTTAACAAAGACATCAAAGTCTCCTTTGTAAATATGTTCTAAGAACAGAAGGCAATCATACTTCAAGATATAAAGGAAGCTATGATGAAAATATCTCATTAAATAGAGAACATAAAGAGAGAAATTATTTCAAAAAATTAAAAAGAACAAATACGAATTCTGGCATTAAAAATACAATAACTGAATGAAAAATTCACTGAAGAGGCTCAACATTAGATTTGGATGGCAGAAGAAAAATCAGAAAAACTGAAGATATGTTGATAGAGAATATACAATTCAAAGAACAAAAAGGAAAAACAAGAAGAAAAATGAACAGAGCTTCAATAATAAAGACATTCAATAAACAAGGAACAGAAGTAATCTACCTCAGCATAATAAAGGCTATGTAAGAAAATCCCATAGCTAACATCACACTCAATGGTGAAAGAGTGAAAGTTTTTTCTATGAGATGACAAGAATGCCTGCTTTTACATCTAATTTGGAAAGAGAAAAAACAAAGGACATATTTGGAACACCTGGGAAAGTCTGAGTATAGATAATATTTCTGTATCAGTGTTAAATATCTTGACAAATAAAGTAGGTGGTTATGAAATTATGAAGGAGAATGTCTTTGTAGGTAAGAAATGACAGCATATTTGAGCATGTTCTATCCACAACTTATTTTCAAACAGTTGAATAAAAAAATTTTAAACACACATAAACATATATGTAGATCGATAAACTGAACAAATGGGACAAAATGTTATCTGCTGGTAAACCTACAGGGATATATGAATGTTTGTTATATTTTTCTGAAGGTCTGGAATTTTTTAAAATTAAGAGATATAAGGTGAGAGAGGAAGGAATGAAATCTTAATCAAAAAGTGACGCTTTGCAAAGCACAAAACCCCAGTGCAAGGGTCAGCATTAGCACGAGCTCTTCTGCTTTCCAGGCCAGGAATATACTTATTGTACCACTGCTGCTGCTGCTGTTAAGTCACTTCAGTCGTGTCCGACTCTGTGTGACCCCATAGACGGCAGCCCACCAGGCTCCCCCGTCCCTAGGATTCTCCAGGCAAAAACACTAAGTTCTCTAAACACCCACATTTTATATTTCTTTTATCCTCCACGGTGCATTTACATTGTGAGTTTTTAATCACAAACTGGCAGAACCAAGTAAAATGGCAAATTTGTGAACTTAATGTTTCCAATGTAAGTGCAGAAACAAGACTTTAAATTTCAAGCTAGCTAGTAAACTTCCACAGAGAAGGCAATGGCACCCCCACTCCAGCACTCTTGCCTGGAAAATCCCCTGGATGGAGGAGCCTGGTAGGCTGCAGTCCATGGGGTCGCTAAGAGTCAGACACGACTGAGCGACTTCACTTTCACTTTTCACTTTCATGCATTGGAGAAGGAAATGGCAACCCACTCCATTGTTCTTGCCTGGAGAATCCCAGGGACGGGGGAGCCTGGTGAGCTGTCGTCTATGGGGTTGCACAGAGTTGGACATGACTGAAGTGACGCAGCAGCAGCAGCAGCAAACTTCCATGCTCAGATACTTTGAATACTACTGAGATCAAGTTTTCATCTTTCAACCAAACTTATAACAAAATCCTTTTCATGCTAATTACTGAGGTTTCCGGATAGGAATGAGTGTCCACACAAATGAAGCATGGAAAAATAAAAGATTTCCTTAATGCTGAAATTATATAGATAACTAAAATTATACATTGAATAGCAACATGAACTCCTCCTGGAGAGATGTCATATCTTATCTCCTTGGTCCCAGTGCAGAACCTGGTACTACACACTGTGTATTTACAGTAAAAATCTCATTTCACCATTATTTGATAATGAATCTTTTAGTATTCATAGTAAAGAAGTTTCCATTATGTCTATGTGGGATGCAGGAAGACATGTAATACACATCACAATTTTATACATAAATATAAATATACCTAAATATACATATAATGTTGCTTTACTAGAGCATGCTTGGCACTTGTCTTGGGTAAAATACACATGAATAGATCTTCAGGCCTGTGGGATCACTGCTTTTCAAGTATTTAACCACCCTGATTTTTGCTTGTCATGACCATGCCTTTTGTTAATCACTGTGATCTGTTCATCATTGCTTTCTCTCTTTCAGTTCAGTTCAGTTGCTCAGTCATGTCCAACTCTTTGCAACCACATGGGCTATAGCACACCAGGCCTCCCTGTCCATCACCAACTCCCAGAGCTTGCTCAAACTTATGTTCATCGAGTCGGTGATGCCATCCAACAATCTTATTCACTGTTGGTCCCTTCTCCTCCTGCCTTCAATCTTTTCCAGCATCAGGGTCTTTTCCAATGAGTCAGTTCTTTGCATCAGGTGGCCAAAGTATTGGATTTTCAGCTTCAGCATCAGTCCTTCCAATGAATATTCAGGGCTGATCTCCTTTAGGATGGACTGGTTGGATCTCCTTGCAGTCCAAGGGACTCGCAAGAGTCTTCTCCAACACCACAGTTCAGAAGTATCAATTCTTCAGCACTCAGTTTTCTTTATAGTTCAACTCTCACATCCATACCTGACAACTAGAAAACCATAGCTTAGACTATATGGACCTT
Source organism: Budorcas taxicolor (assembly GCF_023091745.1). NCBI lineage: Eukaryota > Metazoa > Chordata > Mammalia > Artiodactyla > Bovidae > Budorcas > Budorcas taxicolor. The sequence goes on along the minus strand of NC_068917.1, from coordinate 54,284,119 downwards.
TGCTGGTAAAGTAATGGCTCTGCTTTTTAGTATGCAGTCTAGATTTCTCATAGCTTTTCTTCCCAGGAGTAAGCGTCTTTTAATTTCATGGCTGCAGTCACCATCTGCAGTGATTTTAGAGCCCCCCAAAATAAAGTCAGCCACTGTTTCCACTGTTTCCCCATCTATTTGCTGTGAAGTGGTGGGACTGGATGCCATGATTTTAGTTTTCTGAATGTTGAGCTTTAAGCCAACTTTTTCACTCTCCTCTTTCACTTTCATCAAGAGGCTCTTTAGTTCCTCTTCACTTTCTGTCATAAGGGTGGTGTCATCTGCATATCTGAGGTTATTGATATTTCCCCCTGCAATCATTGATTCAAGCTTGTGCTTCATCCAGTCCAGCATTTCACATGATGTACTCTGCATATAAGTTAAATAAGCAAGGTGACAATATACAGCCTTGACTAACTCTTTTCCCAATTTGGAACTAGTCTGTTGTTCCATATCCGGTTATAAGTGTTGCTTCTTAACCTGCATACAGATTTCTCAGAATGTAGGTAAGGTGGTCTGGTATTCCCATCTCTTTAAAAATTTTCCAGTTGTGATCCACACAGTTAAAGGCTTAAGTGTAGTCAATGAAGCAGAAGTCCTTTATTCTTTCTCCTAATTTGTCTTACTTTCAGCCTCTTTTCTGTTTTTCTTTTCCTTCTGCCCAGCCTACCTTGATCCTTCCTTCTCCCATTCTTTGCTCAATGAAATCACATTCCTTCACATCAAGAAATTGGATGAACTTGACCTCACCCCTGGTAGGCTGCAGTCCATGGGGTCGCGAAGAGTCGGACACGACTGAGCAATTACACTTTCACTTTTCACTTTCATGCATTGGAGAAGGAAATGGCAACCCACTCCAGTGTTCTTGCCTGGAGAATCCCAGGCACTGGGAAGCCTGGTGGGCTGCCATCTATGGGGTCACACAGAGTCGGACAGGACTGAAGTGACTTAGCAGCAGCTGAAGTGACTTAGCATATGTATGTAAATCCATAAACATGCATATAAATCTTATCCCTCTCTGCTGCCTGGATATGAGCTGAATTGTGCCCCCTCCCCCAATTCATATGTTGAAGTCCTAACCCCCAGTCCTCACAGTGTGACTGTATTAGACAGAATCTTTAAATAAGTCATTAAGTTAAAATGAGATAATTAGCATGGGCCCTAAGCCAGTATGACTGGTAATTTTATAAGAAGAAGAGATTAGGACATAGACACACAGAGAAAGACCTTGGGAAAACATAGCAGGGAAAGACAGCTTCCTAAAAGCCAAGCAGAGAAGTTTCCAAAGAAACTAACCCTGCCAACATCTTGACTCATACTTCCAGCTTCCAGGACTATAAGAAATAAACTTAGGTTGTTTAAGTCACAAAGTTTGTGGTACTTTGTTAATGGAGCCCTAGTAAACTACTGGAATATACTTCCCAATCCCAACCCACAATAATCTTACTATGCTGTCAGTGTGTAGCTAAGCTGGCTCACACAATGTTAGCCTTGTTCACTCTCAGGGCTTCCGTGGTGTCTCAGACAGTAAAGAATCTGCCTGAAATGCAGGAGACCTGGGTTCAATCCCTGGGTTGGGAAGATACTCCAGAGAAGGGAATGGCTACCGACTCCAGTATTAGCTCATTTTTTCATTATAGTCCTAGATCTCTGTTCTGAGATTGAGTCCAAACACATGGGACTGGGTATTTGACCCAATTTTTGTGTAAGCAGTTATCTATCCAGTACCTTTGGATGGGCACCAGAAATTCTATCTTCCCACCCCTAATATTGTCCTCTAGCTCTGCTACTTTCTTTGTGTTAAAACAAGGGTTTAAAGCAAATATTACCTAAAAAAGAGCAAGTCATTTAGGACATTTTAGCTTGACTAGTGGAGAAGGCAATAGCAACCCACTTCAGTACTCTTGCCTGGAGAATCCCATGGACAGAGGAGCCTGGTAGGCTGCAGTCCATGGGGTCGCTGAGTCGGACACGACTGAGTGACTTCACTTTCACTTTTCACTTCATGCATTGGAGAAGGAAATGGCAACCCACTCCAGTGTTCTTGCCTGGAGAATCCCAGGGATGGCGGAGCCTGGTAGGCTGCCATCTATGGGGTTGCACGGAGTCAGACACGACTGACGTGACTTAGTAGCAGCAGCAGCTTGACTAGAATTAGTCTATCAGAGAGTCAGCAAAATACAACCTGTGAGCCAAATCCAGATGGCAATCTGCTTTGTAAATAAAGTTTTATTCATAGACACTCATTCATATACATACTATATATGGTTGATTTCACACTACAATAGCAGAACTGAATAATAGCAAAAGAAACCATATGGCCCACAAAGCCTAAAATATTTACAGTCTAGTCCTTTACAGAAAAAGTTTGCAGGCTCCTGATCTAGACAAGTGTAAGCTCCCCTGGTCAGAGAGCAGAGAACTTGTTTAGGAATGGGTGATACCTTGGCAATATTTCTCTACAAGCGAACCAGCTGAGGATTTCCCTATGAGTGGAATAGTAACAGACCCACTCTGTGATTAGTACATTTTGTCCCAACTTTTATGACCTTTTTATCTTCTTAATATAAAGTGTTTCAGAAAGATTTATTTCTGCCTTTCAACCTTATCTACCACTGTTTCTTCTTCTCTGAAATCAGAGTAAGAGGTGTCCTCTCACCATACTTTGTATTTTCCAATCTATCGCCTGTGTCAACAATGTTTCCTCTACAGAATTACATGTCCTTCAAGTCTCATCTTGCAAAGTTCCTCACCGGAATTCTGATCTACTTTGGAACTCCATAACACTTCTTTTAGTTGGAGAAGTGCTGCACTCCATTTTAATGTATATATACTTTTCTCTACCACTGGATTGTAAGCTCTTTTGGGATGGAGACAAATATCCTGTGTTTCCTCTATAAGGACTTCATTGTTTTTCAAATAGTAAATGTGGTATCAATGACCATTAAATTGCTAGCTGCATTTCTGCACAGTGACTCACAAAATGCATGCTTCCAATTGCCAGAGAGTAGTCTGGAAGTACATCAATACATGTTAAAAACTAAAGTTGTAAACTTAGAAAAGCAATTTAGTAAAATAATGCTTTAAATAATCATACTTTTGGTATATAAGGTAATCAAAAGACAATACATGCTTTGGGAAAGGAAATAATCTTTTTCCAACTAACTTTCATTTTAAAATAGATTGCAAGCTCCCTCATTTAGAAACAGAGTTCAGAACACTTGTAAACTTTTGTTTCCTATCCGTCTTGGTTGAGTTGTCCAGAAACAGACTCCTGAGGCAATGTTTTAAGTGCTAGTGGTTTCTTGGGGAAGTAAGAAGAAAACAGTAAGGGAGTTGGGCTATGAAGCAAAGAAGGAATGAAGAGCAACTAGAGGGTACACTCAGTGATTGAAACTTAATTTTACTTCAGCAATTCTGGGAGCCAGTGTGAAAATTCTTGAGTTATCCCACCCAAGGAACAAGGGAGCTAGGGTGTCTACACACTTCAATCTGTCTGTAGTTGAGGGTTGCTTCCAAGGGTATAGAAATTCTATTCTGCTGGGTAGGTGAAAAGCAGCATCTAGTGGCTAAGTGAAGTGAAGTGAAGTCACTCAGTTGTGTCCAACTCTTAGGAAACCCATGGACTGTAGCCTACCGGGCTCCTCTGTCTATGGGATTTTCCAGGCATGAATACTGGAGTGGGTTGCCATTTCCTTCTCCAGGGGAACTTCCCGACCCAGGGATCGAACCCGGGTCTCCCACATTGTAGTCAGACACTTTACTGTCTGAGCCACAAGGGAAGCCCTAGTGGCTAAAGTTAAAAATATATATATATATATATATCCTCAGGTAATTAAGTGCAAATACTAGCAATTGAAGAGAGCTTGTACACCCTACAGTGGCGATGGCAAGGAGTTATAGGCAGAGCATCAACATTGTCTGTTAGGCTAACTTTGAGTATTTAGTAAATGCTCATGTATTTATTGAACAAGTAACTACTGGGGGCTTCTGTTCATGTCTCCAGCCACCAGGAAGGTGCTGGAGAGGAGTGATAAGCAAAGGCAGATAATGCAGCCACACTGGTACAGCCTTCATTCTAGTGGAGAAAACAGATAATAAATACATAAACCACCAAATAATAGAATTACAGACTGGAATAGATAATTTAAAGGAAAGAAACAGGAAGCTATAATAAAGAATAATCAGGATACAAACATAGGTAATGTGGTGAGAAAAGACAGATGTCAAAATAAGGGGCCTATACCAGACTAAGAACTAATTTCCCCCATTTCAAAGAAAACTAGTGCAGATTCTTTCTCTCTAGGTAGATGGGAGTTTACAGAGACTTAGGGCATTATCGTCAAAAGTGAGTCAGATATGACTCCCTGTCTTAGTCCACTGGGACTACTCTAGCAAAATTACCACAGACTGGGTATCTTCAATGCCTCACAGTTCTGGAGATTGGAAAGTCCAAGATCAAGACACTGCTAGGTTCAGGGTCGGAGGAGAGCCTGATTCCTGCTTCACAGATGGCCATCCTCTTACAGAGTCCTTATATGGTGGAAGAAGCTAGGGAGCTCTTAGGAGACTCTTTTATAAGGGCATTAATCCCATTCATAAGAGCTCAGTCTTCATGATCTAATCGCCTCCCAAAGTCCCCACCTCCAAATACTATCACACCAGAGAGAAGGTTTCAACATATGAATTTTGGGAGGACACAATCATTCAGTCTACAGCACTTTCATTCCCCTAAGACCCAGTGGGGAGAAAAACACTATCTCAGACAAGAGGGGAGGGCATGGGGCAACTCTGTGTCTCTCAGAGGAAAAATAATTAAACATGCGCAAAGGAGATCCTAAGAAGTTGAGAGGCAAAAATGTCATCGTATGCATTCTTTGTGCAAACTTCTCAGGAGGAGCACAAGAGGAAGTACCCAGATGCCTCAGTCAACTTCTCCGAGTTTTCTAAGAAGTGCTCAGAGAAGTGGAAGATCATGTCTGCTGAAGAGAAAGGAAAATTTGAAGACATGGCAAAGGCTGACAAGGCCTGTTATGAAAGAGAAATTAAAACTTACATCCATTCTAAAAGGGATACAAGTTTCAAGAAAGAAGTTCAAGTATCCCAATGCACTCAAGAGGCCTCCTTTGGCCTTTTTCTCGTTTTGTGCTTAATATTGCCCCAAAATCAAAGGTGAACATCCTTGCCTCTTCACTGGTGATGTTGCAAAGAAACTGGGAGTGATGTGGAATAACACCGCTGCAGATGACAAGCAGACTTATGAGAAGAAGGCTACTAAGCTGAAGGAAAAGTACAAAAAGGATATTACTGCATAGCAAGCTGAAAGGAAGCCAGATGCAGCAAAAAAGGAAGTCGTCAAGGCTGAAAAAGGCAAGAAAAAAAACGAAGAGGAGGAAGATGAAGAGGATGAGGAGGAGGAAGAAGATGATGATAATGAATAAGTTGGTTCTAGTGCAGCTTTTATTCTTGTCTATAAAGCATTTAACCTCCCATTGTACACAATCCACTCCTTTTATAGAAAAAATTTGAAATGTAAAAAAAAAAAGAAAAGATGAGGGTAATAATATCGATGCAGATAAAGGGAATGTTAAACAAGATTTAATATTACTGAAAGAATATTACTGGGGAAAAAAAGATATAATCCAGCTAGAACAACCAGTTTCCTATAGATGTCCACCACTGTATCTCTTCAAAAGTCTCTTGAGCAGGTCACAACCATCCTCACAAACCCTAAGTGAAAGGTATAGCCACACTTATGAACTTCTTAAAACCCAAGATCAACTCTGAAAGAAATCTAAAAGCGGATCCCAAGTGAATTAGACCCAACTGAACCTGACATCCTGAAACACTAAAGTGTAGTTTAGAACGCATCATTATGTTCATCAAATTGAATTAGCATTCTGAAGTCCCATAAAACTACACATAAGTTAAGCAGGTAACTATCACTCCTAAGAGATGTATCTTCAGTGAGCAAGCAGTGATATTTAAGCCAGATAAAATACTACTAGGTTGTTGAGAATAATTTTGGTCTGTAAAAATTGCCTTAAGAAATGCAGATGACTTGCTGAAGAAGCATATTCCTCCTTTATTGGAAAAGAGAAAACAGAGACTACTGCAAAGGAGGAACTCAGTGATCTCCTTCTGGCTGGATAAAAATTGAATTTTATTACTATGAAGGTCAAGGCATCCTGAAAACATCAAAATTTCTTCTTTCTCTAAAACAGATTCTGTTACTCTGTGGTTAAAACCCAATTTTTACCTATAGCCTCAAAAAGTCCCTTTAATTTTCCCAGTAGGATGGTTAGAAGGTTGGGGATCAGCTGCAAAGTATTTGTTCTCACTATGTGATCAGAAATAAGGCTCAGGTCTGCCTTTTATTATCTCCAACATGAAAATCTGATGCTCCTGGAACTTCCGCCCATGAAACACTGCATGTAATGGGAGACAACACAGAAGAGAGGAAAAGAGCCAGTGATGAGATTCAACTCTACCGCTTCTGAGTCAAGTAGCCCCGAGCTTGTCTCTTAATCTCAATTAGGCTGTTTCTTCCTGTGTAAAATCTGAATAATAATGCCCACATTGTGAGAACTGAGTAAACTTGCCTAGTTCATTGTCTAGTGCAAAAAGTAACATTACTCCTGCTGCTGCTGCTAAATCACTTCAGTCGTGTCCGACTCTGCACGACCCCATAGACGGCAGCCCACCAGGCTCCCCCGTCCCTGGGATTCTCCAGGAAAGAACACAGGAGTGGGTTGCCATTTCCTTCTCCAATGCATGAAAGTGAAAAGTGAAAGGGAAGTCGCTCAGTCCTGTCTGACCCTCAGCGACCCCATGGACTGCAGCCTTCCAGGCCCCTCTTCCATGGGATTTTCCAGGCAAGAGTACTAGCGTTTGTCATATAAATGTTGAGATCGAAGGACAATCATTTTGGACAAACATTTACAAAAGAATTCTAACCATAATTTTTTACTGCTATAAAACAGAGAAAGTTATTCAGTTTTTATGTGAGTCGGGATCCATCTATCTGCTTACTCCAACCCACTATGGTCAGCATATCTTCAGTGTTGTATTGATTCCTGCATCCACCATCTGTCTGTATATTACATACCCAAGTGTGGTAACCAGCCTCTAACACGATCTCCAGTGATTATTGTCTACTGATATTCATGCCCTTGTATAGTTTCCTCCCATGATGACTGTATAGCCAATAGGGTATTGTGGAAATGATAGTGTGACTTCCAAAACTGATTCATAAAAGACATTTTTGTTTCAGCCTTGTTCCCTCTTGAATCACTTATTCTGGAGCAAGCCAGCTGCCAAGTCAGGATGATACTCAGCAGCCGATGCGGAGGTTCACAAGCTGAGGAATTGAAGCCTCTTGAAGAGACAGACACAACTGAGAGACTTCTCTTTCACTTTTCACTTTCATGCATTGGAGAAGGAAATGGCAACCCACTCCAGTGTTCTTGCCTGGAGAATCCCAGGGACAGGGGAGCCTGGTGGGCTGCCGTCTATGGGGTCACACACAGTCGGACATGACTGAAGCGACTTAGCAGCAGCCCCAGCAACAACTAGGAGTAACCTGCCAACAATGTGAGTGAGTAACCTAGAAATCAGATTCTCTAGTCCCAGTCAAGTCTTCTGATAAGTATAACCACAGCCGATTTCTTGACTGAAATCTCTTTCTGGGCCAGAATTACCTAAACTACTCCCAAACTTCTAGCGCACAGAAATTGTGGGAAAAAAAAAAAAGTTTGTCATTGTTTTAAGCCAACTTTTGAAGGAATTTGTCACTCAGCAATAGATAACTAATAAACTATGCAAAATCTCATTCATTCACTCAACAAAATCAATGTGTTTTCTATCAGTAGTGAGTGAAGTGTATCAATGGTACAAAGCAGTCCATAATATCCTTGGTATTTGAAGTGACATGAAAGTCATATCAGAGTGCAATGATCACAGTTGCTCCAACCTGTTCCTTAAATAGAAGGTGGAAAGCATTTAGCTTTCATCATCACTAAATAGGGGATTTATTTCCAAATATTGATAGCTCTATTAATAATATTAGTATCACTATGCTCAAAGAAAAATAACATTTACATATCTTTACTATTATTTCACACAAAATTCTACCATTAGCTCTCTATAGTAATAAACAAATACCAATTTGAATACTAGATAAGTTGTTTAGTAGCTGCACAACCCTGAAACAATAACTTAACATTTCTGAATCTCATATTCGTCTTCTGCAAAATGTAATTCAATTCACATCATAAAGAACTGATGTGAAAATCAGGGATATAATTCATGACACAAATTGTACACTTCATAAGTGAAAGCAAATAATCACCATCACTTCCAAAATCAATGTAAGAGTTCTTGAATTGGACAGTGCTTTTACTTTTGAAACTGGCAAAAAATTAACCAGACTGATAATCTCATATTCAGTGAGGTTTGAGAAAAGGGCCTCTTTTACCTGCTGTGTCTGAGAATAAAACTGGTATAACATTTCTGATGGATAATGTGTCAAAAGCTATAAGAAACAATGTGCTTTGATTCAGCAATTCTATATCTAAAATGTATCTTCAAGAAATATCCTCAAGATATTTGGAAATGTGCCCCAAAATATATGTAAAAGATGTTCTTCACAGGATTATACAAAACATAAAAATTAGGAAAAACTTAAATTGTAACCAATGTAGAATTAATTAATTTGACCGAAATCTATGCCAGAATTATATGACCTGACTTATGAGTTGGACACAGAGACTTCTGGTTAAAGTTTGGTTTTTCTTCTTTCTTAAGAAAGACCCATTAAAATACTAGTCAAAAAATAATAGGTTTATAATCCCATACAGAAAGGAAAATAAGATTATGACTAAATGGACGAAAGAGTTCAACAAATTTCTGGTAGACATAAGCATGATATTGAAGCTAGACTATAACATGTATGAAAATTGGAAATGAGAAGAGAAAAATCTCTGGAAAGTTTCCAGATTCAGAGATTAAAGACATAATAAAGTGTAAAAGTAAGAAGTGAAGAAAAAAACAAGGAAGGTAATTTAAGATCCATATACAACATAGTAGCCTGCTTACTCACAAATTACAACCTTAACACAGGTACTCTGGCATATATCAAAGGCAAAAAAATTCTCCTGGTCAGAACTGCTGTTGAGGATGAGTGAGTTAGAACCCCAGCAATTGTCCCCTTCATTCACACAAAGGGAGCTCCTCTAACAGTATAATAAGCTAGAGCTCCAACCACTCAAACCAAAAGAAAGCCTTTAAGTTTTCAACCTCCCAGATTGCTCTTAAGATCTCTTTTTTAAATATAAAACTAACCATATTTTCAACAAAAAATATGCATCATCAAAGAGGATGTTAAAGACAAATGCACTGAAAAATTGATCCCAGTTGAACAGACAATTCAGAGAAGGAAAGTGAATTTCTTAAGTCCCTAATTGATATCTTCTAAGAGATACATGAAGTTATTACTTTCATGAAATGACAACATAATATTATGAAAAGGAAATATTATAGAAAATGAAAGAATTCTTTAATATTAAAACCATAGTTTTAAGTATTAGAAGAATTCATGACTTTTGTTCAAAACCCAAAAGCAGTCAAAAGATAGATTAAAATTTTGACTATGTAACAATTTTTGAATATTTTCATGAAGAAACCATTATAAGCAAAGTTAAAACAAAAATATGAGATAATATTTGCAACATATACCACAGACTAGATATATCTCACTGATATATAAATCATATGTAACTATCAAGAAGAAAAAGACCAAAATCCGCCCCCCCCAAAAAAAAACAGGATAAAGAGACAACCCATAGAAAGAAGAAAGGCAAATGACCATAATACATACCAATGAACCTCAATTTCACTAAGTAAAAAAATGCAAATTAAAATAACACTGAGATGACATTTCTTACCTATGGAAATGATAAAAATCAAAAAAAGTTAACAATACACTCAGTTGTTAAAATTGAAGAGAAACAAACACTATCATACACTCCCGATGAGAACCAAAAATGGGTACCATCCTATGGAGGAATACCTGATACAAATATAATAAAGTTATATATGGGCTTTTCCTTTGGCTCAGCCATCTCATGTTTAGGTTTCCACCTGAAGATACACCAGTTCAAATACAAAACAATAGGTGCTCAAATCTGTGATTCACTGTAGAATAATAGGCAAAAACAAAGTGCTACCAGAATCGATCCAAACGCCCATCAGTCAAGACTGGTGGAAAAATTATGGTGCATCAACCCAAAGGCAAACAATCTCTAAGAATTGGTATGAAATGATTTCTAGGATATATTATTTAGTGAAAAAGCAAGGTCCAGAATAAGATATATGTTATACTACATTTTATACTAAAAAGAAAAAGAGGTGTCCAAAAATGGACAGAAAACTTAAGTAGACATTTCACCAAAGAAGACAAACAGATCACCTTCAGGCACATGAAAAGAAGCTCAACAATGCTAATTATTAGAGAAATGCAAATCAAAACTACTTGAAGTGGGAATTACCTGGTGGTCCAGTGGTTAGGACTCTGCTTCCACTGCAGGAGGCACAGGTTCAATCCCTGGTTGGGGAACTAAGAGCCTGCATGGTATGCAGGCAAAAAAAGTACAATGAAGTATCACTTCAAAACAGTCAGAAGGACAATCATTAAAAGGTCTACAAATAATAAATGTTGGAGAAGGTGTGGAGAAAATGGAACCTTTCTACACTGTTGGTGGGAATATAAATCGGTACAGCCACTATGAAGAACAGTAAGGATGTCCTGAAAAAAACTAAAAACAGAACCATCGTATGATCCTGCAATCCCATTCTTGGGCATATATCCAGAGAAAACTCTAATTTGAAAAGATATACACACCGCAGTGTTCACAGCAGAATAATTTACAATAGTCAAGACATGGAAACAACCACAATGCCCATCAACAGAGGAATGGATAAAGAACATATGGTACATAAATACAATGAAATATTACTCAGCCATAGAAAAGAATGAGATAATGCCATTTGCAGCAACATGGATGGACCCTGAGATGGTCATACTGAATGAAGTAAGACAGATAAAGACAAATACCATATGATACTGCTTATATGAAATCTAAAAAGGTGGTACAAATGAACTTATTTACAAAACAGAAATAGATTCACAGACATAGAAAACAAACATGTTTATCAAATGTGATAGTGGAATGGGGGAGATAAATTGGAAGCTTAGGATTAACATACACACAGGAGTATATATAAAATAGGTAAAAAAACACATTCTTACTGTATAGCACAAAGAACTAAACTCAGTATCTTGTAATAACCTATAATGGAAAAGAATCTGAAAAAGAATATGTACATTTGTATACATACATATATATATAATTGAATCATTTTGCTGTACAATTGAAACTAACCCAACTTTATAAATAAATTTTATTTCATTTTTCAAAAAACCTTTAAAAAAGATAAAATAAGAATATCTATGCATGTGTGTGCACACGTGTGCATTTATTTGATTAATTTTGTCAAAACAAACACAGTCAAGAACATAGTGACTAATGAAATGATGACCTCAAGGAGGTAAGTGGGAATGGGATAGGAAGGTTAAGTATGAAAGAAAGGTTTCTCTGAGCAATTATGTTTTTGTATGAACCATGTTTACCAGTTAAAGTTTAGTCATAAGACAAAGGCATACCAATTATTTGAACAGAAGTAATTTAATACGATGAATTGTTAACTACGTAACTGAAAGGGTTAGAAAAACACAAATGTATCAGGACGACAAATAACTTCAGGGACTAGCTACCACCTTTAGGGCAGAAGAATAATGAGAGATGTTGGAATTATTAAGATTTAGAAATTATTTAAATTTAGAATTGTTCTGCTTGGCTGAAACTCCGAACCTCTAGCACAGGTCATTCCTGAGGTGGTGCTGAGGTCTCTGAGTTCAAAGGAAGGGCCCACGAGCAAGACCTCTGAGGGAGGCTGGTTCTGCAAGTATTTGAAAAACTGCAAGTTGGATTCAACTGCTCCTATGGGATGAGGAAGCATGGCTAGGGAGGCAAGCACAGAAACTGGAAGCTAATAAATAGCCCTACAAGGTAAAAACAGCAAAGGAGCAAAGTTCCATCTAACTCTTCTAGCTCTGCAGACTCCCTGTAGCATCACCTTTGGAAGATTATAGCAGAGAACCAGCTGGAAAAAAACAGAAATGTGGTTTATAGAATCCCAGCCCCAGCATCACAAAGCAGAGTGCAGAAGGCTGAGAATCAATAGCTTAACAACTGATGCAACATGTAAATGTTTTATATATTCAAAAATCAAATAAAAAAGAGAAAGCAAACCATAAAATTGAACACCAACAGAAACAAATGAATCTAACTATAAAATCAATAACCGCACAGAAAAAGTATTATTTCAAGCAGAGGAAACTGTTTATTCTTACTGTGATACATTGCAAGGACAAAAAAAAATTGCAAAGATATGTAAAAATTCACTCAGTATGTTTATTGTTGATTGTAATACTGCACCTTAGAAACTAATTTGTGCATACTACAGGATAAAGCAAATGAGCATGTGAATGGTTTTGAGAACAAAGATTCTCAGTGTTACAGAAAAGGCTTAACAATATAAAATAAGCTTTTAAAAAATCTTATAATGTTAAATTTGAACTGGAAACAGTATGAATTTTTAAAAAGATTTTTCCTAGTTCTATTTATAGGAAGGGCCTAGAACCAATGACAACTAGTAGTTGTCAGTGAACAAGCATTAAGATCTTGGTTTCTAAATACCACATCCCAGTAAAAGGAACCAGGGACTCTTGCAGAAATGGTTGATTACATATATGGAATACAGAAAATACTAGGCAATGTGGGCCATGTTGTATCAAAAAGTAAGAAATGTCCAACAACAAGGTCAGTCATGAGAAAAAGACAGAGGGAGCTAGCTTGAAGGAGGGAGCTAGCTTGAATCAGCTTCCAGTGGTCAAATTCAGGACAATCTGGCCATTGAAAAGAATAGTAGTTACTATTGATTATAACATTTTAAATAAAAAGCCCTTGAATTCACAGTGAAACTCAAAGTGAGAGAGCAAAGAGATAAAAACAAAGTTCTTCTCTGTAAAAGAATGTCTATTCATAAATGTATAAGGAATTACAGAAGTAGATAATCACCATTTTGCAACTTTCAATGTAACTGACTTCAGTTCAGTTCAGTTCAGTTCAGTTGCTCAGTCGTGTCCAACTCTTTGTGACCCCATGAATCGCAGCACGCCAGGCCTCCCTGTCCATCACCAACTCTTGGAGTTCACTCAGACTCACGTCCATCGAGTCCGTGATGCCATCCAGCCATCTCATCCTCTGTCGTCCCCTTCTTCTCCTGCCCCCAATCCCTCCCAGCAGCAGAGTCTTTTCCAATGAGTCAACTCTTCGCATGAGATGGCCAAAGTACTGGAGCTTCAACTTTAGCATCATTCCTTCCAAAGAAATCCCAGGGCTGATCTCCTTCAAAATGGACTGGTTGGATCTCCTTGCAGTCCAAGGGACTCTCAAAGAGTCTTCTCCAACACCACAGTTCAAAAGCATCAATTCTTCGGCACTCAGCCTTCTTCACAGTCCAACTCTCACATCCATACAAGAGGTCACCTTAATCAATCTTTGTCAAAACCACCAAGTGAAAGATCTGTGGAGAATCTAGTCACCCAGAGATAACTTACTGATTGCAAAGGGGAAAATAAACCATTTCAGTGGGGATCTCTGAAGGGTATCACCTTAATAAAATGAGTGGACTTAGTAACTATTAATGGAAAGACCTGATATAATCTACCTTCTTATGTGACACAATGTAAAGTACATAAGTTAACCTATAACAGTCGCATGGCAAATTCGAACAATCAATTCTCTGGATTCAATTTAAAGGAAGTGTAGAGGACTGGAAAGCATGCTAAATGATACCACGGGGATATAGTCAGACAAATCTAGATTGTGGGACACTATACAAGAAAAAAGAGTTGGTGGCAATGTGAGGATGAGAAGGTCAGCATTCCTTCTCAGGCTAAGAAAAGTCAGTCATAGCAACCGAATGCAGTGTATAAATCTAGTTTATGTATTTTTAAATGTATTAAAAACATTTGGAAAACTGAGGAATTGAATATGGGCTAAAAATTATATGCTATGCCTTAAGAAACCCATGAACAGTATGAAAAGGCAAAAAGATATGACACTGAAAGATGAACCTCCAGGGTTGGTAGGTGTCGATTATGCTACTGGAGAAGAGCAGAGAAATAGCTTCAGAAGGAAAGAAGAGGCTGAGCCAAAGTGGAAATGACACCCAGTTGTGGATATGTTTGGTGGTGAAAGTCCAATGCTGCAAAGAACAATATTGCATAGGAATCTGGAACGTTAGGTACATAAATCAATGTAAGTTGGAAGTGGTCAAACAGGAGATGGCAAGAATGAACATTAACATTTTAAGAATCAGTGAACTAAAATGAACAGGAATAGGTGAATTTAACTCAGATGACCATTTATATCTACTGCTTTGGCCAAGAATTCCTTGGAAGAAATGGAGTAGCCCTCATAGTCAGCAAAAGAATCTGAAATGCAGTAATTGGGTGCAATCTCAAAAACGACGGATTGATCTCAGTTCATTTCCAAGGCAAACCATTCAATATCACAGTAATCCAAGTCTAGGCTCCAACCACTAATGCTGAAGAAGATGAAGTTGAACGGTTCTATGAAGACCTACAAGATCTAGAACCAACAACAACAACAACAAAAAAAAGATGTCCTTTTCATGTTAGGGGACTGGAATGAGAAAGTAGGAAGTCAAGAGATACCTGGGGTAACAGGAAAGTTTGGCCTTGGAGTACAAAATGAAGCAAGGCCAAGGCTAACAGAGTTTTGCCAAGAGAACACACTGGTCATAACAAACACCCTCTTCCAACAACACAAGAGATGACTCTACACATGGACACCACAGATAATCAATAACAAAACCAGATTGATTATATTTTTTCTAGCTGAAGATGGAAAAAATCTATACAGTCAGTGAAAACAAGCTGGGAGCTGACTGTGGCTCAGATCATGAGCTTCTTATTGCAAAAATCAGACTTAAGTTGAAGAAAGTAAGGAAAACCACTAGGCCATTCAGGTATGACCTAATCAAATCCCTTCTGATTACACAGTAGAAGTGACAAACAGATTCGAGGGATTAGATCTGATAGACAGAGTGCCTGAAGAACTATGAGCAGAGGTTCATAGCATTGTATAGAAGGTGGTGATAGAAACCATCCCCAAGAAAAAGAAATGCAAAAAGTCAAAATGCTTCCCTAAGGAGGCCTTACAAATAGCTGAGAAAAGAAGAGAAGCGAAAGGCAAAGGAGAAAAGGAAAAACATATCCATCTGAATGCAGAGTTCCAAAGAAAAGAAAGGAGAGATAAGAAAGCCTTCCTCAGTGACCAATGTAATAAAATAGAGGAAAACAACAGAATGGGAAAGACTAGAGATCTCTTCAAGAAAGTTAGAGATATCAAAGGAACATTTCATGCAAAGATGGGCACAATAAAGGACAGAAACAGGATGATCCTAACAGAAGCAGAAGATATTAGGAGGTGGCAAGAATACACAGAACTATACCAGAAAGATCTTCATGACCCAGATGAACATCATGGTGTGATCACTCACTAAAGCCAGACATCCTGGAATGTTGAAGTCAAGTGTGCCTTAGGAAGTATCATTATGAACAAAGCTAGTGGAGGTAATGGAATTCCAGCTGAGCTATTTCAAATCCTCAAAGATGATGCTGTCAAAGGGCTGCACTCAACATGCCAGGAAATTTGGAAAATTAGCATTGGCTCCAGGACTGGAAAAGGTCAATTTTCATTCTAATCCCAAAGAAGGATAATGTCAAAGAATGTTCAAGCTACCGTTTAATTACACTCATTTCACATGCTAGTGAGGTAATTCTCAAAATCCTTCAAGTTAGCCTTCAACAGTATGTGAATTGAGAACTTTCAGGTATACAAGCCGGATTTAGAAAAGGCGGAAGAACCAGAAATCAAACTGCCAACATCTGTTGGGTCATAGAGATGCTAAAGCTTTTGTGTGGGTCACCACAAATGAGAAAATTCTTTAAGAGATGGGAATACCAGACCACCTTACCTGCCTACTAATAAACCTGTATCTAGGTCAAAAGGTAACAGTTAGAACAGGACATAGAACAACAAACTGGTTCAAATTTAGGAAAGGAGTATGCCAAGGATGTATATTGTCACCCCGCTTACTTAAATTCTTTGCAGAGTACATCATAAGAAACACCAGGCTTAAGGAATCACAAGCTGGAATCAAGATTGCAGGGAGAAATATCAATAACCACAGATATGCAGATGACACCACCCTTATGGCAGAAAGCAAAGATAAACTAAACAGTCTCCTGAGAAGGTGAAAGTGGAGAGGAAAGAAGCTGGCTTAAAACTTAACATTCATTGCCATCTTTCTAAATTCCATATATATGTGTTAGTATACTGTATTGGTGTTTTTCTTTCTGGCTTACTTCACTCTGTATAATTGGTTCCAGTTTCATCCATCTCATTAGAACTGATTCAAATGTATTCTTTTTAATGGCTGAGTAATACTCCCTGTATGCCAGACAGCAAAACAGATACAGATGTGTAGAGTGGACTTTTGGACTCAGAGGGAGAGGGAGAGGGTGGGATGATTTGGGAGAATGGCATTGAAACATGTATACTATCATGTAAGAAACGAATCGCCAGTCTATGTCCAATGTAGGATATAGCATGCTTGGGGCTGGTGCACGGGGATGATCCAGAGAGATGTTATGGGGAGGGAAGTGGGAGGAGGGTTCATGTTTGGGACGCATTACACCCATGGTGGATTCATGTCAATGTATGGCAAAAGCAATACAGTATTGTAAAGTAAAATAAAGTAAAAATAAAAAATTTTTTAAAATTAAAAATTAAAAAAAAACCCTTAACATTCAAAAAACTAAGGTCATGGCATCCAGTCCCATCACTTCATGGCAAATAGATGGGGGAACAATGAAAACAGTGACAGACTTATTTTCTTGGGCTCCAAAATCACTGTGGACAGTGACTGCAGCCATGAAATTAAAACATGCTTGCTCCTTGGAAGAAAAGCTATGACAAACCTAGACAGCATTATAAAAAGCAGAAACATCACTTTGCCCACAAAGGTCCATCTAGTCAAAGCTATGTTTTTCCAGTAGTCATGTATGGATTGAGAGTTGGATAATGAAGAAGGCTGAACACTGTATAATAGATGCTTTCAAATTCTGGTATCGGAGACTTTGAGAGTCCCTTGTACAGCAAGGAGATCCAACCAGTCAATCCTAAAGAAAATTAACCCTGAATACTCACTGGAAGGACTGATGCTGAAACTGAAGCTCCGTTACTTTGGCCACCTGTTGTGAAGAACTGACTCACTGAAAAAGACCCTGATGCTGGGAAAGACTGAGGGCAGGAGGAGAAGTGGGCAACAGAGGATGAGATGGTTGGATGGCATCATGGACTCAATGGACATGAGTTTGAGCAAACTCTGGGAGATAGTGAAGGACAGGGAAGTCTGGCGTGCTGCAGTCCATGGGTTTGCAAAGAGTAGGACATGACTGAACAACTGAACAATATCACACTTACAATAGGTGAATTTTATGGTATACAAGTTATATGCAAATAAGGCTGCTGTTTAAAAAAAAAAAAAAAAAAAAAACTAGGAAAAACAGAATTCCACATGAGGATGTCATGGGCCATATGTGAAGTAACTAGAATGAAGGATGATTTTGATTCACTGGTGCAGTGTATAAAAAGAAACTCTTTACCTTGATAGAAACAGGATTTATAATATTGCAGTATAGAAAAAGAACTAGAATCAGAACTTTTGTTCAGCAGTTTAAAAATTTAACATACCACAAAAATGCAAACAACTTTGTATATCAGTTTTTAATTTTTAGCATCAACTTGTAGGTACAGAAGACTTTAATCATAGTTACAAAAAATATATTAAAGTTATCTCCCTTATAATACTAAGCCATGTAATATAAGACCAGAATTGAGGGAAGTTGAAGAAAGGAAAGGGGTGTCAATGGGTCATCTTTAAAAAGAGAAAGATGCTGGGAGTTTGGAGATACAGTTGAAAGTTGATAAATCACTGAAAATGGTGACTAAAGCCATGAAAGTATAAGAAGCTTGCTCCTTGGAAGAAAAGCTATGACAAACCTAGACAGCATATTAAAAAAAGCAGAGACATTACTTTGCCAACAAAAGTCGTTATAGTCAAAGGTATGGTTTTTCCAGTACTTGTGTATGGCTGTAAGAGTTGGACCATAAAGATGGCTAAACATGGAAGAATTGATGTTTTTGAAGTGTGTTTTGGAGAAGACTCTTTAGAGTCCCTTGGACTGCAAGGAGATCCAACCAGTCAATCCTAAAGGAAATCAATCCTGAATATTCACTGGAAGGACTGATGCTAAAGCTGAAGCTCCAGTACTTTGAACACCTGATGGGAAGAGCTGACTAACTAGAAAAGACCCTGATGCTGGAAAAGATTTAAGACAGGAAGAGAAGGGGACAACAGAGGACAAAATGGTTGGATGGCATCACGGACTCAATAGACATGCGTTTGAGCAAGCTCCAGGAGATGGTGAAGGACAGGGAAGCCTGGCATCCATGCAGTCCATAGTGTCACAAAGAGTTGAATATGACTGAACAATTCAACAACAACAAAAGGGGTTTAATTCTAATACTGGAAATTGCTAAACTGAAAATAGTGACTTTACCATCTAAAATTGGAGAAAAGAGTATGCTGGAATGATGTAAGTAAACTCCACTCTCATATATCATTGTATATCAGAGAGTGACCAGTGTCTGAATTGCCTCAATTCCTGTCCTTTCTAGTTAAAATAGTTTAGCTTCTCTGACATTTTTGTGAACTCTTCAGTTTAATACAATCATCCTCTCTGTTGGTGTTTAGTTTATACTAATTTTTAAATTTTGAATTCCACCCAATCAAAAGGACATATAGTGGTTAACTACATGTAAAGTAAAACACTATGTAAAGTGGACATGTTATATTAAGAGATCTACTTAATTATATCGAGTCTATCCAGTAATAAGTCTTGGGCTCCCCATGTGGCTCAAGTGGTAAAGAATCCACTTGCCAATGCAAAAGATGCTGGCAGGAGACGTTGGTTCATTCCATGGGTCAGGAAGATATCCTGGAGGAGGAAATGGCAACCCACTTAAGTACTCTTGCCTGGAAAATCCCATAGACAAGGGAGCCTGGCAGGCTATAGTCCATGGGGTCATAAGGAGTCAGACACAACTTAGCACAGTAATAAGTCTCAGTACTAGGAAGTCCTCCCAACTGCAGCCATAAAACCCCTCCGTTCTTCAGATTTTATCAATAATTAATGTTATATTTTGACCTCCATTTGCAATAAACCTTTGTTGCTAATAATCAATAAAAAAAAGTAGTGGAGAAGTAGGTTGCTATTTATTTAGTTCCCATAAAGATCACATACCACCTGCACTAGGTTCCTGCTTCTGAAAAATTCGTGTGTGTAAGAATACACACAAAGAGACTTGAAAACAGGTATGCTAACATGCAATCAGTAATAACTGCTGATTGACAGAACAATAGGCAAGATTTATTTTCTTTCTTTATTCTCATGGGAATTATTTCCCCTCAAAATCTGCATTAATTAGAAATGAGAAAAAAGTTATTTCCATTCTGTAAATCTGAAAACATTGTACCCTGTATCAGGGAAAGACATGAGGCCTAAGGAAGGACAGAGAGGAGGTGCATCTCCTCATCAGTAACGAATGTAATTACAACTCTAAATCAGTCTTGTATTAGTAAACCATGTGTTGGGGTTGACCAGAATCATCTTCTACGCTCAAAATGCTTATAACAGACCCGATGCCTAGATTAGTTTCACATACTTCTCTAACTATGGTTAGAAACTTACTAATAACATTTTAGTAGTAAAATCTTGAAAAACTTTAGAGAGAATCATCATACTTCAATTCATTATTTGGAGATCAACAAAGAGAACTAGAAATAGCACATAATATGATCCTAAAATACTCTACCCTGCTGCTAAGTAAAGCTGCTTTCTCTTTTCATTGGCCAACAGCATGGCTTGCACCCAAGCAGTCACTGCTTGGGGCAAGCAAGCAGTGAAAATATTCTCTTCCTAATTTATGTCCCATTGACACTATACCATGGCAGGTATTATCTTGCTTTGTGCCATCAGATCAGATGCTACAACCAAATTCAAGGCCAGGATCATGACCGTGGGTGATCAGCCTTTAATATGAAGCTGAAATGGAGGTGGAAAGATGATTTATTTGGCTTTTATAGGAACTTTTATTACAGAAACAGGTGTTGGGAGCTCTCCCAGCTAGAATCAGTCATAGAGCAGGGCAGGTGAGCTGCCCCGTGTTCCTGGAGTGCCACAACCACAGAACAAACTGAGCATTCCAGGAATCACTCATTTGATCAGAGAGCCAGAAACAGCACTGAGAAAAAAAGAGGGAAAAAACAGGATTATTTTTCTACAAGGTTACTGATGGACTCTAAGCATGGACAAAGAAAGGATGGAGGAATGATTGTCCAATTATATAAAATCAGATAAACTCAAACATCCTCGATATCTTTGTTCTGGGATTGATACCAACAATGCCTTGACTTGGCTTGACTTAGGCAATGCTCCTCTGTTATACATATATTCCTTTATTGTTTTCTCTGAGTACTTCCTAAAGAGACTGACTTTATTGTTAGAGCAGAGCCATGTAAGTCAAATTCCACACAATGAGTTCCAAGAGGCTGACAACATTATTCTGCTGGGTCAGAATGCTATTGCATCAGATATGCTAGCTATAGGAAATCGTGGACTACCTGAGCCCTGGAGATCTTCTAGTTATAGATCCCTTTTTGTGGCATTGAGATTTCTAGAGCACATTCCTATTGCCTTGTTACACAAATGTGGAAGGTAAAAGAGAAAATGTGACATTTTAGAAATTCTAAGGAAGGGGAAATTAAGGTTTCTTTGATGAAACATGAGAACAGGAAAATACAGAGGATATAATAATATGGGATTAGGAATATATATGCCTTTGTGAGTCTTTGAATCTTAAAGGGATGCAAACTATTATATATAGAATGGATAACAAAAAAGTCCTGCCATATAGCACAGGGAACTAAATTCAATATTTTGTGATAGACCATAATGGAGAAGATTATAAAAAAGGTTATATATATCTGAACCACCTTGCTGTGTAGCAGAAATTGACATAACATTGTAAATCAATCATACTTCACATTTTTAAAAAAGCTTTAAATGATTCCATAAGTGATTTCAGGGGATTTCCTGGTGGCTCAAACAGTAAAGAATCCTCCTGCAATGCCGAAGACCCAGGTCCCACTCCAGTAGTCTTGCCTGGAGAATTCCATGGACAGGGAAGCCTAATGGGCTACAGTACCTGGGGTCACAAAAAGTCACACATGACGGAGCGACTAACACACACACAAGTGATTTCACTATGCAGCCAAAGCTGACAACCATGGCTCTAGGTCCATCTTTTCCTAAGTGTTCTAAACTGAACACAGCAGCTACTTCAAAGACAGTGGTCATTGACATGCTAAATATTTAAGTTGCAATATTTTGCTTTTCTACAGAGAATAAGTTCTTGGAGAGCAAGAACTATTTTATCTTTCCTTTAGATAATTTACTAGCAACTAGCTAAGCAAGTAATAGGTCCTCCATAAATATTTGTTGAATACAGGTTCATCTGTACCATGTTGCTAGATGTCATGTCTATGCATTCAGTTCAGTTCAGTCACTCAGTCATGTCCAAATCTTTGCAACCTCATGGACTGCAGCACACCAGGCTTCCCTGTCCATCACCAACTCCTGGAGCTTGCTCAAACTCATGTCCATCAAGTAGGTGATGCAATCCAACCATCTCATCTCCTGTTGTCCCCTTTTCCTCCTGCCTTCAATCTTTCCCAGCATCAGAGTCTTTTCAAAGGAATCAGTTCTTCACATCAGGTGGCCAAAGTATTGAAGCTTCAGCTTCAGCATCAGTCCTTCCAATGAATATTCAGGATTGATTTCCTTTAGGATGGACTGGTTGGATCTTCTTGCTGTCCAAGAGACTCTCAAGAGTCCTCCAAACCACAGTTCAAAAGCATCAATTCTTGCACTCAGCCATCTTTATGGTCCAACTCTTACATCCATACATGACTATTGGGAAAAACCATAGATTTGACAGCTTTATAATATGCTGTCTAGGTTTGTCTGAACCATTAAGGAAGCAAAAAAGAGATCTCATTCTATACCACATAACAAACATAAAATCCCATTTTAGACTTCCCTCTTCTTCAAGTCCTTTCTGTCATCCTAACACCAGAAGCTTGTCACTTGTTTTGCCACCACAAGTAACCTCTCATTCACCCTGATGGCTGATGGCTCCTCCCACCACAACCCCTACCCAACTCACCTTCCCAGTCCCCACCGATTCCCAACTACCAGGTCTCCCCACTCACAGTACAGATCTGCTCTCTTGGCCTCACTGCTAAGTAGCTTCAAGCCCAGATTCACAAATACCCATTAAGTGTGCAGTTAACATAATGGGTATCTGAGTCCTTTTCAGCAACACAAACCAGCTGGGAGAGTCCCTGAGATTATACTGGGTTGGCCAAAAAGTTCATCCAGGTTTTTTCATACCATCTTAAAGAAAAGCCCAAATGAACTTTTTGATTTTGGTCAACCCAATAGTTTTTAACAGTAATTCTTGATTGGGGATAATCGCAAAGAAAGGCAATGCCAAAGAATGCTCAAACTACTGCACAATTGCACTCATCTCATACTCTAGCAAAGTAATGCTCAAAATTCTCCAAGCCAGGCTTCATCAATACCTGAACCGTGAACTTCCAGATGTTCAGCTGGTTTAGAAAAGGCAAATGAACCAGAGATCAAATTGCCAACATCTGCTAGATCATCAAAAAAGCAAGAGAGTGCCAGAAAACATCTATTTCTGACTTTATTGACTATGCCAAAGCCTTTGACTCTGTGGATCACAATAAACTGTGGAAAATTCTGAAAGAGAAGGGAATACCAGACCACTTGCCCTGCCTCTTAAGAAACCTGTATGCAGGTCAGGAAGCAACAGCTAGAACCGGACATGGAACAACAGACTGGTTCCAAATAGGAAAAGGAGTATGTCAAGGCTGTATATTGTCACCCTGCTTATTTAACTTATATGCAGAGTACATCATAAGAAACGCTGGGCTGGAAGAAGCACAAGCTGGAATCAAGATTGCCGGGAGAAATATCAATAACCTCAGATATGCAGATGACACCACCCTTATGGCAGAAAGTGAAGAGGAACTAAAAAGCCTCTTGATGAAAGTAAAAGAGGAGAGTGAAAAAGTTGGTTTAAAGTTCAGCATTCAGGAAACGAAGACCATGGCATGTGGTCCCATCACTTCATGGGAAATAGATGGGGAAACAGTGGACACAGTGTCAGACTTTATTTTGGGGGGCTCCAAAATCACTGCAGATGGTAATTGCAGCCATGAAATTAAAAGACGCTTACTCCTTGGAAGGAAAGTTATGACCAACCTAGATAGCATATTCAAAAGCAGAGACATTACTTTGTCAACAAAGGTGTGGCTAGTCAAGGTTACGGTTTTTCCAGTGGTCATATATGGACGCGAGAGTTGGACTGTGAAGAAAGCTGAGCGCCTAAGAATTGATGCTTTTGAAGTGTGGTGTTGGAGAAGACTCTTGAGAGTTCCTTGGACTGCAAGGAGATCTAACCAGTCCATCCTAAAGGAGATCAGTCCTGGGTGTTCATTGGAAGGACTGATGCTGAAGCTGAAACTCCAATACTTTGGCCACCTCATTCAAAGAGCTGACTCATTGGAAAAGACTCTGATGTTGGGAGGGATTTGGGGCAGGAGGAGAAGGGGCCAACAGAGGATGAGATGGCTGGATGGCATCACCGACTCGATGGACATGAGTTTGGGCATGAACTCCAGGAGTTGGTGATGGAAAGGGAGGCCTAGTGTCCTGCGATTCATGGGGTCGCAGAGTCGGATGCAACTGAGCAACTGAACTGAACTGAACTGAACTGATAGCCCCCTTGCAGGAAGAGGTAGAAGGCTGGAAGTAAATAATGGAAATGCAGCTTCCCCAGTATTACTCCTTCAGATCTCAAACATATTTAAAATATATGAGACCTAAAACTTGGTTGGAAACTCCAGTACTTTTCCACCTTAAATTCAGGACTTTACATGGATTGCCAAGATGTTTCTAAACTTTGAGGTCAACCCCCCATTAAGTAAAAAAGAAACATTGGTCATGTTCTATGATGCTGGCTCTGTGGTAATTTACTTTAAAATAGACTGGGTCTAGAGGCATCTGTTTAGTATTTGAAATACACTTATCAAGAATACAAACCTCCAGAGGGTTTTAGTAAGAACTTCAAATATGGTTATCAAAATCAACACCAGATGGTTTCTTTATTAGCTTAAGGATTGTTAGGAATCATTTTTCTCTGGTAAAGTAAATGGAATTCAGATATATCATGGGCTAGAAAGACTGTTAGGGCCTCACCAAACTTGCGTGAACCAGAAGAATGAAGTCAGCAATATCCTAAATATCCTAATCCTTGGCTCAATCTAGAGCTTTGTTTGGTCCTATGTTCTTCCCACTTCATAGAGGACTGTCATCTGAACCAAAAAGAAAGTTAGCACCTAATCATCAGAGTGGTAGTGAATCAGTATCACAAGAACTTCTCTTTAAGATACCCACAGAAATGCCAAAAGTCAGAGAAGTAAGGACCTTCTAAGCTTATAAAACTGCTTCACTGGTGGCTCAGTGGTAATGAATCTGCCTGCCAATGCAGGAGACGTGGGTTCAATCCGCAGGTCAGGAATATTGCCTGGAGAAGGAAATGACAGCCCACTCAAGTATTCTTGCCTGGAAAATCCCATGGACAGAGGAGCCTAGCAGGCTACAGTCCATAGGTCACAGAGTTAGACACAGCTTTGTGACTAAGCAACAACAAGCTTATAAGAACAGGTAATAAGATCATTTTTATATCTCCTTACTAATAAAAGTGGAAATGTTTGGCAGTATTTGGCCTAAGACTGTTTTCAATATATTGGGTTGGCCAAAATGTTCATTTAGGTTTTCCCGTAACAGCTTACATAAAACCCAAACCAACTGTTTGGCTAACCCAATAGAATCCCACCTAGTAGAAAGATTGTGGGGGAAATTGGTATATAAGGACTTTGTGAAATTTTAACAAATGGACCTGAATTTTGCTGAAAAGTCAAGCTGGCTAAGATCACTTCACAAAACTAAGACTTTCTGCCTCTAAACAGAAAAACTTGAGCAGCATTTTTCACGACAGCACTGGTTCCTTCCCAATTTGAAGAATCCTTGGCTCTTTGTGCCAACCCCACAACCTCAGTGGGTTCATACACTTTGAGGAAGTGTCTAGTGGTTGAGCTGATGTGAAAGTCTATGACCTTCTAAACCTCCCCTTCATAAAATTTCTAAGCTCTTGGGCACTTCTTTCTCATCACTCCCCAGGACTTGCTCTACTGTGCTTTGTTTTGGAGAAGAACGGTGTACAATATTATTATAGCAGCATCTTTAAGCTCTAATCCTCAGCTGTCAGTATGCATAAGAATCAGTCCAAGAACTTTCTAAACGTGCATGTGCTATTTCCAAACTTTACTGCCTATATTTCACCATATTTGAGGTGGAACCTGCAAATCTGCATTTTTTACTTACACATTCAGGGGACTTGGATGTAAATGGCCTGAAACTATGGTTGAATAAATGTCTTCAGAATTTCACTTGGGCTTCATTAGCAATAAGGAGGATCATTCCAGTAGAGAAGTCTAATGAGAATGCTTCTGAACAGCTGGCCCTGAAAGTTTAAATATTAATTTGCAGAGCATGAGGTGACCATTCAATGCATGAAGCCCTTGTAAGTGTTTATTAAATCTGAAATATATTATGTATTGAATATTATCTGTATTTGCTTTCCTCCCACTATCTAATCCATTTCTTCTCGTATCACTATTCCACTTAGGATGTTGCTTTTCTAAGCCCAACACTAAAATCTATATAATCTTTCCTTTCAAGCATTTGGTTAGGAAATTTTTTGAAGGTTTAAATCTAATTCTGATGTTCCTTTCAAGAAATGGTTCTCAAATATTAGCATGGAAAAATTCACACAGAAAAAAGAAAGATGCTTCCAGAGGTGATGTATCTGGAAGCCTCTAAGAAGGCTATAAAAATAACTGGCTTAAGAGAACCATGAGCGCTACCCATACCCCAGGACAAAAGGAGCAACCTGAAGGGACAATACTATATGGGGATCATATAGTACCAGGCCCTGGCCACATAGCACCACCTCCCACTCATGGAGTCATTAAATAGCACCCTATAGCAAAAGTAATCTCTGGTATCAGAATCACCTGGAATTGCTGAAAGAAATACAGATTTCTGGGATATACTCCAGATCTACTAAATTAGAATCCCTGGGGAATAGGCCCCAAAGATGTACTTTAACAAACATCTTTGGTGATCTCAGTCTCCCCTTGTGGCCCAGCTGATAAAGAATCTGCCTGCAATGAGAGAGACCCAGATTCAGTCCCTGGATTGGTAAAATCCCCCGGAGAAGGGAAAAGCTACCCACTTCAGTATTCTGGCCTGGAGAATTCAAGGACTATATAGTCCATGGGGTCGCAAAGAGACACAACTGAGCGACTTCACTTGGTGATCTTTACTGACACTAAAGTTTGACTACAACCCTGAAGGGGACTTCTGCAATCAGATTCACGCCATTCACAAAAATCTCTCCACTGAGTGCCTGTAATTGTACCTATGTGCCTCTTTAAAAGAGTTTTTGTACAGAGAAGTGACAGTTAAGTAGAAAGAAATGAAACAACAGTAAATAGATATAATATTGGGACAAAATGCAAACACTGTAGGAAGCTCTGAGTGAGGAAGATTTAATGATAAACAAGTGATTTATAAAGGTACTGTGGATTAACACACTATATTCTAAATAACTACATTAAAAAGATAATTGTGCTAAGTGCTAAGTCGCTTCAGTTGTGTTGTGTACAACTCTTTGAGACCCTATGGACTGACTCCTCTGTCCATCAGGCTCCTCTGTCCATGGAATTCTCCAGGCAAGATTACTAGAGTTGGTTTCCATTTCCTTCTCAAAAAAAAACAACAAAAAAGATAATTACGGTATTAAAAAGTGCCAAATGCAGCTCATTTTATTTATTATCATAATGTATATTTTTGACAATATAAATATGGCATAAAAACACAGATTCATGACAAACAAAAGGAGTCAGTAATGTACGGAAACTAACCATGGGCTATTTAACAGAAACGCAATTGCTAACCACCAAGTATAAAAAGCAAAAGGATAAATACTGTGCCCTGCTGATGGCCATGAACCAGAGCCAGAAACCCCTTTTTGAACAAGAGGGAGGAGTTTGCAAAGCACAATTTAGGCTGGTAGGACTAGAGGAGGAGTCCAGTGATCAGAACTGGAATTGCAGGAGCACAAATCACAGCTGGTTTCTCCAGCTGAGTTCACCCATGTATATTACAGGCAGTAGCACAGTCAACAACAGCAGAGAGCATGGATACCTGCGGAATGCTCCGGTGTGAAAGGGAGCTCAGATCATTGAATTGACCCTCCTTGTGTTATAGATAAGAAACTTAGGCAAGTAATTTAGCCTCTCTGGCCTTTGATGTCATACCAACTCACTTGTGCCAAGTTTAGACTACAGCCCAGATGATGAGACTTCTCATTCAGTGTTCTTTCCTCCATTCCATTTCCCAAAACGTGGCTGCTCTGCCAAATCATAATAGAAAATAAAATTTTATATAATTTCTCCTTAAAACCATATATAATATAAATCATTTCTTAATGTGAGCCTCAAATATTTACTGAATAATGTCTATGTGGGAAATATTGGGTTGACCAAAATATGCATTTGGGTTTCTCCGTAAGATGTTATGGAAAAACTCAAGTGAACTTTTTAGCCAACAAATACTTATTAAATGTTAGGATTCATTTTTTCCTCTGAAAAACTCAGCAAAGATGTTTCATGAGAGCATGGTTATCATGGTGCTCTTTCTATTTCTTGTGTTTTGAACTGTTATTGCATATTAAGATGAGAAGAGATTCTGATACCACTACATCTACACTTTGTACCTGCTGTCTATTGAGATTTTCACAAGAACTGGAAACACATTTCTGAAGGATCTCCCTTAACAACAATGCTATAAATTAAGCAAACGAAATGTTTTAAAACTGGGCTGATCTATCTGCTATTACCATTACTACTGAAAATAATGCTCCGACAAAAGCAGTAACTGAGTTTACTCAGGCATCTTTTCAGGGAGGAATAGGGGTTCATTTTCAATCCAGAGAATTCTTCTATAAACTCTATTCAGTAGAACCACACTAGCTCCAGAAAGTCACTTCTGAATGGATGGTGATTTGGGACAGGGGCCTATAAAGTGGGGATGTGGGTAGAACAAATTCTGGATAAACTGAAACAATTTATATATTGGGGTCCTACATAAGTTTTCATTCGTTGTTCCCCCCAAAATGATTCTGCTGCTGCTAAAAATATAATCTGAAAATATCACATTAAGTCACCATATACAACAAAAATTTAATTTCAAAGCTACTGTATAACACAGGGAGCCCAGCCTGGTGCTCTGTGACAATCTAGAAGGGTGGGACAGGGTGGGGTAAGAGAAGTTCAAGGGGGAGGAAACATATCTATACTTATGGTTGATTCATGTTGTTGTACACTAGAAACCAATACATTGTAAAGCAATTATTCTCTAGTTAAAAATAAATTTTAAAAATTCTAACTTCATAGAATGGCATTTAAAAAAAAAAAAAAACCCACTCAGTCGTGTCCAACTCTATGCGACCCCATGGACTGAGGATACAGTCCATGGGATTTTCCAGGCAGGAGTATTGGAGTGGGTTGCCATTCCCTTCCCCAGGGGATCTTCCCGACCCAGGGATCGAACCTGGGTCTCCCGCATTGTAGGCAGACGCTTTACCGTCTGAGCTACCAGGGAAGCCCTATATAAATAATACTTTATAACAATTAAAGCCTTGGTTTACAACTATATTTATTTCATAGATATTTGTCTTCTTTCTCTATATATGAATATATCTTCAGTTCAGTTCAGTTGCTCAGTCATGTCCAAGTCTTTGTGACCCCATGGACTGCAGCAGGCCAGGCTTCCCTGTCCATCACCAACTCCTGAAGCCTACTCAAACTCATGTCCATTGAGCTGGTGATGCCATCCAACTATCTTATCCTCTGTCGTCCCCTTCTCCTCCTGTCTTCAATCCCAGCATCAGGG
This sequence comes from Budorcas taxicolor, assembly GCF_023091745.1. Lineage (NCBI taxonomy): Eukaryota > Metazoa > Chordata > Mammalia > Artiodactyla > Bovidae > Budorcas > Budorcas taxicolor. Next base: position 54,254,580 of record NC_068917.1, on the reverse strand, counting down.
TCTTTTCAAATGAGTCAGTTTTTCACATCAGGTGGCCAAAGTATTGGAGTTTCAGCTTCAGTATCAGTTCTTGCAATGAATATTCAGGACTGATTTCCTTTAGGATGGACTGGTTTGATCTTTCAGTCCAAGGGACTCTCAAGAGTCTTCTCCAGCACCATAGTTTAAAGCATCGATTCTTCAGTGCTCAGCCGTCTTTATAGTCCAACTCTCACATCCATACATAACTACTGGAAAAATCATAGCTTTGATTAGACAGACCTTTGTCGGCAAAGCAATGTCTCTGCTTTTTAATATGCTGTCTAGATTGGTCATAGCTTTTCTTCCAAGGAGTAAGCATCTTTTCATTTCATGGCTGCAGTCACCATCTGCAGTGATTTTAGAGCCCAAGAAAATAAAGTATCTCACTGTTTTCATTGTTTCCCCATCTATTTGCCATGAACTGATGGGACCGGATGCCATGATCTTAGTTTTCTGAATGTTGAGTTTTCAGTCAACTTTTTCACTCTCCTCTTTCACTTTCATCAACAGGCTCTTTAGTTCTTCTTCGCTTTCTGCCATGAGGGTAGTGTCTTCTGCATATCTGAGGTTATTGATGTTTATCTTGGCAATCTTGATTTCAGCTTGTGTTTCATCCAGGCCCAGCATTTTTCTTGATGTACTCTGCATATAAGTTAAATAAGCAGGGTGAAAATATACAGCGTTGACATACTCCTTTTCCTATTTGCAATCAGTCTGTTGCTTCATGGCCCGTTCTAACTGTTGCTTCTTAACCTCCATACAGATTTCTCAGGAGGCAGGTCAGGTGGTCTGGTATTCCCGTCTCTAAGAATTTTTCACAGTTTATTGTGATCCACACAAAGGCTTTTGCGTAGTCAATAAAGAAGTAGATGTTTTCCTGGTATTCTCTTGCTTTTTCAATGGTCCAATGGATGTTGGCAATTTGACCTCTGGTTCCTTTGGATTTTCTAAATCTAGCTTGAACACCTGGAAGTTCATGGTTCACATACTGTTGAAGGCTGGCTTGGAGAATTTTGAATATTACTTTGCTAGCATATGAATTGAGTGCAATTGTGTGGTGGTTTGAGTATTTATTAGCATTGCCTTTCTTTGGGATTGGAATGAAAACTGACCTTTTCCAGTCCTGTGATCACTGCTGAGTTTTCCAAATTTGCTGGCATATTGAGTGTAGCACTTTCACAGCATCATCTTTTAGGATTTGAAATCGCTCAACTGGAATCCCATCACCTCCACTAGCTTTGTTCGTAGTGATGCTTCCTAAGGCCCACCTGACTTCTCATTCCAGGATGTCTGGCTCTAGGTGAGTGACCACACCATCGTGATTATCTGCATCATGCAGATCTTTTTTGTACAGTTTTTCTATGTATTCTTAATACCTTAATACTTTAATACCTTCTTAATAACTCTTCTTAATACCTTTTGCTTCTGTTAGGTACATACTGTTTCTGTCCTTTATTGTGCCCATCTTTGCATGAAATATTCCCTTGGTATTTCTAATTTTCTTGAAGAGATCTTTAGCCTTTTCTATTCTATTGTTTTCCTCCATTAGATCAGGAGAATTCATAGAACTTTCTCAAGGCGATCAAAATGAAAAGAATATTCTATTTAAGTAATTGGTTTGGTTTTTATGGGGTATATATGTAAACATGAAAGTCCTAGATACCTGTCAGTCATCTTTTATTCCTCATCTAATTAAAAAAAGCCTCAAAAATTTCCTGGATGCTTGTCCCTTGAAATCCATCTTAATTATACCCTCACCAGTAGGTAAGTTTTCTACACAACAGTAATCACAGATGTCTATAATATTTGTCTAGTGAAAATGTCAAAGGAAACTCTGTGTGATCTCTATTAGCACCACATAATTAAAGGTCCTGATACACACTGGGAGGGTCTCTGTGGGGATTTTAACCAGGGGCTCATTGGCAGCTAGATAAATAGATTGGCCCTGCTAAAACTGAATACAACTCCATCACTGTTGAATGGATTAGTGGAACAATAATCAGCAATAAAATGCTATGGGGATCTGAGAAGTTAAATACACGGTAATAGCTCTCCCAATAAAACTGTTCTGGCAATCACTAATGAATCACCTCAACTTAATGGTGTCTCCATAATGTTAGGAAGCAACAGAAGTGGAACCAAATCGCACATTAGAAGCTACTTGAAGCCTCTGTGAACTGGTGCCTTCTTGGGTTATATTAGACAAATTCATCCCACAAATATTTACTGCATGTCTGCCAAGTGCCAGGCAGAGTTGGTGAGGCCCTCTCTCCAGCTCTGTTCATGAAATGGTGAGGAGTTATATCTTCGCCTTGATTCAATCAGTTCTCCTATCTCAGAGCCCACATTTTAGAACTTTCAAGAGTTACTAAAGTCAGGAAAGGAACGAGCTTGTGGCTCAACAGTTTTCCCCTCAGCTTCCCAGCTGTGCTGATCACTGGACCTCAAACTTCAGAGAAAGGTCAGCTTTTGAGCCTCTTCCACCACAGCCACTGTCCACAAAGATCTTCTCATTTAAATGTCAACATTAAGAACCCAGGAAGGCAATGCTTTCAGCATCCAAAACAAGAGGATAAGAAAGAGAGCAGAAAGGCTTCTATAATCATTTACTTATTAAAAAAGCAAATTTTGGGAGCGTCAGTTATACGGAAGTGCTATGTTAGACACATAAATAAGAACTTAGTCTAAAGGGGAGAAAGAAGTACTATTAAGTAAGACACTACCCGAAAGAGGCCACAAAGTGCTGAAAGAGGGGAAAGAAAAAACAATGCTTGACTCAGTTGACAAGAAGAGCAGAGATTCACAAAGAAGGGTCAGTCTGTGCCAAGAAGATGGGAGGTGATGAAGAGATGACTGGGCCAAGGCTTGCCAGTCCCCAGTTTCCACTGGTATTTATACACTAAATGGGTAGAAAGCCAGAGGAAGCATCCATAGGATTTTTTTTTTCCTCTTTCTGTTTGGCTTAGTGTTTTTCCACAAGATCTTCCAAATGGGGATCTTAAGTAGCACAAGATCATATTGCCTTATTTTTTCTGATCCAGGGAGATCAGCATTGACCTGACGACTGGGGCATTTTCAGTCACCTTTATAACAGGCAGGAAAGCCACTTTGAGAAGCCTAAGCTCTAGAGGCTAGAAGGATGATGTCAGATTCCCATCAAAGAGTCAAAATCAAAACAGAATTTGTTTATCGCCTAAGATCTTTCCTGATATACTACCTCTTATTTTCTCCAGCCTTTTTCTTCTAACAGGGTCTTGGTTTCTTACTTGACTGCAACATGATCACTTTTGTTGAAGCCCAAACTGTGTGATGGTCAAAGGCCCAGGAAGCCAGTGTGGACAGACAGGGACCCTCACTTCCCTGTGTAAACTTACCTAGGGGCTCCTCAGCAGGAGACTTGCTATCTTGCCTGCCTCTGAATTCCTGGGGTGGGAGCAGGGAGCACAGAGACTCATTATTTCCAAATAGAACTAAGGAGCTTAACAGCAATGAGCAGAATGACAATATAGCCACCTGCTGATGCAACACTGAATAACTCCTCTCTGGCCACAAGCTGGACACCAAAAGCACCTTGACTCACTTGAGAGCATGCATGCATGCTAAGTCGCTTCAGTCATGCCTGACTCTTTGCAACACTATGGACTGTAGCCCTCCATGCTCCTCTGTCCATGGGATTCTCCAGGCAAGAATGCTGGAGTGGGTTGTCATGCCCTTCTTTACACTTGAGGGCATAATCCCTCAGACAGTGTGCAGGTGAGGTGCCTAGCACCCAATAGCCCTCAATGCTTTTGCAAGTCTTGGCTATACCTGGTAACTTTGAAAAATACCAAAGCCTGAGCCCCACACCTAACTAATTAAATAAGAATATTTGTGAGATGGTGCTGAGGTGTTCACAGTTGATTGAAAACTTCCCGGGTTATTCTAATTGAACCACCATGAGCAGTGATCCAATGGAAATAGATACATCAGCACCTGAGAGAATTCTCAGGCTTGAGAGGCTCTGTCCTCCTTTCTCATTAGTTTCCAACAGCCCTATACAAATAATAGCACCACTGAAATGAAAGCCAGAAAGAGGTCATTTGCAGCTGAAATCAAGAAGTCTTGCTCCTTTTTAAGAGTCCACAATAACCTAACCACAATAGTGGTTGTGTAGCAGAGCAGGTATAACTTGGGAAGTCAAGAGTTAATGATCAAAAGAGAGATTGAAAGAGGAAGGATCCCATTAAAAGATACTCCCTTCTCTATGCTCTTTTAATTTCTTTCCAAAGATTCTGATTTGATTGTACTGGGGTGAGACTTCAAGCATATATACTTTTTCAAAACTCCTGTAGTGATTTTAATATATGCCAAGGCTGAAATTCCAGCCTTAAAGCACAACCCTTGATGCATGTTATAAAAGCAAACTCCCTCTACTACAGGAATTGCCTCTGACAGCTCTGACTGTATCGACAGCTCTCTCTGCTGTTCAAAAGGAGCGGTCACTTGCCTCCAGTATGAACAATCCTGAGCACTGTCTCCAAAGCAGAAAGGAATGAGGCTTCCCAAGATGTGCCTTCCTCTCCAATCAGATCGAAGATGGTATGCAACCACGGTCCAGTGTAGAATAATCAGTTTGACCAATAGTCATGGTCAGAATGTGATCGGGTTTGGCTGTCACATATGTGGAAAGATCTGTACTTGATTGACTTCATAGCTTTAGATCTTTCCATGGAGCCCAGTGCACTAGGCACACACTCCCTATGTATGTAATCTAAACAAACATCACGGGCTGAGTCACTGGGAACAGCACACACCAGCACCGGGGTTCTCTGGACTTGAAACATTCTGCACACATTGCTTATTTATTTTGAATACAAAACCACAGAAAATATCACTAAAATGAAAGCCAGGGAGATCATTAGCAACCAGAGACCCTAGTTCTCTCATGATAACCCACAATTGTGTGTTCTGGTGCAGGAGGTCATCAGAATTCCAGAGTTCAAGCCCAGCTCTCCCACATGCTGACAGTGTGACTCCGGATAAATCAGTCTCTGCTAGTTAGACCCTCAGTTTCCTCATCTTAAAAACAGAGATCAGACATGCTACTTCTCCAAAGGATAAGACCGGATAAAGCAACACACAGGACAGCATTTCGTAAAACATTATTCCTCTGTCTTTTTTCCCTTGGACTCCTTTCTCTCACAACACATAAAAATTTATTTTTAAAGATCTAAATTATTCCCTGCTATCATATAATTCCCCCACAGATGGGTGGCATTTGATATCCCAGAAACCAAGTTGCTGTAATCTAACACATATGAAGGAAGCAGGCTACATGGAGTGGCTATCAATTAACACAGGATTTAGGAGAAGGCAATAATGCAGTTAATAAGAAAACAATCACCGTTCTCATTTCCCATTCTGTATGAGTGTTAGATTTCATCACAAGGGAAATCATGCAACAGGACAGACTCTAAATATAAGACAGAAAAGAGAAAGATTGTTGAAAAAGCAAGGCTATTCTGTAAGGCAAAGGCAACAACACAAGGATAGAACAATGTTGTCCAGTGAGAAATGGAAAGGTTTCTGTCAGTGTAACAGGAGAGGGAAGGTTCTTGACTCCTTTGTTGCTACTACAGTTTTTCCAAGACCAGGGAAAGCAAATACATTCAGTTTTTGAATGAATTCAACTGCTTGTCTATAAACCACCAGATTCAAGAGTAGGAACTTTGACAGTACAAGAGAAATCTGTCTCTACATGTTAAATGTTGGTTACTGAAAGTGGTGCAGAGGATACAAGTGATGAAAATAGTGTCCAGGAGGAAGATTTCTCCTAAATTACAGATGCAGAAACTAAGATTTAGAAGCTAATCCTGCACTAGGCCAGGACTTCTACCCCAGACTCCCCTCTCTCCCCTCACAAAACAAAGATGCTATGGAAGATGTATTTTCAAACAAATAAAAATACCTGCATCATTTATCTGAAAATCAGACTGTCAACCTCAATAAAGCCCAAACAGAAGTAATACTAGTTAATCACATGCTGAATACACTATATATCCCAGGCTCTCTGTAAAATAACTGCCACATATTGACTCATTTAACTCTCAACAACCCTCTGAGTAGATGGCATTACTTTACCATTGTACAGATGAAGAAAAAGAGGCACAGAGATGGTAAGTAGCTGTCTGAGATCACACAGCCAACAACCATCAGAGTCAAGATTCAGGCCCAGGCCATTGTCTCCAGGTCCCACACGTAGAACCACTATTTAATAACATAAATGAACCAAAGACGGAACAGTGACAACAACTACCCCAAAGCTCTGATCATTATGCCGTGATTTCCTTTTTTTAATTGAAGTATAGGTGATTTACAATATTACATCAGTTTTCATGTGTGCTGCACAATAACTCAATATTTTTACAGATAATACTCCCTTAAAAGGTAATACAAAATAATGCCTACAATTCCTGTGCTGCACAATACACCCTGTTGCTTTTCTGTTTCTACACAAAGTAGTTTGTATCTCTTAATTCCATACCCCTATCTTGCCCCTATCTCTTTCTCTCCTCACAGGTAACCATTAGTTTGTTTTCTGTATCTGTGAGTTTGTTTCTGTTTTGCCACCTACATTCATTGATTTCTTTAAGATTCACAAATAAGTGATATCACAAAGCATTTGTCTCTGTCTCACTTACTTAAGTCCATCCATGTTGCTGCAAATGGCATTATTTTATTTCTTTTATGACTTGGTAAGATTCCATTGTGTCTATATATGTGAGTATATACATATATGTGTGTGTGTGTACATATATAAGTGTGTTGATGAACACAAGTTGCCTATATATATATATTGTGTATATATGTGTGTGTGTGTGTGCTGATGGACACAAGTTGCTTCTATATCTTAGCCACTGAAAATAGCATTGTTATGAACATTGGGGATCACATATCTTTTCAAATTTGTATTCTTTTTTTTTTTCTGGATATATAGATAGGAGTGGAGTTTTGGGGTTATATGGTAGTTCTATTGTTAGCTTTTTGAGGACCTTCCATTTTGTTTTCCATAGTGGCTCTATCAACTTCTATTTCCACTGACAATGTTGGAGGGCTCCCTTTTCTCTACACCCTCTCCAGCATGTATTACTTGTGGACTTTTTGATGATAGCCATTCTGACATGTGTGACGTGATTCCTCAGAGTTGTTTTAATTTGCATCTCCACGACCAAGATCATCACGATGGTGTGATCACTCACGTAGAGCCAGACATTCTGGAATATGAAGTCAAGTGGGCCTTAGAAAGCATCACTGCAAACAAAGCTAGTGGAGGTGATGGAATTCCAGCTGAGCTGTTTCAAATCCTGAAAGATGATGCTGTGAAAGTGCTACACTCAATATGCCAGCAAATTTGGAAAACTCAGCAGTGGCCACAGGACTGGAAAAGGTCAGTTTTCATTCCAATCCCAAAGAAAGGCAATGCCAAAGAATGCTCAAACTACCGCACAATTGCACTCATCTCACATGCTAGTAAAGTAATGCTCAAAATTCTCCAAGCCAGGCTTCAGCAATACATGAAGCGTGAACTTCCAGATGTTCAAGCTGGTTTTAGAAAAGGCAGATGAACCAGAGATCAAATTGCCAACATCTGCTGGATCATGGAAAAAGCAAGAGAGATCCAGAAAAACATCTATTTCTGCTTTATTAACTATGCCAAAGCCTTTGACTGTGTGGATCACAATAAACTGTGGAAAATTCTGAGAGAGATGGGAATACCAGACCATCTGGTAGAAACCTATATGCATGTCAGGAAGCAACAGTTCAAACTGGACATGGAACAACAGACTGGTTCCAAACAGGAAAAGGAGTACGTCAAGGCTGTATATTGTCACCCTGCTTATTTAACTTCTATGCAGAGTACATCATGAGAAACACTGGGCTGGAAGAAGCACAAGCTGGAATCAAGATTGCTGGGAGAAATAGCAATAACCTCAGATATGCAGATGACACCACCCTCATGGCAGAAATGAAGAGGAACGAAAAAACCTCTTGATGAAAGTGAAAGTGGAGAGTGAAAAAGTTGGCTTAAAACTCAACATTCAGAAAACGAAGATCATGGTATCTGGTCCCATCACTTCATGGGAAATAGATGGGGAAACAGTGGAAACAGTGTCAGACTTTATTTTTTTGGGCTCCAAAATCACTGCAGATGGTGACTGCAGCCATGAAATTAAAAGACGCTTACTCCTTGGAAGAAAAATTATGACCAACCTAGGTAGCCTGTTGAAAAGCAGAGACATTACTTTGCCAACAAAAGTCCATGTAGGCAAGGCTATGGTTTTGCCAGTGGTCATATATGGATGTGAGAGTTGGACTGTGAAGAAAGCTGAGTGCCAAAGAATTGATGCTTTTGAAGTGTGGTGTTGGAGAAGACTCTTGAGAGTCCCTTGGACTGCAAGGAGATCCAACCAGTCCATTCTGAAGGAGATCAGCCCTGGGATTTCTTTGGAAGGAATGATGCTGAAGCTGAAACTCCAGTACTTTGGCCACCTCATGCGAAGAGTTGACTCATTGGAAAAGACTCTGATGTTGGGAGGGATTGAGGGCAGGAGGAGAAGGGGATGACAGAGGATGAGATGGCTGGATGGCATCACGGACTCGATGGACGTGAGTCTGAGTGGACTCTGGGAGTTGGTGATGGACAGGGAGGCCTGGTGTGCTACGATTCATGGGGTCACAAAGAGTCGGACACGACTGAGCGACTGAATTGAACTGAACTGAATAAGTAGCATTATTAAGCTAATTGATAATTAGATTAGTTAAGCATCTTTTCATGTCCCTGTAAGCCATCCGTATGTCTTCTCTGGAAAAAGTCTGTTCAAGTCCTTGACACATTTTTTTATTGGGGTTGTTTTTTCAGTGTTGAGTTGTATGAGCTATTTATATATTTTGGATATTAACCCTTTGGTCATGTCACCAGAAAATATTTTCTCCCCTTCAGTAGGTTGTCTTTTTGTTTTGTCGATGGTTTCCTTTGCTATGTAAAAGCTTTTAAGTTTAATTAGGTCCCATTTGTCCACTTTCACTTCTATCTATCTGACTTAGGAGAAAGATCAAAAAAATATTGCTATGCTTTATGCCAAAGAGTGTTCTGACTATGTTCTCTTTTAGGAGTTTTATAGTTTCAAGTCTTACTTTTAGGTTTTTAATGCATTTTGACTTTATTTTTATATATGGTATATGCCATGATTTCTTAAGCTTCACTGAATCTTATTTAGTAACTAAAGTTCTTAACAAGCTTACTAAGCAGTCTCAAGTACAAGGCCACAAAATTTGGCCCCTGCCTACAGTTTCACCTTCATCTTCTGCCATTCTTGCTATGCTCCAGGCCCACTGGCCTACTCCAGTGCTCTCTGCAGGGCCTTAACACCTGCCATTCCCTGTGTCTAGAGTGCTTTCCTCACAACCCTCTGCCTGAAGACCTCCCACTTACCCTTCAGATGTCAGTTTAAATGTTACCTCCTCAATGGATACATGTATATGTGTGGGTGAGTTCCTTCCATGTTCACTTGAAACTACCACAGCATTGTTCATCAGCTGCACCTCAACACAAAATAAAAAGTTCAAAGTTTGGAGAAAAACAATGTTGCCTCATCAAGGGGGCTTATCACCATTCCATTATACTTTCTCATGTGCTTTTCTATCAGAATCCTTAATAACTATAGATTGATTTATGTGATTACTGACATCATACAGGCCAGAGTTGAGACAATTCTATTCACTCCTGTACTGGCTGTGCTTTATATGCTCCAGAACAAAACAGATGTGGAATAAATATTTGTCGGGTATACTAGTTAATTAATGACATTCTTTCACATAATTTCCATACTAACTCTAGGAAGTGGGTAGTCAAGGGTATATTAAACTCATTTTACTGCTAATGGTATTTAAAACTAGAAAGGTTCAGGGTGATTTCCATAATCATTCAATGCTGCCTTTCCTCCAGTCCATGAGAGGAGCTGATAACAAAACTGTCCTCTCTTTTCAATGGCAAACAAGCTACATGCTCAGTGGGTCAGGAAAGGATGCTATCAAAACCAGCTCTATGCCCATTTGCCCAGCACTGGAAAACACTAATGTCCTGTTGTTGATAGTCATGAAAAGTCCACAGTGTTCTAGGCACTGTATAGAACAAGCTTCAAGCCTTTGGTTCCAAACATTACCTAACCACATAAAAAGTCAAACTCAAGCTATTTTGAGTGTCCCTTAGAGATTATTCCAAAAGCCTGGATCAAACAGATTCAGAGTTTGTTTGGTGTCAACAGAAACAGTAACCAAATGCACAGGAAGGATTGTTCACGTGGCCTTCAGCAAGTCATGACCTTTCAGGCCTTCAGACTCCTCCTGTGAAAAATGAAAAACCGGGATTTTGTGTCCTCCATAATTTCTTTTTCTCTGAATTATTCATGGTCTTCCAAACACATTTATAGATTTGACTGCTCACAATTTGACTCATAAAAGAATAACTTTTTTGAAATACTAATTGCAATTTTCTTGTTTTCCTCCCACCCATTGAAGAAGGTAGAAGTCGATGAATTTATTCTGTGGAACATACTAGAAAGCAAAAGCTGCCTACATGTAATTCCTTTTCTAGATTTAATTTCCCAAAGACTCAAGACCATGTAAGAGAAAAGAATCTGAGAGATGAAAGTTGAAGAGAAAGGTGTCTGCAAGTGTAGAGAGCAGAGGCCTTGTGAAATGCTTCCTGGCAATGCCCAGGAAATGACAGGACTGCCAAGAAAGGACCTCACGGGGCATGATAAAGGCTAATCTTTTGGACTAGGGGCTCACCATACACCAAGCTCAACCCAAAAGCACCAGGTCAGCCAGATCTGAAGAGACCATGTAGTCTGGGATAATGATGATCTCCCAGGTGATGACTTGTACAGAAGACAAATGACCCCAAAAGGCTTACAAACATCTTGGCACTTGCCCAAAACTGCAGAATGGGGAGGGGAAGGGGCAGGGAGAGAAGGTCCGAGCAGAAATTGGGTTCCTTTCCAAAAACAACGTAATGCAATATTTTCTGCACTTCTGAGTTAGCTAACTATATTATTATTCCTACTACTCTCATAGGATAACCTGTATCAAGACCAATGGATCCATTGCAGTGAAAGCCTTGCAGAGGAGAAAATATCACAGAGCCAGCTGCATCCTCAGAACTGACTGAAAACAGCAAAAAAGGAAAGTCCCCCTGATTTTTATGGGGAGGGTATGAAAGGCTATGACTGTTAAACTTCTGGCTTTTTCTTCTAAGAGAGTGTACAATTTGGTCATTTTTTTTTCTGTTGTCTCAGAGCCTAACACATTTTAAATGATTCATTCATTCAAATTTTTAGTTACTGGTATAATTTTTATTTATGTTGTATTAAGAACTATCTCAGGAATAAATTTTCCATGTTCATAAAGCAGCTATATAACTATAGCTGCTTTAGCTGTTTTTGGTATCCTGTATTTCTCATTGTCAACTGAAAAACTGCATCTCATAATTAAAGAGAAGCTCCAACTAACATCCCCAGTAAAGATAAATAACTAGCAAATGCATCAATAAAGTTTCTCTGTATGCTTTTATTGTAAACAGTAATGACTTGAAAGGTGAATACTTTATATACATTAAGAATGTCAACATTTACATTCTATGCTCTAAAATTAACCTCCAAAACATCAACATGAATAAGAAACAGAAGTACAATCTCTATTTTTTAAAACCAGAATACATATAACCCAGAGCCACAGTACATTAAGAGAGAAAAATCACGCAAGAATGAGTACAACCATTCAGTTAAGAAACAAGCTAACATTTTTTTGTAATTTCCAAGAATTATAGATACCTGGTAAAGCAGAAGACACAGGTAAGGCAACAGTCTTAAGTAAAGAAAGAGATTATTTGGAAGTATATATGAGGTAGGTCAGACGGTGAAGAATCTGCCTGAAATTTCAGAGACCCAGGGTTCAATCCCTGGGTCAGGAAGATCCCCTGGAGAAAGGAATGCCTATCCACTCCAGTTTTCTTGCCTGAAGAATTCCATGGACAGAGGAGCCCGGCGGGCTACAGTCCACGGGGTCACAAAGAGTCAGACACGACTGAGTGACTAACACATGAGAAGGTAGGCGGCCCCAGGTTCCTATCCTACATTAATGACGACCACCTCCCCAGTCCTTGCAGGAGACAGGTGGTATGTTGGGAGAAAAGGAACAAAAGAGACTGCAGAAGGGAGAACACCAGACACAAAAACGGTAACCAAAACCAGGAACTACATAATTTGAAAGTCTACATGCTAAACAGAAAGACTTTCCCTAAATCCTCTTTTCTGGCCAGTTCCAGAATTCTAGTAGTCCAATATTTACTCCTCAAACAACATTCTTGGGAATATTTTCCTGATAAATTTGAATCACCCAAAACAAAGGCCTATAGAGATTGACATATGAGAATTTTCTATCTAAAAGCTGGATAATCATCTGATTGTATTAGGAGGGCCATCAGCCAAAAATGCCAATGCTCACTGGCTTTCGGTCAGCTTTAAGCCACCACTAATAAATGTGAATGATGAGCCATGAGTCATTTGAGGCAAATAAACAATGCCTCCAACATGAAAGACAAAGGGAAAATAAATAGCTAAAAAAGAGAATTTGGAGAAAACAAGCAATGCAAGGAACACAGAAAAAATAAACTTTAAATAAAATAAAAATAGCTATATTATCAGTGGGAAAATGATATTGCATTCATGAAAAAAATTATTTGCTCTCTTTTTAAAATTAAATTTATTTATTTGGCCACACCATGAGGCATGAGGGATCTTAGTTCCTTGACCATCGATCAAATATGGACCCCATATGCCCTGCTTTAGGAGCACAAAGTCTTAACCACTGGACTGCCAGGAAAGTCCCAAGATCTTTAAAAATGATCAAAGAAAGGAAATAAATTTCAGTATTAAAAATATGACCAGTAAAATAGAAATTTCACTGAAGTAGAGAGAAGCTAAAGTAAATGAACTCTTCTAGAAAATAAAAACAAAGATATTGGGAAAAAGGAACAAAAAATTAAAAATTAGAGAACAACAATGTGGGAGATCCATCATATTCAAATAGGAGATGTTGCAAAAAAAAGAAACAATGCAAGAAAATTTCCAAGTAAAATTTGATGAAAATGGTCCAATAAGTGCCCAAGCCAATAAATGGAAAAAATTAATGAAAAGGCATATTCTGAAATTTGAGAATAGCAGAAATAAAGGGAAATTTTTGAAAATTTTCCAGAAGGGGGAAAGCTCAAAAAGGTTCAGAAATCTACATTGCATTGAGAGTCCCAGCAACATCCTTAAAAGCTAGAAAACTACACAGCAATTCTAAGAGAAAATTAGCTTTATACTTAAAATTTTATAGCCAGGTAAGCTATCAATTAAGTGTGACGGTAGAATAAAGAATTATCAGGTGTACAAAGTGTCAAAACTATTCCTTTCCTTTAGCCTTTTCTAAGGAATCTACAGAAGGATACGCTCCAGAAAATCAAAGGAATTTCCAAGAAAAAAGGAAAGGAAATGACTCAGAGAAATGGGGAATCCAGCACAGAATAAAGCAAACAGAGCTTTCAAGATGATGGGGATGCAAAATGCAAAGATAATAGTTGTGAATTAGACCAAGCAAGCAACCAGTCCAGAAGGACATGATGGAGCAGATGGAAAGGGGACTTGAGAAAAGATATCGATGGGATAAATATAAAACTGAAATTTTAGCTGACAAATTTGCGTGGAAATTTAATTGAGACATTTTACAATAGTATTGGAGGGTAAGGAAAACTAACCCATGGCTTCAAATGTACATAAGCAAATTAAAAAGGGGGAAAGAGAGAGAGGAGTGAGGCACTTGCTGCCTGGAAGAAAAGCTATGACAAAGTGAGACAGCATATTAAAAAGCAGAGACATTACTTTGTCAACAAAGGTCTGTGCAATCAAAGCTATGGTTTTTCCATAGATGTGAGAGTTGGACCATAAAAAAAGCTTAGCACCAAAGAATTGATGCTTTTGAATTGTAGCGTTATAGAAGACTCTTGAGAGTCCCTTGGACTGTAAGGAGATCCAACCAGTCCATCCTAAAGGAGATCAGCCCTGAATATTCATTGGAAGGACTGATGCTGAAGCTGTAGCTCCAATCCTTTGGCCACCTGATGCGAAGAGACCACTCATTGGAAAAGACCCTGATGCTGGGAAGGATTGAATGCAGGAAAAGGGGACAACAGAGGATGAGGTGGTTGGAGGGCATCACCTACTTGATGGACATGAGTTTGAGCAAGCTCCAGGAGTCGGTAAAGGACAGGGAAGCCTGGCGTGCTGCAGCCCATGGGGTCGCAAAGAGTCAGACACAACTGAGCAACTGAACTAAACTGAACTGAGGGAGGGAAGGAGAGAGAGAGGTAAAGAGAGAGAGTCATTATCTTCAGGAAATATAAAAGGTTATAGTAGAATAAAGAGATAGATGTAAACTATAATTTTTGGAAATATGGAGATAAACATAGTAGACATAAGTTTAAAAATAGATGCCTCCAGCACTAGTTACAATATCCAGAACATGGAAGCAACCAAAAAGCTATCAACAGAGAAATGGATAAATAAAATGTGATACGTATATACAATGGAATATTACTGAGCCATTAAAAAAGAATGAAATACTGCCATTTGCAGCAACATGGACGGACCTGGAAATTATCATACTGAGTAAAGTGGGTCAGACAAAAAAAGACAAATACCCAGTATCACTTATATGTGGAATCTAGAAAAATGATACAGATTAACTTATTTGCAAAGCAGAAATAGTTACAGATGTAGAAAACAAATGTATGGTTACCAAGGGATGGGGGAGGATAAATTGGGAGACTAGATTTGACATATATACACTACTATCTGTAAAACTGAAGCTAATAAGGACTTCCTGTATAGCACAAGGAACTCTATTCTATACTCTGTAATGGCCTATAAGGAAAAAAATCTAAAAAAGAGTAGATATATCTATATGTGGCGCTAGTGGTAAAGAACCTGCCTGCCAATGCAGGAGACGTAAGAGATGCAGGTTTGATCCCTGGGACAGGAAGATCCCCTGGAGGAGGGCATGGCAACCCACTCCAGTATTCTTGCCTAGAGAATCCCATGGACAGAGGAGCCTGATGGGCTACAGTCCAAATGGTCACAAAGAGCCAAACATGATTAAAGTAACTTAGCACTCACACACACACACATATATATGTGTGTTCACGTTGCTGTACACGTGAAAGTAACACAATGTTGAAAACAAACAATAATGTTGAAACATTCAATGTTAAAATATTCAACATTTTAACAACAATGTTGAAAATTCCAATAAAAAAAATTTTTTTTAAGACAGATACCTCTAGAAAGTAGATCAGCAATGGTGAGGACAGATGGGTGGGAATGGAAATAAAGATCTAAAAAGAAAAATAGTAAGATAAAATAGAAGTCTTTTTGGATTTTGTAAGCTTTTGGTCATTATTTGATATTTTAGCTATACATATCCATTCTTTTCATAAAAATACAAATTTAATTTTTAAAGACAGTTAATTCTAAGACTTGAGGTTAGGTCATTCATAAAACTCATAGTACTTGGAAACCTTAAACACATTTTCCTTTAATTACGAGGACTACTCACTTTCTTTTACTTGAAAGATAATCAATTATTCCTCTTTAATGAGGGAAGTCGTGAAATTACAGCCTCCTTATTGCTGCAATAAACATCAGCCAGACTAATGATCAGCAAAGTACTTTGTTAATGTTTTTTATTACTTTAAAAAGAGAATCATCTTTTAGGGAGTTTCTGAACATTTTAGAAGACCTTTGGAGCTATCCTACATATGGAAAACCTACCAAGATATATCCTTCAGATACATCAATATAAGATAATCATACAGTCATTGCTTTTGGAGAAAAATGGGAGATCACCGTGTATCTGAATGCAACAACTACTGATTGAGCTCTTGACTGAATTTAATCATGTAAACTAAGGATTTGTTTAACTGGACTATGCCCTTGAGGAGGGAAAACAAGAGGATGTCCTGGAAGAGAGACCATTGCTATGGTATATAAGGATCTCCATGCTCCCATCACCTACATAAGACATACATTCAATCACATTGGGCTATTTATGACTAAATGATCCACATTTTGAAAAATGTGCTGCAGACTATTGTGTTACTCAGGCTGGATTAGAAAATTTATACAGGACCATCATTTAAGCCAGCTAAATAAGACAGCTGTGTTTGGATTTGAGGCAAAGTAGAAGAAAGAGGATGAGCCTGAACACAAGAAGTTGAAGCTAGAACAGTTCTTGATCTAGCATCCTGAGGAATGACTGCAGGACCAGAATTATGGCCAATGGGGCCTCAACGACCACCATGATTCCTGCCAAGGACAGAGTCCTGCTCAAAGACCTGCTCCAAGTACCTGATCTTGGAGGTTACACTGTGTCTCAACAGAAGCAGAAATGACAGCAAAGAGGCTAGACTCTTCAGCCTTAACTGACTTCTTTGGACTTGGTAAGTAAACCTGGGAGTCCCGGGAAATATCAGAGAGGAGAACTTCTGAAGAATAATGAACTTTTCATATGTTTAGATAGGGATACTGTAAGGCCAGACCCCTGGGGCCATGATGGGCCACCCCTCCTCTCCCGCCCGCCGGCGAGAAGGTCCCTAACGGAAGGATCCTCCCAGATCCCGGGGACCAATGACAGCACACTTCGCCGGCAAAAGCCACCCCCATCCCAGCCGCGTAGAAGGACCTGTCAGCCCACAACTTCTCCGCCTGGAGACCTATCCGAACCCCTGTCCATCTAGCCTGACCATCCCTCGCAACAAATGTATAAAAACCACCCCCAACACAGTCCGGGCACGGACTTCCTCGACCTGCCTCGGGTCCGGGAACCCCCACTGGGAGCACTTCGCCATTAAAAAGCCTGTTAGACACTTTTTTGGTGTCCTGGTCGTTTTTTTTACCTAACAGATACAAAGTCATATTCATTTGAATAGCAAATATTTGATAGTCTTATTACATCCTAATAAGGATATAATATATCCCTATATAATATCAATAATATATAATATATCCCTATATTATATCAATAATATATAATATATCCTTTTCCTAATATAGCAGTTTATTTTGTATATAGGTTATAGGTTGTGGGGGTGGACATTTTTTTTTTAAGACTACCTTTAATCCAGCCATGTAGAATCAAGCACTGTTAGCATTTTGGTATATGTATTTTCAGAAATGTTTTTTGTGTAAATGTATGAATGCATATAGGGAAAAAGTTAACTGCCCCAAAAGATGAGATTACACTATGCAAACTGTTTTATAGTCTGTTTTTCACTTGAAAAAACAATATGATAACTTTCCATATCAAATATAGATCTACATCACTTCTAATAATTGGATTACTTCCTATTGAATGAATGATCCTACATTTTTAATCAGTTTCATGTTAATGAATAACTGAATACCTTAAATTTTAAAATATAATAAATTGCATTATAGAGAACATCATTCGTGTTTATTCTCTGTACCACTCCTCCCATTATCTCCTCCAAAACTGTTGCAATGGCTTCATAAATAGTATTACTTTGTCTGGTCTTGGCTCTTTCAAAATGATTCTCTACTAAATAGTAGCCTTTCTAAACAAGTCTCAGTATGAAACAGTGTCCAAGTTATAAACAAGACCTAGAATTCCTCATGACCTACACTCTGTTGACATTACTTATAATTTGATTTTGAGTGCTATATTCTTTTTATAACCTGAAATGAAGGTCAGTCTCAGTTTGGAGAGGACTACTTTCTCCATCATTTGAGAAACTACAGCTTAATTATAGAGAGCATCCATTAGTTTACACAAGCCCATAGCACTGTTCACTAGGACCACACTCTAGGGCAGGCAGGGCCTTGGGCAATACTTGATTTTTAAATGTACTGTAAAATTATGGATCCACAAAGTATAGTGGATAATGGGTAGAGAAACATACTTAGAATTAACTTATTGTCCAATCGGTGTATGTGAAGATTCTTCAGAGTACCCAGGCACCATTTCTTCCTATTCCAGTACATCATGTCTTCTTTCCTCCTTTTTCAACTGTCAAATGCCTCATGACTAGAAAATGTCCTATCCTTCACTATGAGAGAACGTAGCCACACGACTTATTCACAATGCCCTAATGCTCCAGAAACTCTTTGTATTGAAACAATTGTCTTGCCTTTGCAGTTCCCTAATACCATTAATTTAGTGCTGATTATTTCATTACTCAATGCTGAATCATCCATTGCTCTGCCCATGAAGTTGGCGTCTAACAATTCTCTCAAAGGTTGTTATTACTGTGGTTCACTAAGGACGATCACAAACATAAGATGTTACCCAAGGTAAAATGGGAAAATGTGAACAAAAAGTTATTTTCTAGTCACTTTAAATTGATCAACTCAAAATCTGATAACACTAACCATAATCATATTCCAACCATGTCTTCCTTGTTATCACTGCATTCTTAGACTGTGAACTCTGTCAACATTAACCACATACCTACATTCCACACACTATTACCTATAAGAAGGACAGGTGGGGGTCCAGGGGTGCTGTAAGAGGAGTTGGTCCATATACACAAGGAAGATTCACCCCTTACGACCAACCTGAGAGAGCACAGTGTCACCATATCGATTGGAGGCACGAAAGAACATGGATTGGAAGGGTCCACCAGTGTTCAGATGAAAGGTCTTGACAGCTCATACAGAACATAGGCAATTATGCCTGGAGCTGTCGGACAAGTGGTGGGGAGCACCAGAAAGGTGGAGTGACCACTTTGGGTGCTAATGGAGGGCACATCCAGGGCAGAGGACACCTAGTCATGATTATGTCACCTAGAAACCTGAGGTGACATTGCAGTCAAGACACACGGCTGAGCAAGAGAAGACACACAAGCCCACACACATGGCTCAGATCAACTATCGGAAATCAAGACCGGAGCTCATCTTGAGTGTGGTGTGATGAGAGTCACACAAACTCTGACAGATGCTAACGTGTCAGCATCATTCTGGTGGCACAATCTCTATGATCACACACATACACACACATACAAATGGGGCAATCTGCTGCCCTCCTGGAATCAGCTAGCCGCAGGGCCCCAGGACAGACATGAGTTCACTGGAGCATCTGGTCAATCCCATCTGTACTGCAATTCTGGCCAACCCCAGGCCCCAAAGGGTCTTACAAATTAGTAAGGATGGTATTTTAAAGCATGGTCCCCTCTGAGGTCAGGGACACAAGCAAGCATCCTACTTGCCCTGGTTTAAGGTGAGTACTGTTGTTCACATTCTGTTACATATCTCATTCATTTCAGTCTTTAGTTGAGCATCTTATTTAAGTTTGCCTAGTGAGTCAACAGATGAATCAAGCACAGAAGCATTACTGATATAAGTATCTGACAAAAATTTGAAATAAAAATTCTAATCCTCAAAAAATAAATGAAGAATTACTGTATTACCCAACAATTCCATTCTAAGTTACATACCTAAAAGAACTGAAGAGAGCTACGCAAACAAGTACCTGTACATCCTGCTTATAACAGCAATATTCGTATTCACAATGGTGAAAAGATGGAAAGGAAGCAATCCAAATGCACATCAATGGATGAATAGATAAACAATTGTGATATATACAAATAGTAGAATATTATTCAGTCATAAAAAGCAATGAAGTACTGATTCATACTACAATGTGAATGACTCTCAAAAGCATCATGCTAAGTGAATGAAGTAAAACACAAAAGGACAAATCAATCAAAAAAAAATCAAAAAAAAAAAAAGGACAAATCATCATGACTCCATTTATATGAAAAACCCAAAATAGGTAAATCCATAGACATAGAACACAGATTGGTGGTTTCCAGGGACAAGGGGAAGGAAATTTTATATATATATTTTATATATATTAAAATTTTATATATATATATATGTTCCTGCTTAATAGGTAGGGATTTCCTTTGGGGTGATGACAATATCTTGGAGCTAGATAGTAGAGGCACTTGTTGCACAACATTGCAAATGCGAAATGCCCCTGAATTTCTTGTTTTAAAATGGCTTTTATGTTTTGTGAATTTTACCTCAGTTTTCTTTAAAATCTCAAATTTAAAAGATTTATTCATGATATAGTTGATATTAAGATGCTAACTCAAACATAGAGTCAAGTCAACCATGATAATTTGTGGTCATATTTATGATTATTATTTCTCATAGAACAAAGTATCACTGAGAATATACCCTAAAATACATCCAGTTGGGCTAGTTTTCAGAGAAAGGAAATAACGTTGAGGGGAAGTACTGCTGAAAAAAAAAATCTAGAGGAAAAAGGAATTACATTTGTTTCTTTATTGAAGAAAGTGATCTTTTTACCAAGAATTTAACTATATTAAGCAAAAGAAACACTCCAGCAGTTGGCCTTGGAAACCATAGAATAAATAGAAATCCATTCTATAACTAAAACTTCATAAATATTATCTTACCATGATGGTCCTCAATAAAGATAATTGCTATCCATTCAGCAACAAATATATTACAACCAAAGATTTAAGGCAAGCAAGACCTACGAATTTGCTGTGTTCTTTTGTACGTTTTTCAAGAGATATTCACTGAAAAGATGAAGCAGCGATATGATTAATTCATATACGAATTTAATCTTATTACAGCCATTACCTTCTAAGTGGAGATATAATTCAAACAATGCTGTATTTCTTTTTAGACTGTTCCTATCAATTCCAGATATTAAAATAATTATTTTAAGCTGTTACAGCCCACAGGCAAAATGAAATAGCATAGGAACTATAAAGCTTTGTAAAACAAAACATATAAGTAGTCAAACTGAGCTTATCACATCCCTGCCAGATAAAGGGGCTGATCATCAGTGAAGAAATAAACACATTCATCCTGAAGGAAGGAACATTTGCATTTCTATAATGCAAAATTGCTCCTGCACTAAAAGATCATGTTGTTGAAGAAACAATGTATTTCTCCCCAAAACAATTTTTTAAAGTACTTCAATCCTTGGATTCTTTCACACAAAAATGAAACAAAAATCATCTACTTTCAGAGAATAATAAATTTTTAGGAGTAATTGTTCTTCAGCAGAGATAAAAAGCTCCACAATTAATGAGCATGATTTTCTAGATAATATTAAAAGCAATGCAATTACAGTTATGGTAATTGATATGGTTCTTACCTGATAATGATCAGGGGTCAAGAGTTTAAAACATAAAGCAAAATATGCTTCTCACTTTTTAAAGTCAAGTAGGTGATTTGAAGGTTGACTCTGTGATTGCAGACCCTGGACTCTCTTCCCTAACTGAGGTAGGAATGGGAGAGGATTGCTAAGAAATTCCACGTCCCTTCTTCTCTCATCAAATGCTCTTATCTCCCCCAAACTAGAACTGTTCTTTCCTTAGGAAAAGAGTGTAATGCTTAGTTATCTAGGCCAATGAGAGTCATGCATAACAAGGATAAATTAATTTCACAGTTAATCTTAAACTACAGGTTCAATCCCATTTTATTAGTATACTACACTCACTTAATAGACTGACTAAACAGAATCCTTCAATTAAATAAATAATCTCTTAATTCATTTAAAGTGATGGCACCTTACAAAATTGTGGAGCCCTCTCAAGGTCCCATTGGGCACTTTTGAGCCTGCCATTTAGTCCCTGCTGCTAACAGACCCCCTGACCTGGAGCCCTGTGCTATGCGTTATAAGCCCAGAAGCTAAATGCAACACAATTTAATTAGACCATTTGGGTTTTCATTTGTTTGGGTATTTATGAAACAAATTCAGGGGAGCCGGAGAATTTACCCATATGTAAGAAATAAGGAGAAAGATCATTACCTTTAATGTGACAGATAACAGGAAACTCAATGGAAAAAAAAAGCTTAAAGGGAAGTCAATTTTTTGATAACCTGGAGATCACAGTTTACTGTGCTTATAAAAGTATCTCAGATCAATTTTGAGCCTTTAATGACATGATGTGATTCTTTCTATGAACCAGAAGAAACTATGGCATGATCATATTAAAACACTGGCATATTTAAAACTCATTGAGTAAATAGGAAGATGCTAAAATTCCTATAGTCATGTATGGATGTGAGAGGTGGACTGTGAAGAAGGCTGAGCGCTGAAGAATTGATGCTTTTGAACTGTGGTGTTGGAGAAGACTCTTGAGAGTCCCTTGGACTGCAAGGAGATCCAACCAGTCCATTCTGAAGGAGATCAGCCCTGGGATTTCTTTGGAAGGAATAATGCTAAAGCTGAAACTCCAGTACTTTGGCCACCTCATGCGAAGAGTTGACTCATTGGAAAAGACTCTGATGCTGGGAGGGATTGGGGGCAGGAGGAGAAGGGAACAACAGAGGATGAGATGTCTGGATGGCATCATGGACTCAATAGACGTAGTCTGCGTGAACTCCGGGAGTTGGTGATAGACAGGGAGGCCTGGTGTGCTGCGATTCATGGGGTCGCAAAGAGTCGGACACGACTGAGCCACTGAACTGAACTGAACTGAAAATATATAAAATATGTTTTTGTTGTTCAGTTGCTCAGTTGTGTTCAACTCTTTGCAACCCCATGAACTGTAGCACGCCAGGCTTCCCTGTCCTTCACCCTCTCCCGGAGCTTGCTTAAACTCATGTCCACTGAGTCGATATAAATATATAAAATATATATTAATACATATTTAATAAAATATTTGTCCTCATAATTTTTAACAGTCAATGATATTTTTTTCCTTAATTTTAAAAGTCACTAGCATATACTCCCACTGAGCTAGAATTTCTAACCAGTTCTCAAACTGTCTTTGCCAGGAAAGAAGCACAGTACGCAGATGGTATCCATCATCCTTGTCCAAACTTTGGTTATGTTTTGTTTAATAAAATTTCACTTAAGGTTTTTTTAATGATTCCATTGATTTAAAAAGAAATGATTGGAAGTCATTTATCTGTTTCAGATAGTTTCTTGGAATTACTATAGACAAAGTTGTGTGTTGAGAAAACTGAGTCACAGAGGTTGTAATTTTTTGATGTTCCCCTGCTCCTCCCCACATGTATCCCCATTCATCCTCTTTCCTTTAAGTGTTATTCTTTTTTCTTCCATGAGTAAACCTCAGCACTATCCAGGTTTTTCCCGTTCTTGGAAAATTATCTTGATGCAGCATCACAAAGCCAAGAAACTAAGCTCACAAAACAGAAGCTTCCTTAGAGGATGAGAGAGGCGGGAACACTATACATGCTGACACATTAATTAACTGCTTGTCTCCACAGTGTCCTTGGGTATATGGGGTGCAGGAGAGAGCAGCTGAAGTCAACTGAAAGGCTTTCAGTGACAAAATGATAGAAGGGAGAAAGGGGTTTTAAGAAGCATAACTATGGGTTATTAAAAAAACAAGAATTCTTTTGGAAGTTTTTGAGAAACTGATTTGATGACAACCAATTACAATTTTTTGTCAGACTGCTATTTCTTTGAATTTATACTTAATAAAGACTGGTACTTAATAAAGACATGGTGCTCCTATTATAGGTCCAAACACACAAATGGTAGGAGCAAGAATGAAAGAAAATCTAGATGGATCCAGTCATAAAACTCTCTCGGTCCTCAGGATGCAAGTTTCTAAGGAGACTCACTGTGACTCTGAATCTATGGTGGTAGCACCAGTATATATTCAGTACTGGACTTTTCTATTGCAAAATTTGAGGTATGCTACTTATGTTTGGATAAACTTCCAATGTTCCTTTTAGAACAATAACTCATACAGGTACACACACACACACACACACTCACACCTCTTTGTTCTATGTGAACCAGGAAACGCTTATCTCTGTGTCTGACTAGTTTTTAGGGGTCAAAGAACTGAGCTAATTATTCATGAGACAAAGCATGGAAAGCTGGGCAGTGTATCTAGCATTGTCAGCAGGTTCAGGCCAAAGGGGATAGGTCAGTGTCCCACCTTATCACAGGTGAACAAAGGAATCATCCGAGAGTCTTATAAGATTCATGAGAAACGGTGAAGATAGATAGCAAGTTGTGTCTCAGTCACATAGAGAAGTGTGGTTCTTTGTGGCAAGCTGTTCCCAGAAGATGAAAGAGTGAGTGGTTTTCCTAACTGATGTTTTCAGGACCCAGGCAAAGTTCAACACTGTCAGGCTCAGTGAACTTTTGAAGATGAAAAAAACCAAGTACCTAAGACTCACACAAAAAGCACAACTTTGTTATATCACTGTAACAGAGGCTGTTGTGACTAATTAATCTCTATTAGCAAAACTCATCTGAGTAACACTTGAGAAGTTTACTACTTGCAGAAGTTGAAAAAAGGTTAATTCCTTTCCAGTGCTCAGCTATAGAATGAATGTGATGAAATCTGAGGGTATCTAACAGGCAAAAGGGCATGTTGGTGACCAAACTGTATTATATATGTCATGCAGTTCAACAACAAACAAACAAACAAAAAAAGGTTCTTTAGTAACATAGCATGGTACAGAAGAAAGAACACGGATGGACTTGGGGTTCAAATCAATCATTTATTATCATTATAACTCTGGATGATTTAACCTGTCTGTTATGGAAAAGAAGATGACTTACCTTGCAAGAGTCCCTTCATTAGAGATCATATGTACAGAGCCTTGGGAAAAGCCTGCCTGAAATGTTGTGGGTACTCCGTGATGGAACCTCACTCTGGCCAAGGCTGAGGGGTCCCACACTCAATCAGGGAATGCCCTTGCCCAGTTTGAGGAGTACTTATGCAAGTATTTCATAAGTACTTGAGTAAATCAGACTCTTTTCAGTGAATTAAATTAAAGATGTAAACCTCGGGAACTAGCAATGGTCATATCTCATGACTTGAGGGCAAAGCCTGTGCTAAGAAAGATGAATAAAGTTGAACCCAAATAAAAGTACAAGGGAAGGACTAAGAGAATCTTGACATTATTCAAGTCTTTGGTTCTAATTATCCAATTGTCCAGCTTCACCTTTCCCATAATTGGCTATGCTAAAGGCTGGGCTTCTGTAACTTATATCTCACAGAGTTCTAATTAATAAAGGCAGCAATTATTATTCTTCTAACAATAAGCAAGATGTCACAAGTAAAAGAGGGACAGCTGAGAATAAAGAGTCTCTTCCCAACTTTATCTCCTACTTAGTAATTCCATCACTAATTCTCAGCTTAGATGGCCTAACAGAAATCTAATATTAAATGTAGTTGATAGTTTTTCAAAAGATGTTTTTCTCACGTAGTTGGCTTTACCTTCTTGGTATTCTTCAAAGACTAAATTTCTTCTTGACTCTGGTTCTCATCTTCCCAGTGGAGCTTTTAAAATAAGCTAATGGTTTTGATGTACACCCAACTCAAACTGCACAGTATATTGTTATACAGCCTGTTCCATCTGGGAAACACTTAGAGATAAAGGGAATAATCTGATTATTTGCTTATATGAGTTGCTGCTCTGAAAATTAGTTTTTTAAAGCAGAAAATAAGACCATATTTAATGCTTCTTATCTTGCTTAGGCTTTTTTTAGACATTCAAAGGACTCCAACTGAATATTGACTTGTAGTAAAGCAATGCAGTATATGTAATAGAGAAATTTCAGACTATGCAAATAAGAATACATTTATGTTGGTATCCTGTACTTAGAGTTATTCTTAGGAGTTGTTTTCAGGGATTTAAGAACCAAAATAATTGGAGATAAGTATAAGTACCTTAGTACTTACTAGGAAACACTAAATTCATTCTGATTTTATATACATTGGGTAGCACTAAACATCTAAGGCCAGTTACATCTTCAACAGTAATTTGAACAGTGTCTCAGGATAGAAGGTACTTGTGAGCTAAATCACTGCAAAAAAAGAAAATGTAGCCTACATACAGGATCCCAGAAAGAATGACAACAAAAAACAGATTTATACTATTGTATACCCCTGTCATACATAAGATGTTCACTTCTGAAATGAGAGCCCTGCTATCAACAGTGGTACTTGGTTTGAGAGTTCAAAGTTGTCTGAGTTTATACATTTAGTTACCTTTAGAAAACATTTAAGTAAAATGTTTTACAACTTTCAAAACACTTGTTAGAATGTCAACATATTTTACAATTAAAATAAAATATGTAAAATCAACAGAACTTTGCCTTCTTTGTCAAAAAGTAGTTACCACTTTAATTCCTAACCAGAAGACATCAAGCATACACACACACAAAGTCCTGCCCATATCCTCTTCATCTACCAAGAGGTCACTTGCAGACAGTTCCCATTTACTGCTATGGCTTCCTGCAGCATCTCCTTACTTGAGGGCATCCTCTGACCACACAGTGGAGGTAAGGCACAGACTCAAAGTACCAGAAAGCACATGCTCCTGGAGCAGCCCTTAACTAAGGAGGGTAGAAGGTGGCAGATAACCTAAAATTCCTTATCACTCAAGGTGACACTCGGAATCTCAGTCCATCCTATTGTGAAGGGTAGAACGTATCCTTCCTCCCTTTCCTGTCTCATTTCCCCAGTCCCTAATAGTGCCTCCCACAGAAGCTGCTGCTGCTGCTGCTAAGTCACTTCAGTCGTGTCCGACTCTGCGCGACCCCGAAGATGGCAGCCCGCCAGGCTCACCTGTCCCTGGGATTCTCCAGGCAAGAACACTGGAGTGGGTTGCCATTTCCTTCTCCTACTTGCCCCCAAATCCTGGTCTCAGCATACGCTTTGAAGAAAACCTACACAAAAACCATCTCCAAACAGCTATTTTCACTCTGCATTGCTCTCTTCCCTTCTTACTACCACCTCCTTGCTTTAAACCCCTGATTTGTATAAAGAAAGCTTATCTGTATCATTCATTTAAAAAATAGTTGATCTCTATTACATTGAGAAGAGAGACCCAGAAATCATGGACTATCCCCTTTGTTATCAAAGAACTTCACTTCTAGCAATGGACCCACACAAACACAGACACACCTGGAAGTCAGATTATAAAATAGCAGTTAGATTCTTCTCATAAATATATGAAGACTACCCAATTGTATCTGTAAAGCTGAATAAACGATAAAGGCATTCCTAGATAGATTTGCTCAATCAATACTTATTCACGGAGGAACAGATAAGAGAATGAATGAATGGCTACTTTTCAGTTGTGTAACTAAGCACATGAGTCACGAAAGCAAGATAAAAATTAGAAAAGACGTAGAATTGAACATAAGGGCCCAAGTAGAAGAGCCTGGCTCAAGCTATATCACTGACAATCTATCACACACATCACATCATTATGGCTTCACCTCAAATCAAGAGTGTCAGACAAGCCAGCACAAAGAGCCCTGGCCCACAAGTCAAGACAGCTGAACCAGAGATCAAGCTTACCCGTGGTCTGCTGCTGCTGCTCCTGCTGCTAAGTTGCTTCAGTCGTGTCCGACTCTGTGCGACCCCATAGACGACAGCCCACCAGGCTCCGCCGTCCCTGGGATTCTCCAGGCAAGAACACTGGAGTGGGTTGCCATTTCCTTCTCCAATGCATGAAAGTGAAAAGTGAAAGTGAAGTCGCTCAGTCGTGTCTGACTCTTCACAACCCCATGGACTGCAGCCTACCAGGCGCCTCCGTCCATGGGATTTTCCAGGCAAGAGTACTGGAGTGGGTTGCCATTGCCTTCTCTGCACCAGTGATCTAACATTCGGCAAATCACAGTCTCTACTGGGATAAATGCTGGAGTGATCCTTGTGCCTTACAGATGACTATTAGGAAGAAATGAAAACAGCCTTGAAAATGTAGTTAATTAGGTTCTACACCCAATGTAATTACCTGAAGGCCTTCAGTTCTATTTACTTTCTTGAAAGAAATAGGATAATGCATACTCTTGGCCTGGGAATTTGGGAGGTTTTACCAGTAGAACATTTTATTCAAATTGAACTCTTAGGTATATACTCAATTTATATATGTTCATCATTCAATCAACAAATATCTTTTGTGAACCAGGTGTTGTTCAAAGTATGGGAGATACAGCAGTGAACACAACAGACAGAGACTCAGACTTCATGGAATTTGCAATTAAAATAAGCACTCCTGTTGAAGTGTATTCTGAGCTGGGAGAGGCAAGGGGAACAGTCCCTGAGGCTCTTCAGTGCACAAGAGAATCATCTGCAGCGCTTGTGTGCCTGTAGGTTTCCCTGCCTCCCCATTCCTCCAGCATCTGATTCTCTGGGGCTCAGGAAAGGAAATCAGAACATCCACCAAGTACCCCAGGATATTTGATGCAAGAGATACAGACTACATTGCCCTCGAGTTTCCTATGGCACAGTTCACAAACTGCGTGCCTAGATGATTTCGCTAGGAGCCAGCCTTTAGAATTTGACTCTCAGATGGTTATCAATAACCATACTGGATGCATGCCCCCACTGAACTAGAAACTGGGGAAATTACCAAGTTTAATAAGAGAGATACTTTGTGCCAGTCATAGTTAAATAAAAACAAAGTACTTTAGGTCTAATATACTAGACACTAAAAGTATTCCTAAGAATAAACTGGACAAATGAATACTTGTTAGTTGCTCACCAAGCATTTGGCACACACCTGGTACGCTTACTCTAGGTATCCTAAGTGTATATTCCTGCTAGTGTTTCCTACTCCTAAGTGGTTGTTCATAAATACAGTAACTGTGACTTATAGTAGTCTTTGCATCCATAGTGCTACCACAGTACTTGTCACATGGTAAATACTAAATGCTTGTGAATAAATGAGGCAATAAACAAATGAACAAATTAATTGACAAGTAAATAAACCCAGCCTGTCTTGCACTAGTTTATCTGGCAAATGATCTTCTGCATGATATCAAACTTCTCTTCCGAATCTCTAATGCTAATATTGAAAGAAGAAAAAGCAGAAATAAAAAGAAAAACCATACAAATATTAATGTTGCTTCCAAAAATGTGCCCCTCAAAATTGTAGAATGCTCTTTACCATGTGACTTGCATGTCCTGGATTTTATTTCAAATTAAACCTGCAAAAATATATCTATCAAAAAAGAAAGCATGATGTACTAAGGCAGTTTATAAGAGTTTCTTGGTCCTCCAACACTAGAGTCATACAAAGTTTCCATAGCACATCCTTTTTCTACTGCAAAAACTTTCAACCTATAAAGTAATTCCAAGAATTTTATAATGATGACAACTGTGATGATGAGATTTGGAAGAAGGCTCCATTTTCTTAGGTATTGCTTCCCTCTGCTGGACAGTATTAGAAGTTCCCATACATAAATGGGATAATTGTACATAATTTTCCAGATTCTGGCTCAGAAGGAACATTTAAAGTTATTTTTACTAGTCAAACTCAGGGCTAAGATAAGACTAAAGATCAGTATTTAATTTTTCTTTTTGCATAAGGCTTCACTTAGCACAGAATTGTTACTGATCCTGTCTTCATTCAAAACTGGATACTTTGCTCACTGTGAATTATTCTGCACTAAATTCAGTTTTTTAAACATTGCATTAAAACATTATCATGAGTATTGTCTTTTTGGATCCTCTTAAAATTTTCACAGAATATGAGGGCCTCACATCCCTCAACCCAGTCCCAGCTCTGACTAAAACACTCCTTCTCCAGGTTGTTGACCAGAGGTACCTGAACAATTCAGAGACACCTCACTAGGTCAAGGTTCCCTAAGCTAGGCTCCCACGGGGCCAGGTGCCTCTCCTAGCATAACTGCTGGATAAACATCCATCTCCCACTCCAGACTCAGATCTCTATGAAGGTGGGAACCATAGCTGGTATTTGTTCTAAGCACAGGATTTCCAGCCCCTAGCCCAGACCTGGCACATCATAAAACTCCATAAAATACAAGCTGAATGAAAGGATAAACAATACCACCAGAAAAAGAAGGAAGAACTGTGTAATAGACTTTTCCATCTCTGGAAGATCATACCATAGAGCAAGATAATGATAATAAGAACAACCACGGCCATTCACTGATTGCTTATTACACAGCAGACACTGTGCTAAGTAATATATGATGCCACTTAATCCACACAACAGTCTTACGACACAAATACCTTTATCATCCACATTACAGCAGAGGAAGAATCTAAGACTTAGAGAAATACAGAAGCTGGAAACATTTATTTCTGAAGCTTTCACATTGGTTCTAGAGCTTTTCCTCCATAACACTTCTATATATCACATATAAATAATTCCAACTCCCACCAAAAATAAAAGTGTTATATATCTGCTGAAAGGCACTACAGTAGGATCTTCAAGAGATAAAAAGAAAAAGTACAACACATTTCTCTCTGGAATCCTCAGTCTAGGAGGATTTTTCAAGTATGCAAATGATCATTTAAAATATATGGCTCAGTAAGGTGAAGGTCATAAGAGAAGGTGTAAGTGGAAATTCAAACGACAGAATGGTTATAATCTGGTTGGAGGGATTGAGAATCCCCTCATAGGAGGTGGCAGCATGTCAAATATGCCTTGAAGGAGGGATGAAATATTAACAGGCAGAATTATGGGGGAGAGAGAGGGAGAGTAATTTACAAAGAAGCAAGAGTCCAAAGGCAATAAGAGAAACAGGAGCATGTGTGTGAGTGTGTGTGTATGTGTGTGTGCACGTGTAGTGTGTATTAAAAGGAGAGCTCCAGTTTGCCTGCAACACAGGGTGCATGTAGAAAACAAAAGGACATAGGGCAGGGAGGCAGACTGGAACATATTACCCAGGGCTCTTTATGCCAAGCTGAGTGATCTGTATTTAAGTATTTCTTACTAGAAAGAAATAAGATTTTTGTGCAGGACTTTCCTCTCTACTGAAAGCTCAAACCCTCGTCCTATACTGAAAGCCAGCGATTCATGGTGCTAGGAGTTCCTTAGGCCAACAAAGATACTCATCCATCCCAGGCGTTGCTACTTCTAAACTTTGTTATCTGCTGGGACCACAAAGGTGCGTGTAGGGGTCTGGAAGCATAGGTGAGGGTGACCCCTGGTGGCCGCTCAGCAGACTAAGGCAGTGGTGGAAGCAGCCGCCACCTCCCTTTCCATCCACTGCTCCACCTGGGCCTGGGTTGGAAACAGAACAAGCAGTGGTCAGTCGCCTTGTGGTGGCATTGCTGGGGAGATCTGGGACTTTGGGTCCCCAGGTCTCACCATGTGGGAGGTGCTAACATCTGCATATACACCCAACACAGGCAATTCTGGCCACAACAAAGCCAATGAAAAAGTTCTTGGAAAGACCTTGATGTGGTTCCCCATGTAAAGTCATGGCTCCAAATGGAACATGATTTAGTCAGTGATAGTTACAAAAAATATTCCTCTAAAATAAACAAACAATTTAGTGATTATTTGAACCAGATGAACAATTTACACCAGAATTTATAGCACTTATTTTATGACATAAAATTTAGTTTAGAGAATAAGAAATACATTTCTCATTTTCTTATTCACTTGTGTATGTATATAAGCATAGCAGTTGTTGACAGTTTCAAATATCACTCAGGTTTACAGGCATTCTTTTCCATGGAGACAGGGAGCTGTTGAGGAGGGCCTGAGCAATGAATGAAGGTATATAAAGACTAACCTCCCTCCTACATAGTGGCTGACCCAGCCTGGGTGTAGCTCTGACCTTTAGCTCCTACCCCACTGAGCTCTGTGCTATGACCTTCGCCCAACTCCCCTGAGTCACATGTTGGTATAACATGTGTCCAGCTCGCATTTTCCTTCATAGCTGGAAGAGACTGTAACCAGAACATAGAAGCTCTATTGACTGATAAACTTATCAAAAGGTTAGGTAAGATGTAGTCGTTCATTTTCAAACAGGTAATTATTGAAGGCTTGCTATGTGCCAGACACTGTGCTAGACTCTGGGGACATACTACTGAGTGACAGGTAAGTATCTAAGGAGGAAGGACACCAACCGAGCTGTAGAGGATAGGAAAAGCCTTCCAGAGAAAGTGCTGTCGATGCTGAAACCTGAGAGATGAAAGAACACTAACTGGACTCCAGAACTGCTGGGAAAGAGACAGGAAGGAGAAAGGAAAGGAGGAGAGCAGAAAGAATGACAGGCAAAGGCCTTGGGGGAGAAACAAGAGGGGAGGTGGGGAAGCATGGTCCTCGGGGGGACTGTGACTGTTTTAAGTCTGGAATATCGAACACAGTGGGAAGTAGTAAGACTAGGGTGCTAGGCAAGGTCCAGTTCACAAAGGGCCTGGCAAGCAATTAGGAGATCTGAGTTTCATCATGACAGTAATGGAGGGACACAGAAAAGATTCAAGAGAGGAGTGACATGATCAGGTTTGCACTTGAGAACGGGCAGCAAAAAGACTGGATGGGACCCAGGCAGACTAGAAGCAGGGAGACAAGTAAGAAGGTCAACAGGGTGAAAGGAAATGGTGTCCAGAATTTAATTACCACAGGAGTTAAGAAGTAGTTATTTTAAACACTGTTTATTAGGAAGAATCGAAAAACCTTGGTGACCGATGGATGGTGTTACAGACCAAATATTTGTGTTTCCCCACAATTCATGTTGAAGCCCCAATCCCAGTGTGCCTAGATTTGGAGACAGAGCCTCTAAGGAACTAATTAAGGTTAAATGGGGTCATAAGGATGACCTGATCTGATGAGATTAATGTCTTTATAAGAAGAGATACCAGAGAGAGTTTTCTCTGCCTCTCTGTCTCTCTGTATGTTTCTCTGTCTCCCCCTCCCCCCTTTATGAGCACACAGTGAAAAGGCAGCCATCTGCAAGCCAGGAGGAGTGTTCTCACCAAAAACAAAATCTGGCAGTGCCCTGATCTTGGACTTTCCAGCCCAAAAAATTTTGAGAGAATAAATTTCTGTTGTTTACACCACCCAGAAACTTACTGTGGTATTTTGGTACAGCAACTTAAGCAGACTAATACAGATGGGGATGAAGGGAAGGGAAGGGAAGGAGTTAAAGGGAATATCCAGGGCTCTAGCTTGGTCTGGATACCAGCCACTGACAGAGACGCATACAACAAACAGGCTTATAGAGAAGGAGGTTCAGTTCTGTCCAGGTCAAGTTTGAGACATTACAGGATATGCTTGTGGAGATGTCCAGTGTGCAGTCAGACACAGATGTGGAGCTCAAAAGAAAAAGTTATACCAAAGATGCAGATTCAAGAATTAGCACAGAAGTAACAAAGGTTTAAAAATAAATGAGATCTCTCAGGAAGAATAAGAGAATGAATGACAAGGAAAAAAAAAAACTAATGACATAAGACAAAAGATTACCACTATTTAATGATTGGGAAAAGGAAAAAGAAGACCTCTTAAGAAAGATTAAAAGAGAAAGGAAAAAAATCCAAGAAACCATGGCGGAAAATAGAATGAGAAAGAAGACTAGAGATCTCATCAAGAAAATTATAGATACCAAGGGAAAATTTCATGCAAAGATGGGTACAATAAAGGACAGAAATGGTAGGGACCTAATAGAAGCAGAAGATAATAAGAAGAGATGGCAAGAATACACAGAAGAACTGTACAAAAAAAGATCTTAATGGCCCAGATAACCATGATGGTGTGATCACTCACCTAAAGCCAGACATCCTGGAATGTGAAGTCAAGTGGACCTTAGGAAGCATCACTACAAACAAAGCTAGTGGAGGTGATGGAATTCCAGTGGAGCTATATCAAATCCTGAAAGATGATGCTGTGAAAGTGCTGCACTCAATATGCCAGCAAATTTGGAAAACTCAGCAGTGGCCACAGGACTGGAAAAGGTCAGTTTTCATTCCAATCCCAAAGAAAGGCAATGCCAAAGAATGTTCAAACTACCTCACAACCACTCTCATCTCACACGCTAGCAAAGTAGTGCTCAAAATTCTCCAAGCCAGGCTTCAACAGTACATGAACTGTGAACTTCCAGATGTTCAAGCTGGATTGAGAAAAAGCAGAGGAACAAGAGATCGAATTGCCAACATTCTTTGGATCATCGAAAAAGCAAGAGAATTGCAGAAATTCTGCTTTATGATTACATCAAAGCCTTTGACTGTGTAGATCATAACAAACTATGGAAAATTCTGAAAGAGATGGGAATACCAGACCACCTGACCTGCCTCCTGAGAAGTCTGTATGCAAGACAAGAAGCAACAGTTAGGACAAGACAAGGAACAACAGACTGGTTCCAAACTGGGAAAGGAGCACGTCAAGGCTGTATTTTGTCACTCTGCTTATTTAACTTATATGCAGAGTACCTCATGTGAAATGCCAGGCTGGATGAAGCACAGCTGGAATCAAGACTGCCGGGAGAAATATCAATAACCTCAGATATGCAGCTAACACCATCCTTATGGCAGAAAGAGAAGAGGAACTAAATAGCCTCTTGATGAAAGTGAAAGAGGAGAGCAAAAAAAATTGGCTTAAAACTCAACATTCAGAAAACTAAGATCATGGCATACGGTCCCATCATTTCATGGCAAATAGATGGGGAAACAATGGAAACAGTGAGAGACTTTTATTTTGGGGGACTCCAAAATCACTGCAGGTGGTAAACGCAGCCATGAAATTTAAATATCCTTGCTCCTTGGCAGAAAAGGTATGACAAACCTAGACAGCATATTAAAAAGCAGAAATATTACTTTGCTGACAAAGGTCCATCTAGTCAAAGCTGTGATTTTTCCAGTAATCATGTGTGGATGTGAGAGTTGGAGTATAAAGAAAGCTGAGTGCCGAAGAACTAATGCTTTTGAACTGAGGTGTTGGAGAAAACTCTTAAGAGTCCTTTGGACTGCAAGGAGATCAAACCAGTCAATCCTAAAGGAAATCAGTCCTGAATATTCATTGGAAGGACTGATGCTGAAGCTGAAACTCCAACACTTTGGCCACCTGATGCAAAGAACTGACTCCTTGGGAAAGACCCTGATGCTGAGAAAGACTGAAGGCAAGAGGAGAAGGGGACAACAGAAGATGAGATGGTTGGATGGCATCACCAACTCAATGGACATAAATTTGAGGAGGCTCCAGGAGTTGGTGATGGGCAGGGAAGCCTGGCGTACTGCAGTCCATGGGGTCGCAAAGAGTCAGACATGACTGAGCAAATGAACTGAACTTAATGGTGGAGAAAGTAAAAGAGAGGGGGAAGTCAAGGAGAAGGGCATGAGTAACAGGGCCAGATGTTAATGAGAGGCAGAGTTAGGCAAGGACAAAGAAGGGAACCAAGGATCAAGCAGCAAGGTAGATGCTCATGACCTGGAAAAGAGGGTCAGCACCTAGGGTGCAGAGTTAGGGGCTGAATATGCAGAATAAGGTCTTCCCTGGTGGCTCAGCTGGTAGGGAATCTGCCTGCAACGTGGGAGACCTGGGTTCGCTCCCTCAATTGGGAAGATTCCCTGGAAAAGGGAACGGCTACCCACTCCAGTATTCTGGCCTGGAAAATTCCATAGATTGTATAGTCCATGGGGTCACAAACAGTCTGACATCACTGAATGACTTTCACTCACTCACTTATGCAGAATAAACTCTAAGAAAAATGGAGGTAAAACAACATGAGAAATGAGATCAATACATATTTGCAGATTTTTTACCCTTGAGTTGTAATTTTTTTAATAGATGTAAATAGTAGGACAGAGTTCATTACTGCAGGCATAAAGAGATACTTTATTTGTGCAATGCTATTTTTTAAATTAAGTAACTTGGCAGGTTAGAAATGAAGTCACATTTCAACCTCTTGTGGAACTAGATTGGTATATTTTGTTCAGATTAGGTTTTAATAGAAACGAAGCCTTGTGAATCCCTGAACTTTCAAAACTGATTTCCATTTATTTGTAAAGTAGCTTGAGAACAACTATAAATGCATTCTGAAGCCAGGCAAAATCCAGAAAATCTGCCTCTGTTGTTGGAATGTTGGTTATTGTTATTTGGAGATGATAATATTCTGCACATAATCAAAGTATCTTATTGACCCAGAACCTGACTAATCTATGGTTAAGACAGAAATCTCTGAGTCTAGGAAGAAACCAACCCTATCCCTCTCTTTCATCTTCTCCCTCCTTTTGTTCCTCATCCAAATGTGAAGAGCCCTAAATCAGCAGCCAGCAACATCACAGCTACTGTCATTTTGAGGTGACTCCGTCTACCTGCACATTTTAATTCCTCTGAAAGAAGTCCTTTCCTGCTCGCAAATCCCCAGATGAAATGAAGATTCTATCACTCTCCTCCTCTCTCCAAATTCTAGAACATGGTCCATCTCAGACCTTCATACTTTCCTTCTGAATCTCTTCTGCCCTGTCCAAGTCTAGCCAGATGCTACCCTGTCTTTATGCATGAGACTTAAGTCTTTACAGAGGCTTAATTTCGAAAATAAAAGTTAAGGTCAACACTGTGTCTACCTATCCCCATGGCATGAAGGTGAATTTCATAACACATCAAGCTGACACAGAGGTACAAAATCTATGGAGGCAGGGGAAGAACAGCATAGGGAAGAACATTAGATTATCTTTCCAAATATTATCTCTTAAGCAAATAAAAGAAAGAAGGAAAGAATAGGGCAGGGAGAAGCAGTTGGATATAATAAGAATAAAAGCATCCACCAACTAACACCATAATCACTGGGGACAATTGTGGTATCAGTTCAGTTCAGTTTAGTCGCTCAGTCATGTCCGACTCTTTGCAACCCCACAAACTGCAGCACACAAGGCCTCCCTGTCCATCACCAACTCCCAGTGTCCACCCAAACCCATGTTCATCAAGTCAGTGATGCCATCTGACCACCTCATCCTCTATTGTCCCCTTCTCCTCCTGCCCTCAATCTTTCCCACCATCAGGGTCTTTTCAAATGAGTCAGCTCTTCACACCAGGTGGCCAAAGTATTGCAGTTTCAGCTTCAACATCAGTCCTTCCAATGAACACCCAGGACTGATCTCCTTTAGGATGGACTGGTTGGATCTCCTTGCAGTCCAAGGGACTCTCAAGAGTCTTCTCCAACACCACACTTCAAAAGCATCAATTCTTTGGTGCTCAGCTTTCTTTATGGTCTAACTCTCACATCCATACCTGACCACTGGAAAAACCATAGCCTGGACTAGATGGACCCTTGTTGGCAAAGTAATGTCTCTGCTTTTCAATATGCTAGCTATTTGGTCATAACTTTCCTTCCAAGGAGTAAGTGTCTTTTAGTTTCATTGCTGCAATCACCATCTGCAGTGATTCTGGAGCCCAGAAAAATAAAGTCAGCCACTGTTTCCACTGTTTCCCCATCTATTTGTCATGAAGTAATGGGACTAGATGCCATGATCTTCATTTTCTGAATGTTGAGTTTTAAGCCAATGTTTTCATTGTCCTCTTTCATCAAGAGGCTCTTTAGTTCTTCTTCAGTTTCTGCCATAAGGGTGGTATCATCTGCATATCTGAGGTTATTGATATTTCTCCCGGCAATCTTGATTCCAGCTTGTGCTTCATCCAGCCCAGTGTTTCCCATGATGTACTCTGCATATAAGTTAAATAAGCAGGGTGACAATATACAGCCTTGACGTACTCCTTTTCCTATTTGGAACCAGTCTATTGTTCCATGTCCAGTTCTAACTGTTGCTTCCTGACCTGCATACAGATTTCTCAAAAGGCAGGTCAGATGGTCTGGTATTCCCATCTCTTTCAGAATTTTCCACAGTTTATTGTGATCCACACAGTCAAAGGCTTTGGCATAGTCAATCAAGCAGAAATAGATGTTTTTCTGGAACTCTCTTGCTTTTTTGATGCAAAAAGCAATTTGATCTCTGGTTCCTCTCCCTTTTCCAAAACCAGCTTGAACATCTGGAAGTTCACAGTTCATGTATTGCTGAAGCCTGGCTTGGAGAATTTTGAGCATTACTTTACTAGCATGTGAGATGAGAGCGATTGTGCAGTAGTTTGAGCATTCTTTGGCATTGCCTTTCTTTGGGATTGGAATGAAAACTGACCTTTTCCAGTCCTGTGGCCACCGCTAAGTTTTCCAAATTTGCTGGCATATTGAGTGCAGCACTTTCACAGCATCATCTTTCAGGATTTGAAATAGCTCTACTGGAATTCCATCACCTCCACTAGCTTTGTTTGTAGTGATTTGTTCATTTGTGTTTGTAGCTTTGTTCGCATTCCAGGATGTCTGGCTCTAGGTGAGTGATCACACCATCACGATTATCTGAGTCGTGAAGATCTTTTTTGTACAGTTCTTCTGTGTATTCTTGCCACCTCTTCTTAATATCTTCTGCTTCTGTTAGGTCCCTACCATTTCCGTCCTTTATTGAGCCCATCTTTGCAAGAAATGTTCCCTTGGTATCTCTAATTTTCTGGAAGAGATCTCTAGTCTTTCCTGTTCTATTGTTTTCCTCTATGTCTTTGCATTAATCGCTGAGGAAGGCTTTCTTATCTCTCCTTGCTATTCTTTGGAACTCTGCATTCAAATGGGTATATCTTTCCTTTTTTCCTTTGCTTTTCGCTTCCCTTCTTTTCACAGCTATTTGTAAGGCCTCCTCAGACAGCTGTTTTGCTTTTTTGCATTTCTTTTTCCCAGGGATGGTTTTAATTCCTGTCTCCTGTACAATGTCATGAACGTCCTCCATCTTGGAACAATCCCACCATACTTTTCATCTGTGTGCTTGCCTGGTGGCTCAGACAGTAAAGAATCTGCCTGGAATGCAGGAGAACTTGGTTCAATCTCTGGGTTGAGAAGAAGCATATTTATTTAGTATTGCTTGGGTGAAAAACAAAATTTTTTTTAAAGAGTTGTCTGAAAAATGCTAAATATGTGAAATTTGTTAAATAAAAATGTAAAAGCTGTTAAATAGGCAAAAAGAATTAACATTTTATCAAGTAAATTTATATGTGAAAATATAATTTTATGCCAGTAAATATTAGTCTACAACAGTATTTGAAATGGCTGAAAAATTTTATTAGGTAAATTTAACATAATCTGTTTTAAAATTCCCAGCTCTTGGAAACTCAGTGTATTTTTTTTCCAAATTTCATTGTTATAAATAATATAATGGATAAACATTCTTCTGGTTAAGTCTCCTAGGAGGTTTTTCATGTACAAGGATTATCTTTGACCTGAAGCTAGATCCCAATTCTGAATCCCAAGCTAATATTTTTTTCTCTTTGCCAAAGGGGGAGATTTATAGAGCACATTAGATTTTCCATACATGAGTGAGTGAGTGAAGTCATTCAGTCATGTCCAACTCTTTGTGACCCCATGAACTGTAGCCCACCAGGCTCCTCCATCCGTGGGATTCTCCAGGCAAGAATACTGGAGTGGGTTGCCATTTCCTTCTCCAGGGGATCTTCCCAACCCAGGGATCAAACCCAGGTCTCCCGCATTGCAGGCAGATGCTTTAACCTCTGAGCCACCAGGGAAGCCCATTTTCCATACATAGGTCTGCACAAATACAGAAAAGAACATGCCAAGATTCCTACGAACACATACATAGAAGTTTATATTGATTGCCATTGATTGCCCAGCTCAAATAAGTGCAATTCTCACTCCAGAGTAACTGACTGACAGTTTATTAAATAACATGCTTTCTGAGACATACAGTCAAGAAAAAATGCAGTTCTTGTCTAACTTATATGGTCCTAATGACTTGGATCAGGAATCTCTTCTGACTCAAAATCTGTGGGTCAGAATCTCTTCAAAAGTTTTTCAGATAATTTCTCTGGTGGGCCAGTGGCTAAAACTCTGTGCTCCCAATGCAGGGGACCTAGGTTCGATCCCTGATCAGGGAACTAGATCCCACATGTTGCAACTAAACAGCCTGTATACCATAAGAACGATTAAAGATCCTGGGTGTCGCAACTAAGACTTTGTGCAACCAAATAAATATTTTTCAAATAAAAAAATCAAAATGTAGATATTTTTTAAAAAGAATTTTCCAACTTTCAT
Source organism: Budorcas taxicolor (assembly GCF_023091745.1). NCBI lineage: Eukaryota > Metazoa > Chordata > Mammalia > Artiodactyla > Bovidae > Budorcas > Budorcas taxicolor. Next base: position 54,214,635 of record NC_068917.1, on the reverse strand, counting down.
AACTTAACCAATTGGCGGGGTGCAGGGGGAACTGTGTTATGCTTGTGCACCAAAAAAATGCATAGCTCTAATTTTTCTGCCTTTATCTTTGTCTCTTTATTGACTCATAAAGGTAATTAACATGGAAAAACTCTGGTGAACCATATGGCAACAGTGTTCAGCACTAACAATGTTACATACACACTCACACACATACGCATATGTTACCTGGGTAACTGCACACAGAAGTACAAATGAATCTGATGGCAAATGTAACTGAAGCAAGATTTCATGGCCTTTGAAAGGCTTACAATCTACTATGAATAGAAAACACTGAATGTGTTTTCATATATGGAGGAATAAATGGCCTCAAATCCTATTTCCAATTCAAATGTAACATTTTCCTGAGAAGCATAGGCTGCCAAGCAGAATGCTGTGTCTTAAACAAGTTTTCTATAGATGCTACCAATCTATTTCAAATCCGACACATTCCCTTAGATTCTCTCTCTAGCAGTTCACATAAAATATACAGCATATTAATGTAATTTATCCATCTTGTTCAAGAAGGATAGAGCAAGGTTTATATCAATTCTGTCAAGAGAGTACAGAATTGGTAAGGTGAATTGATTTCCCATTTACCGTCTCTGGAGACGATTTCCTTGAAAATGAGATGTGTTTGGATTTAACCTTCATGAATAGCAAATCAATGACCATTTCACTTTCCTTCATTCTCTTCATAAGGAGGCAGCATGGACCGGCTCCCTAGCCATGGAGAAGTGGTAATGCCAGAGGAGCTACTGCTGATTAAGGAACCACTTTTTCCTGTGGTCACGTACGGTTGTGAGCATTGGACTGTGAAGAAGGCTGAGTGCCGAAGAATTGATGCTTTTGAAGTGTGGTGTTGGAGAAGACTCTTGAGAGTCCCTTGGACTGCAAGGAGATCCAACCAGTCCATTCTGATGGAGATCAGCCCTGGGATTTCTTTGGAAGGAATGATGCTGAAGCTGAAACTCCAGTACTTTGGCCACCTCATGTGAAGAGTTGACTCATTGGAAAAAACTCTGATGCTGGGAGGGATTGGGGGCAGGAGGAGAAGGGGATGACAGAGGATGAAATGGCTGGATGGCATCACTGACTGGATGGACATGAATCTGAGTGAACTCTGGGAGTTGGTGATGGACAAGGAGGCCTGGTGTGCTGTGATTCATGGGGTCACAAAGAGTTGGACACAACTGAGCTGAACTGAACTAGTATATAGCTGCCATACCACAACCCACACATCACTAGTAAATTTCAGAAACTATAATGTCTGCTACTATGTAAGCCAAAAGCAGAAAATGTCACATTTCCTCTCACTTTGAAATCTCACAAATGCCTCTTAATGACAGAACCTAAGAGGAGAGCAGCTGGCAAAAGGGCCTGAGAAATGTGGTTTGCAGACTTCCAGATGCAGCAGTAGAGGACCAAGTGTAAATGAGGAAGCATTCAGCTTTGATAAATAAGTGCCATATTTATTAAAAAGAAAAAAAGGCAGAAAAACAAAGTAGAATTAAGGAATTCAGAGGAAACATAATACAGGGAATAGGAAACAAACAGCACTTATTAAAGTAATAATCAACACCTTTAAATAAATAAGAGAAGGCATAGCCTTCATACATCAAGACACTCTTAAGGGGAATTTCAAAAAGAAAATGGTAGAGTTCTTGAAAAAAACCAAAATGTTTTTAAAAATTCATAAGATGGTTGGGAAGGGAAGATTAAGTCAAAAATCCACCCCCCACTTTTTTTAAATACTGATAGGAAGTAGAGGAAAGACAGGAAAATCAGAGCATATTTTTGAGGAGTTTGTCATCTGAAATAGGAATTTCAAAAAAGAGAATATCAACAAAAAAATAGTGGAGAGGAAGCTATAAAAGATATAATAGAAGAAATTTTCTCAGAATTGAAGAAAATAAACCTATAATTTGAAGAGGCCCATGAAGTACCCCAAGATACCAAGCACTTCATCATAAAATTTAGCATACCAGAAACAAAAAGATCATAGTTTAAATAGACAAAAAAAGAGGGCACAACAAAGATTCAGGAATAAGAATGCCATCAGACATCTAAAAAGCAAAAATAAAGGGAAGAGGCATAGAAAATATCATCAAAATTCTGAGGAAGAAATACTTTCCAGCTTAGAGTTCTTTCCCATTTACATTATCAAACAAGGCATAAAGAATTTTTAAAACACAAGGTACTCTTCAGGTAACCTCTCTCTCAAGAACTGTTTCCCAGAAAGCTATTCGAGTGTAAATTCCAGCCAAAGAAAGGAGCAAACCATGAAGCCACAAGAGGGCTTCTCTGGGGGCTCAGCAGTAAAGAATCCACTGAGGAGATCCAGGTTCAATCCCTGATCCAGGAAGATCCTACATATAGCGGAGCAACTAAGCTTATGGACCAGAACGATTGACCCTGTGCTCTGTACAGTATTTGTGCCACAATTACTGAAGCTAGTGCACCCTAGAGCCTGTGCTCTGCAGCAAGAGAAGCCACCACAATGAGAAGCTGGAGCACCACAGCTAGAGAGTAGCCCCCGTTCGCAGCAATGAGGACTCAGCACAGCCAAAGCTAAGAAAATTAAATTGAAACAAAAGAAGTCACAAGATACAAAAAAGAAGAAGCTAAACAATGAGAGAGGAGAGGAAATTTGGAAGGAGTGGTTTCTTGGTGAGCAGTTCTTCAACAGCCTAGAGGCAACCAGCCCAGACTGGAGGAGTGGGATGAAAGGCTCCAAAAGAGCTGTTTGCATGGTGGTGCTGCGCTATGCTTAGTCGCTCAGTGGTATCCAACTCTTTGCCACCCCATGGATTGTAGGCTGCCAGGTTTTTTTGCTCATGGGGATTCTCTAGGCAAGAATACTGGAGTGGGTTGCTATGCCCTCCTCCAGAGGATCTTCCTAACCCAGGGATTGAAATAGGTCTCCCTCATTGCAGGCAGATTCTTTACCCTCTGAGTCACCAGGGAAACCCATGAATACGGGAGTGGGTAGCCTATCTCTTCTCCAGGGGATCTTCCCAACCGAGGAATCAAACCGATGTCTCCGGCATTGCAGCTGGATTCTTTATCAGCTGAGCAATCAGGGAAGCCCTTTCATGGTGGGGGTAAAGCTAATAGATTATCTGATGAGTGTAGCTCTGCAAGAAAGACATGTACATTCTGAAAAAAATGTTTGGGAAAGAAGTAATAATAGACACATATGATAAAACATAGCCATCATAAACTTTAGGTGAAGAAACTGTAAGGAACTACAATCATATTACATTTTATGATAGTTTATGTATGAACAATCATCTCACATGCTAGTAAAGTAATGCTCAAAATTCTTCAAGCCAGGCTTCAGCAATACATGAACCGTGAACTTCCAGATGTTCAAGTTGGTTTTAGAAAAGGCAGAGCAAAACAGAGATCAAATTGCCAACATCCACTGGATCATCAAAAAAGCAAGAGAGTTCCAGAAAAACATCTATTTCTGCTTGATTGACTATGCCAAAGCCTTTGACTATGTGGATCACAATAAACTGTGGAAAATTCTTAAAGAGATGGGAATACCAGGCCATCTGACCTCTTGAGAAATCCGTATGCAGGTCAGGAAGCAACAATTAGAACTGGATATGGAACAACAGACTGGTTTCAAATTTGGAAAAGAGTACTTCAAGGATATATATTGTCACTGTGCTTATTTAGGGCTTCCCTGATGGCTCAGAGGGTAAAGCATCTGCCTACAATGCAGGAGACCCAGGTTCAATCCCAGGGTCGGGAAGATCCCCTGGAGAAGGAAATGGCAACCCACTCCAGTATTCTTGCCTAGAGAATCCCCTGGACAGAGGAGCCTGGTGGGCTACAGTCCATGAGGTCACAAAGAGTTGGTATATGTAGAGTACATCATGAGAAATGCTGGGCTGGAAGAAGCACAAGTTAGAATCAAGATTGCTGGGAGAAATACCAATAACCTCAGATATGCAGATGACACCACCCTTATGGCAGAAAGTGAAGAAGAACTAAAAAGCCTCTTGATGAAAGTGAAAGGGTAGACTGAAAAAGTTGGCTTAAATCTCAACATTCAGAAAACTAAGATCATGGTATCTGGCCCCATCACTTTATGGCATATATGCAGAAACAGAGGCTGACTTTTTGGGGCTCCAAAATCACCATAGATGGTGACTGTAGCCATGAAATTAAGACACTTACTCCCTAAAAGGAAAGTTATGACCAACCTAGACAGCATATTAAAAAGCAGAGACATTACTTCGCGACTAAGTCCGTCTGGTCAAGGCTATGGTTTTTTCAGTGGTCATGTATGGATGTCAGAATTGGACTATAAAGAAAGCTGAGTGCTGAAGAATTGATGCTTTTGAACTGTGGTGTTGGAGAAGACTCTTGAGATTCCCTTGGACTGCAAGGAGATCCAACCAGTCCATCCTAAAGGAGATCAGTCCTGGGTGTTCATTGAAAGGACTGATATTGAAGCTGAAACTCCAATACTTTGGCCACCTCATGCAAAGAACTGACTCATTGGAAAAGACCCTGATGCTGGGAAAGATTGAGGGCAGGAGAAGGGGATGATAGAGGATGAGATGGCTGGATGGCATCACCAACTCAATGGACATGAATTTGGGTAAATTCCAGGAGTTTGGATGGACATGGAGGCCTAGCGTGCTGCAGTCCATGGGGTCACAAAGAGTCAAACACAGCTGAGCGACTGAACTGAACTGAATATTTACATGATCAAAATAATGTAAACAGCAAATAATGATTTCACCAAAAATGAATAATATGACTCCATTAGGAAGATGGGAGCAAAAGCTTAGACGGGGTTGATGGGAACATGGGTTGAGGGTATACAAGGGAGATAAAACTTTAACTTCTCTAGTAGAAAATCAATAAATATATATAAAACCGAAAAACTACAGAATATCAGTTAAGCATGAAGACCCATTTTAACAATAATAAAATTAATCATTTTAAGTTGTAACTTGTCACAGGTTATACTCATAGTAATAACAGTTGTAGAATTCCAGTCTAAGCCTGTTATGCAAGATCTGTGCTTTTAATGGCTCTATGTGCTGATTCTGCCTCTTGGGCAATGTCATCTCTTAAATCTCTAGTGTTTGAGTCTAAACCCTACTCTACAAGATATGCATTTCAAACACCACAAAATCCCAAATACCATATTAGGGATATTATTCAGAAATCAACTGCAAAGAAGTACTGTACCAAACCATTTGTCAGTATAATATGCTAACAACAAAAAGTAATGCTTCCTTTGGACCCCATTCTCTGAGAATTAACTATAATATTAAGACCTTCTTATAATTTTAGGAAATCATATTTTTACCTTTGTTTAAAAATGTATTTATTTTAATTGGAAGCTAATTATTTTACAATATTGGAGTGGTTTTTGCCATACATTGACATGAATCAGCCATTTGTATACATGTGTCCCCCATCCTGAACACCTCTCCCACCCTCCCCATCCCATCCCTCAGGGTGATCCCAATGCACCAGCTTTGAGTGCCCTGTTTCATGCATCAAATTTGGACTGGTGGTCTACTTCACAAATGGTAATATACATGTTTCAAAGCTATTCTGCCAAATCATCCCACCCCCAACTTCTCCCACAGAGTTCAAAAGTCTGTTCTTTATCTGTGTCTTTTTTCCTGTCTCACATATAGGGTCATCCTTATCATCTTTCTAAATTCCATATGTATGCATTAATATACTGTATTGGTGTTTTTCTTTCTGACTTACTTCACTCTATATAATAGCCTCCAGTTTTATCCACCTCATTAGAACTTATTCAAATGCATTCTTTTTAATAGCTGAGTAATATCCCATTGTGTATATGTACCACAGCTTTCTTATCCATTCGTCTGCTGATGGACATCTAGGTTGCGTCCATGCCCTAGCTATTGTAAACAGTGCTGTGATGAACACTGGAGTACACATGTCTCTTTCAATTCTGGTTTCCTTGGTGTGTATGCCCAGCAGTGGATTGCTGGGTCATTTGCAATTCTATTTCCAGTTTTTTAAGGAATCTCCACACTGTTCTCCATAGTGGCTGTACTAGTTTGCATTCCAACCAACAGTATAAGAGGGTTCCCTCTTCTCCACACCCTCTCCAGCATTTATTTTTTGTAGACTTTTTGATAGCAGTCATTCTGAGTGGCATGAGATGGTACCTCATTGAGGTTTTGATTTTCATTTCTCTGATAATGAATGATATTGAGCACTTTTTCATGTGTTTGTTAGCCATCTGTATGTCTTCTTTGGAAAAATGTCTGTTTAGGTCTTTTTTCCACTTTTTGATTTGGTTATTTATTTTTCCAGTATTGAGCTGCATGAGCTGCTTGTATATTTTTGAGATTAATTCTTTGTCAGTTACTTCATTTGCTATCATTTTCTCCCATTCTGAAGGCTGTCTTTTCACCTTGCTTATAGTTTCCTTCACTGTGCAAAAGCTTTCAAGATTAATTAGGTCCCATTTGTTTATTTTTGCTTTTATTTCCATTACTCTGGGAGGTGGGTCATAGAGGATCCTTCTGTGATTTATGTCAGAGAATGTTTTCCTATGTTTTCCTCTAGGAGTTTTATAGTTTCTGGTCTTATGTTTAGATATTTAATCCATTTTGAGTTTACTTTTGTGTATGATGTTGGAAAGTGTTCTAGTTTCATTCTTTTACAAGTGGTTGACCAGTTTTCCCAGCACCACTTGTTAAAGAGATTGTCTTTTCTCCATTGTATATTCTTGCCTCTTTTGTCAAAGATAAGGTGTCTATAGGTGCATGGATTTATCTCTGGGCTTTCTAATTTGTTCTACTGATCTATATTTCTGTCTTTGTACCAGTACCAAATTGTCTTGATGACTGTAGCTTTGTAGTATAGTCTGAAGTCAGGCAGGTTGATTCCTCCAGTTCCATTCTTCTTTCTCAAGATTGCTTTGGCTATTTGAGGTTTTTTGTATTTCCATACAAACTGTGAATTTATTTGTTCTAATTCTGTGAAAAATACCATTGGTAGATTGATAGGGATTGCATTGAATGTATAGATTGCTTTGGTAATATACTCATTTTCACTATATTAATTCTTCCAATCCATGAATGTGGTGTATTTCTCTATCTATTTCTGTCATCTTTGATTTCATTCATCAGTGTTTTATAGTTTTCTATGTATAGGTCTTTTGTTTCTTTAGGTAGATTTATTCCTAAGTATTTTATTCTTTTCATTACAATAGTGAATGGAATTGTTTCCTTAATTTCTCTGTTTTCTCATTGTTAGTGTACAGGAATGCAAGGGATTTCTGTGAATTAATTTTATATCCTGCAACTTTACTATATATTCATTGATTCGCTCTAGTAATTTTCTGGTGGTGTCTTTAGGGTTTTCTATGTAGAGTATCATGTCATCTGCAAACAGTGAAGAGTTTACTTCTTTTCCAGTCTGGATTCCTTTTATTTCTTTTTCTTCTCTGATTGCTGTGGCTAAAACTTCCAAAACTATGTTGAATAGCAGTGGTGAGAGTGAGCACCCTTGTCTTGTTCCTGACTTTAGGGGAAATGCTTTCCATTTTTCACCACTGAGGATAATGTTTGCTGTGGGTTTATCATATATGACTTTTATTATATTGAGGTATGTTCCTTCTATGCCTGTTTCCTGGAGGGTTTTTATCATAAATGGATGTTGAATTTTGTCAAAGGCTTTCTCTGCATCTATTGAGATAATCATATGGTTTTTATCTTTCAATTTGTTAATGTGGTGTATCATATTGATTGATTTGTGAATATTGAAGAATCCTTGCATCCCTGGGATAAAGCCCACGTGGTCATGATGTATGATCTTTTTACTATGTTGTTGAATTGTTTGCTAGCATTTTGTTGAGGATTTTTGCATCTATGTTCATCAGTGATATTGGCCTGTAGTTTTCTTTTTTTGTAATATCTTTATCTGGTTTTGGTATTAGGGTGATGGTGGCCTCATAGAATGAGTTTGGAAGTTTACCTTTCTCTGCAATTTTATGGAAGAGTTTGAGTAGGATAGATGTTAGCTCTTCTCTAAATTTTTGATTGAATTCACCTGTGAAGCCATTTGGTCCTAGGCTTTTGCTTGTTGGAAGATTTTTTAATAGTTTTGGTTTCCAGGCTTGTGATGGGTCTGTTAAGATCTTCTGTTTCTTCCTGGTTCAGTTTTGGAAGGTTATACTTTTCTAAAAATTTGTCCATTTCTTCCAAATTGTCCTTTTTATTGTCATATAGGTACTGATTGTAGTCTCTCTTGATCCTTTGTGTTTCTGTGTTGTCTGTTGTGGTTTCTCCATTTTCATTTCTAATTTTGTTGATTTGATTCTTCTCTCTTTTTTTCTTAATGAGTCTGGCTAATGGTTTGTCGATTTTATTTATCTTCTCAAAGAACCAGCTTTTAGTTTTGTTGATTTTTTCTATGGTCTCCTTCTTTTTCATTTATTTCTGCCCTAAATTTTATGATTTCTTTCCTTCTACTAACCCTGGAGTTCTTCATTTCTTCTTTTTCTAGTTGCTTTAGGTGCAAAGTTAGGTTATTTATTTGATTTTTTCTTGTTTCTTGAGGTAAGCTTGCATTGCTATGAACCATATCCTTAGCAATGCTTTTACTGAATCCCATAGGTTTTGGAGTTGTCATTTTTTCATTTTCATTTGTTTCTATGCATATTCTGATTCCTTTTTTTATTTCTTCTGTGATTTGTTGGTTATTCAGAAGCATGTTGTTTAGCCTCCATATGTTTGTATTTTTAATAGTTTTTTCCCCCTGTAGTTGACATCTAATCTTACTGCATTGTGATCAGAAAAGAGTTGGAATGATTTCAGTTTTTTTGAATTTACCAAGACTAGATTTATGGTCCAGGATGTGATCTATCCTAGAGAATGTTCTGTGTGCACTTGAGAAAAAGGTGAAATTCATTGTTTTGGGGTGAAATATCCTATAGATATCGATTAGGTCTAATTGGTCTATTGTATCACTTAAAGTTTGTATTTCCTCGCTAATTTTCTGTTTGGTTGATCTATCCATAGGTGTGAGTGGGGTACTAAAGTCGTTCACTATTATTGTGTTACTGTTAATTTCCCCTCTTATACTTGTTAGCATTTGCCTTACATATTGCAGTTCTCTTATGTTGGGTGCACATATATTTATAATTGTTATATCTTCTTCTTGGATTGATCCTTTGATCATTATGTAGTGTCCTTCTTTCTCTCTTTTCACAGCCTTTATTTCAAAGTCTATTTTATCTGATATGAGTATTGCTACTCCTGCTTTCTTTTGGTCTCCATTTGCATGAAATATCTTTTTCCAGCCCTTCACTTTCAGTCTATAAGTGTCCCTTGGTTTGAGGTGGGTCTCTTTTAGACAGCATATATAGGGGTCTTGTTTTTGTATCCATTCAGCCAGTCTTTGTCTTTTGGTTGGGGCATTCAACCCATTTACATTTAAGGTAATTATTGATAAGTATGATCCCATTTACTTTGTTGTTTGGGGTTTGAGTTTATAAACCTTTTCTGTGTTTCCTGTGTAGAGAATATCCTTTAGCATTTGTTGGAGAGCTGGTTTGGTGGTGCTGAATTCTCTGAGCCTTTGCTTATCTGTAAAGCTTTTGATTTCTCCTTCCTTATTTGAATGAGACCCTTGCTGGGATAGTAATCTGGATTGTAGGTTTTTCTCTTTCATCACTTTAAGTATGTCCTGCCATTCCCTTCTGGCCTGAGGAGTTTCTACTGAAAGATCAGCTGTTATCCTTATGGGGATCCCCTTGTGTGTTATTTGTTGCTTTTTCCTTGCTGCTTTTAATATTTGCTCTTTGTATTTGATCTTCATTAATTTGATTAATATGTGTCTTGGAGTGTTTTGCTTTGGGTTTATCCTGCTTGGAACTCTCTGGGTTTCTTGGACTTGAGTGGCGATTTCCTTCCCCATTTTAGGAAGGTTTTCAACTACTATCTCCTCAAGTATTTTTTCATGCCATTTCTTTTTGTCTTCTTCTGGGACTCCTATGATTCGAATGTTGGGGCATTAACATTGTCACAGAGGTCTCTGAGGTTGTCCTCATTTAATTATTTTTTCTCTTTTCCTCTCTGCTTCATTTATTTCCACCATTCTATCCTCCACCTCACTTATCCTATCTTCTGCCTCAGTTATTCTACTGTTGGTTCCTTCCAGAGTGCTTTTGACCTCATTTATTGCATTATTCATTATTGATTGGCTCTTTTTTATTTCTTCCAGATCCTTGTTAAACATTTCTTGCATCTTCTCAATCCATGTCTGTAGTCTATTTATCTGTAACTCCATTTTGTTTTCAAGATTTTGGATCATCTTTGCTATCATTATTCTGAATTATTTTTCAGATAGACTCCGAATTTCCTCCTCTATTTTTGGTTTGGTGGGCATTTATCATGTTCCTAAAGAGATAGGAATACCAGACCACCTGATCTGCCTCTTGAGAAACCTATATGCAGGTCAGGAAGCAACAGTTAGAACTGGACATGGAACAACAGACTGGTTCCAAATAGGAAAAGGAGTACGTCAAGGCTGTGTATTGTCACCCTGCTTATTTAACTTGTATGCAGAGTACATCATGAGAAATGCTGGGCTGGAAGAAGCACAAGCTGGAATCAAGATTGCCAGGAGAAATATCAATAACCTCAGATATGCAGATGACACCTTATGGCAGAAAGTGAAGAGAACCTAAAAAGCCTCTTGATGAAAGTGAAACAGGAGAGTGAAAACGTTGGCTTAAAGCTCAACATTCAGAAAATGAAGATCATGGCATCTGGTCCCATCACTTCATGGCAAATAGATGGGGAATCAGTGGAAACAGTGTCAGACTTTATTTTTTGGGGCTCCAAAATCACTGCAGATGGTGACTTCAGCCATGAAATTAAAAGATGCCTACTCCTTGGAAGAAAAGTTATGACCAACCTAGACAGCATATTCAAAAGCAGAGACATTACTTTGCCAACTAAGGTTCGTCTAGTCAAGGCTATGGTTTTTCCAGTAGTCATGTATGGATGTGAGAGTTGGACTGTGAAGAAGGCTGAGCACTGAAGAATTGATGCTTTTGAAGTGTGGTGTTGGAGAAGACTCTTGAGAGTCCCTTGGACTGCAAGGAGATCCAACCAGTCCATTCTGAAGGAGATCAGCCTTGGGATTTCTTTGGAAGGAATGATGCTAAAGCTGAAACTCCAGTACTTTGGCCACCTCATGTGAAGAGTTGACTCATTGGAAAAGACTCTGCTGCTGGGAGGGATTGGGGGCAGGAGGGGAAGGGGACAACAGAAGATGAGATGGCTGGATGGCATCACTAACTCGATAGACGTGAGTCTGGGTGAACTCTGGGAGCTGGTGATGGACAGGGAGGCCTGGCGTGCTGTGATTCATGGGGTTGCAAAGAGTCAGACATGACTGAGTGACTGAACTGAACTGAACTTACCTGATGAATATTTCTCTGCCTTTTCATTTTGTTTATATTACTGTGTTTGGGGAGGCCTTTCTGTAGGCTGGAAGTTTGTGTTTCCTCTTTATCGTGGTGCTTGCTCCCTGTTGGTGGGGCTTATCAAGATTTCCTGGTTAGGGGAGCTTATATCTGTGTTCTGGTGGGTAGAGCTGGATCTCTTCTCTCTGGAGTGCAGTGAAATGTCCCGTAGGGAATTTTGGGGTGTCTATGGGGTTTGGCATGGCCTTAGGCAGGCTGTATTTTAATGCTCAGGGCTGTGTTCCTGCATTGCTGGAGAATTAGCTTGGTATGTCTTGCTCTGGAACTTCTTGGCTCTTGGGTGGAGCTTGGTTTCAGTGTAGGTATGGAGGCTTTTGGATGAGCTCTTGTCTATTAATGTTCTCTGTAATCAGGAGTTCTCTGGTGTTCTCAAGTTTTGGATTTAAACCTCCTGCCTCTGGTTTTCAGTCTTATTCTCACAGTAGCCTCAAGACTTCTCCATCAATACAGCGCAGATGATAAAACATCAAGGCTAATGGTGAAAAAATTCTCCACAGTGAGGGACACCCAGAGAGGTGCACAGAGTTACATGCGGAAGAGAAGAAAAGAGGGGGAGGGAGACAGAGATGAGCAGGAGGAGAAGAGGGGGCATCAAAAGAGGAGAGACCATTCTAGCCAGTAATCAGTTATCTTTTAAATCTCTAGCCTTTGAGTTCTAAATCCTACTCTACAAAGTGTGCATTTCTAACACCACAAAGTCCCAAATACCATATTAAGGACATTACTCAGAAATTAATTGCAGAGAAGAACTGTACCAAACCATCTGTCAGTGTAATATGCTAACAAAACTGTAGCACTTCCTTTGGACCCCATTCTCTGAGAATTAACAGTAATATTAAGACCTTATAATTTTAGGAAATCATTTTAAAACAGATTCCCATTGGACAGTATGGAGGTTCCTTAAGAAAATAAAAAGAGCTACCATATGATCCAACAATCCCATTACTGGGCACATATCTGGAGAAAAACATGATTCAAAAGGATACATGCACCCCAGTGTTCACTGCAGCACTATTTACAATAGCCAAGACATGAAGCAACCTAAATGCCCATCATCAGATGAATGGATAAAGACGTGATACATAATACAATGGAGTATTATTCAGCTGTTAGAAAAAATTAATGCCATTGGCAGTAGCATAGGTGGACTTGGGGATTATCATACTTAGTAAACAGAGAAAGGACTTCCCTGGTGGTCCAGTGGTTAAGAATCTGCCAGCCAGTGCAAGGAACATGAGTTCCTGCTCCAAAAAGCTCCACATGCCACAGATCAGTTAAGGCCTGCGAGCCACAACTACTGAGCCTAGGTTGAAGCCAGAGCACCCTACAGCCCATGCCCTACAACAAGAGAAGCCACCACAATGAGAAGCCCATGCATTGCAACTGGAGTGTAGCCCCCCTCACCCCAACTAGAGAAAGGTTGCATACAGCAACAAAGACCCAGCCCAGCCAAAAATAAATTATTTAATTAATAAAAACACTTTTAAAAACCAGAGAAAGATAAATATGACATGATATCACTTATATGAGGAATCTAAAAAAAATGATACAAATGAACTTATTTACAAAATAGAAACAGCCTCAAGACTTACAAAGCAAGCTTACAGTTACAAGGGAAAAAGGACAGAGGGGAAGAATAGATTGGGAGTTTGGGTCTGACATGTTCACACTGTTATATTTAAAATAGATAACCAGCGAAGACCTATTGTGTAGCACAAGAAACACTGCTCAAAACATGGTAATAACCTAAATGGGAAAAGAATTTGAAAAACAATAGAAATGTTTATATATATAACGGAATCACTTCACTGCACACCTGAAACTAACACAACACTATTAACCAACTATGCTCCAATATAAAATTTTAAAAAAAATTAATATATTCTCATTCCTGACTTCTTAAAAATAATCACTGTCAGGGTGGGGGTGGGAGGAAGAAAAAAGCAATCACTGTTAATTTTATATTAATGATGCAATCAATTGCTTTTAAAGTCTCATAAATACATCACTTTTCACATTACCAAGCTACTTTGTAGGAATTTTAAAGTAAATGGCAAGTCTAAAGTAGTTCTTTGCCAGCTATAATCAGAATCACCTGCCGAGATTTTTAACTACTGATCGCTAAGTCCCACTAGAGACTGATTAAAAATCAGAATCTCTGAGTGTTCTAAGAGCATCCCTGGAAAATTTGTAATGTAAAGCCAGTACGGAAAAGCTGGTAAGTCTAGATCTGTGATTCTCAAAATGTTCCCAGATTAGCAGCACCATCTCCTGGAGACTTGTCAGAAATGTGACTTCTCGCTGCTGACTCACACCTACTGAATCAGATACTACGGGACTGGGGACCTGCAGTCTATGTTTCAAGGATCCCTCCAGGTGAGCCTGGTGCACACCCGTGTTCATTTCCTAGGGCTGCCATGGCAAATTACCAGAAACTGGTAGCTTAAAGCAACAGAAATATATTTTCCCACAGTTCTGGAGGTGTCAGCAGGGCTGCCCTCCCTCTGAAGGCTCCTTCTCTTCCTGGCCTCTTCCGGTATCTGATGGCTGTTGACACTCCTTGTGGCTGCCTCACTCCAAACCTGCTGCTGTCTCCACACGGCCTCCTCTTCTCTGTCTCTTATGAGGACACTCGTCATTGGATTTAGGGTTCACCTGGAGATCTTTAACTTAATGACACCTGCAAAACATCCATTCCCATCACATTCACCGGTTCTGGAGAAAAGTCTTTTAAGGGGATCACCATTCAGCCCACTTCAACACTCAAGTTTGAGAAGCCCTGCTGCTGCTGCTGCTGCTGCTGCTGCTGCTATTTGCTTCAATCGTGTCCGACTCTGTGCGACCCCATAGACGGCAGCCCACCAGGCTCTCCCAACCCTGGGAATCTCTAGGCAAAAATACTGGAGGGAGTTGCCATGTCCTTGTCCAATGCATGAAAGTGAAAAGTCAAAGTGAAGTCGTTCAGTCGTGTCCGACTCTTAGCGACCCCATGGACTGCAGCCTACCAGGCTCCTCCATCCATGGGATTTTCCAGGCAAGAGTACTGGAGTGGGGTGCCATTGCCTTCTCCGTGAGAAGCACTGGTAAAGGGAAAATTAATGAAGAAATACCACATCAAAAGATACTCCCTTTAATTTCACATGAACCCTCCACTCTCCCTTTCTCCTCTGTACAGTCTTGTTCAATCCCATCTCTTCATTTATCTATTTGTTAAGTTTTTCTATTTATTTTCCATTATTTAACTTATTTCTGTTTCCTCACATTCCCTGAGAAAAAAAAAGATCTTTCCATTATTCCTGAATTCTTTTTGTTGTAATCTTATTCATACTGCAAACTTCACAGAATTTAGCAGAAAATGCAGGGTAGCCCTCAAATAAAGCTGCCTTTTTCAGAGGAAACACCAGAAATCACATTGCACATAAAATGTGATCAAAGTTTATTTGAGAATTAATACTCAGTTCAGTTCAGTCGCTCAGTCGTGTCTGACTCTTTGCAACTCCATGGATCGCAGCACGCCAGGCCTCCCTGTTCATCACCATCTCCAGGAGTTCACTCAGACTCACGTCCATCGAGTCCGTGATGCCATCCAGCCATCTCACCCTCAGTCGTCCCCTTCTCCTCCTGCCCCCAATCCCTCCCAGCATCAGAGTTTTTAACAATGAGTCAACTCTTTGCATGAGGTGGCCAAAGTACTGGTGTTTCAGCTAAAGCTGAAAGCATGATGCTAAAGCATCATTCCTTCCAAAGAAATCCCAGGGCTGATCTCCAGAATGGACTGGTTGGATCTCCTTGCAGTCCAAGGGACTCTAAAGAGTCTTCTCCAACACCACACTTCAAAAGCATCAATTCTTCAGCGCTCAGCTTTCTTCACAGTCCAACTCTCACATCCATACATGACCACAGGAAAAACCATAGCCTTGACTAGATGGACCTTAGTCGGCAAAGTAATGTCTCTGCTTTTGAATATGCTATCTAGATTGCTCATAACTTTTCTTCCAAGGAGTAAGCGTCTTTTAATTTCATGGCTGCAGTCACCATCTGCAGTGATTCTGGAGCCCAAAAAAATAAAGTCTGACACTGTTTCCACTGTTTCCCCATCTATTTGCCATGAAGTGATGGGACCAGATGCCATGATCTTCGTTTTCTGAATGTTGAGTTTTAAGCCAACATTTTCACTCTCCTGTTTCACTTTCATCAAGAGGCTTTTTAGCTCCTCTTCACTTTCTGCCATAAGGGTGGTGTCATCTGCATATCTGAGGTTATTGATATTTCTCCCAGCAATCTTGATTCCAGCTTGTGCTTCTTCCAGTCCAGCATTTCTCATGATGTACTTACTCTGCATAGAAGTTAAATAAGCAGGGTGACAGTATACAGCCTTGACGTACTCCTTTTCCTATTTGGAACCAGTCTGTTGTTCCATGTCCAGTTCTCACTGTTGCTTCCTGACCTGCATACAGGTTTCTCAAAAGGCAGGTCAGATGGTCTGGTATTCCCATCTCTTTCAGAATTTTCCAGTTTATTGTGATCCACACAGTGAAAGACTTTGGCATAGTCAATAAAGCAGAAATAGATGTTTTTCTGGAACTCTCTTGCTTTTTCCATGATCCAGCAGATATTGGCAATTTGATCTCTGGTTCCTCTGCCTTTTCTAAAACCAGCTTGAACGTCAGGGAGTTCACAGTTCACGTATTGCTGAAGCCTGGCTTGAAGAATTTTGAGCATTACTTTACTAGCATGTGAGATGAGTGCAATTGTGTGGTAGTTTGAACATTCTTTGGCATTGCCTTTCTTTGGGATTGGAATGAAAACTGACCTTTTCCAGTCCTGTGGCCCCTGCTGAGTTTTCCAAATTTGCTGGCATATTGAGTGCAGTCACTTTCATAGCATCATCTTTCAGTGTTTGAAACAGCTCAATTGGAATTCCATCACCTCCACTAGCTTTGTTTGTAGTGATGCTTTCTAAGGCCCACTTGACTTCACATTCCAAGATGTCTGGTTCTAGATTAGTGATCACATCATCATGACTATCTGGGTCGTGAAGATTTTTTTGGACAATTCTTCCTTGTATTCTTGCCACCTCTTCTTCTTATCTTCTGCTTCTGTTAGGTCCATACCATTTCTATCCTTTATCGAGCCCATCTTTGCATGAAATATTCCCTTGGTATCTCTAATTTTCTTGAAGAGATCTCTAGTCTTTCCCATTCTGTTGTTTTCCTCTATTTCTTTGCACTGATCACGGAAGAAGGCTTTCTTATCTCTTCTTGCTATTCTTCTTTGGAACTCTGCATTTAGATGGCTATATCTTTCCTTTTCTCCTTTGCTTTTCGCCTCTCTTCTTTTCACAGCTATTTGTAAGCCCTCTCCAGACAGCCATTTTGCTTTTTTGCATTTCTTTTCCATGGGGATGGTCTAGATCCCTGTCTCCTGTACAATGTCACGAACTTCATTCCATAGTTCATCAGGCACTCTATCTATCAGATCTAGGCCCTTAAATCTATTTCTCACTTCCACTGTATAATCATAAGGGATTTGATTTAGGTCATATCTGAATGGTCTAGCAGTTTTCCCTACTTTCTTCAATTTAAGTCTGAATCTGGTAATAAGGAGTTCATGATCTGAGCCACAGTCAGCTCCTGGTCTTGTTTTTGTTGACTGTATAGAGCTTCTCCATCTTTAGCTGCAAAGAATATAATCAATCTGATTTCAGTGTTGACCATCTGGTGATGTCCATGTGTAGAGTCTTCTCTTGTGTTGTTGGAAGAGGGTGTTTGCTATGATCAGTGCATTTTCTTGACAGAACTCTATTAGTCTTTGCCCTGCTTCATTCCGTATTCCAAGGCCAAATTTGCCTGTTACTCCAGGTGTTTCTTGACTTCCTACTTTTGTATTCCAGCCCCCTATAATGAAAAGGACATCTTTTTTGGGTGTTAGTTCTAAACGGTCTTGTAGGTCTTCATAAAACCATTCAACTTCAGCTTCTTCAGCATTACTGGTTGGGGCATAGACTTGGATAACTGTGATATTGAATGGTTTGCCTTGGAGACGAACAGAGATCATTCTGTCATTTTTGAGATTGAATCCAAGTACTGCATTTCAGACTCTTTTGTTGACCATGATGGCTACTCCATTTCTTCTGAGGGATTCCTGCCCGCAGTAGTAGATATAATGGTCATCTGAGTTAAATTCATCCATTCCAGTCCACTTGAGTTCGCTGATTCCTAGAATGTTGACATTCACTCTTGCCATCTCTTGTTTGACCACTTCCAATTTGCCTTGATTCATGGACCTGACATTCCAGGTTCCTATGCAATATTGCTCTTTACAGCATCGGACCTTGCTTCTATCACCAGTCACATCCACAACTGGGTATTGTTTTTGCTTTGGCTCCATCCCTTTGTTCTTTCTGTATTTATTTCTCCTCTGATCTCCAGTAGCATATTGAGCACCTAATGACCTGGGGAGTTCCTCTTTTGGTGTCCTATCATTTTGCCTTTTCATACTGTTCATGGGGTTCTCAAGGCAAGAATACTGAAGTGGCTTGCCATTCCCTTCTCCAGTGGACCACATTCTGTCAGGCCTCTCTACCATGACCTGCCCGTCTTGGGTTGACCCACAGGCATGGCTTGGTTTCATTGAGTTAGACAAGGCTGTGGTCCTAGTGTAATTAGATTGACTAGTTTTCTGTGAGTATGGTTTCAGTGTGTCTGCCCTCTGATGCCCTCTTGCAACACCTACCATCTTACTTGGGTTTCTCTTACCTTGGATGTGGGGGTATCTCTTCACGGCTGCTCCAGCAAAGCATAGCCGCTGCTCCTTACCTTGGATGAGGGGTGTCTTCTTACCATCACCATTCCTGACCTTCAACGTGGGATAGCTCCTCTAGGCCCTCCAGCGCCTGTGCAGCCACCGATCCTCGGGTTGTTCCTCCCGGCTGCGGGCCCTGGCCTCGGGTGCGTGGGTGGCTCCTTCCAGCTGCCATCCCTAGCCTCGGGCTCGGCCTGGCTCCTCAGGGTCCCAAATTCTGAATATAACTTTTTAGGAATACTAATTTCTAATCATTGCAACTAGTGCCCTCTAGTGGCCAATATCAGAACTGATAAAAACTAAAGCCTTTTACTTGCTCGCTGACTAAACATATTGAGCATCAAATGTATATCAGATACTGTCAAAATCTATGTGAGATACCTAGACAAATAAACTACATATCCTGACCTCCAGTTGTTCAGATTTTTCCCCAAAGTTTTCTTGGTATTTGGGGTTAGCTGACTGGACATACTGCACTTCTGATCAAGCAAAGCATTTACAGGGATGCAAAAAATCCACATTTCAGTTTCCTGATTTGGCACCCCAGGCCATTGCAGCTCCATCTTGGGTGTAGAATTTTATTTCAGTAAGTAATTGCAACACAAACCAGAAATCATGTGTGTGGTTTAATGAATCATAAATGTTGCTATGGAAATTTTTAACTCTTTGACATTCTTTTACCTATGATATAATCACTTACCTTTTTTCCCTTTGAAAACTAGCAGTGATGGCTAGTTTTCAAGATACCTAGCCAAGCATACACATTTTCCTCTCTCTCCTTCCCAATCACATCAAATATAAATAATTTTAAAAATATAAACATGAGAATAACTCTGTAGAGAGTTGAAAGATGAGAAAGGTGACAGTAGACCAAAAGGAAATGGAATTTTGACAGAATGTATACATGGTAAGTATATAGAAGATCCATGTAAGGCATGTGATCTTGTGGTTACTACAGGGCTTTCCAAGGGCTATGCTGGTATTCACAAGAAGAAGAAATTAATAGGGAAGATGAGATCATAGCAGGGAAAAAACTAGGAGGATTCAGAAGAAACAAGAAATTAGAGCAGGTGTGACCTAAAGAAACATAAATTTCTAGAGAACTCCGGAGATACTGGGGAAAACACAGATTTCCAACAGCATGTGGGAGTAATGTTGAAATAATTCTATTAGGACCACATAATCTCCAAGGATATGAAGACAACCAGACAACAAATTGATGAGTATCAAAGAGCTAAAGTTTGAAAATTATTCGTGTGTTTTTCTAAAAAAAATAAAATAGAATGGTCTTGTTCTCTTAAGGGTCTAGTATCACCCTTATTTACTTGCACTTAACATACATAACTGATTGAAAAAGGCAAAGTAAGCGTTAGCTGGAGGGCAGTAAGAATGTGACCATGGTTATATTGTACTGGAGAATATTATCCATCATGTTTCAATGCAGGAGAAAAAACTGAGATGATTCATTTCATGGAAGTCACTGAGGGAGCCTGTCCTGATGATTCAGCTGATATGTTGTTTGTAACTCCGCAATTGAGGAAGGCTCAACCAAGTGTTGGCCCATACTTCCCTGCAAGATGAGAGAAGAGAACCAAGGAAAAAAGATTGCTCCTTCAGTACCCTCACACCCAAACCAGTATGCTTACCCAAAACAGCCCCAAACATCTATGTTCCTTGTTACAGGCTGTGCTGTATACCCCTCAAATTCACATTGGGTGTTCAAGGCCTAACACCCAATACTTCTGAATGTGATTGTATCTGAAGACATCTTTATGCCAGAACAAGACATCTTTTTGGGGGGATGGTCCTAAGATGGCAGAGGAATAGGATGGGGAGACCACTTTCTCCCCCACAAATTCATCAAAAGAACATTTCAAAGCTGAGTAAATTCTACAAAACAACTTCTGAATGCTGGCAGAGGACATCAGGCACCAAGAAAAGCAGATCATTGTCTTCAAAAACAGGTAGGAAAAATATAAAAGACGAAAAAAGAAACAAAGGAGGTGGGGAGGGAGCTCCATCCCGGGAAGGGAGTCCCGTCCCAAGAAAGGAGTCTTAAAAAGAGAGAAGTTTCCAAACACCAGGAAACACTGTCACTGCCGAGTCTGTGGCGAGACTTGGAAGCACAGAGGGCAACATAATAGGGAAGAAAAATAAATAAATAATTAAAACCAACAGATTACGAGTCCAGCGGTAACTCCCCCAGCGGAGAAGCAGCACAGACGCCTGCATCTGCCACTAGCAAGTGGGGGCAGGGCAGGGAGGCGCGGGCTGCAGTGCTTTTTAAGAATTGGGCCAGAATGCCCCAAATGTAACCAGAGCAAACTAACTTGGGCTAGCATACCAGACTGTGGGATAGCTACCACGTGAAAAGGTCTAATATAAGACACCTCCAGGACCGCACACAGAACAAAGGACGGAACAGAAATAGCCGACTGCAGACCATCCCCCTCTGGTGACAGGCAGCCAGAGCCGTAAGGGCTGGAAGGGGGCAATCACAGCCCCGGAGAGACTTTACCTACCAAACTGCAACCAGGCTTCTTTGCTAACTAAGACTTCTTGGGGTTCTGGACAGTCACCATCTGCCTGGCAAGGGGCGCCAGTGGTACACCCAGAAAACTGAGCAGCAGGGAAAGGCGATAAGTCGCAGCGACTGCGCTCGCCAAACACCTGAGCTACTCGGTCCTGGGAAGGGCACAAAATACAGGCCCAACTGAATCAGTGCCTCTGGGGTGAGGGCTACCTGAGAGCCAAGCCTGAGTGGCTTCGACTGGGGAGGTGCATGCAGCCTAGGGCCGGCCTCAGACGGTTCCCGGTGGAGCAACGTAGAGCCTGAGTGGTGTGCGCTGTGTGCAGGGGCATGCCCAGCATGGCTGAGACATTGCAAGCACACGCCAGTGTTGTTTGTTTGCAGCATCCCTCCCTCCCCACAGCGCAACTGAACAAGTGAGGCTAAAAACAAAACAAAAAAAGGGTCAACCACCGCACCCCTTGTGTCAGGGCAGAAATCAGACACTAAAGAGACGAGCAAACAGAAGAAGCTAGACAGAGGGAACCGCCTTGGAAGTGACCCCACACTGCCCACAACACCAGAGAAAGGACCAGATATATCTTTACTATTTTTACAACCATTCTCTTTTTTGTTGTTGTTGTTGATGTTGTTGTTTTTCTTCTTTTCTTTTTCTTCTCCTTTTTTTTAACTTTTTTAAATTTTTAAGTCCTCTACTCGCCCTTAATTTTTTTTCTCTTTTTTCTTTTTTTCTCCTTTAATTTTAATTTTTATAACCTACTATCACTTTTCAAAAAAAAAAGACCCTATTTTTAAAGCAAACGCCTTATATATTTTGTGTGTGTGGTTGTTGTCTTTTAATAATTCTTGTGACTTTGTTTTTTTTTTTCTTCTTGTTCTTCTTCTTTTCTTTAATATTGTATTTTTGAAAATCCAACCTCTACTCTAGATTTTTGGTATTTGTTGTCAAGTTTGTACATGTAAAAACCCAATCTTCAGGACCCAATTTTACCTGAGAGTGAGATTACTGGCTTGACCACTCTCTCCTCCTTTGGACTCTCCTTTTTCTCCACCAGGTTGTCTCTGTCTCCTCCCGCCCCCTTCTCTTCTCTACTCAACTCTGTGAATCTCTGTGTGTTCCTGACGGTGGAGAACACTTAGGGAACTGGTTACTGGCTGGATCTGTCTCTCTCCTTTTCATTTCCCTCTTTTATCCTCCTGGCCACCTCTGTCTACTTCCTCCCTCTCCTCTTCCCTGTATAACTCTGTGAACATCTCTGAGTGGTCCAGACTGTGGAGCGCACATAAGGAAGTGATTACTGGCTAGCTTGCTCTCTTCTCTTTTGATCCCACCTCATCTCATTCCAGTCACCTCTAACTACCCCCTCCCTCTTCTCTTCTCCATATAACTCAGTGAACCTCTCTGGGTGTCCCTCAATGTGGAGAAACTTTTCATCTTCAACCTAGATGTTTTATCATCGGTGCTGTATAGATGGAGAAGTCTTGAGGCTATTGTAAAAATAAAACTGAAAACCAGAAGCAGGAGGCTTCAGTCCAAATCCTGAGAACATCAGAGAACTCCTGATTCCAGGCAACATTAATCGATAGGAGCTCATCAAATGCCTCCATACCTACACTGAAACCAAGCACTACCCAAGGGCCAACAAGTTCCAGAGCAAGACATACCACACAAATTCTCCAGCAACACAGGAACACACCCTTGAGCTTCAATATACAGGCAGCTCAAGTTACTCCAAAATCATAGATGTCTCATAACTCATTACTGGACACTTCATTGCACTCGAGAGAGAAGAAATACAGCTCTACCCACCAGAACTCTGACACAAGCTTCCCTAACCAAGAAACCTTGACAAGCCACTGATACAACCCCACCCACAGTGAGGAAACTCCATAATAAAGAGAACTCCACAAATTCCCAGAATACAGAAAGGCCACCCCAAACGCAGCAATATAACCAACATGAAGAGACAGAGGAATACCCAGCAGGTAAAGGAACAGGAGAAATGCCCACCAAACCGAACAAAAGAGGAAGAGATAGGGAATCTACTTGAGAAAGAATTCCGAATAATGATGGTGAAAATGATCCAAAATCTTGAAATCAAAATGGAATCACAGATAAATAGCCTGGAGACAAGGATTGAGAAGATGCAAGAAAGGTTTAACAAGGACCTAGAAGAAATAAAAAAGAGTCAATATATAATGAATAACGCAATAAATGAGATCAGAAACACTCTGGAGGCAACAAATAGTAGAATATCGGAGGCAGAAGATAGGATTACTGAAATAAAAGATAGAATGGTAGAAATAAATGAATCAGAGAGGAAAAAAGAAAAACAAATTAAAAGAAATGAGGACAATCTCAGAGACCTCCAGGACAATATTAAACGCTCCAACACTTGAATTATAGGAGTCCCAGAAGAAGAAGACAAAAAGAAAGACCATGAGAAAATTCTTGATGAGATAATAGTGGAAAACTTCCATAAAATGGGGAAGGAAATAATCACCCAAGTCCAAGAAACCCAGAGAGTTCCAAACAGGATAAACCCAAGGTGAAACACCCCAAGACACATATTAATCAAATTAACAAAGATCAAACACAAAGAACAAATATTAAAAGCAGCAAGGGAAAAGCAACAAATAATACACAAGGGGATTCCCATAAGGATAACTGCAGATCTTTCAATAAAAACTCTTCAGGTCAGGAGGGAATGGCAAGACATACTTAAAGTGATGAAAGAAAATAACCTACAGCCCAGATTACTGTACCCAGCAAGGATCTCATTCAAATATGAAGGAGAAATCAAAAGCTTTACAGACAAGCAAAAGCTGACAGAATTCAGCACCACCAAACCAGCTCTCCAACAAATGCTAAAGGATCTTCTCTAGACAGGAAACATAAAAAGGGCGTATAAACCCGAGCCCAAAACAGTAAGGTAAATGGCAATGGGATCATACTTATCAATAATTACCTTAAATGTAAATGGGTTGAATACCCCAACCAAAAGACAAAGACTGGCTGAATGGATACAAAAACAAGACCCCTATATATGCTGCCTACAAGAGACCCAACACAAAACAAGGGACACATACAGACTGAAAGTGAAGGGCTGGAAAAAGATATTCCACGCAAATAGAGACCAAAAGAAAGCAGGAGTAGCAATACTCATATCCAATAAAAAGACTTTAAAACAAAGGCTGTGAAAAGAGACAAAGAAGGCCACCACATAATGATTAAAGGATCAATCCAAGAAGAAGATATAACAATTATATATATAGATGCACCCAACATAGGAGCACTGCAATATGTAAGACAAATGCTAACAAGTATGAAAGGGGAAATCAACAATAACACAATAATAGTGGGAGACTTTAATACCCCAATCACATCTATGGACAGATCAAGTAAACAGAAAATTAACAAAGAAATGCAAACTTTAAATGATACAATAAACCAGTTAGACCTAATTGATATCTATAGCACATTTCACCCCAAAACAATGAATTTCACCATTTTCTCGAGTGCTTCTCCAGGATAGATCACATCCTGGGCCATAAATCTAGCCTTGGTAAATTCAAAAAAATTGAAATCATTCCAAGCATCTTTTCTGACCATAATGCACTAAAATTAGATCTCAATTACAGGAGAAAAACTATTAAAAATTCCAACATATGAAGGCTGAACAACACGTTTCTGAATAACCAACAAATCACAGAAGAAATCAAAAAAGAAATCAAAATATGCATAGAAAAGAATGAAAATGAAAACACAACAACCCAAAACCTGTGGGACACTTTAAAAGCAGTGCTAAGAAGAAACTTCATAGCAATACAGGCATACCTCAAGAAACAAGAAAAAAGTCAAATAAATAACCTAACTCTACACCTAAAGCAACTAGAAAAGGAAGAAATGGAGAACCCCAGAGCTAGTAGAAGGAAAGAAATCTTAGAAATTAGGGCAGAAATAAATGCAAAAGAAACAAAAGAGACCATAGCAAAAATCAACAAAGCCAAAAGCTGGTTCTTGAAAAGGATAAATAAAATTGACAAACCATTAGCCAGACTCATCAAGAAACAAAGGGAGAAAAATCATATCAATAAAATTAGAAATGAAAATGGAGAGATCACAACAGACAACACAGAAATACAAAGGATCATAAGAGACTACTATCAGCAATTATATACCAATAAAAAGGACAACGTGGAAGAAATGGACAAATTCTTAGAAAAGTACAACTTTCCAAAACTGAACCAGGAAGAAATAGAAAATCTTAACAGACCCATCACAAGCACGGAAATTGAAACTGTAATCACAAATCTTCCAGCAAACAAAAGCCCAGGTCCAGATGGCTTCACAGCTGAATTCCACCAAAAATTTAGAGAAGAGCTAACACCTATCCTACTCAAACTCTTCCAGAAAATTGCAGAGGAAGGTAAACTTCCAAACTCATTCTATAAGGCCACCATCACCCTAATACCAAAACCTGAAAAAGATGCGACACAAAAAGAAAACTAAAGGCCAATATCACTGATGAAGATAGATGCAAAAATCCTTAACAAAATTATAGCAATCAGAATCCAACAACAGATTAAAAAGATCATACACCATGACCAAGTGGGCTCTATCCCGGGGATGCAAGGATTCTTCAATATCTGCAAATCAATAAATGTAATTCACCACATTAACAAACTGAAAAATAAAAGCAATATGATTATCTCAATAGATGCAGAGAAGGCCTTTGACAAAATTCAACATCCATTTATGATAAAAACTCTCCAGAAAGCAGGAATAGAAGGAACATACCTCAACATAATAAGAGCTATATATGACAAACCCACAGCAAACATTATCCTCAATGGTGAAAAATTG
Source organism: Budorcas taxicolor (assembly GCF_023091745.1). NCBI lineage: Eukaryota > Metazoa > Chordata > Mammalia > Artiodactyla > Bovidae > Budorcas > Budorcas taxicolor. The sequence goes on along the minus strand of NC_068917.1, from coordinate 54,188,898 downwards.
AAAGCATTTCCCCTAAAGTCAAGAACAAGACAAGGCTGCCCACTTTCACCACTACTATTCAACAGTCCTGGAAGTTTTGGCCACAGTAATTAGAGCAGAAAAAGAAATAAAAGGAATCCAAATTGAAAAAGAAGAAGTAAAACTCTCACTGTTTGCAAATTACATGATCCTCTACATAGAAAACCCTAAAGACTCCACCAGAAAGTTACTAGAGCTAATCAATGAATATAGTAAATTTCAGTTCAGTTCAGTCGCTCAATCGTGTCCAACTCTTTGTGACCCCATGAATCGCAGCACACCAGGCCTCCCTGTCCATCACCATCTCCCAGAGTTCTCTCAGACTCATGTCCATCGAGTCAGTGATGCCATCCAGCCATCTCATCCTTGGTCGTCCCCTTCTCCCCCTGCCCCCAATCCCTCCCAGCATCAAAGTCTTTTCCATTGAGTCAACTCTTCGCATGAAGTGGCCAAAGTAAAGTTGCAGGAGATAAAATGAACACACAGAAATCCCTTGCATTCCTTTATGCTAATAATGAGAAAGTAGAAAAAGAAATTAAGGAAACAATTCCATTCACCATTGCAACGAAAAGAATAAAATGCTTAGGAATATACCTACCTAAAGAAACTAAAGACCTAGATATAGAAAATTATAAAACACCAATGAAAGAAATCAAAGAGGACACTAATAGATGGAGAAATATACCATGTTCATGGATCGGAAGAATCAATATAGTGAAAATGAGTATACTACCCAAAGCAATTTACAGATTCAATGCAATCTCTATCAAGATACCAGTAGTATTTTTCACAGAACTAGAACAAATAATTTCACAATTTGTATGGAAACACAAAAAAACCTCGAATAGCCAAAGCAATCTTGAGGAAGAAGAATGGAACTGGAGGAATCAACCTGCCTGACTTCAGGCTCTGCTACAAAGCCACAGTCATCAAGACAGTATGGTACTGGCACAAAGACAGAAATATAGATCAATGGAACAAAATAGAAAGCCCGGAGATAAATCCACACACCTATGGACACCTTATCTTCAACAAAGGAGGCAAGAATATACAATGGAGTAAAGACAATCTCTTTAACAAGTGGTGCTGGAAAAACTGGTCAACCACTTGTAAAAGAATGAAACTAGATCAGTTTCTAACACCAGTCACAAAAATAAACTCAAAATGGATTAAAGATCTAAATGTAAGACCAGAAACTATAAAACTCCTAGAGGAGAACATAGGCAAAACACTCTCTGACATAAATCACAGCAGAATCCTCTATGACCCACCTCCCAGAATACTGGAAATAAAAGCAAAAATAAACAGATGGGATCTAATTAAACTTAAAAGCTTCTGCACAACAAAGGAAACTATAAGCAAGGTGAAAAGACAGCCTTCAGAATGGGAGAAAATAATAGCAAATGAAGCAACGGACAAACAACTAATCTCAAAAATATACAAGCAACTTATGCAGCTCAAGTCCAGAAAAATAAACGACCCAATCAAAAAATGGGCCAAAGAACTAAATAGACATCTCTCCAAAGAAGATATATGGATGGCTAACAAACACATGAATAGATGCTCAATATCACTCATTATCAGAAAAATGCAAATCAAAACCACAATGAGGTACCATTTCACACCAGTCAGAATGGCAGTGATCCAAAAGTTTACAAGTAATAAATGCTGGAGAGGGTGTGGAGAAAAGGGAACCCTCTTACACTGTTGGTGGGAATGCAAACTAGTACAGCCACTATGGAGAACAGTGTGGAGATTCCTTAAAAAACTGGAAATAGAGCAGTCTTATGACCCAACAATCCCACTGCTGGGCATACACACTGAGGAAACCAGAATTGAAAGAGACACATGTACCCAATGTTCATCGCAGCACTGTTTATAATAGCCAGGAAATGGAAACAACCTAGATGTCCATCAGCAAATGAATGGATAAGAAAGCAGTGGTACATATACACAATGGAGTATTACTCAGCCATTAAAAAGAATACATTTGAATCAGTTCTAATGAGGTGGATGAAACTGGAGCCTGTTATACAGAGTGAAGTAAGCCAGAAAGAAAAACACCAATACAGAATACTAACACATATATATGGAATTTAGAAAGGTGGTAATGATAACACTGTATGCAAGAGTGCAAAAGAGACACAGATGTATAGAACAGACTTTTAGACTCTGTGGGAGAGGGAGAGGGTGGGATGATTTGGGAGAATGGCACTGAAACATGTATACTATCAGGTAAACAACGAATCGCCAGTCTATGTTTGATACAGGATATGGGATGCTTGAGGCTGATGCACGGGGATGATCCAGGGAGATGATATGGGGTGGGAGGTGGGAGGGGGGGTTCAGGATTGGGAACTCATGTACACCCGTGGCTGATTCATGTTAATGTATGGCAAAACCAATACAGTATTGTAAAGCAAAATAAAGTAAAAATAAAAATAAAAGAGTGATATTCTTACTGGCAAGGGTGGAAAGTGGAGAGTGAGAGAATTCTGTACAAAGAGATCTTGTTGAAAAAGTAAATATAAGATCAGCAACAACAGTGTTTTTAAAGCTGCACTGAACTTGGGAAACTCCATGTTTTAATCACGTAACTAGGTATCTCTTCATGGCTCTGCTTGTAAAGAATTGATTCAATATCATGTTAATGTAAAGGTTTCTTACTAGGTACATGAAAGACATGTACCTAGACAGCATATTAAAGAGCAGAGATGTTATTTTGCCAATAAAGTTCCATCTAGTCAAAGCTATAATTTTTCCAGTAGTCATGTAAGGATGTGAGAGTTGGACCATAAAGAAAGCTGAGCACTGAAGAATTTATGCTTTTGAGCTGTGGTGTTGGAAAATACTCTTGAGTGTCCCTTGGTCTTCAAAGAGATCAAACCAGTCAATCCTATAGGAAATCAGTCCTGAACATTCATTGGAAAAACTGATGCTGAAGCTCCAATACTTTGGCTACGTAATGCAAAGAAATGACTCATTGGAAAAGACCCTGATGCTGGCAAAGGTTGAAGGCAGGAGGAGAAGGGGACAACAGAGGATGAGATGTTTGGATGGCATCACCGACTCGATGGACATGAGTTTGAGCAAGCTCTGGGACTTGGTGATGGACAGGGAAGCCTGGCGTGCTGCAGTCTATAGGGTCAGAAAAAGTCAGACACGACTGAGCGACTGATGTGAAAAACACAAGATAAAAGTGTCCGCTCTGAGTATGGTACTGGCACAAAAACAGAAATATAGACCAATGGAACAAGACAGAGAGCCCAGAGAGAAACTCACACATCTATGGGTACCTTATTTTTGACAAAGGAGGCAAGAATATACAATGAGGCAAAGACAGTCTCTTCAATAAATGGTTCTGGTAAAACTGGACAGCTATGTGTAAAAGAAGGAAATTAGAACACTTCCTAACACCATATGCAAAGATAAACTCAAAGTGGATTAAAGACCTAAATGTAAGACCAGAAACTATAAAACTCTTAGAGGAAAACATAGGCAGAATACTTGATGACATAAATCAAAGCAAGGTCCTCTATGACCCACCTTCTAGAGTAATGGAAATAAAAACAAAAATAAACAAATAGGACCTAATTAAACTTAAAAGCTTTTGCACAGCAAAGGAAACTATAAACAAGATGAAAAGACAGCCTTCAGAATGGGAGAAAATAATAGCAAATGAAGCAATGAACAAAGGATTAATTTCCAAAGCATACAAGCAGCTCATTTAAGCCAATACCAGATAAACAACCCAATCAAAAAATGGGAAAAAGATCTAAACAGATATTTCTCCAAAGAAGACATACAGATGGCTAGTTCAGTTCAGTTGCTCAGTCATGTCCAACTCTTTGCGATCCTGTGGACCGCAGCACACCAGGGCTCCCAGTCCAACACCAACTCCCAGAGTCCACCCAAGCCCATGTCCACTGAGTCGGTGATGCCATCCAACCATCTCATCCTCTGTCATCCCCTTCTCCTCCTGCCCTCAACCTTTCCCAGCATCAGGGTCTTTTCCAATGAGTCAGCATGAGGTGGCCAAAGTATTGGAGTTTCAGCTTTAGGATCAGTCCTTTCAATGAATACCCAGGACTAATCTCCTTTGGGATGGATTGGTTGGATCTCCTTGCAGTCCAAGGGACTCTCAAGAGTCTTCTCCAACACCACAGCTCAAAAGCATCAATTCTTCTGCACTCAGCTTTCTTTGTAGTCCAACTCTCACATCCATACATGACTACTGGAAAAACCATAGCCTTGACTGCTACTGCTACTGCTAAGTCACTTCAGTCGTGTCCAACTCTGTGTGACCCCATAGACGGCAGCCCACCAGGCTCCCCCATCCCTGGGATTCTCCAGGCAAGAACACTGGAGTGGGTTGCCATTTCCTTCTCCAATGCATGAAAGTGAAAAGTGAAAGGGAAGTCGCTCAGTCATGTCCGACTCCTCGCAACCCCATGGACCACAGCCTACCAGGCTCCTCTGTCCATGGGATTTTCCAGGCAAGAGTACTGAAGTGGGGAGCCGTCGCCTTCTCCGTAGCCTTGACTAGATGGACCCTTGTTGGCAAAGTAATGTCTCTGCTTTTTAATATGCTGTCTAGGTTGGCCATAACTTTCCTTCCCAGGAGTAAGCATCTTTTAATTTCATGGCTGCAGTCACCATCTGCAGTGATTTTGGAGCCCCCAAAAATAAAGTCAGCCACTGTTTCCTCTGTTTCCCCATCTATTTGCCATGAAATGATGGGACGAGATGCCATGATCTTAGTTTTCTAAATGTTGAGCTTTAAGCCAATTTTTTCACTCTCCTTTATCACTTTCATCAAGAGGCTCTTTAGTTTTTGTTCACTTTCTTCCATAAGGGTGGTGTACATGAAAAGATGCACAACATCACTCATTATCAGAGAAATGCAAATCAAAACTGCAATGAGATATCACCTCACACCAGACATAATGGCCATCATCAAAAAATCTACCAACAATAAATGCTGGAGAGAGTGTGGAGAAAAGGGATCCTCTTGCACTGTTCGTGGGAATGTAAATCAATAGAGCCACTATGGAAGGTGGTGTGGAGATTCCTAAAAATCTAGGAATTTACCCAGAGGAAACAAGAACTGAAAATGACATATCCCATTGTTCATTGCAGCACTACTTACAATAGCTAGAACATGGAAGCAACATAGATGTCCTTCAAAACATGAATGGATAAAGAAACTGTGGTACATATACAATGGAATATTACTCAGCTATAAAAAGGAATACATTTGAGTCAGTTCTAATGAGGTGGATGAACCTAGAGCTATTATATAGAGTGAAGTAAGTCAGAAAGAGGAAGATAAATATAGTATACTGATGCATATATATGGAGTCAAGAAACATGGTACTGATGAATTTATTTGCAGGGCAGCAATGGAGAAACAGACAAGGAGAACAGACTTAAGAACACAGTGGGGTGTGGAGAGTGCACAGGAAGGAAGGAGAGGGTGAGATGTATGGAGAGAATAACATGGAAACTTACATGTAAAGTAGATAGCCAGTGGGAATTTGCTGTATGACTCCAGGGTTCTGTATCAAACAGAGGTTCTGTATCTACCTAGAGGCGTGAAATGGGGAGGGAAAAGAGAGGGTGGTTCAAGAGGGAGGAGACATATGTGTACCTATGGCTGATTCATGTTGATATTTGGCAGAAAACAACAAAATTCTGTAAATCGATTATCCTTACACAGGGATATACACACACGAAAGAAAGACACAGCAAGAAGATAGCCAACTTCAGGAGAGAGGAAAGAGGCCTCAGGAGGAACCAAACCTGCCAATATCCTGATCTCAATCAACCAGCCTCCAGAAGTAAGGAAATAAATTTTTATTCTTTAAGCCACCCAGTCCATGATCTTTTGTTGGAGCAGCCCTGCACAGTTATATATTTCTCGAGATGTAATATCTGATTTCCCTTTTTCTATCTCACTAGTCTCTTTCTTCTGCTATTAAAGTCGACTCACTAAAAATCACCAAAACACCGTCTTGATCAAAAGAAGGTTAGTTTCACAAGAACACACTGTATATAGCACAGGGAACTCCACTCAATGTTATGTGGCAGCCTGGATGGGAAAGGGGTCTGGGGGACAATGGATACATGTATGTGTATGGCTGAGTCGCTCTGTTGTGCACCTGGAACTACCACATTGTTAATCGGCTATGAAATCAAAGTGTTAGTTGCTCAGTCGTGTCTGACTCTTTGTGACCCCATGGACTGAGGCTCCTCGGTTTATGGAAAGTAAAATAAAAAGTTTTTTTTTAAAAAAGGTTAAGTTTATTAGTTTCCTGTAGCAAGAGGGAGCACACACATCTCAAACTAGAATAGTTAGAGAAAGGTATTTACAGGGTTTGGGAGCCTGGAATTTGTCATTCAGTGGTTTTAGGACAGAAGATAATGAGCAAGGTCTTTGGTGGGGATCAGTAAAAATTTGCCAACTAGGTGAGTTATTGGTACAGTCAGTGGTTTTTATCTTTAAAAGATACAAGTCCTTATACAGTTATGATTAAATCAAGTTTGTGACTTCTCTTGAATGTAGGAGTCTGAATGAACTGGTGTTAAGGGGATCCGAGCTTAGACAGTTTGCCTTGCAGTCATGCTTTGGTACAAGTTTCTCTGTTTTGCAAGTTATGGTAGTTTTGCAAGCTGTGGTTTCTGTGTCATTTCTCACTACTCAGAACCTCTTTGTGCTTCCCTCAGTGATCTCAGATCAATCCAGAGAGCTGATATGGATAAATGAGCACAGTATCAGTGAAGAGTGAGTATGCCTACTTTCTGGGTGATTCCAAAGTTCCTTATCTATTTATGAACCATCATAATCCTTAGATTAAAAAGAGGAAACTAAAATCTGAAAAACCAAAATGTTCAATCCAATTAACACAAATTTACTTTTTCATGTTAAAGTGAAAGTCACTCAGTCATGTCTGACTCTTTGAGACCCCATGGACTATACAGTCCATGGTATTCTTCAGGCCAGAATACTGGAGTGGGTAGCCTTTCCCTTCTCCGGGGGTTGAGGGGGTGGATCTTCCCAACCCAGGGATCGAACCCAGGTCTCCCACATTGTGGCCAGATTCTTTACCATCTGAGCCACAAGGGAAGCCCTTTTCATGTTAACTGAGACCCAAATAGTGGGACTGCATTAGAAATTTAGCTTAAAAGTTGAAAACAGGGCTCTGGAGTCAGGTAGATCTTGATTCAATTCCCATCTCCATGGCTTGTTTTAGGATCTTAGGCAAATACCCAGATGGTAAGCAGGTTAGAGGATCATCAGACTTACCTAGCAGAATTTAGAAGAGAAGCAATTCTTGCCAGCGACTGCAGTATGCAGCGCTGAGTAGTTACTGGAAGAACCATCCTACAGAACCTCCATGTTTGTGTCAAGGTGAAAAGTCTAAAGGTGCCATACAAATAAATGCAAATACAGATATACAGAAACTGATCATGAATAGACACGATATCTATAGGCTAAGGGGCACAGGAAAGTTGATGTACAAGTCACAGTATTTCAGTTTTGTTGTGGCTAGCTGGGTCTTCATTGTAGCTCAGGCTCCTCTAGTTTGGGCGTGCAGGTTTAATTGCCCTGAGGCATGTGGGATCTTCGTTCCTTTGCCAGTGTTGAACCCATGTCCCCTGCATTGATTCTTAACCAATGAACCAGGTAAGTCCCAAGCCACAGTATCTTAAAGCAGAAGAAAAGTAGATGAGTCTGGAAGGGAACTTGAACTTAGGGGCACTTATGCAATATCTGGCTTCCTAGATGGCTCAGTGGTAAAGAATCTGCCTACTGCTACAGGAGATGCAGAAGACACAGGTTCTAACCCTGGGTCAGGAAGATGCCCTAGAGGAGGAAATGGCAACCCATCCCAGTATTCTTCCTGGAATATGCCAAGGACAGAGGAGCCTGGCAGGTTATAGTCCATGGGGTCACAATGTGTTGGACAGAACGGAGCATGCAAGCTCATGCAATATCTACAAAACCCTGCCTTGGACACGCAGTCTTAGGTAAAGCCAATCTTGGCACATTGATGGGAATGCTGGGAAAGGATTGATAGGCTGGGAAAGGATTTTAAGCGACTAAGTGTAAGGCTATCTTAAGACTGAAGTACCCATCTCCATAAACAGTATTCTTATAGGAAAACTGCCTTATCTTTATAAGAAGAATAATTAGAATCTTAACACATGGCATCCAGTCCCATCACTTCATGGCAAATAGATGGGGAAACAGTGGCAAACTTTATTTTTTGGGGCTCCAAAATCACTGCAGATGGTGACTGTAGCCATGAAATTAAAAGACGCTTACTCCTTGGAAGGAAAGTTATGACCAACCTAGACAGCATATTAAAAAGCAGAGACATTACTTTGCCAACAAACGTCCATCTAGTCAAGACTATGGTTTTTCCAGTAATCATGTATGGATGTCAGAATTGGACTATAAAGAAAGCTGAGCACCGAAGAACTGATGCTTTTGAACTGTAGTGCTGGAGAAGACTCTTGAGAGTCCCTTGGACTGCAAGGAGATCCAACCAGTCCATCCTAAAGGAGATCAGTCCTGGGTGTTCATTGGAAGGACTGATGTTGAAGCTGAAACTCCAATACTTTGGCCACCTGATGTGAACAGCTGACTCATTGGAAAAGACCCTGATGCTGGGAGGGATTGGGGGCAGGACGAGAAGGGGACCACAGAGGATGAGATGGTTGGATGACATCACCAACTCAATGGACATGGGTTTGGGTGGACTCTAGGAGTTGGTGATGGACAAGGAGGCCTGGCGTGCTGCAGTCCATGGGGTCGCAAAGAGTTGGACACGACTGAGCAACTGAACTGACAGAGCATTTGGGAATCTTTGAGTTCAAGGTTAGACATTTAATGTCATTATTCTTCATTTATACAGTCCTTAATTTGAAAGATAGAATCACAATGCATAATCTCCTGCATCATACCCTCTGAAGAAATTTTAAATAGAAAACAACTTCCCAGGGATCGAACCTGCATTGCAGGAGGATTCTTTACCAGCTGAACTACCAGGGAAGCCCTCCTTATCTTTAAGTGTAGGACTAAGACCAAATGATTTATAAAAATTTTTCCAGCTCTGGATTTTTTTATTTTTACTTTTACTTTTTGTGATTGCTTGAATTGTGAACAGATGTATCTGCCAGACACAATGTTTCAAGATCAGCAAGTTAACAATTATGTCCTTTGTTGTTGGTGATCAGTTAAGTTGTGTCTGACTCTTTTGTGACCTCATGGACTGCAGCCTGCCAGGCTCCTCTGTCTAAGGGATCTCCCAGGCAAGAGTACTGGAGTGGGCTGCTATTTCCTTCTCCAGGGGATCTTCCAGGGATGGAGCCCATGTCTTCTGTACTGGCGGGGGTTGGGTGGGGTGGGGGGTTTTCATTACCATTAAGCCACCAGGGAAGCCCATTATGTTTTACATTCTCTTTTACTCTCTAGGTTTGACTCATAGACAATTTAAAATGAAATTTTAAAGATAAGGAAGTTAAATTTCAGAGAAGAAGACAAGAACTTAGTACTTATTAAATGAATAATACAATTAGTATTTTCTGTATATTATCTCAACATCGGCAAACCCATTTTGCTTGGAGCCAACAGTACTCTCATTTTAGAGACAAGGAAACAGGCTCAGAGAGGTTAAAGTGACTTGCCTGAAGTCATTCACTGAATTTGCAGCTAATCCAAGACTTAAAACAACTCTCCCTGAAAATGAATGCCTTTTTCTCTATGCCATACTTTGTAAAACGTATGGCCCTCTGTTAGTAAAAGAAGTCAGAGTGTTTTTTACTCTTTTGACTTTTTTCTGAGAATGTCTTGCTCTATTTGAAATTTCTAAGAATGTCTACAGTGACAATTTCTTTTAAAAAAAAAAACAGCTATATTTAAAATATTCTGTATTTCTGAATCATAGGGAATGATTCTATCAATGATATATAAACTGATATTTCAGACCGCTTGATATAAATGATATAAACAAGCATTTCAGAAATGGTCAGTGCTACATAAATCACAAATTAAATCTTTATATAAGTGCTTATATTTCCTTGATTTGCAAGGTCCAGCCTCTGTTTGGGAAGCAATTATCTGATTTCAGAATCCAAATAATATTGATCATACCTCAGTGATACCCACAATTAGCCAGAAATAATTCTCTTTGCCTGAAATCTGAAAGATCATTGTATGACCATTTCAGAACTACTCATTATATATGCACATACAGTGTAACTTGTATGTATAATTTTTATGTATGTATAAGATATACATTATTTATATAGAGAGAGAGAAAGTATGTATTAAGAAATGTGCATTTGATCTCCTTCCCCTTTTCCTGGCCCACAGTTCCTTAAAACCCTTGTAACCTCTGAAGTGCTAAGTGTCTTTTTTGTATGCTAACGACATGACTAACAGCTGGGGGATCTTGGAAAGCCTCAGGATGAAGGCTGTTAATCCAGGGAAACAAGCCTGTGATGAGAGGCTTGGAACTTTCAGTCCCACCTGGGAGGAAAGAGGGACTGGAGGTAGAGTTAATCACCTATGACCAATGATTTAATCAACCATGTCTGTGTAATGAAGCCTCCATTAAGAAACCCTAAGGGAAGGGGTGTGGAGAACTTTTGGGTTAGTGAACAGGTGGAGAGCACCACACTCAGAGAGGCAGGGACACCGCCGCCCCCACCTCATTCTTTCCCCCACTCTTGGCCTTATGCAGCTCTTCCACTTGGCTGTAAACTATTTTCCCGAGTTCTGTGAGCCACTTTAGCAAATTATCACACTCAAGATGGGGCAGGAGGTCATAAGTATATCTGAATCATAACTAGCAGGTCAGAAGCACACTGGGCTTGTGCCTGGCCTCTGAAGAGTGACCAGGAGCAGTCTTGTAGGACTGAGCCTTTAACTTGTGCGATATTAGTGCTAACCCCAGGTAGAGAGTGTCAGAACTGACTGAATTACAGGGCTCTGGTTGGCCTCCAGGAAGCTGGAGAATTGCTGGTGTGGGAGAAATACACACATTGGTGTCCGAGTATAAACAGTAAACAGATTCTCTTTTTTGGCCTCCACTGAGGCCTATCCCCAGTTTTGCTAACATAAAGCAGTCCATAAGAGCCAGTGGTTGAAACCACGTTGACCATGTGTCATCTACTCACTGAAAAGGCGCTGAAGAGGTGGCTGGCGCCCGAGCTGGAAGTGGAGGCCTGGGCTCCGGTGCCCCAGGGCAGGGGATGTGAAGGCAAGGAAGCCGGCAGCCTTTCTTCGTGGAACTCACCCTCGGAAATGTGGCAACAGCAGGGATGCTGGCTGCCCCAGAGGCAGAGGGCGCAGCAGAGCACAAGACACAGTGGCAAGGCCTTCTGTTCCAGGTGCCAAAGCCACAGCTTCCCTCAAACGCCAACCTGGTGCTGCAGGTAGTGGGGAGAAACCTCCTCGCCCAGACCTCAGGAGATTAGCCGGGTCAGGTGGGAGGGGGCGGATCAGCAAGGAGAGGGCAATGGGGAGGGTCCTCCAGAGACCCACCCCACGCTGCCTCAATCCAGCCCCCTTAGTTGTGCTTCTGCCCACGGTCCCCTTCAACGACAGGTAGTCAGTAGTGGCCCGCATGGATGCCATACTAGTCTGGAGGGGAGAACCCTGTGGAGACCCCCCTGGACCGGCTGCTGAATGCATCGGGAAAATCTGATTTACAGGTATAGCCTGGTTAAGGTAGCAGACATCAGAGCACCAAGCCTTGAGTGTGAAGCCAAAGAAATGTAGATTTTCAAAGTAAACAGAGAACTATTTGAAGGACAGGACAGGGAAGGAAATTATGGGCGCAAGAAAAGGTCCAAGCACCTGTGGGAGGTTAGAATTCAAGCCCCTGTTCCATTCCTGCAGCTTCACCTGCTGCTAAAGATGGAAATACAGGGAAATCTGATTTGCTTTCCATTCTTACAAAAAAATACTAAACATGTACCTAAATGTTTATGGCTTTTCATAATTGCCAAAAACTGGAAACAACCCAAACATCCAGCAACAACTGTGTTCCATTCATAAAATGGAAGTTTAAAAAAGGATACATGCAACAAATTTGAATAACCTCAGAGATACTACGCTGAATGAAAGAAGTTTGTCTCAAAAGATTATATGCTGAATGATTCCATTTATATGCCTTTCTGGAAAAGACAGCAGGGATGGGGAACAGATCAGTAATTGACAGTCACTGGAGTAATTGACAGCTGGTGGAGTAGCAGGAGGGTATGACTATAAAAGGATAGCCCATGAAGTTATTTGGGGCAGGGAGCTATTCTATATCCTGATTGTGGTGGTTATGCAAATATACACATTGTTAAAATTCATAAAAAGGGGGAAGAGTCAACTTGACTGCATAACTTTTTTAAAGCACTTAAACTCTATGCCAGGCACTATGTTATCTGAGGCAAAAGCAATTTGCTCAATGAGATAAGGAATGAAGAGAAACACAAAGTAACTATGGCACAGAATTATTTGACACATGATAACTGAAAAGTAAAAACAGCAAATGTTACAAGAAATAAAAGGAGAAAGAGATCATTTCCAGCTTAACTAAACAGAAAATGCTTCAGGGCAAGAGATTGCCTTGAATTTCAGTTTCAAGAACAAGAGAAGACAGATGATCACTCCCTGTGGAAAATGGTCAGTTTTCACTGGTGTGCAGGAAGGAACAGAACAGAAAGTGCCTGAGGGCAGAAAGTGTGCCTGGTTAAATGGCAAGGAGCTTGGGGAGAGCCTGAGTTGGCATGCTGGCCATCTAGGACAGTAAGCCTTTCCAGGCAGCTGGACCCACCCCTGCAAGATACCTTGGAGACCATGTCGAAGGTTCACTTGGTCCACATTTTCATTTTATTACCACAAATGAGTTTTTTGCCTCATTTACAAATGTAGCACACATCTTCATCTTACTTGCTGCAACTTGCTTGCATGCTTAGTTGCTCAGTTGTGTCCAGCTCTTTGCAACCCCATGGACTATCACCTGCCAGGCTCCTCTGTCTAGGGGGTTCTCCAGGCAAGAAAACTGGAGTGGGCTGCTGCAACTTCAGTTCAGTTCAGTTTAGTCACTCAGTCGTGTCTGACTCTTTGCAACACCATGAATCGCAGCACGCCAGGCCTCCCTGTCCATCACCAACTCCCAGAGTTCACTCAGACTCACATCCATCGAGTCTGTGATGCCATCCAGCCATCTCATCCTCGGTCGTCCCCTTTGCCTCCTGCCCCCAATCCCTCCCAGCATCAGAGTCTCTTCCAATGAATCAACTCTTCACATCAGGTGGCCAAAGTACTGGAGGTTCAGCTTCAGCATCATTCCCTCCAAAGAAATCCCAAGGTTGATCTCCTTCAGGATGGACTGGTTGGATCTCCTTGTAGTCCAAGGGACTCTCAAGAGTCTTCTCCAACAACACAATTCAAAAGCATCAATTCTTCAGTGCTCAGCTTTCTTCACAGTCCAACTCTCACATCCATACATGACCACAGGAAAAACCATGGCCTTGACTAGACAGACCTTTGTTGGCAAAGTAATGTCTCTGCTTTTGAACATGCTATCTAGGTTGGTCATAACTTTTCTTCCAAAGAGCAAGCGTCTTTTAATTTCCTGGCTGCAATCACCATCTGCAGTGATTTTGGAGCCCCTAAAAAATAAAGTCTGACACTGTTTCCACTGTTTCCCCATCTATTTCCCATGAAGTGATGAGACCAGATGCCATGATTTTAGTTTTCTAAATGTTGAGCTTTAAGACAACTTTTTCACTCTCCTCTTTCATCAAGAGGCTTTTCAGTTCCTCTTCAATTTCTGCCATAAGGGTGGTATCATCTGCATATCTGAGGTTATTGATATTTCTCCTGGCAATCTTGATTCCAGCTTGTGCTTCTTCCAGCCCAGCGTTTCTCATGATGTACTCTGCATAGAAGTTAAATAAGCAGGGTGACAATACACAGCCTTGACGTACTCCTTTTCCTATTTGGAACCAGAGGACCATTGCTTTACCATATGTTGTTGACACTGGGAGACCAAATTCTTTAAGCGTTGACCTTATGGAGGAAACATACAATATTGCAAAACTTACCCATTTAAATAGGTTGTTTCCATTTTGAAGGCAAGGCATATATAAGAGCTAAACAGAACTAGACATGGAGCAACAGACTGTTCAAAATTGGGGAAGGAGTACATCAAGGCTATGTACCGTCACCCTGCTTATTTAACTGCAGAGTACATCATAAGAAATGCCGGGCTGGATGAAGCACAAGCTAGAATCAAGATTGCAGGGAGAAATATCATAACCTCAGATATGCAAATGATACCACCCTTACAGCTGAAAGCCAAGAGGAACTAAAGAACCTCTTGATGAAGGTGAAAAAGGAGAGTGAAAAAGCTGGCTCAAGACTGAACATTCAGAAAACTAAGATCGTGGCATCCAGTCCCATCACTACATGGCAAATAGATGGGGAAATGGTGACAGGCTTTCTTTCTCAGACTCCGAAATTACTGCAGATGGTGACTGCAGCTATGAAATTTAATGATGCTTGCTCCTTGGAAGAAAATCTATGACAAACCTAGACAGCATATTAAAAAGCAGAAACATTACTTTGCCAACAAAGGTCTGTATAGCCAGCTATGGTTTTTCCAGTAGTTATATATGGATGTGAGAGTTGGACCATAAAGAAGGCTGAGCGCTGAAGAATCAATGCTTTTGAACTGTGCTATTGGAGAAGACACTTGAGAGTCCTTGGACTGCAAGGAGATCAAACCAGTCATTCCTAAAAGAAATCAATCCTGAATATCCATTGGAAGGCCTGATGCTGAAGCTGAAGCTCCAGTACTTTGGTCACCTGATGGGAAGAGCTCACTCATTGGAAAAGACCCTGATGCTGGGGAAGACTGAAGGCAGGAGTCAAGGGGATGACAGAGGATGAAATGGTTGGATGGCATCACCGACTCAACGGACATGAGTTTGAGCAGTCTCCAGGAGATGGTGAAAGTGATGTCCACGGTCTCGCAGAGTTGAAAACAACTGAGCAACTGAACAACAACAAAATAAGAGCAAAATGGTAACACCAAATAGCCTTTCAACTCTAAATAATCACATACCAAATACAGGACCTATGGTCTTTCAAGCCCATCAAACCACTCCAAAGCAACAATATAAAACTGAAGTAGTGGCAGGGATAATCTCCTCACTTCGACTTTGAATTATTTTAATAATAATAGTAACAACCAGGTTAAGTTATGTACCTCTTCCCAGAAAGTATATTTATCTTGAAAACCACTACTACCATATGTAAACACACCTAAATGACTGTAAGGAAATATCATTGTCCTCCCCCCATTTTAAAAGCATTTTACTTCTTCTTTTCCAATTTGGATTCCTTTTATTTCTTTTTCTGCTCTGATTGCTGTGGCCAAAACTTCCAGAACTATGTTGAATAGTAGCGGTGAAAGTGGACACCCTTGTCTTGTTCCTGACTTTAGGGGAAATGCTTTCAATTTTTCACCATTGAGGATAATGTTTGCTGTGGGTTTGTCATATATAGCTTTTATTATGTTGAGGTATGTTCCTTCTATTCCTGCTTTCTGGAGAGTTTTAATCATAAATGGATGTTGAATTTTGTCAAAGGCCTTCTCTGCGTCTATTGAGATAATCATATGGTTTTTATTTTTCAGTTTGTTAATGTGGTGAATTACATTGACTGATTTGCGGATATTGAAGAATCCTTGCATCCCTGGGATAAAGCCCACTTGGTCATGGTGTATGATCTTTTTAATGTGTTGTTGGATTCTGATTGCTAGAATTTTGTTGAGGATTTTTGCATCTATGTTCATCAGTGATATTGGCCTGTAGTTTTCTTTTTTTGTGACATCTTTGTCAGGTTTTGGTATTAGAGTGATGGTGGCCTCATAGAATGAGTTTGGAAGTTTACCTTCCTCTGCAATTTTCTGGAAGAGTTTGAGTAGGATAGGTGTTAGCTCTTCTCGAAATTTTTGGTAGAATTCAGCTGTGAAGCCGTCTGGACCTGGGCTTTTGTTTGCTGGAAGATTTCTGATTACAGTTTCAATTTCCGTGCTTGTGATGGGTCTGTTAAGATTTTCTATTTCTTCCTGGTTCAGTTTTGGAAAATTGTACTTTTCTAAGAATTTGTCCATTTCTTCCATGTTGTCCATTTTATTGGCATACAACTGCTGATAGTAGTCTCTTATGATCCTTTGTATTTCTGTGTTGTCTGTTGTGATCTCTCCATTTTCATTTCTAATTTTATTGATTTGATTTTTCTCTCTTTGCTTCTTGATGAGTCTGGCTAATGGTTTGTCAATTTTATTTATCCTTTCAAAGAACCAGCTTTTGGCTTTGTTGATTTTTGCTATGGTCTCTTTTGTTTCTTTTGCATTTATTTCTGCCCTAATTTTTAAGATTTCTTTCCTTCTACTAACTCTGGGGTTCTCCAATTCTTCCTTTTCTAGTTGCTTTAGTTGTAGAGTTAGGTTATTTATTTGACTTTTTTCTTGTTTCTTGAGGTATGCCTGTATTGCTATGAACTTTCCTCTTAGCACTGCTTTTATAGTGTCCCACAGGTTTTGGGTTGTTGTGTTTTCATTTTCATTAGTTTCTATGCATATTTTGATTTCTTTTTTGATTTCTTCTATGATTTGTTGGTTATTCAGAAGTGTGTTGTTCAACCTCCATATGTTGGAATTTTTAGTAGTTTTTCTCCTGTAATTGAGATCTAATCTTAATGCATTATGGTCAGAAAAGATGCTTGGAATGATTTCGATTTTTTTGAATTTATCAAGTTTAGATTTATGGCCCAGGATGTGATCTATCCTGGAGAAGGTTCCATGAGCACTTGAGAAAAAGGTGAAATTCATTGTTTTGGGGTGAAATGTCCTATAGATATCAATTAGGTCTAATTGATCTAATGTATCATTTAAAGTTTGCGTTTCTTTGTTAATTTTCTGTTTAGTTGATCTCCCTTATGACCCAGCAATCCCACTGCTGGGCATACACACCGAGGAAACCAGAATTGAAAGAGACACATGTACCCCAATGTTCATCGCAGCACTGTTTATAATAGCCAGGACATGGAAACAACCTAGATGTCCATCAGCAGATGAATGGATAAGAAAGCTGTGGTACATATACACAATGGAGTATTACTCAGCCGTTAAAAAGAATTCATTTGAATCAGTTCTGATGAGATGGACGAAACTGGAGCCGATTATACAGAGTGAAGTAAGCCAGAAAGAAAAACACCAATACAGTATACTAACACATATATACGGAATTTAGAAAGATGGCAATGACGACCCTGTATGCAAGACAGGAAAAAGACGCAGCTGTCTATAACGGACTTTTGGACTCAGAGGGAGAGGGAGAGGGTGGGATGATATGGGAGAATGGCATTCTATCATGTATACTATCATGTAAGAATTGAATCGCTAGTCTATGTCTGACGCAGGATACAGCATGCTTGGGGCTGGTGCATGGGGATGACCCACAGAGATGTTATGGGGAGGGAGGTGGGAGGGGGGTTCATGTTTGGGAACACATGTAAGAATTAAAGATTTTAAAATTAAAAAAAAAAAAAAAAAAAAAAAAAAAAAAAATTAAAAGCATTTTAGGGAATCCACTCTTCACAAATAACAGTGCTTTTGAAACACAAGTTTGTTAACACATTCTTCATCTGTACACATCAATTTGTTTTTAATGAAAACCCTCATTCAAGCTTATGAATAGCCAACATTTATTTAGCAGTTACTCTGCCAGGTACTATCCAAAGTCATCAGCATAGATCATTTTATTTAATCCTTTTTAACGTTAGGCAATGGGTACTATTCTCCCATTTTACAGTTAAGGAATCTGAGTGTTTAGGTAACCTGTCCATGTGACTCAGCAACAGGCAACAGAACCAGACTTGAATCAGAGAATTCCACTCCAAAGCCCATACCCTTAGTCACTTCTTGAAGCATTCTTCTTTTATATCAGAACTATGTGAGATTTAGAGAAGGTCACCATTATCTCCTTTGCTGATTAGCCTCTTTTCCTTTTTGTCTCTTCTTCCATTTCCCTTCCTGCTTCCTCTCCGTCTAACTCACACCTTCAGATTCCTCCATTTTCTTTTCCAGCCACAGCCAGGAAACCTGGCCTCACTCAGCTCCTAGTTGGCAACAGCACAAGTTTAGATGGAAACCATAAGCAGAAGGCCACCGGCAGAACAGCAGAACTGCCTCGGAGCGTGAGGTTACAACCGCGTCCACGATGAGCTCGCACACTTGTGTCAGAAACATTCCCTGACCCTTCTGAAGGGACGCACTTATTTTCATGGTGAGGTGGAAATATGTGAGGAGCTCTCAGACTATGTGAGGGAAATCGTGAAGTTAGCAGTGCAAACTCAGAGCATGGTGAATAGCTGCTAATCTTGACTTTCCTTCTTTAACATTTACTCAGTCTACTGAGCATTAACGTGGAAACTTTGGGAACTTGAGGGTATGGCCTGCTTCGTTATATCATATTTCTCCAGCGTTGTGTGTTAGTTGCTCAGTCTGGTCTGACTCTTTGCGACCCCATGGACTGTAGTCTTCCAGGCTCCTCTGTGGGATTCTTCAGGCAAGAATACTGGAGTGGGTTACCACTCCCTTCTCCAGAGGATCTCCCAACCCAGGGGTTGAACTTGTGTCTCCCACATTACAGGCAGATTCTTTGCTGTCTGAGCCAGCAGGGAAGAACCCAAAAATGTTGCCAAAATTTTTCTGGGGAAAAAAAAGGAGATCTTTTTTTTTTTTTTTAATTCTTTTTGAGGGTTAGTTCAATAACACATTTAATTAAGTTAGCTCAGTTTATTTCATGCTACATCCAAAGCCTGAGTCAGAAAAGGAGCTGGTCTGCGTCAATTTTTCTGGCAGGCTGCCAATGGCGTCACCCCCCAGCTGCAGTAGGCAACAGATGCATGAGCTCAGGAGTCAACCAGACCTGCTTTTCCACCTTCAAGCAGTGCAACCTTGAGACCGTTACTTAACTTCTTCAAACCTCATCTTCTCTGTAAAAAGGTAAGAGCATTAATGTTTGCTGCCTGGGGTTTTGCTGTAAAGATCAAGTGACATCATGTCTATGAAAGTGCCTAGCACAGAACTGGCAGCATAGACACTTAATAAATGGTTGTTTTATTTAATTTTATGTCATTTTAAGGGAGGAGAAGATGTACAAGCTTGTTATTAAGAAATAAAGAGACAGAAACCATAGATTTGTGGTTTGCAATTTTCCCTTCACTTAAGAAAACTGTTCACCAAAGCTATATTTTCAGTTAAAATAGCAAGAGCAGGGTCTTTTGCAATACTTCTCCCACCAAAACCTCAACTTTTAGTAATCAGACACTTTGAAGTCTGACGTGTGGTTGTTTGTGTATTACTGCTGCATATGTATTTACAACACAAAATTCAAGAGAACAAGCACAAAGTCAAACAGGGAAATGTGGAGGATCAGTGTCAATGTGAGACTCTTGTAGCCTATCAAAAGCATCATTTATAAGAAAAGAAAAAATACCAGTGAATCAGAAATTCTACACAGCAAAAAACATTTATGAAGAAAGCTTATATGGAAATATTGTTTTCTTCTGCCTAAAATTTCTTAGATTTCATTTTCAGCATTTCTAGTTTGGTTTTTAAGATGGGGAAAAAAAAAATAAGGTCACCATGGCTTTGCTCAACATTTCCCTTTGGGTAAAAATATAGCCAATCCTATTTTTTAAAGTAGCCAATAGGGGTGAGGGGGATCAGTGAAGAAACACAGAAATTGACAACTGTAATGCATGGCGCTTCAACAACAAATAATTTGCACCATAGCAGTCCTGGAAAGAAACTAAAATGGGAACCTTCGATAAAAACTGGGCTTTTTTGCATGAGGTTATGGAGTTAACTCGTTAGAAAAGACTCTGATGCTGGGAGGGATTGGGGGCAGGAGGAGAAGGGGACAACAGAGGATGAGATGGCTGGATGGCATCACTGACTTGATGGACATGAGTTTGAGTGAACTCTGGGAGTTAGTGATCGACAGGGAGGCCTGGGGTGCTGTGATTCATGGGGTCGCAAAGAGTCGGACACGACTGAGTGACTGAACTGAACTGAACTGAACTGAACTGGCTTCCCTGATGGCTCAGCTGGTAAAGAATCTGCCTGCAATGCAGGAGACTGGGTTCGATCCCTGGGTTGGGAAGATCCCCTGGAGGAGGGCATGGCAACCCACTCCAGTATTCTTGCCTGGAGAATCCCCATGAACAGAAGAGCCTGGCAGTCTACAGTCCATGGGGCCAAAAAAGGGTCAGATATGACTGAGCGACTAAGCACATACACTGGGCCGATAGCGGGACCAGTCTCTCACTGCCCGAGGGGCTGGAAGGCATCTTCTTTGTTAAGGATGCAATGGCTGGGAAGGAGTTCAGGCCACAGTGACTATCGGAAAGCTTGGGTTGCAGTAAAACCTCCAATGCCATTTCTAGAATACAATCAAAGCTCTCCTCTGCACAGAGTCTGAGTGGTGGCAATTTCCTGGAACTGGATTTTGTTGCTGAGTTCAGCATTAAACAATCTCTGAGAAAGCTCAGATAAGCTAGACTGAATAAACAAGAAGCAAAGTAAATTTTCTCATGGAATTTCAACCACAGCCAAATTGTATATTGTGGCTGTTGCAACAGAAAAAACTGAGTATATACCTAAGTCTGCCCTGCATTGCCAAAAGAACTATATATAGTTGGCCAACTTTCTAGAATTCTCTTAATGTTAAAGCAATGACAGTAAGGCCTCTTTTCCTCAAATGCATTAAAAATCTACATCAAGTACATAGTATTTTCATTAAAATAATCTTTATTTCTACAAACGTTATCTCTACCAATGTTAAAAAAAAAAAAAATTGAGTGCTTAGTTGGCAACTATCCTGACTGTCTCAGGCCCAAAGTACACAAGAATAAAACGTCAGAGATTTCCCATTTTAAAAAACAAATACTTAAAAGATTCTGTGGGAAAAGAATTTCAGTAAGGATTTCATATATTCAAGACTATGCTTATAAAGTAATAAAAATATTTAAATTTAGGTGTTTCTTTTAAAAATAAAATACCCCTTTTTTTTTTTTACTAATTTCAGATTTTGTGCTCATCTCTGACTGTTAATAACTGTACAGATATCTTTCTATTAAAATTTATTTGGGATATTTGACAGACCTTGAACAGGCTTCTCAGGGTATCCTTTCTCAAAGCACCCATGGAGAGAAAAACCAAAGTCACAGACAGAGGAAACTCCTCTACAGGCAGTTATTCATTTCCTGAGCTAGCCCACTTCCTTCTTCAAACATTCCCTTCTCTTCACCAATGTGTTTTCTGAAATTAGCATCAAAGTCCTCTTGCAAAACATACTTCTGGATCTGAGGCCTAAAATCTAGGCAAATGCCAATGGCCATGTCTTTTTTTAGTATCATCACTATTGTGATCAAAAGTAGAATCTCAAATGAAGTGTCACTGCGGTAGTAAAGGCTCCCTGTAATGTTACACTGATGTTTTATCAAAAGAAGCCAGATCATTATGAACTAGAGCCATGTTTAGAGAAAATAACTTACCAAAGTGAAAAATTGAATGGGGAAAAAATTTCATGGCTCATGGCTCCTCCATTATGGAAAACTACAGCATCTTTCATAATAAGGAAATAATTTTTTGTTCATCTTTCAAATCTTAAGCAAACTGTAATGAGTTGCTAGATTTTTTCACATTAAGTATAACACTGGAGAGAAAATTGAAAGTCTCACAATGTTTAAGTTTGGGATGGACACGTACACACTGCTGTATTTAAAATGGATAACCAACAAGGTCCTACTGTATAGCACAGGGAACTCTACTAAATGTTATGTGGCAGCTTGGATGGGAGGGGAATTTGGGGAAGAATGGATACATGTGTACATATGGCTGAGTCCCTTCCCTGTTCACCTTAAATTATCACAACATTGTTAATTGTCTCTACCCCAATACAATATAGAAAGTTTTTTTTTAAGTTTACATATTTTATTAGAAATGTATCTCCTCAATGATTGCTGCCTTGACTTTAATCAAAGCAGATATATCAACAGAAGGCTGAACAGAAATTCCACAGTACTATGCCAACTTGATCCCCTAACACACTGAGAATCTCCCACGTCCACAGTTTCCATCCCACAGGCTCTGAAGAAGGGGAGGGGCTTAGGGAGCCCCACCTTGTCTTGTACCAACAATAAAGTACACTGTACCCAGAAAAAAAGAAAGAAATTTGGCTGCTATGACTTCTCTGCTAATAATACAAAATGTATTTTAAAAAATCAAATCAGGCTTTACCTAAATATAAAAAGCTTTATTTATTTATCAGCAAAGAATAATACCATAAAACAGACAAAAGAAATAAAGTCTCTTAAAATGTTTATTTTTGTCAGAATAGCTGACAATTTTCTGTTAAATCTTTTGGTTTATTATTATAATAAGCATCCCTCCCTTGAAAAATCCATTCAAAATATCTCAATCCTTGAGGTAAAGAACTTTAAAAAAAAAAAAAACCTGACTTTTTTAAAGAAAAATTTTTTTTAATTCTGTTAAGCTTGATAAATAGAAATAATCTCTTCTTGTTCTACTCTGGTGAGCAAATATGTACTTTATACAGCAAAATATCCAGTCACTTATTGGCAAACTGAAGGTTAGACCTAGTCACTTACAAGTTTTACTCAAACACAGTGCAATACTGCCACGTTCATATAGACTTTTCTTTTTTTTTTTTTACAGTTACCAACACTCTTCTGACAAAGACAAGGTTTTGAAATGGCAAAAGCAACAGTTTTAGATCTCAAAGCTCCGGAAGGGAATTAATCTGAGTCTTCATCATCAAGATAGTCCTCGGCATTGCTTAATGATCGGACTGCATCTAAAAGGAACAGGGGGAAAAGCAAAACAGAAAAATTAGAAATGGCTTGGATTTTTTTTTCACTTTCAAAGCTCCTAGGGGTTGTATTTCTCCCAAGGATCTTTCTCTACTTTTGCTTTCCAGGCTAATCAGCTTCTGCTGCCACAGAGGCTGACAGCTATATTGGTCTGCATGTTACCTAGACACGCACAAAAGCAACAAACGTGGTGCTGAGGTGCTGTTAGTCTATCTCCCACCACAGAACACAGCCAGCCACATGCGCCAGGACCAACGGGGGACACACCAAAAGCCCGTCCACCCTGACACCTATGCTTCCAAACCTCCTCTCCCAGTGACAAGTGCACAGGTGGTTTCAGCCAGTCCACAACCTGTAGCCTTACCTGAAGGCAAGGTCACTGGGCAGAAAGATAACTAATGAGGGGGAAAAGGAAAAGAAAGAGAATGAAAACATAGAAGCTTCAGTTTCATTTTAGCAAACATTGATAAAGAATATGCAGAAGCAAGGAAACTGAAATGAAAAATAAATAATGTTTTAAAACAGAAAGAGCTGAACCCCATCAAATGTTGTCAACCCTAAACAGAGTTCAAAAGGAAGGTATCTGATCTTTTTACCTGTTCACCTGTCCATTCACATTCAAATAGTCTAATCAAATTCCTACAGCAGCAGCTTACACAAGGTATAGTTTTAAGCGAAAAACTGAAATGCAAGTATAAACACATTGTTCAGTTCAGTTCAGTTGCTCAGTTGTGTCCAACTCTGCAACCCCATGAATCGCAGCACGCCAGGCCTCCCTGTCCATCACCAACTCCCAGAGTTCACTCAGACTCACG
This sequence comes from Budorcas taxicolor, assembly GCF_023091745.1. Lineage (NCBI taxonomy): Eukaryota > Metazoa > Chordata > Mammalia > Artiodactyla > Bovidae > Budorcas > Budorcas taxicolor. The sequence continues at coordinate 54,165,084 of NC_068917.1, read as the reverse complement.
TCCATTGAGTCAGTGATGCCATTCAGCCATCTCATCCTCTGTCGTCCCCTTTGCCTCCTGCCCCCAATCCCTCCCAGCATCAGAAATCTTTTCCAATGAGTCAACTCTTCGCATGAGGTGGCCAAAGTACTGGAGTTTCAGCTTTAGCATTATTCCTTCCAAAGAAATCCCAGGGCTGATCTCCTTCAGAATGGACTGGTTGGATCTCCTTGCAGTCCAAGGGACTCTCAAGAGTCTTCTCCAACACCACAGTTCGAAAGCATCAATTCTTCGGTGCTCAGCCTTCTTCACAGTCCAACTCTCACATCCATACATGACCACGAGCTCAATAAATGTGTATTATAGCACCCAGAACATTGTCTCTAAATACTATAAGCCCCTGCTCACTGGAGATATGATTGATTCCAAGTCTGGGACAGAAACTGTAAAAGATGGACCTGAAACCCCTTCTTAAGCTATAAAACAAGGATCCTAGCAAACACAGCATCATTTTAAAAGGGCTCAGGATCCAACCAGAAGGGGTCTCCACTAGCCAAAGGTAGGCTACCAGTAATTAACAATACTGGATCAAAACACAGCAAATATTTCAACACACAAAGAGAATTCATTGGTTCCCTTCAAAAAATAATAGAGATCCAGCAGGTTGCTTTGAAAACTCTTAAAGGGCTTTCAGGGGCAGAACTCTTATTCTGCCCCTGCTATACAAACTATTGCTCTAAGTAAGCAAACAGTTGATAAGGGGAAATTTTTCTTTATAGGAAGTTCTAACTAATAACTGAGAAGGGAATGAAATTAAAATATCACCATTTTGTAACCATCAGTGAAACAATGGATCTAGACAATAATCATCCATGGATGCCAACATCACAGGAGAAGTGACAAATAGATATTAATATTATGTGCCTCTGTTAGAAGAACACAATTTTCTTTATTACGTATCCTTCCCTCTACCCCTGAGACAGACAAAATCTAAGTCTAACCAAGCTTCTGGACATAACATCAATTGACAAAAAGATGAGGACAGAGGAGCATGACAGACTACACCATGGAAATGCATGCTTGCCATGTCTAGACTGGGAAATTCAGGGAAACTGTCCCAATTTCTTTACCAAATAAAAAGCAAGGCCAAACAAAGAGGAAAATGAGAGCGGAAGGAAACATTAATTGAAAAACAAAGCAGAGAAAAAAAGAGACATAGCTATCAATTTGGACCCTACTTAAACTGTAAATAAATAGATAAGTAAGCAAAGAATAAACAAACATATGAAAGAAAATGGTAAATCTAGACTATAACAAGATATTTGATGATACTGTAGTCTTTTAAAGAATATGTTTAGGAAAATAATGATTTTTAAAAAGGGAGGGGCAAGGGAGAGTCAATATGAGGGACATAGAAACCAACTTATCTTACATCGTATACATGGAACAAAAAGAAAGGGAAAAGAACAGTGAGTATAGGCAGAACAGAAGTATGCTTCAGCAATTTCACACCAGCTTCCAAACTACTAGAAATCTCCAGGTTGATTGTCCTTGTCTCCATTCTCCTTCAAAGGAGTTCTGGAGGCCTGGGAGGAAGGTATCTTCTTCTATCCCACACACACCCATGAACTTCACGACTGGCTGTGAACTGGTAGCTTTTTAAGTTAAATACAAAAAGACAAATATAGCAAAGCTCTCCCCCTTTCTTTTGTACTTTGCTACTACAATCCTATGTTTTGCTATATCGGAAATATTCTCGATCCTTCAATTGTTACTTTGGCACTTTGCTTTAAGCAAGAGAAAGATAACTTGCCATGGTACAAATGCTGACCGCACACAAAGTGAGAGACAGGCAGGCTAATAAACTCCTTCTCCTTCCTTCCTTACTTCCATAGACTCTCTGAGACACAGTTTCTCTGGAAACTTCCAACACGGCCAAGTGCTGATGATGAGCTGTATCTTCAACAGCCCATCCTGGGGCGTCACCATCATGGTAATGTATCTCCCAACAATGTTTCTCAGCCTCTCCTGCCTTACTTCCATTTTTTTCCTCAGTCTCACTGCCCTGGATTACACGTTCCAAGTCAAGCACTGGAACGTAAGACAGAAATACAAGTGAATAAATGAATGATGGAGGGAAAAACACAACATGGATAAATCTCACAGACATGTTACATGAAAGAAGTTAGACATCAAAAAGCACACACTGTTTGATTCCATTTATATTAAGTTTGAAAACAGGCAAAACTAATCTATGGTGAGAGAAGCAGGGGATGCTGAGGGAGGCTTCTGGGATGTGGGAAGGGCCCTCCATCTTGATCGGAGTTGTGGTTAACAAGTGTAAGCACAGTGGGAATTCCCTGACCGTCCAGTGGTTAGGACTCTGCACTTCAACTTCAGGGGCCCAGGTTCGATTCCTGATGGGGGAACTAAGATCCCCACAAGCCTCATGATGCAGCCAAAAAACAACAAGAACAACAAAATTTCAGTGTGAATTAAACCAGGTTAATGAATTTTTTAAAAAAAAGCAAAACACAGTAAAAAAAAAAAAATCATCAAGATGTTCAGTTAGGATTTACATATTTTAGTTAGTGAAAATTATACCCCAGCTTTTGAAAACTGGAAGAACAGCTTAAAGGTTCAAGGTTCAGTCCTCAGTCATGGCCTGACCCTACCCCTATCTCCTAAAGTTACTCTTCATGTTAGTGTAACATGTAAATTATCTTGTCCCTATAAGAAATTCAAGAGGTACTTTCAAAAGTGGCCAACAATATGAAAATATACCTTTTCTAGTTTAGAGTTCATGTTGGCAATTAGCTATATGACCCAGAATTCAAGCTCTTATTTCAACTAGGATCAAAATACAAATTAAAAAAATTTTTAACTGGATGACTAGGGGAATGAAGCAAGAAAAAAAGCAGAGAAAAAGGTAATATGAAAACTGAAATATGAAAATTCATTTCTTGGTTCTGTGTGCCAGGTCCCAAGATTAGACCTCAATACTGAATTGAGTATTGCACAGGTTTACAGAGGTAGACTAGAGATACTTGGAGTAAACAGGGAAAAGGGCATCCACCTCCTAGCCCCTTTCTACAAAGACTACAAAAAAATCGAAGGGAAAAAAGAGGAAAGCTTTGTCACCCGCTTCTTCCTGCTCCAGTTGCTCATGTGGAGCCTTCGAGGTGTAGCCCTCTGGGGTCTGAGCAGGTGTGGTATCTTCCTTGTCTATCACAGTCACACTCAGTGTGCATGAGACTGACACCCTTTAACTCATAAGAAACTGGTACTCCTCAGTCAGGATGCTTTGGAGGTACTAATAAAGCAATAGGAAGTCAGTGGCAGAGAAAGGAAATTAGGTCACAGTCCTTCTTCCTGACTCAACCAAGGCAGCAGGGAGTGGGAGATCTACCTCAAATAAAAGGGTCTCTCCCACATGGCTTCTAACATGACTTCTGGGTCAAAATGTTGCTGGGGGAGCACAACTCAGCTGGTAAAAACCTTCTTACTTTGTTAGTAGAATCTGTATAAATCTATGCATAAGTAATTTCTTTAAAGGACAACTTGCTCTGCCAGTGAACATTCATGGCTTAAATAAGTAAGAAATCCCTAACTGTTTAATGGTTTATACTATACCTAGACTGAGGTTAAATAAAAATCTGGTACAAACACTCATCTGAAATAAGGAACAAAACGAGCAATGGATTTGTGACGAGAACTATGATGAGAATTTGATGATAGGTAAGGAAAATGATGGGGCTTCCCAGGTGGCACTAGTGGTAGAGAACTGCCTGCCAATGCAGGAGACACTGGAGATGTGGGTTCGATCCCTGGGTGGGATGATCCTGTGGAGGAGGACATGAAACCCACTCCAGTATTCTTGCTTGGAGAATCCCAAGGACAGAGGAGCCTGGCAGGCTATAGTCCAAAGGGTTGCACAGACTCAGACATGACTAACGCAACTTAGCACACATGTACGGAAGAAGGATGATTCTGGGAAGCGCCCCTGGTAAGCCAAGGAGAGAGGCAGGCTGTTTGTTTTTTTTGACTGATGAAGCCAGGAGACCAGGCAACTGACTGTACTTTGTTGCTTCTGCTAGAAATGGACTATGAGACAGCATAATACTGACTCTTCTCATATATCAAGGGACAGGAGAAATAAGTTTCCCAAGAATTCAAACATGAATTGGAATTTGATTCAAATGATTAAAACAGAAATGAGTGTCTCATTGACCCAAGTTTTAGAACTCTGAAAATGATAATACCCTAAGGACAAAATGAAAACACATGCACTTACCCTCTACAATAGAAATTTCTTAAAAAGTTGTTTTGGTGATTCTCCACCAACATGGACCAGACTAAACTTTGGGCTCTAAAGCAATACTAAAAAGAGTCCACAATGATGAGTAGCAACGTGAACTCATGCAAAAGGTGAGTCTTCCATTTTTTCCCCCTCCCCCGCCACCGGTAGCTCAGCTGGTAAAGAAACTGCCTGCAGTGCAGGGGACCCCAGTTTGATTCCTCAGTTAGGAAGATTCCCTGGAGGAGGGAATGGCAACCCACTCTAGTATTCTTGCCTGGAGAATCCCCATGGACAGAGGAGCCTGATGGGCTGCAGTCCACGGGGTCACAAAGAGTCAGACACAACTGAGAGACTAAGCACAGCTCCTTTCTAGAAAATAGCAGTAAAAACGTATCCATGGGACTTCCCTGGTAGTCCAGTGGCTAAGACTCAATGCTCCCAATGCAGGGGGGACTGAGTTCAAATGTCCTCTCCAACCAAGCATCTTTTTTTCAAACCCCTCTGGGTTTCTCATGGGCCAGGAGGCTAATGAAGAATGAAAGAGGGACAAAGGAGAGATGGATGGGAAGAAGAGTTCAAGGCACACCCTTCTACTGCTCCCAGAACTCCTTTTTGGAAAATCACCATATCAGAATGAATCTGGAGGAGCACATTCAATAGGCTACTTACTGAGAAGTCAAATAAACAGCCAGTTTCTGAATAGTATCATGAATGGCACAAATGTGTTTAACACCTTTTCTTTCCTTTAACACCTTTTCAAAACCACCAAACTGTTCAAACTTTTCAAACCTCTTCTCCCACATCAATAGATATTATCTTTGAGATCGTACACCCTATCTTTAAAAACCACCCACAAAAAATAAATAAATAAAAAATAAAAACCACCCACAGAACTGTGAGCAGATAAGTTTCCAAAGTCTAGAATAATTTTGATCACAGCCTATTGATACCATCATTTACAACAGAAGCAAATTATAATCATAAAACTCTTGAACACATAAATAAAAAATATTTAGCAATAACCACTCATAAAACCTTACTCGTTGGAAGGAAAGTTATGACCAACCTAGACCAACCTAGCAAATTAAAAAGGAGAGACATTACTTTGTCAAAAAAGGGCTGTCTAGTCTAGGGTATGGTTTTCCCAGGAGTCATGTATGGATGTGAGAGTTGGACTATAAAGAAAGGTGAGTGCAGAAGAATTGATGCTTTTGAACTGTGCTGTTGGAGAAGACTCTTGAGAGTCCCTTGGACTGCAAGGAGATCCAACCAGTCCATCCTAAAGGAGGTCAGTCCTGGGTGTTCACTGGAAGGACTGATGTTCAAGCTGAAGCTCCAATACTTTGGCCACCAATGGAACAAGATAGAGAACCCAGAGATTAACCCACCTATCTATGGGTACCTTATTTCTGACAAAGGAAGCAAGAATATACAATGGGGCAAAGACAGCCTCTTCAATAAGCGGTGCTGGGAAAACTGGTCAGCTACATGCAAGAGTGAAATTAGATCACTACCTAATGCTATACACAAAAATAAAATGGATTAAAGACTTAAATGTAGGACCAGAAACCATTAAACTCTTAGAGGAGAACATAGGCAGAACACTCAATGAAATAAATCAAAGCAAGATCTTCTATGACCCATCTCCTAGAGTAATGGAAATTAAAAACAAAAATAAACAAGTGGGATCTAATTAAGCTTAAGTCCTTTTGCACAGCAAAGGAAACTACAAACAAGGTGAAAAGACAATCCTCAGAATGAAAGGAAATAATAGCAAGGGAAACAACTGATAAAGAATTAATTTCCAAAATATATAAGCAGCTTTTACAACTCAATACCAAAAAAGCAAACAACCCAATCAAAAAGAGGGAAAGGGACCTGAAGAGACATTTCTCCAAAGAAGACATACAGATATCTAACAAGCTCATGAAAAGATGCTCAACATCACTCATTATTAGAGAAATGCAAATCAAAACTACAATGAGATACCACCTCACACCAGTCAGAATGGCCATCATCAAAAAGTCTACAGACAATAAATGATGGAGAGGGTGTGGAGAAAAGGGAACATTCTTGCCTTTCTGGTGGGAATGTAAACTGATACAGCCACTATGGAAGACGGTACGGAGATTCCTTAAAAAGTGAAGAATAAAACCACCATATGACACAATAATCCAACTCCTAGACATATACCCTGAGGAAGTCAAAACTGAGAAAGACACAAGTACCCCAATGTTCACTGCAGCACTATTTACAATAACCAGAACGTGAAACAGATGCATGGATAAAGAAGGTGTGGTGCATCTATACAATGGAATACTACTCAGCCATAAAAACGAATGCATTTGAATCTGTTCTAATGAGGTGGGCGAAACTAGAGCCCATTATACAGAGTGAAATAAGTCAGAAAGAGAAATATAAATATCATATACTGACACATATATATGGAATCTCAAGAGAGAGCACTGATGGATTTAGTTTCAGGGCAGCAATGGAGAAACAGACACAGAGAACAGACCTATGGACAAGGTGGGAGGAGAGGAGGGAGAAGGGGAGATGTACAGAAAGAGTAACAGAAATTTACAATAACATGTGCAAAACAGATAGCCAGTGGGAATTGCTGTATGACTCAGGGAACTCAAACAGGTGCTCTGCGACAGGCTGAAGGGTGGGGTGGGGAGAGAGATGGGAGGGAGGTCTGGGAGCGAGGGGACATGGGTGTACCTATGGCTGATTCTTGTTGATGTATGACAGAAAACCACAAATTCTGTAAAGCAATTATCCTTCAATTAAAAAAATCTAAAAATATATGTATAATCGAAAACAAGAGTATGGAAACAATGGTTCTTTGATAAAAAGAAATAGAAATATTTCTTTATATATATGATATATATAATATAATAGAAAGCAAAGTAATTAGAACTTGATTGCAAGGAGAAACATACTAATCACAGCAAAAGATCAGTGTCTCTACAAATTTATTTTTACAGATACATTTGTCCATGTTGGAGGTTCTGATTCAGACCAAGGATATAAAATCTAACTCTAGAATCATCTGTAGAATTCAGCAAGAAAAATCTTTCCTCAATACTGAATCGATAAATCTTAAGTCACGATGGCATTATGAGGGAAAAGGATTAAAATCAAGTACCTGTTCCCTGTTTCTTTTTCAGGAGAGATGCACAGGCAGCATTAGTAGCCATGTCCAGGGCCAGCTTCTTCTCATTGTTTCTTAAGTCTGTTCTAGCACCTTCCGCAACACAAGAAAGGAAATTAGGTGTTTTGCAGACTCTATAGTAGCAGCCAAACATTTTTTTTCTTAAGTTTCTTTTTCCTCTCTTTCCTTTCTTCAAGTTATACTGAGATATAATTCACACACAACACTATAAGTTTATGGTACATAGCATAATGATTTGACTTACAAACATCATGAAATGATTATCACAAGTTGAGTGGACACCCGTCATTCCATATAGATACAAAATTAAAAGAATATTAAAAAATGTTTTCCTTGAAATGAGAACTCTTAGGATTTACTCTCTTAACTTTCTTATATAACAAACAGTAATGATGTTAGTTATAGAGCAGCCAATCCTCTTTCCATCAAAACATCACTTTTGGCAAAACTAACGACAGAATCATCTGGCCCTAAAGTAAGCTCTTTCAGTAAAACTTTCACAAGACAGCAACAGCATATTTGGCATCTTTAATCAGGGAGCTTACTGCTGCACCTATAATAATTACATACAATTGAAATACAGTCTTTCCTTTCAAGTCCCTGTAGAACTGCATGTGAAATTTTTCCTGAGAAGTTTACTGTCTTCATGTACAACACTAGGTCAGTTAGACTCAACATTCCTTGCAATAATACACTCTTTGCCTCTCTCGTTCAAGAAGATCTTTAGAAAAGACAATGTGAGTTGAGCTTGAGGAGATTAATATTTATCTTCAGTATACTTTCAAACATTATTAGCAGAATTAGTAAACCTTGAAATCCGGAGGCAATCCATTGTTTGCATAGCTCATCTTCCACTCACCTTTTCCCATCTTTATTATAAATTACATCGGAATTCATAAATATATTCTCATTGTCAAAGATTTGAAAATACAGACATATGCTAAACAATAGCTTCTGTCTCATTTCGGCTCTCAACTAACCCCTTCCTTCCCCATCTTCTACCTTCCACATAGGTGACCATTCCCAACAAACGGGCATCAGTTCCCATCTCCCTTACATGCAAGAGTGCATTCACAGACACTCGTGGACACATATACAAAATCATACTACAGGTATTGGTCTGTAATTTGATGTAGGGTTTTTTTTGCCAGTGGTATTTTCCTTTAAAAAAAAATACTGATGTATGGTTGATGTATAATACTATATGTTTCAGTTGTACAACAGTGATTCACAAATTTTAAAGGTTATATTCCATTTATAGTTATTATTATACACAGTACTTTGTGCCTTTTAATCCCCTAGCTCTATTTTATCCTTCCCCCTTCCCTCTTCTCACTCATAACCAATAGTTTTTATATTTTTTTGGTTTGAGAATATTGTTTCACAATATTGTGTTGGCCTCTGCCATACTAGTTTTGGTTTTTTTAACTTAACAATATATCATGCTATTTGTTCCTTAGTAGTACACGTACTTATAACTCAATTTATTTAAACATTGATAATTAATCCATTTTGTGGATGTTCCAAGATTTATTTAACCACCCCTCTCTGACAGGCACTTAGATTCTAATATTCATTATCACAATAATACTGCCATGAACCTCCTTGAAACACATCTTTTATGTATTTCTGAAGGATGTTTTTCTAGTGGTGTTGAAATATAAGAATATGTATGTTTTCATTCTGTTAGCTACTGTCAGATTGCCTTCCAAGAAGGCTTACCAATTTACACTTTCTGCCACAGTGTTTGAGAGTGCCATTTTCTCTACAAACATATCCTCTTTGGTAAGCAAAAAATAAATGTCCTAAAACTCAAAGGCACAAAAATATCGCCAAGGGGAAAAAAAAAAAAAAAAAAAACAGGAAAAAAAAAGCCAAAAGAAAAAGAGAAAGTACATTTAATTAGCAATATGGTGACTGTGTGTGAAAAATCTCTCGTGAAGAGCCTGAGATCTATCCACAGCTGGGGTGATACAGAAAACCTCATTCTCTCGCTGTGCTACAGGTCACACATCCTGCGTGTTCACAGTTCTGAGATTAATCATATCTTACTTTACACTTGAGAACTCACATACATGATTTCTGTCACGATGGGAAATGTTCAGAGACAGGATGCCAGAGGAAAACCATTTCAACCAGTGCTGCCCAATGGAAAATTATGTGAGCCATAGATGTAATTTATACTTTTCTAGTGGCTACATTTTCAACAGGTAAAACTCATTTAAACAATATATTTTACTTAACCCAGTATATCCAAAATGTTATCACCAAAATGTTATATATGTAACCAATATAAAAATTATTGATACATCACTTTTTTTTTCCCCCACTAGGTTTTCAAAACCTGATGTTCATTTTCCACTTCT